>NC_060239.1:28036863-28670613 GCF_021155785.1 Neodiprion fabricii
GGCTCATCGCCGTGGACACTCGTCCTGACCGCTACAGCCAAATGTCAGGGTCCCCGAGTACACGTTGCAATTATAATAGCGATGAAGACTCTCTATCTTTCAATTAATACCGCACAAAGATGTTTCCTTGGATGTAACTGGACGCGTGCCACGGACCCCAGCGAAGATCCTTATATCGCGTGACAATGTTCCGAAACATGGTAGCGGGGGTCAACCGATTAGTATACATTCAACGATACAACGCGCTCTGCGATAAGTACGTTGGTTCCTCCCGAAACCAGACTCGATTGATAAGCTAATTGTCAGCCGAGCACGGTGGAGTTTAAATCGCAACGCCGATGCATATTAATTCACAAGACGTCAAGGCCCCAAGGTGTTAGCGAAAAGAGATCAGACTCTTTGACGACGACTAATCACACCACCGGTCGCTTAACGAAAAAGAGATTTAAAAAAGAAAAAGATAAACCGAGCACGTCCACCTGTAGCAGAAAACGGAAAAAAGACGAGTTTTTCCTCCCGAAAAACAAGCTCGTGACGGGCCAGACAGCGGAACAGGTACATCTCATCGGGCTGATTAGCGTGGCACCCTTGCCCGGGGCGAAGGCCAATGGCACCCCCATCGTCCAGGATGAGGATGCGGGTGGTGTCTGTCTGGTTTTCCGTAGTACGCGATGGCGCGCGCGCGCATCGTGTGTGTACGTGTACGTGTACGTGTGCGTGTGCGTGTGTGTGTGTGTGTCGGGGGTGCGAGGGTGGGTGCGGGTGGAACGGCGGGGGCGGAACTGGGTACGCTACTTGCCGGAGCGTGGCATAAATATGTATGTATCATCTGCTGCGACCTCAGACCTGCCCCACTACCCGACTGGGTCAGACCCATGCCTCATCACAATGAGCACCTTACACTCGACGCCGATTCAAGTGGATGGCGTCAACCGTAAGTCCGACGGATCTCGCGTCTCATCGTCAGCTTTGCGGGATAAGTCGCGGTCAGGACGATAATTGCGAGTCCGGACAGACGAGTTGCGCTCGCGAAGTCTGAGATCGGTACCTTTCATCTCCCGATGCAAGTCTCTGTTCACACGACACGGGATAAAATTACGTTTTGCTACGAACTGCGCCACGGGAATGGTGGACGATGGATCGATGTTAATTCACGGATCCGAGTCGCGGTGTGAAAAAGCGGCGAGACGCGGTGATCGGGAAGAACGGGCGAAGTTGGGGACGTGCGTGTCTGCGGTAGACAAACGCGGAACTGAGTGGTCCGTTATATTATACCCGGCGACGTTAACCTCTCATGAATACATGCAAGTCGCGGGGCGTCGCGGGCGTCGCGACGGACGGTGGCGCGCGCCCGGCTCAGCTGGGTTCGATCAGTGACGTTGCACGCGGCAAGTGACGTACCTAGGTGTGACGTCACGCCCGGGGGGTTTGAGGAAGGTCCGGAACCTCGGTACCGGAGGGGCGCATAGTGCCCTCCACTAGGAGGCAGCGGCGACGGCGGAGGGGTACCTCTTACATATTTATGCCGCGTTCCACGCGCAACACCCACAACCCTGGCCCAGAGCGTGGCGGACCGGGGTAGAATGGCGTGCGGGGAGCGCCGACCCGGATGTCGGCCTTGTGCACGGGGGTGTCATGCTAATCAGTTCAGTTCAACGTTAACCTGCCTCCCCGATCCGTCGAGCGATCCTCTCACTTCCGTCCCGATCCCTCGCCAGTATTGCAGTCGGCCGAACGAGGTCTCGCGATTCGTTCCGCGTTTTCACCCGGAAGAAAAACGCGCCGCGTATCGAGAAAATATGCCGGAACGATGCCGCAGCGTCGTATATCCGATTTGTCATTATTCCGCGGTGCGGTTTCCCGGAAAACTCTTGGAAGATACCAGATCTTGGCGCACCCGTGATCCTATCGCCTCTCGGACCGTCACTCTTACTCTCTTGGGTAGCGCGCGAGCGCAAAGGAAGCGGACTGCTGGTGTATCGTAACAACGCTGCACCCTGGTTTATGGTGCCGGACCGACGGACACGCGTGTCGTCACGGCGTACGCAGGATGTGCGTGCTTCCCTTGCCTCCCCCTGCAGCCTTTACCTGCTGCGGCCTGCGGCTTGTGCTACTCCGAAACGGTTTCTTTGGGAAAAACACGTCCGTCGGTGCAGCGTCTGTCCGTTGCGGCCGCCGCGACGGGCACATAAAAGTCCCCGTCATCGCAACCCGTTGACCGTTTCCGTTCCACCTCTACGGAAATATCTCGCATCAGTCTGTAAATCAAGTCCTGCACTGCGAGTACCTAGGAGTCGCTACGTGACCCTTTGGATCGACGTCGAATCACCACCGTCGCTTCCTTTCAACTACCGAGACTGCGACGTCTACCTTCTGCGTACCTGCCGGTCTGACATTTTATTCTGATGATTATTTCTTCGTCCATAAGCTGCTTGCAGGTTATCATAGCAGTTAACCAGACACCAATGATTATGCTCAAATGAGATGCACAGGTCGCAAAATATCTCGCTCGTCGATGCAAGAAAGAAGAAGAAAAAGAAAAGGAATCGCCTTGAGCATAATAATTAGTTGGTAAACATCGTTTCAAAAGCCTTCGTTGAAATATATGTGCTTACGAAACTCGAACTAGAAAGCTTAAATTGATCCAGGTCACCATACGCGCATTATACGAGACTCTCGATTTCCTTTTGCAACGGTAACGGGAAATAAAAAAGAAAAAAAAAAAAAGTAGAAAATGATATAAAACAGATGAACATCGGTACTATTTTAATGAAAACCTAAAACGATATCATCGCGACTGAATCTCTTAGAAAGTAACGATTTACACTAGAGTGAAGCCGTGTTTATATTAACTGTCAGTACCTATTTTAATTAACGAGCAACGATATGTGTAGAGCGATAAGAAAGGTATGTAATTGCGTGCTGCATGTATATCCGTAAGCATTTCCTGAAACACGCAAATCAAGTTACGTATTACAGTATACTGTAGTCCGGAGCTGGTATTAGCGTCAAATAAACGAGAATCCCACCGGATGTCGGTCCTACAGTGAAACTTATCGAGTGATTTCAACCCTCGGACCCCGATCCCCGAATCCTCCGGCTCCCGGTCCTTCTCGCGTATGAGTTTCCACGTCGTATTACGTGCCCGCGGGAAGCCCACGGCCCTCGGCGGGTTTCTCCCTGTAGAAGTCTCAGAGGCTGACGCGAGCGTGCAGAACGCGAACCGGGCTAAGCGCTTCGCTGCAATTTTTCTCGCCACATACGTGACGGGAATAGAAGTGAAAAAAAGAGAGAAGAAGGCAAGGGAGGGAAAAAGACGATAAAATAAAGAGAGAAAGAAGAAATGGAAAGAGAGGCAGGGGTAGAGGTAGAGGGGAAAAGAAAAAACGAGAAACAGCGAGAGAAAAAAGCGTTGCGAATTTCCTCGGGTAGGCGCCTCTACGCCGGGGGATGTAGGTGACTGTGAAGGGGGCGGGGGGTGGATGACTCGCTAGGGAACTGCCGTATACTTCCTTGCCTTTCTCCCTCTGTGGAGACTTGCTCGGTGCCCCACCACCACCTAAAACTTTCGACTAATACTCGTATACGCGAGTCGCCCGTCTATACGTATAATATACGTGAGTTTTATTGTTTCTTTTTTTTTTTCTTTTATTACCTGTTTGTTAGTTAGTTTTTCTTCGCCAAACGTACGGTGCGGGTCGTAAGTTTTTCATCTTTTACGTATCCACCTCGGTTCAAATTGTTTTTGCTCTTTTTATTGTGCGGCTCGATATTATTATGCAGCGTTATATATCTATATTTTATGTGCGTATATATTGCCCGTTGCGGGAAGCAAGCGCCACGCAGCTGATACACCTTGACACTTCTCATCTCGGCCTGTTTGTCTCTTTTTCGTGTATAATAATTTGAAATTAATAGCTCATCAGTTTGCTTATTTTTTAATGCCACGTGTAGCTGTCCGATTGATCTCCTTGAGTTTCGTCGAATCCCGACAGCTTTAATTATATCGTTTAAAGGTCGCCACCGGGAAGTACAAGGCCGTTCGGTCCGTGGCTGATGGATAGACGACTGTGGCTGTCACTAAGAAATTCCAATATTGGCGATCGTCGCAACGCGTCGAAAAATCTGTCGAGAGTAAAAACGAGCTGCCTGTTTCCTTCGCCTTGTGCCGCGGTTATGCTGTTATTTATAATGCGCACACACGCCACGGCCGGTGAATCGGAAACTCGCGCAAACTATATTCAGAGACGAATATAAGAGACGTCGAGCATTACCGAAAAGTAAATCAGACGCTATCGACATCCGTATTAGATCGCTAAGTCTGATTCGCATTGACACGAATCGACCCTCTGGGGCGGCAAATATGATTGCTTCGCCTTGCTTCGACTCCCTTCCTCCCCCCGTCGTCCGGATTCCGCAGGGCGAAGCGTGGAGGGAAGGGGGATTAATGCCACCCTCGGGACACCACGTGGTGGTTCCTCTTCTTCGAGGCAGCACGTGTGCGCCGCCTATCAGCCGCCTTATCCATTTTATACGGCTTTTACCCTACCGTCGATTCGCCGTCTGGAATCGCTCGCGTATGCAAATTTTTTTTCTCTCAAATTTTTCGAGAAAACGCGAGATTCCGCCAATACGATTTTGGGCCTCTCGTAATATATCCATGCAGGACGGCGCGACGCGAGAGCCACCGGATTCCGTGAAACTGAAACACGGTATAAGCTCATAATCGGACCCCTCGATCGGTGGAGTCGGCCGGAGATAGCGTGAATCGAAGCTGTATCGAAATCGATAAAAATATCGGCGTGACGTAATCTGAGGCAGAAACGATGCGTATAGGTAGGTACACACGGAGTTTTCGCAGCCGCCGCCCCTGCAGCAGCGGAAGCGAAGGACTGTTTTATTGTGTCACGTGCAAACGCATGGCAACCCCAATATATCAGCCGGGCAAGGGGGACGTCGATATCCTCGTATCAATCATTAATAAGGCCCGAAACCCCGCAAACACATAACCGACCCCCACACCCTCCCATCCCCGCGAAAGATATTGCCAACTGCCTTCTCAGGATTGATGGAATTTTAGATTCTTCTACGTGATTTCTCGCCGCCCGCGCCGCCTGTGTACCGACACACGTATAACGCTCGCGCGGCTTTCGTCGACGCGGATCGAAATATCGTCAAGTTTTCCTACCCTAAGTAATCGCCGCCGAGACTGGGAGAGGAGAAATCTTGTTGCAACCGGTATGTATACGTGGTGCCCGGTGCAGCGATTTGAATCCTATGAAACGAGGGGTGAAATTCGCGGTCGAGGAAAATTCTTCGACATTAACTGGGGAAATCGAACGTTCTCGTTAAGTTCCAAGTGCCAAGTGTCAAGTATCGGAAAACCGTCTTCATTCGGCCGAACATTCCACAAACGGAATCTGAATTAAGGGCTGATATTTTGGCTCGCTGAGAAGAAGAAATTTTCATCTTTCAGCCAAAGTTTTCACCCCTGCGCGCATAACGCAAGATGCACCTATATCGATTCAAGGTAAAATTTAACAGGTACTATAAATCCTCCGGCAGAGTTTAAACTGCGCGGGTCTATCTCGAACGGCGTGAACCGAGTGAAGGAAGATAGGGACAGTGACACAATTCCTGCCGAGAAGCTAGAGTGTGCAGGCCGGTAAACCACAAGTGTAGCCGGACCCCACCCACAGCTCCTGACCCCCTTCTTTTCGTCGCAAACACATGCCTATCTGGGTTCAACACGCGGCGTCGAGCCGAGTACCTACACGGCTGTAACGGCCCGGCATGCACGTTTATCTACGCAGAGGACGAATATCTCGGATCTATGTGCTCGGGTCTCGTGTGGGCGAAAAGCACACACGCAGCCGCGGGCCGAGCGCGGAACGCCACCCTCGCGTTTCCCGATTTCAGGGCTCCCCCGAGTGCCGACGAGGGGTTCTGCGGAGGACATCCAGATATGGCTGCGGTTTAAAACGCGAGGATATACCGGGAACCGACCCGAACCCGGTCCGCCGTTTCGCACGAATCAGCAGAAACCACTTTACTTAGGTTTCATGCCCCGCCATGGTGCAGGGGATTACATATGTGGCCTCGCCACGATCGTGCCTGGGGAAACCGCAAATCTATACCTTCGCACACGGACGATATACGTGCTCGTATTTATGTCATATCCGCTACCCCGAACGCCGCCGCAGCCAATGGGCTGTCCCGAAATCAAAAACTTTTTTCAATACTCAGATTATCTCAGGTATCCAACCACTGACGTTATTTATAAGTCGTACGGAGATGAAAATGGCGAAAAGAAAGAGAATACTGTGATAGGATTATAAAATACGAAGGATCGTGGAGTTTACAATTTTAACTATCTCGTTTGGGCTTCGACGCGATTGCCGAAAGTAAGGGTTTTCAAAGTATTCTAGCAGTCATCCTTAATTGAAAGTCAACGTTTTACATTTAATTTTCCGCGACTATTCCATTACCTACTAGAAAAAATCATTCGTACAACCTATCGTATGCAGATATTTTCAACTTGACATGAAACACCGTATCGACTATCAGCCCTATTCTGTAAAGAACTTGATACGTACTATCAAATTTCGAATATCAAATGTGACATTAAAGTGAACGTTGACTCAAAGAGTGCTTAGCTGATGATCCCTGTACTAAATAATTCAAAACGTGCACCCCGCGGTCGGCAAATAAAGCAACGGAAAATCGATGAGTATAATTGCAGAGATGAATCCAAGAGTGATACCGGCGCATTCGACCAAAGTGCGCATAGCGTGCAGTGTCGAGGCATAACGAAATAACGCTGGATCTTCCGAACGCGGGAGCGGTCAGCGAATAAATTCAGATAAATTAGATCGAGGTGAAAATAAAAGAGCGCGCGTATACCTCGACACAAATGAACTGAGCTTGGGAGCTTGGTGGCGGAGGTGCTGCGAGGTTGTACGACTCGGCGAGTGCGGCAGAAGCGACGGAGGCGGCGGTTTCGAGGCCCTCGATCGGAAGCCCCTGTCTTAAGTCTTCTCGCAGAGGCCGTTTGCGAGGAAGATAGCGAGAGAGGTTCACGCTGCAGCTGAGACACGCACCGAAGATGTTTGGTCCCTTCAAACCTCGTTCTCGGTTCTCTGACCGCGTGCTTCGTGCGAGTCAGCATCGCCCGTGTATTCCTCGGGCCAGATAATCAATCTACAACCGTCCCTCCGTCGCCCACCTTCTTCTTTAACTCCTCTTGGGCCTGGCCCCGGTAACTTCTCTCGCTCACTCCACGACTCGATGCCTCGTCTATTTATTAGTCCGGCTGCTTCCAACGGCGTCGACGTCCGAACCCCCGGGTTATTTATTCCGTTTATTTATCTCTTTTACTCCGCGATCTGCAATACGAGATCGGAAATCGTTTAATCGTTACCCCGCGTCAGGATACCCATAAAGTTGTTCGTCTCGTTACATTTTTCATTCAGTTCCCGCGTGTTACACTGCTTGCATGAAGATACATGAAACCCAATGCCAACTTGCCAAGGTGTTCCAAAATGTGCGTAATGTTCCTTCGCTCTTTCCTTGAGGAACAATTCTCTCGTGGGAGTCATAAATTGAACAGTTGGAGAGCAAATTGTATATTAAAGGAACTTGACTGAGTGATATGCATACTCTTTGGAATAACTAAAATCAACGCGAGTCAAAGTTATTCTATCCGGTCAGGAAAACGCTGAAAATCCCCTAAAACGCTCGGATATAAATGAAAATCATATGATGAAGTTGATATTAATACAAATCGCTATAAATCAATGCGAAAGAATTGAAATCGTTCGTTTCGTTTCAGAAAAAATAGCTCTTCGACTTGACTCGATTCGTCGTCGAATTTTTCTCCAAAACGGCCGCGGTCGACAACCAGAAGTGCAGAGAAATGGGGGATCAGTTTTGCATGTTTTTGAGAGGAAGCAAAGCGTTGCGTATAAGCTAGACGTCCGAGGGTGAGGCACCGAGTAGTCATCGCGAAGACTTATGGCCTGAGTTTGCGGGAATATTCGCGGCTATAAAGTTTGGTAAGGAAGACAAACGCCAGTTCGATGCGGTGGCTATACTGCATCATTGATGCAGGCTATTCCCCAAACGGCCCTATATCCGATACCGCAAGGCTGCTCGGCTCGTGATAAACGTGAAATATCCACAGATCGACGGAGTTGGCGGTCAGCTTATTTCCAAGAGTCGAGGTGGACGAGGTTCTTCCGATTCCTGGCACCGACGCGCAACTTCATACTCTGTTCGTTCCCGACTCACTTATGGATAAGATAGTAGCTGCGGAATCCCGGTCTACTATATTTTCACCTAGTAGGTTGGATATTTCGATCAGGATAATGTCTGGGTACAATAATTATGCTCTATAGCAAACTATCGCGCCAATAAACGTATATTTTTTAAATCTAACTTGAACGATAACCGGACTTGGCGGAGTCACGATCGCATAGATGGTCAAGAAAGTTGGGACGGTTGCTGAAGGTACGACCGTTCTCTCCAAAATTCTTTTTCTGTCTACATTCGGATCGAGTATTTTCAAAAGGGCTGACCGTGGTTAACCACCCTTCCACACTCAGTGCAGTTGATTTACCACATACCCTGAATGCATGCGAGGAGGCTACCCACGCATTTCTTCGAAGGTCTCGACTCAGGCAGCTTTCTCTGTTTTATGGCTCGCAGCTGAGCGCGGAGCGTACTTGCCCTTCAGTCCCTGGTTACGGGTACTATTTTAAAACTACTCGACAATTGCCCTTACATACTAAGAGGGAAAAATGGATTTACCCGGCTGATTGCGGTCAGTCGTAAGCTCATGCGATTTTCCCCGAAGTCGTTAATTTATACGTGTGTGCTCTTACACTGCCTACCTGATTTTTTTTTAAATTGGAATTTTATTCAGATTTTTTGCGTGAATCGCCAATGAGTGACAACGAATAAAACTTAATTACCGGCGAAGGACTGCGGAAAAAACATGGCTTTCAGCCTACAAGTGGTGGTTGCTGGCATCTACATTTTTTTTTTTTTTTTACATAACGAGGACTGAATAATTGAACGCGATAGACTCCGAGCTATCCAAATTCTTTCGTCTTTTGATTAATTTTGCGCCTCTTTTTTTTCAACAGCGACATCGAACTCCAAAGCCACGTGCCTGAACTTTCAGCACCGATAATAAGATGGCCGGATGGCCAAACAGTGGGGCTAAATTACAGGGAAAGAAGAACGGTCAACCGTGCGGGGGTAAAACGACTGAGAAAGAAAAGATTTCAAATCTTCAGTCCCATTAGGACGTTTTAACCCAATTATTTTTCTTGTTCAAGTCGCGCACTGACCGCGGTCCGCCTATATACTAAATTCTATTAATCGAGATGGGTTCAGCTCCGCGGTCCGGACCCTTAGGGCCCTGCAGGGCTCTTTCTACAGCTCGTGAGATTGCCCGAGCCCTATAAGGCCCAGACGGGCGGCCGCGCGGACGCTCCGGGCAGTAGCCGTAGTAACAATGCGTCTCGTAAACATAAACGATGCCGCTTCGCGATCTGTTTTTTCCCCCATCCGCGGCGCGTGTTTCAACCTTCATAAGCGGGCGCAACCGCGATCGGTCGCAAATCGATTAGAAAGCCGCGGGGTAGCCGTGGCACGATTTTTTCGAAAATTATATGAAACTACCGAAAATGACGCCGCGGCCGCGCCGCCATATCTGGGCCTTAAATCTCACGCGTCCAACTTTCAACGTGTAGTCTGCAGGAACATTGGGTAATTTCCACATTATTTTCTCTCAGCTTCGCTTCTTCTCCTCTCGATCTGGATCCAGATTTGCGACACCAGCCCAGAAGCCCCCTCCGCATCGCCTCGGCCTCCGTAAGCACTAGTCGCGCACCCCTTCCGCAGGGTGAGACGAGCGCTCGACGCAACGGGCGAAACCGAAGGGCGCCCTGGTCCCACCGGAGCTGCACGCGGGGATATCGGAGGTCCGGAGGTCGGACATAAGACAGGTCGTTATCACTCCAGGCCGGGGGTCCGATCGGCTGGGCTCACGGAGCAGCAGCAAAGGCCTCCGAGCCTTTAGCCGCTGAGGGGCGGCGGGCGGAGGCCAGGGCGGGACGGTCCATTAGGCGGTATCGGGACCATCGCACGGTAGCACCACGTTCTCTGCATCTCAATGCCTTCGGCCCGAGAGCACTGGTCCAGGGCCTCATCCATACGCAGGTTGGGATTATTTGGCGGTGGCGGAACGCGCCGCCTCCTTGCAGCCGCGGCCCTGGACTCCGGACTCCGGACAACACCGGTAGTCTCCTGATCCACTGTATCTACTCGAAGGCTGCGCTCGCTTTACGTACCAGTCTCTGTAGCAAGGTGTACTATATCGAGGGCTCGACTGTCGGAGCCCGGTCCGTCTTCCGGTTTTTATACCTTTTTCACCGACGTATTCATACCCCTGCCACCTCCCAGCACCGCTTTCGAACAATCTCACGCCTTCTATTTTCCTCCAATTTTTATACCTGCGCCGAAACGTTTTTTTCTAATGATTTTATCTGTATCTACGAAATCGAACTATCGTGTCTGACGCCTGATTTGCATAATTTATATCCCGATAACCGTTCTTCCTGTACATGGAAGTTATCATGGGTATGAAAATTGTATACGGTTAATTTTTTCAAGATACTTTTAATTTCTTCTCTTTTTCTATTATTTTTAACCAATTCTCGTGGTTCGAGTTCGTCGACTGTTTTGCAAGAACTGTATAAATGTGATAATCAAATTGGCCGGTGTTGATCATATTGGTACGAGTCTTAATGGTCAAATAGAAAAATCAGCATGAGGTTCTTGTAGTCGAGTCGAAACTTTAGCATCGGATGGTGTCTTTAATACCACAAACAGACACGAAATCAAAATATAAGCTATCGAATTCCACACCGTAATTTTTTTCACAGTCTACGTAATGTTTTGATACTCGTACTTCGAGCCTGCTTTACTCACGTGTTTCATACGTGAATAAAAAAACAAAATTGAAAATCCAAACATTACAGAAAATGCAAATTTTGAATTCACCTGAAAGTTGATCGCATGAAATGAACAAATATTGAAATTCAACAAGTAATTCAACTAATTGTACTGAATCAATTATACAAAGTTCACAAACACGTCTATTCTTCAAAGAATTATTCCTGAAATGAGTTCAAGAAAAAACGATAAGTTAATTATCGCCACACGATGATTTATGATTATTGAATTAGTAATAAATTCCTAGCACTTTTTTTATTTTTTTATTCCGCTTTTTCAGGTCGCGGAGAAGGGCGATGATGCGATACGCGCTGAAGGAGAAATAGAAACGGACGATTCCCGTCGGAGTTTTACAGCTAAGAAATTTGTCTCCAACGTTCCAGATTAACGACGGGCCGAAAGCCATAGGAACGGTTTTTTAAATAGCGGGAATTCTCAAAGTCCTGTTATCCCGTTTTGACTCTATGGAATTCACGTAACCCGAATTCCCGCAAGTTAAGAAACGATACATCCGAGCCGAAAACACGGTGAAAACAAGGAGTCGAAACTATCGATCGCAGTATCATATAACACGGAAATACATGATCGTGAATTATACACTGCTTAAAGCAATTAAAATTTGGACGAGTGCAACGATTTTTCATCTCTGCGACGTCGGGCAGAAATCCAACAGGTCGTAACCGAGTAAGGTGAAAGATCGCGGCCTAATTCAACATCACGACCCGAAAGAAAGGCTGTCCGCGTCCGATCGGAGGCTCGGTTTTTATCTACGCAGTGTCGGGGCCCGTCTAAATCTGAAAAATCCATTAGTGGCTGTCGCGCGGCACGCCGAGAACCGCTCTGCAGGGGCGAGGTGAATCTGGGGCGTAAGAGAGGGCGAATGCCGGTGCCCACTAATGGTCGGCTTAACCGGATTATGAGGAATTAAATTAAGGGAATCGTGTTTGTTTCGAATTCGGTGGGTAGTGGTCATCGGGCGAACGTGTACGCTTAACGAGCGTCGCCTTTCGCCGCGGCTCACCGTCAGACCGCCTGCATCCTCCGAATCCACGAAGGAACCGACGACGTCGCACGAACTCCAAGGCGTCCACCTCGCCTAGGCGAAAGCATCGGAGTTCGTAGGTTTGGTAACCTTCGAAGCCTCTCCGGAGGTGGGGAAGTCAGGTTACCTTGCCCGTTACCACGGCTCCTCCGCAGCTTCTACCTCAGATACAGCTGCCGTCGTCGAACCGAACTAATTGACCCATCCACGTTGAATTAAAACGCTATTACCGAGGCTGGTATCATTTGTTGCGGCACCCACACGCCCGCGTATGCACCTCGGCCACATTTTTAAAACCAGGAGATCGTTCCCGCTTCTAAGATATACCTGCCAGTCTGGAAAGGCGCGCGGTGTTCACCCACTTCTCGCGTGCCGTGTATATAATCCAATCTCTTTCCGCTCTTATTTATTCCTTGATCTCACGATCAGGTAGTGTAAGTTGTGGGAGTTATTAGGCTGAGTAACGTGCACTGTAGTTCTGGAATAAACTCTTGATCTGGTCGCCATGCGCTCTGATTTGTTTCCATGTTTTTTTTTTTTTTTTTTAAACTATTTTCAATCCATTGATCAATCTATTTTGTTCTCATCTCATCGCCACGACTGTCACAGCTGTTGAATTGTTTCCACTACGGAGCTAAGTACCGATACTTGAAATTGTCACGAATAAAATTCAGCACCAGGACGATCTAAGATTCACGTTCCGATTTATAAAAACTCGCCACAACTGTTCTCCATTTCGAATAACTATTTTTGTACCATCGACCAGGTCATCGCGAGTTTTAACTCTTGACGCGGTCTCCGGGTCCCGGGTAGCAAATCCGATGAATCATCTTCGCCTTTTCT
This sequence comes from Neodiprion fabricii, assembly GCF_021155785.1. Classification (NCBI taxonomy): domain Eukaryota; kingdom Metazoa; phylum Arthropoda; class Insecta; order Hymenoptera; family Diprionidae; genus Neodiprion; species Neodiprion fabricii. The sequence goes on from NC_060239.1 coordinate 28,049,771, forward strand.
CTCTATTGAGCTATCCGCAAGTGCTCGATGATTCAGAAGGCCACGGTTCCCCGCCCTGAGTGCTGCAGGCTAATCGGAGAACGTTTATCGTACCCTTTCGAGGGATCGCGTTTTTCGACGATCGGTCCATTTTCTCCGGCACTGAGACGGATTCCTGAAATCGGCAGACCCTCGACCACGGGCGGTCATACCGATCATCGCACCGCGCTCATAGTCGCGCCTCGCCTTACGGCGATGGGCGAAACGCAGGCGCGCCTGTCGAAGGCCGTTTGGTACTCCGCGCTTAGCCGAGGCGAGCTGAACGACGACGACTAGATTTTCCTGTCAATAAATCATGGTGCGCTCACGGAGCGACCTCGGCATTTCTGCCTTCGACGCCGCTCCCTGCTGACTTGTCTGTCCAATCCGAACCAGACTAGCTATATACCGGCAAAACAGAAACGCGCATCGCTCGCCTCTACAAGTGGATTTGACGCAAAATTTCCCCCGTCACTTCCTTGTATCCTTCGCGCTGCTCTCCGATCTTCGGAATTCGAGTCTGTCGATATAAACAAAGATCCAGAGGCCGGGTTAATTATTTCAATTAAAACGAAGGCAGAAGAATCCGGCGGCCCTCGACGCGATGTTCACTCGCACCCGTAGGCGAGGCAAGACCCGAACGACCAGATCGGCGGGACACGGTCCGAGAATAGTTCGGTGTTTCAGAGTTCCTCGGGGTATTCGAGACTCTCCTGATTTCCTCTAATGAACCAGAGATTAGAAGTTGCTGGTGGTTCGATCGGTAGATATCGCCCGCAATTAACGCTAAAATGTCATCAACGAGCCACCCTTTATTTCTCGGTGGTGGTGAGGCCCGCAGGCTCGTTGTAGCGATCCGGGGTCACCCGAGCGCCAAGGGATCGCGGACGGTGCATCGGACACGGCGTTCCGTTTTATAAACTCTTAAATTAGTAACCCCGGAGACTTACGGGAGGCAGAGCAAAGCAAAGCAAAGGTCGACAAGCCCCTTACGTTACTTAAATACAGGTGTCCTCATTCGCCCGAAAGGATCCCGACGTATCATGCGACCGATAATTAATGATCGCGAATTATCCCGCCGCAATTGAGAGGATCGATGATTTTTTTTTTTTTTTATTCAGACCAGTATTAATAGAAGTGACACTCGCACGGCAGAAATGATGATATCACTCCTATTGACAGGGATCTTAAACTGCAGCTGCGACAGCGTTCCGAGGACGGACAAGATACAACTCGATTCTCATGCGATCGATCGATTTACTTCCACTTGAATCAACCGGCCCTCGGAGGGTCAGTGTAATTGTGGCGTCAAGGGGCGCCCACCTGTCGCCAAGTGGTGCGAAAAAATACTCCTTTGAAACACGCAAATCGGGATGGAATCTTTTCTGACGAACGATCCGCAGAAACGCGAAGGTACTCGTAACGGCACGTTGCGAGGAAGGAGATTAGCGCCGGATGTCGAACAGAGATGTTCATCCGATGCAAGGATCGTCGCGGCGTCGCTGCCGTCGTCCCTCGTTACGTACGTACACGTTGTAGTACACTCGCAATCGGTCGAGTCGTGCACACACGCGAGAGTAAATCGGTACCACTTAGCCAGCCGGGTATACCGAACTATGCGACCCCTAAGTATCGTATGCTTATGCAGTTACGACTAAGAATAATGCGACCGGGGATAATTGAACGAATTAGCAGCTGATACCCGACGCCTTCGTAAAGCCGCCGAGCTCGATGCCCTTTGGTCAGACTCCGTGGGCCCTACGGCCCCGAGACTCGCCACTTGGCTCTTGGGACTGGCGACTCGGGGGGCTCCGAAACCAAGGCGCCACTGCGTGCAGGTAGAACGGAGCTTAATAAGACGTCGTGACTCGACGTTATGTCAAGGCTTAAGTGATCGGTTAATTGTACATTAAACCGTACATAATAGAATTATCGCCGATAAAAGAAAATTAACGATTCGATGCTCTATCTGTATTAGCTGGGTAGATATACCCAGGTTTATGGTGTTTCTATGGTATTGAAAATATATTATCTCTATTACGCTCTTTTATTCCGCTCCCTCTCTCTCTCTCTCTCTCTCTCTCTGTTTTTCTTGCTCTCTACAATGCTCGCACTGCCTTCGTACCTCCTCGTTTTTCAGTGTTATTGTTGGTCCGGTGTCGCCGCGTTTATTGCTACAATCTCGCGTTTACTTCTCTGACGATATCTTCGGAGATAATCTTGAACGGAGATACGATCTTATTACCCCTGAGTTACTTCACGTGGACTACCGGGGCCCCTATGGATGTACCCGCAACGTCCTAATATTTATTCGAACTGCCGTTTAAACGGTATACGGTAGGCAAGCTACAGCGGTTTTAATCTGTTGTTCAGCTCCAGGAATTTATTACAATAAAATCATCTCGTCGGTGGGATTCATTAACCGCTGTTAATTAAGACATTATCAGGTCATAATGATCTTCGCGGCTTAATGAATGAATGAATGAAACACGCCTCATAAATAATTAAACCACCGATTAAACCGCCGCCCGTTCCCATGCACAAGTTATAAACAGTGCGGATCGCTCCCGGACTGCAAACTATCGTCGACCTACGTCAACCTCCTTTCTTCTCGACGTCATCGCCACTTGCCTAACGACTCCACGTGTTCGTCCATCTTGCGTCATTGCTCGCAATGCCTCAGATTCGCGGCCGTAGCGAATATAATTATATACGGTTATTCCGAAATGCAAACTTACAAATTACGTGTCAAAAAAAGAGCAGGATCAAGTTCAACACGTGCCAACTAATGTGGAACGGCTCGTCCGCAACGGTAGCTTAGAGGTTCCGTTTTCGCAACTGGATGTAACTCGTCCCTAACAAGTTGGAGGTCAGGGAACAAGTGGCAAAGGGGGTCGGTTCTCTTCCCGAGCACAGTCTGCGGGAAGTCTCGAATACCGGGCGACACGTCGCTTCGCGTCGCGACGCGTCGCCGATCGTGCCGTCGCGGATGTATTATTCAAAGCGCGAAGAGAGGAATTAACTCGATGGCCTGTATTTCAAGAAATTCCACTCTATTCCCGAGCGGGCGAGGCGTGCCCTTCCTGTTTGCAAATAGCGAAGAGGTTACGCGCGAAACGAAATCGGGAACGAGATTTAACCCGCGGTGAACTTCACCGTTTTCATAGTCGCCGGGGCACGTATAACGTACTTATACGGCTACACGAGTCCGCAAAAAAGTGTCAGTCGTAATGAGGAGGTGAAATAAAAGTCGCAAGGCACTTGGCACGTCGCCGTTAAAGCGCGGAACGTCGAAGGCTCGAAGGTAACCCGTACGCGTTACAATTATTTTAGAAACACCTCTTCGCCTCCGAGGTAGAAAGGCATGCCAGGTACCGTTGCCCGTATGTCGCGCAATTTTTCATCCCGCAACTGCCTGCCCTCTTCGTAGCCCGGAGATCTGCTTACCTGTCTAATTTTTATTACCCTCAGCTAGGCCGCTCGCTCCGATTAGTTTCAATTAATGATGGTCACACTCCGGTGATTCCTCGATAAACGCGATTACTCGCTATACTTCTATGCTAATTCTCCGGCTGTATAATAATCACGTAAATTTAAAGCTACGCGTATGTATACGTGTGCGATAAGATAGCCGGCTAACCCGGACGGACACCTGACTATGATATGACGCATAATGTCCGCAAAGACGACACTTGCTTTCGCATCGAGTGATTCTCACCTCCGTAGTACTGAATTTATGTACCTAAATTTTTACTTCGCAGTGGGTATTTAAACTCGACGCTAATTGCCGCTGCATCGGCATCCGTGGTTGTACAGTAAAACTGCAAGTAGGTCCGCAGCTCAGCCGCATTCTTCGCGTTTGCCATTCGAGTTGGTCATTCGAGATGCGATTCTGAGGTAAAGGGGCGAAGCACTGTACGATGCACGGCGTACGGATATAAATTTTCCAAACGAGTATCATTCAGGTTTTCACGTCGATATTATTTTGCAATCAAACACACGCGACCCAATCTATCAATCGCTTACAGCGGCGCACTGCGGTTGGCGGAAAAACGAGGTGATTTACTCGGAATAGATCCGACAGTGAGCGGATTTCACAATCGGGCAAGTGTCGCAAGCGAATTTTTCTTTTTCTCCGTTTCAATTTCTTTCCCCGATCAAGACCGCGATGACATTTCTCTTTATTATGCATTTCGGACGACGACAATTGCGTGCCGCTTTATATACCAAAGTCACGCACCTATAGCCAGAAAATGTTGTATACAGCCTCGATACTGCTGCTTATACTTTTCGGTCTCGGTGATCGCAGAACAACCTTCCACCGCGAAAGCTACGATCGTGGAACATATATCCGTCGGCTTCGGCATAAAAACCGGATAGCTTGACCGATGTTCCGTTGAGGGTACACGTCAACACCCCCCGATCCCGTGACCGCGTTGGATTTGCATTCAAGTGACCGTCGTGTAGTCATCGAAGTGAAGTTCTGAGCAAACTCCAACTTCAAATAAATATTGCGCAATTATATGTGACCAGGTCTTTACGAGGGTTGTCAAGCGTGGCCTGCGTCTAGGAACGCACACGCGTGTGCCCCCCGTCTATACATATTCAAACGCATACCGACATACGACTTCGACACGTCTAGGCATGCGTACCTCCTCTCTATACCTGCCGTGGCGTGGTTAGTTTCTCGACTGAGCGCCGTGTGGGATCCTCACGCTCGTGAACACACGCTCGCGCATACACCAGCCCACGTTCGTGGGTATGAGTAGATTGCGTACGTGGCGCACCCAAGGCTCACTTTGTCACCGAGGCCTCGATCGCCTGCTCACATGCCCATTGGCGTCGACGCCGACGCCTTATTTCCATTTCCTATGATTTGCCCGGCCGATATCAGCCTGGATCCGACCAACTGCCTGCAGCCGATTTCAGTATCCCTGTGAGAAATGAGTGACGTTTGAGAGCGCATGGATCGGGGAAATCGAGAAATTAAAAACCGACGCTAACCGCGTGGAGATTCGTATCCGCCTGCGTCGATTTCTTCGCGACAAAGAGCTGCAGCTTCGACGATTTTCCGGGGACTTTCTGTAGCTTCGCAAATATCGGAACTAAGGAGAAGACCAGGTGTGAAATCCCGGACGAAATGGCACGCCATTGGTTACGTTGGCAAAAGCCATTCGCGCGGTCCGTTCCCGTGTGACAATGCGCGTGGCTTTTGCCGTGAGCCGTGCAAGGACCAAAGAGGTTCACCACCACCGGGACAACGCGGCGGCAGTCAAGGATGGCCGCCAACTTGGAACGACTCACCTACGGGCCACCGTGTCGCAACAACGCAAGATAGTCGGATCCGCGTCGAGCTGATTCCATGCCTAAGTCGGACTCTGTCCGCGGCTGACGTTCAGCCGATCGTTCGATTTGCTCGTCAGTGATCACGAAGTCCGTCACCCGAATCGGGTCGAACAGGCCTCGTGATAGAATTTGATCGGCTCGTTATCCTTCGGTCTGCCTGCGTGCAGAAAGACAGTGGCGCACGAGCGTTGTATAAAAATTTACCTGAATTAATCCCATTGCTCTGACGGCTGATGAGCGGAAAAACGAGAGGCGACAATTCACCGCGATTGGGTAGAGCAGCTTGATTCACGTTTTGTTCCTGCAGGTTTAATTGGATCGTATCAGCACGACGTTATATACCTACCTATTCCAGTTTATACTCGAGACCTTTTACCACCGAGACGTTATAACGCAGTAGCGTCTTGTTTGTTAGCTAACTGACACGAATGCGAACTGCCTTCGTGGCTGGTGCCATGCCGCGAGTGGATATTGCGTCATCAAAAACCAGAACTGCGTAAATCGTCTCTGGGAAATGGACGCGAGAAATACTCTTGAAAAGACGGTCAAAAGAAGAAACAAAATACAGGCAAAAAAAAAAAAAACGACGACAGCCAATGCAATCGATATACGTCTTACCGCAAGTCGGATTTCGTAGGTCGCTGAACTGTAACGCTTACAAGAACGGAAAGCTTCCCCTGTAATTGCGTAGCATTTGCGATTTAATTATAATCCACAGTGCGAGTAATTCCAAGGCTCAATCGTTGGTTATACCGGCAGACAAAATGGAGCTCGATTCTTTTTTTTTATTTTTCCTGCATCTTGTTGGTGGTGTTAACGCTGCGAACCGGAGAACCAAGAACTATTGGTTCGACCAGAATTTGTCCTCGGTGCACACCGAGCCAAGTGATCAATCCTCACAGACACATTACCACCGTACAACGTCGACAGCACGACTCGATAGACGTGAAGAGTCTTCGACGAGTAATCTCGGCAGTCGTAAGGATCTCGCAGGTTTACAGGAACGTGACGAACAATATTCCGTGACGTGACGCAATTACTAGTATTATTACTGCGCAGACAAACATCTCAACGGGTTCTCGATATGAGAAATTAAAGAGGTAGTTAAAATCTGATACGTACTTCGAACCGCGCTTTGACGAGCCTATACATTGACGAAAGAACGTTTTGTTATTACAAAGGCAATACATACACATGTACGTACGATGTACCAGGAATACATGCGGGTTATATTTATATAATTTATTAATTTTCCAACCGGGGTAATGTAAACGAAGAGAACAATGGGGGTGAAGAATATTTCTCTGCTGCGAGTTAATTCGGTTGTTCTCTTCTCTTAAATCGTCGCTTTTTTTCGCTTTCAATCTTCGCGCGTTTTTTCAAGCACAGTGACAGGTACCTGGGTATATACAGATATACGGACAGACGCGGTGTTGTTATATTTGCACGTATTTTTAACGCTGCTCCGTCCAGTCCTCAACGAGACAGCCAGCGGCCGCGCGGCGCGAGTGAGTGTGGCGCATGCAACGTTGCGTCAAATGTTGTGTTTGTTTTATTAATGCGGGTCGGCCTTCAGCTTTCAACTAACCATACGCACCGTGGCACGGTGTACATGTGTATGCCTGCATGATTAAATATGTAACCTGGCTACGTAATACAGGTATGCAGCCATGTGCGAGGGTGGATTCTGTGGTGTGCGTTAATGTCCTTTGCACCGCAGTTACAGGCAACGCGTACACCGATACCGCAACATCTCGTATCGGATCTCTGACCGCAAAACCGAGTCCGATTTTTAATATAAACCTACTCGATCTTCTTACAATAATTAAACTCCTAATTAATGACGGCGGCTCGTTAACCGCGGTGAAGAGAGACTCTTGTTCGGAGAATGACGCAAAACGACGAGCTGCGCGCCCGTGTGTAAGAGACTCGCGAGTAGGTACGCCTGTCCTCCGATAAACACACACACACACACTTCGATTCGAGTAAAAAATCTTGGAGAAAATTCAACTGACGAAATAAGTCTTGGCCGTCGAGAATTTCACCGAGTTCAGCTTCCTCGACCACCGGGACGTTCTCGGAGTTCCGGAAGCCCTCCAGGATCACCGTCCCGGAGTATCGTTGCATATTCAGATGATTTTGGGCGAACCGGGAAGGTCGCGCTCTTCGTGGGCAGAGCGTGCCTCCTTCGGCTATGCTGCCGGCCCGCAAACGAGATAGACTGATCTGGGCGAGGTGGCGGCGCCTGGGACACGGGAGGGGAAACGGGAGACCAGTTATGTCGCAGAGCCGCTCCCAAGTCTCAAGTCCAGCTAGTCCCGATCTCCGTCCTGTTCGAACGCTGTCAACTACGAAAGCCTCGATAGTTTCAGACCCGGGACTATCCGCGTCGCTCCGGTCGTTAGATTCGAAACGTTTTTCCTCGGAGTATCGAGGACCGTTTGTCCAGTCGGCGCTGAGGGATTCTCGGCGTCGTCGTAGAAAATCGAGGTCTCCGTGGAGGCTGCGAAGAGGCTTTCTTCGTCAGGTATGTAGGCGCACCTGGTCGTACCTACTTCGGCCTCTGATCTCCAGCCTTCCACCTTTCCGCACCTTGGTCCGAGCGAGCTGCCGGGCAACGAACAGGTTGCTGCCGATCGTTGCACAACATCGTCGCGATGAGTAAGGTTCTATACTTAACAGAGATCGGCTGCTTTCGAGTGGTTTTGTTTTCCACGGACGGTCGTTGGTAACACCGTCGTTTTCTTCGCGGCGGCGGAGCAAGTCGGTCAATCATTTGCTGGTAAACAGCGTGACTCAGGTGAGGAAAATCCGGACCTCAAGGGGCGCCAAGGATGCGCCGCGTGCCGATTGATATTCGACCTTTATCCGGACTGCGGAAAACCAGTGGCTATACGTAGGTGCGGTACGTGGTTATCCTGCCCTCCAGAAACGCCGAAAACGCGGACGCGACTCTTGCGCAATCTTCTTTCTATTACGCCCCAACTCGATGCCCCCGTGCAGCTAGCTCGCCTCATTTTCCCCCAAGATCGGTATTATAGATAGCCACTTCCGATTACCTCGCTGCTTGTCCGCGTCTTCGATCTCGAACCCGATAGCGCCGTCTTCTCAATTCCATGTATCCCCGGCTGCAGGATGCTCTCCGTTCTTCCGCCGCAGCCACTCGCGGGTTTACGAGAGTCCGACGTCCACCGATATTCTTCGCCCTCCCCCCCTCGAACAGCCCAATTTATAGGAGGAATTATTCCTAACGCGGTGATCCTGCAGACGCTGCACTCGCACGCGACAAGTAACCGTGTGAACTTGAGAAAGGAACGTGCAAATTATGGCTAACTAGACTCGGCGATGTGTGGTTTTGCAATATCTGCCAAGAGGAATGCGTTTAACGCCTACAGGTCGCCCGTAGCTGTGTCGGAACCTTGAGGAAGAGCGTTGCGACATAATCCTTTGAATCTCGGCCAACTGCCACTGTTATGTGTCTACATACCTATACACGTGTAGAAACCGGGAACTTGTCGTTACGTACACCAACTCCACACCACGCACTTAATTATTCCCATACGTCTTTCCATCTCAACGCAAGCGTCGTCGTCGTGTGCCTAGAGACAAATTCGCCTTGTCTTCGTTATTTTCCTTACACAGAACAGCTGATAGGTAAGTGCTACTTCGGTACGAATATAATCCGTTCTAGCGGTTGTTCGATATATAGTAGGTATCATATAGTATCGACGTCGAGCAGCTGGTCCGTGTGGATGGAAAGTGGTAGAAAGAGCCGAAAACGATCGTCGCCGACCGAAGCCGCGGTAGCCGAATCGGTCGGTTGGTCGGTTGGTCGGACGGTCGGTCGGTCGAGTAGGCAGATATAATAGATGATGCCGCTTGTCCGGTCGAATGTCCCGTGTCGATTCAACCCTTATCTGAAAGTATCGGACCTAGTTAACCGCGTGCTCCAGCACTAGATCAACGACAACTTTCGGCAGCCTCTTTCATGTATGCGAGCTGGGGGCCACCTTCTAAGGACCCGAAAGCCGCCGGGCCAACAAAATAGAAGATATCAAGGTTCGGGGTCCGCGGCGAGCGCTCCCCTCGCCTGCCTCGAGGGGCCGAGTCTGCGCCTCCTGGTGCCTCGGCACCCGGGGCAGACGGAAGATGAGAAAATCGAGCAAAAGTCTCCGCCGAGATAAAATGGCGAGGAAGGAATTTGGCCGAGGGCTGTAAATATTACAAAGTGACGCTACGGAGAACGCGGGAGCAGCTCCCAAAGGGCCCAGCAACGCCGGGTCCCGGGGACAATGCGCCAAAGACCGAAAGATAGTCGGACGTGAATTACGTCCGGGAGAAGATATTCGCCACTGTCCACGATGGGGAGTCTCGTCCCGGTCGGTTCTAACGGCGGCCGAGAGCCGAACGCCTTCGCGAGTAAAAACGTGTCCGACTTAATCGAAGGGGACCTTCGGATACACGCGGCTCGGAAGCTGCGGGCCCCGCGATACGAACGCGATATCCGTTGCAGCCGGGGCGTGTTGGGGGCCTTATAACCCTGACGCAATTCTTGCCACACTTCGAGACACTGCATGCCCGCGGATTGGCAACGAATATAGAAATGATTGACGCACGTCAGAATATCGGGATTGAATTAGTCGAGAATAAATTAGAGTCAAATCGGGGATCGGGCGTCGCTGATCGGCGACATTGGAAATCTCCCATTTCGAATGTCGCGTATTGCCGCAACCCGTAGGTAGGTTAGGCACAGGTACCTACTTTCGTTGTCAGGCATTAACGGATAATCACAGGTCTATCGTTTCCCCGGCTCTCGACGCTCGGGTATCGTTAATGATCCTGATCGGCGTTACCGCTGATCGTGAAGAAAACAATTCGTCTCCCGCGACGCGTCTCCTTCCGCAGGTACTCGCGTTATAGGTATATACATATAATACGCGGAGAAGAAATAATACGAGAATAGATTCCACCGGCACTTATCCAGTTACCACACACAATTTCCATTAGACCACTCGTCGATTAAGCATGTAAGAATGGCCGACTGCACTCGCGCACAATCTTTGTCCATTTCCTCCCGCTCTCTCCGTCTCTCTCATTCCTTGTCTCTTACTCCGCGAATAATTAGTTATATCGCACAGAATTGAGCGGCAGAGCTACAAATTGGCCCCGGCTTCCGCCGCACAGCGTCACAGTTTCAGTAAATTATTTCTCTCTTTGGCGTCGGTATCACTGTGATTGAGTCGTGTGTTTTTTTTTTTGTATTTATTTATTTATCTTCACACAATTCTCTCTGAATACTCGCTGAAATTTCTTTCATTTCCATAATTTGTACGACGAGAACCGAACGCCGAGAATGATACGTTGAGCCGTGTACATAGTGTCGAGGTTTGAAACGCGGTGAAGAAGAAAAGAGAAGTAAGCAACGATTAGGGGGGACTGGGGGCAGTTCGGTCAAGGGTAAGCGAGGGTTCTGGTGTCTTGCCCTGGCCCCGCGGGGCACGTTTAACTCCGAGCAGACGTTGGGGCCCGAGTTAGCGTCACGAGGAAAACATTGAATGCGCAGGGTCGTGGAATCTGGTCGAAATCGGTGCGAAAGGAGCTCCCGAAGCAAATTAGAGATCGGTAAATACATGTGTACCGAGCATTAGCCAGACCGCGCGGTAAAAACGATAATTGAATTCCTTCCGCGCTGCAGGTATACGTACGTATATTTACACATGCAGGGATCATCTGCTCCGCAGGCGACGTATCCGTACCAAAACGAGAGGAAACGGTGCGCTTACACGACCCATACTTCGACGCGTGGAATATAACGTACACGTTTAGCGACGCGGAGGTAACAGGCAAGTCATTAATTATATCTCGAGTAAACACCCGGCTGAAAGAAGCTCGAGTAAGTAGATACCGACGCGAGTACATATAAATCCATATACATAGGTAGAACACGCAGCCGAGTGTGCACAAGGTGCAGCAAGTGGGATAGGTAGGCCATGCTTAGGCTTAAGCCATGCCGCGTTCGCAGGCACGGCACACACGACGGAAGGATCGAGAGCCGAGTACCTTTATACTTGCAGAGATCGGCCTGTCGCAGCCGTTGTCGCCGATTTATCCGAAATAGATTGCGAAACAAATCGCTAGTTGGAGGACTTCTTATCGCCGTTTGAAAACATTCCGCAACCAGGGGGGGGGGGATCCGAGACTTCGGACCGGGTTCAGCCTTTGTACTCGAGGTATCTGTGAACGGTTCTAGACGAGTTTTGCTTTCGAAGAGCAACGGCGTGGGTCGCGAGACCCGTCTTTTTGATTTTCTTATTTTCCTTATTTATCCCCTTCTCTCTCCCGTCCGCCGTCCTCTTCGGCTCCCAATTAAACAGCCCGCACGAATGCCAACCCACAAACCGAAAACTGCAGCAACGTTGGACCAGGTCAAAACAACGCGGTCTCGTCGTCGTCACTGTTGAAGAAACTACCGGCCAAATTCTACGATCGCGTTAACCCCTTGCCGCCTTCTTCGTTCAGCCTGGCTAATGCAAATGGGTGAAAAGTGTTTCGCGATGGTATATACGGGCAAAGTGATTCGCTCGACCGCAAACCGCAAACCGCAAACCGCAGCTCCTCCTTGCACGCCGCAAGCTTATACGCGAACGAATCTCGTTACCACTTACACTGGTAGCGCTGTCACGTGCGATCATCTTAAAATATCCTTCTTCGCGTCACGTCACGCTTGTCTTCGGTAAGAGAAAGACGTTTCCTTCGACGGATTTACATTTTCCGATCGTTGTTTCAGCGGAATAGCACCGGAGCATCACGTGATGACCCATCTTTTACGTCGAGGCGCAAGCGAGCTTAGCAACTATTTGAACGTATGTTTATCCAGAAATTAGACGGACAAATATGCCGGATTATTTTGTGCCCTGTTCCGACGAACCGACGCGATCGTCTCGTGATAAATCGCATAATCCATTACGAATATTGACTCATTGAGAGAAAATCGTTACCAAGCGGGTTTGATGAATACCCGCGTATCCATCGATCTATCCACCTATCTATTTATCCAAGATCGAACAGGTTCAAGTGTTGATAAACGGCCGGAACAGGCTCCGGCAGGTGATCAAAGAGTCGCGCAGCATTCTTGGTGCGTTTTCTATACAACCATCTTTAACTCCGCAACGAAATACGACCATAGCTCACGATAATCGATAATTATTAGCCAGTGAAGTTAAGAGCGGTGAAAATTGACTTCTAACCCAACCATCGATAAACAAGTTTATTTCCAACGACAACTTCACCGTGAGGTCAGCGTGCACTATAGGAATTAGGAATCATCCAATACAATTTTTCGTTAACTATCATAAGAGGCTCAACCGAAGGCTTCGATAGCTCGGGTCAACGCGCCGCCTCTCTACACATTCATCACGTCCTTATAACCGGTAATTTTTCAAGGTTTCCCAGAATTGAAATTTATACAAAAACAAAAAAAAAAAAACAATCTCTGATAAGAATTGAAGAAACATTAAGTGAGGAATTCATCGGTCTCGGCCACTCAGGCTGTAGGCAATAAAAATATGCATACGACCACGCCGGAGAAAAACAATATGACTCAATAACAATTAAATAACTCTTCGTCATCGACGACGCCCAGCCGCAGAGAAAGCCAACTCAGGTGTGAATGGTTATTCCGCCAATATTATACACCGAGGTTTAATAGAAGAAGAATAAGAAGAAGAAGAATAAGAAGAAGAAGAAGAAGAAGAAAATATTCACGCATCTTAATATAATTGCAAGCGTATAACATCTTGTTAATTATATGAAAATCGTGCATAGAAACAGCGAAATATCGGATAGTGTGTACGATAACTACAGTATATAGTATATAGTAGGGCTCTTCGAATGTTTCGGGCCGAATGTAGGCGGGGGAGGGGGGGGGGGGGAGGGGGGGGGGGGGGAGGGCAAGGAGAAGACAGGTGATGCTGGGCCCCGGGCAGAAGGTACACGGACGCAGGTTTACGCATCGTGCCCACACACGGACGATACAACGATTTGAACACACGTGCAAAGGTATTTTAACACGCGGCATTCCTGTTGTCGAGACCGGAGATGGTTTCAGCTGGCAACGTGGCTCACCGTGAGTGTAAGGCTCCGGTCAAACGGGACAACTTCTCCTGCCACACAGACCCAATAGCTCCCTCTTTTTTAATCGATTTCTTTTTACATTTCGTTTTTCACCGTTTTCTTCTTCTTCGATACTTCATCTTTTTTATATTCTATTTTATCCTGTTTGTTTTCCTTCGATTTCGCTTCTACGGAACGTCTTATGATGCATCGAGATCTACCGGCCCAGTTGACACGGGGGTTTCGGACTATACGAAACTTACAGAATCACCTGGCTACGAAGTCAAATGCGCGAGATAACGTAGCACGGGAGTATTCCTCGATAGCTAACGGAAGTTTTTTCCAATTAGGAATCAGTGGGTGAAAATCATCCACATTTAATCGGTTCGATTACCACTGTGGTAAAATTGGATGTCGATATTGAAAAAGTGAACCGGTATAAAACAAATCCTTCCACGCTGTACCGGATACAGCTCGAAAGACTGTTATTTGAACAAGATCTCATTCCACGGTTAAGTTTTTTCGGTGACACAACCGTACGGTGAAATCGTGTTCAAGTTCAAATTTATAGAGTAATATAATTAATATGCATAGGTGCATAAATCATACCTGGATCCATTGCTCGAGGACGTGAACTTGAATTGAACAACTTGATTCACTCGCTGTTGAATTAGTGATGCGACCTTCTTGACGGGTGACTCTCTTCGTCGGTATCCTCGTCTTTTGAATGATGCCCGTGCGCGTGTGCTTACTGTCTGGTACGGCGCAGTGTCGGAAAGCTTCGTTGTCGGATGCGTGGTGACTGGACGCGCGGACGACACATCGACAAACAAAATGCGCATTTACATGCCCACACAATTACGACCAAACACGATCGAGGAGAACGATACACCGAAGGAACGAACTCGACGCCGGCATGTATGGCCACGTTTCTCGCTGACAAATACACAATAATACACTTACGTCGGACAGGGTCGACCAACGCGCCTATCCTCTCCTTTATACCCTCGAATTTACGCTGAGGAAACCGTCGCAGCCTTGCCGAAGAATCCGCCTTGAGGAGTACCCGAGAGTCCCTCGAACTCCAAACTCCCCAAGGACGATTGGAGTCCAAGCGCTGAGCTAACCGACTACTTTCAACGAAAAAATCATCTTGCTGCTCGATTTCGTTGCCTCTTGAATGAAAATACACACCCTCGACAAGTTTATGTTATTTCTACAACGAGCACGCGTTGTGAGAGTCAGATTCCGCAACGAAATGTTGAAACTTTTAGACGGCGTAGCGCCCGTCGTCGCGAGGAGAACAGGTCTGGTTCTCTCGAAATCGTAGTCTGGCCGAAGCTCGTATTTTTGGTCAGAGAGCACGATGTTCTAGCCCGATTACAAGTTCGGCGCTCACTTTCACGGCGAGGATATAAAAGACCCGGTGGACCCGAATGGAGATAAAAGAACCCAAGAAAATAATTAAGGGGATGCATATACATGCATCGGTTAACTCGTAAAAGTCAGCTTGCTTCACTTGTTCGCTATTTCTCTACACAGGGTTCCGATTTGACGACTTCTACCTTTTACCCACCAGATAATAGTGTACACAGTTACTCAGTGTATCATACATAAGCCGTTCGTGAACAAAGAAATACCTTCTAAAGTATTTTTAGTGTACATTTACTTCGAATTTTGTCTACGAGAACATGTGACTACACAACAAACCGCAATATAGATTACTGACCTCAATTCCTTGAGATTGATAGTCAAACAAGAATCCCGGACGTTTAAGTAAACAAAAGTAGTTAATTCCTGTATCTACAGTAAAATTCTTAACACTTGTAAGTCGTTTCTGCTTCTCGTGCAAAACTGAAATGATGAATTGATTCAATTCCCTGTAACACAGAGCTTCTTACCAACGATAACTAAATCGGAGGAACTTTCCAAGAAATTTCTCGTAAGAAATTCAATGTTTCGAATAAGAATCGTAGGCAACTATCGAAACTGATTTCCCCAAATTGGAGTAAATAAACGAAATTAAAAAAACTTATTCACACAAACAAGGGTAAGAAGCAGAGTTCGAATGATAGGTTGAGACGTTAAGGCGTTCAGCACCTGTCCGTATTACGCGAAGGGGTAGACTGGCAAGTCGAAGGCAGTGCCGATCCGATCGTTTGCTGAACGAGATAAACACAACTCGACGCGCGGCGCGGCGGCTGGTTGACGTTACGGAAAACGAAGTCGATCGGGTTGTGGTTGAGTTAGCAACGAGCGAGCCTGATTCCGTACGTACGGTAGGGATCAATTACTATCGCTATTGAATAATAACACAATGCGAAGCCACGGAGTGTTGCGCGTTGTGCCGCGGTCTCCGCGTATAAACTCGGCTTCATTCACTCGTATTCATTCATAGGGATACGGTGAATGGCCTGATGAGCTGGGCAGCGGCTGCTCCATGAGACGAGCGGACGGTTTCCTTTCCGATCCACCGTTCTGCGTCGGGACGATCAGCCACGTAAGATACGGTTGTCGCAGCTCTCGAGAATAAAGTACAAATACAGTTGTTATCCACCCCGTCGAACAATGTGGATTTTGACAGGGTCTGAAGACGGCGTAACCGACAAGTTCGCCGAGTCCGATCAATTCTCATGATCGATACGTGACGTCAAACACGTCGATCCGGGCGGTCGTAATACAGGTGTGACGTCATCCAGCCGTTGAGTCCTCCGGCGGTACCGCGATACTTGGGATTCGTTCGCGTCGTATATTTTCGAATTGCTCAACGAACGCGCAAGTACGAGTACCTACATTCACGTACGAGCCGCGTCCGCCTGCCTTGCGCGGCATTCTTTTCTCCGTTTCTTTTTCAACTTTTTCCATATTTTTTGTTCCTTTTTTTTCACTTGCTCCTTCTTCTTTCCATCTCTTATCTGAAGATTTCTCTAATGAACTGGTCAGACGACGGGTCAAACGCGGAGTAATCGCCTTAAAATCAAAAGTTGTGTTCACCTTCCTTCTACGGCTTTCTGGGTACCTAACGGGTAGCTAAACCTATCCGGTTCTCGTCTAAGTCTTCCACACCTCGTTGTCAAGGCTTCCGTCTACCTATACGTACAGCGGCACCGCGGCTTGTGTTACAAATAAAATTTTGCCAACGTCGTCGTCGTCGTTGACCCGGACCCGGTAGCAGAACCCTGCATTACCAAACCTGACCCCGTGACCTGAATACTTATACACAGCATCCTTCGGTACCCGTGGTTTGGTGAAGAATTGTCGAATGCCCCCAAGATCCGAGGGACTTTTCGCACGGGGCCTTACCCTTACCTCTGGGGCTGCGACGCAGGAGCAGCTGCTTCTTCCTGCGCGCAACGTATGCCGCGAGGATTTAAGACGCTTCTTTTACCGACCCTTTCAATTTTCGAAAAGAAAAATTTAACCGGAGTTTGATAGATGTCGTTGCAGTCATCGACGCGCGGAGTAGATCTTCTAAAAAAAAGTTTACGACGGATTTCAGTTACCGCAAGCAAAGGAACGCGGTTGCATGCTTCGAGGCTGCACCAGAAGACGTTTAACAACGACGTTTGACCTCGCGGCATCGAGAATTATGTCGACGAAACGAATAGGTATTTCCACCGAGATTAGGATCGATTAGATAAAAAGGCGAGAAGAGGAGATGGCAAGAACGGCCGGACAAGACAAGCGTATTAATATCGGAGATAGAAGTGGGTCAAGGACTCGGCACAGAAGCAGGAGCCGGGCCCTGCCGCGAACAGAGATCCGCGGGGCCTGGCGGGGCCCGACACGGGTCGGTCTTTCTAGGTCTGACGCAACTGCGACGTGACCCAGTCTTGTTTTCAGGCCTCGAGTCTCGTCCTGACCTCGCCCTTGTCGAGAAGGAACAAGTCGCGGGTATAACAAACCGAGTCTCAAAACTCCGACGAGGGATCGCGCAGCCTAGCTCGTGTGGTCAGATTACCAGATAACTTCGTACCGAATCGCTCCGCGTCCAGCATCATTCATCGGCTCCTCGGGCTCCGGCCTCGGACCTGCGGGTCAACCCCCGCGATAATTCGGATAAGAGATTGTTCCCCGGGAGCGCATGAATGAACCCGAGATCCAAAAAGTGGGGACTCGGGGCCTGCACTCCGTTTAAATATAAATTAACTCCTGCACCGGAGAACTTCATTCATCCCCGCTTGCCGACCGCATACTTGCCGCATTCATCCTCCTTGAATTAATGTCCCAGGTATTATTTTCCTCAGCTCGACTCGGGGAACACCGAGGATAGGCTTACACGTTACCCCCTGCACCCGTACAACCCACTCGGGAATAATTAAGCCGCGTTTGCGGTGAACGAGTCGTAACCAAGGTGCAAAGGCTCCCGCCGCGCTTATAGCGATACCGGTAACACAACTGTGGCAGTTTCGCCTTTGAAATAAGAAAGGGAAGGAAAAAAAAAGAATCACAAGTCGCTACTCGCTCTCTTTGCGACACCTTGATTATTGCGTCGAGAGTCGGATGCGAGTTGCTCGAGTTCCGTCGGGTAGAACCGAACGGAGGAAAGGATGATCGGCGTGAGCTGCACGCACCGGGGCCAATTACCTCAAATATTGTGACGCGGATTAGCGCCTCGGTGGATTTGCATACTGTTTGCATAATTTTTGCTGCATCTCGCGATCCCGCCCGCCGATAGGAGGGATACACCTACCGATGTCGTTATTCGACGTGACCCCGTCACATTTGCCACGCAGAACGTCTCCGCGCGGCACATGCTGCCCGAGATGCCGACCGCGATGACGAGGATCGGGCCCCGGACGACTGAGACGGAGCCCCGCGTGCGCGGCCCACGCGCTTCGCTTCGCCTTCGAGCCCGAGTCGCACAACTGGTTTTTTTAAACGCAGCCAACGACGATGGCTACGCTCCATTCTTCTTGACCGTTTTTTACCGTTCCTTATAATCGCCAGTCGTGGCCACGGCGCACCTCTCCTCTCCTCTTCTCTCCGTTCCTCTCTATTCGTTCGCTCGTTCGCGCGAATTCTTCCATCCTATATTCGAGATCTTGGTTTCTTGGCATTTTTTTTTTTTTTTTTATTTATTATTATTTTTATTCGATTTTTTATTTAATTTCTTCTTCGTGTTCAAAGCTCCGCGTTCTCTACATCAGAAAAACCCTCCCGCCACTCACGTTGCGAAGAATTTTTCAAGCTGTACAGAGTAGACATATTATAGGATTATCTGACACGACTGTAATAAAATTTTACTTAATAAAAGACCAATTAATTTTTATCCCTTTAAAGGTGCGTTCGACTATAATTCAACCTTTCAGAATATTTCCTGTAAGTAGCCGCTCGGGCAATAAAATCAACAATTACAGATTTGATGGTTATCTCGATCGTCCGAGCGAGTATCGAGTAGTTTGCGAAATCTGATCTTTATCGACGATTCAAGAAAAAATTCGAATGATGAAGTTTCAGTGCCAAAACTCCAGATGATTCCAAGTATTAAGTCCGCTGCACAAACGATGTGGAAAAACAAGAATACCTTGCTCGTTCCAGGAACACTGCAGACAACCAGTTTCTCAATTGTTGAGCGCAACAACGTAGACGAGACTTACAATGACGTTTACAAATGACACGAACTTCCACAAATATCGTTAACAACGTAACAGGTTGCAATTAAAAAAAACAGAACCGCGAAGAATGACCAATTTTTTTCAACAATACACCTATTCCCGATCTTACATTGGAGAAGAAACCGCGAAGTCTACTGAAGAAGAATTCAACGATTTCTACCAGTGTTTATACCTTTCTTGCAGTCGACAATCGTTGCTCGACATGTAGATCGTTGAATCAATTTCCGTAGGAAGACTCCGATTTCGCGACTCTCGAAATGTAATAGAGAGATATGCCGCGGTATACGATTATAACGATCGGCTTCAAAGACGCTTAAGTAACGCATACGTAAGTAAATTACATGTATATTGACAATTAGTGAAACTTGCGCCGAGCCGGTGAAACGGGTCTGGAACTAGTAAAACTGCGAATGAATTGTCAGGCGAAGAAACGGCGGATACTTGGAAGTTGGTCGGCGCGTAAGCGGACTGTCGGCGATCTAGCCGATTCGGGTCGCAACGGTCGAAGCGGTCGCAAAGGCTGCGAACGATGATGCGCCCGGTTGTGCCGTAAAACAGCTTGCTCACCTCAACCTCAACCTCTCTGACAACAACTCGTGGACGCGCGCGCGTACATCTCCGTATGTTGTACAATACGCGTAAGCGAGGCGAGTCCACTCGAAAAACCATACACGATACTTTGCGGTGTTCAAACGCACGCGTGTGTACTCCTCATCTCCTATATAACGTTGCGCTCGAGGACCACGAGACGAAACGGTGTTGGTGTTACACGTACACGTTGATGACAGCCTGCTGCAGTGTGTACTCAAATTGATGTCACGTGTACCAGCAGCTAATGTACAACGACTTTGACATGTGCCTCGGAGATCATTATTTTTTTCTTTTTTTTTTCTCTCTCTCTTCATTCACATTCGGTATCGTGTAACTTTTTTATGATATCGTACAATCGGTTATGCGTCTTTCGACTCACTCGCTCAGCAGCTTGCAGCTGCGCCATTTTTGACGCAGATTTTTTTAGAAGGCGGTATCGTTGAGCCATCATTCTTATTTTGTCAGAGGCATTGAACGTTCGCTTATAATAGTAGCAAGAGTATATTGTAACCGAACCTCATTGACTCAACTCGAACTGAAATTAGCTATCTGATAATATTATGCCATCTGCAGTTTTTTTTTTCGCTTTTTTAAGGATGAAAAAAAAAAAGAAATAAATAATAGGAAAAAAACACCATGCAAATACAGAGGTGTATAAATATCTTGTGAGGTGTGTGCGAAATATTGAAAATTGCCACGACTTGCATAATTATTTGTCAAGAGTATGGTCCGCGGTTTAGCGCCGTAGCGATATTATTCTGGTAACCGGCGTTGCCAATAGCTCGTAAAACCGTGATGAGGGAAAGGCGTGAGACGCGCATACACGGTGTCAAATCTCGCACACTTTGTGTCTCGCCTTTTTTCTCGGGATATATTATTGTTGCGTACGTTATTCGTCTCTCGGTATTTCCGTACCACGTGGGCTTCGCTAATATTTCTTAACATTTTTCTTCTTTTTTTCCCCTCCATTTTCCTCGCGCAGGTACCTCGACGGTGGCACATTTGTACGCCTACGTCCGGTAAAAGATATATTCCTTGAAACGTACGTAGCAAAGTTGTTCGAGGCCTACGACCTCGAAGGAATATATTACCGCGGATAGCGAGTGGTCCGCGGTTTAGGTTACGCGCCGCGGACATGTCCGCCGCTTCCAAAAGAGTATGTCCATATAGAAGCAATAGATCAGAAGGCGGTCCCGCTCGCCTCGTAAAAACTAGCGACAGGTTCTAAGGTTAAGTATGTTTTATAACACTCCGCGGTAACGAGATCGTCATCTGACAGCGAAGAGACGAGTTTCGATCCGCGCCGCGGCGTTTATGCCGCGAAAAAACCCCCGCGATCCTCGAGATCGACAATTAAACTTCCCTTCCGCCTCGCTAATCGGATTAATATCAATTCCGGCATAACAATGTTCCTACCGTACAACAATACACATGATTTTTCTCCCCCTCGGCGCGTGGAATAAAATTAATAGAGCAACGCCGGTTTACTTTACACGGTCAACGCGAAACGTCGAGATTCGAGTAAAGTCCGCTTGGAATCCGGAGTCGCGGGGGTGGCTTCGACCCTGCGCTCGCCGAGGGTCGGAGGAATTAGCGGTCTATTCAATTATTGTAATTTACTTCTCAAACGCAAACAGAACGGAACCCCGCGCGATGCCAGGCGCTCTTGTTCGCCGTCTCTGCACGTAGATCCGGGCTTCGTGTGAGTCGCGCCGCTCCCGTGTGTTCAATGTTCGTACGTACTGCGTTCGCCCCGCGTGAATTTCCCCGCACGCGTAAGTCGGTATACGCGTCGTTCGGGATTCAGGATTCCTCATCTTATTTGTACACGGACGCTGAATAAACGGGCATGAATAGCGCTCATTTGACTTGCTCCCAAGTCATAGACAAATGGGTAACGTATTTAAGCCGGGTACACGTGTATCCAGGCACACGTTCACTCGCTCGCTCACTCACTCACTCACTCACTCGCTAACACGCATGGCTCGAAAAGGGACTTCGTTCCAATCTGCACCGTGCGCCACGGTTTTCTAATCACTTAGAAGAGAGTCCCCGGCCTAGAGACACCGTGTGCGGGGTACAAACGACGACGTACGCGGCGTGAAGATGGAGGAGAGAGAGAGAGAGAAAGGAAAAAAATATGTTGCATTACATATTTCTAGTTAAAATTCTGCCCGTGCCTTACACCACCTCATCTTCCATGCACTCAAATATTAGCTGGCTAAGTGTAACTTTCATAAAAACAAAGTTAAAAAAAAATTTGAAAAAAATAAAATAAAAAAATTAAATACAGCTCTGCTCCTCTACACACAGCCGTTCATCACGTTTCAACGGAGAACGTACATATTCCGTAATGGTTTACTGCACTAACGCACTGCGTAACACTTGTGATTTAGGCCTGTTTCTGCTTCTTGGATACTACCCATTAAATTCGTGAACGACAATTTTTCACGGAGCAACGCGTTTGTAGTTTTAATACCCGAAATTTGATCCGTAATCTTTTCCATATCTCCTCGAGGAAATCTCCGCGTAGCGCAAACGGCCTCGCCCGGTCCTTGTAACGTATAATAACATCGATCGTGTAGTTACGTATGCAAAAAAAAACCGTTGGACGATCGACCGACGACAAACGACGGAAGAGAACTGAGACGAGGAGAGCTGCGAGAAAGGTTAACGCGCATTCATCGAAGAATGATCAATATAGTTCCCGATGCAGGATGGGATGCATTTCGGTTGGACCCTCGTTTGAATAACACTGAAAAATTTCCCTAAACGGTTCCGGCCTGCGGGTAAGGTCTCCGGGCTGGTTTGAATATTGCATAATAAAGGAAACACATTAACTCTCCCGGAACATACCCCCATGTCTACATACGAGCGGACCCTTCGCCCCGCCAAGTCTGCCCGCGGTTCTTGGGTCTGGGTGGGGCCCGATGGCCCCGATTCCCAATTTCCGAACCCCTTGCCCGAGTCTCGGAAGGGGAAAACTCGGGGTGAGCTACCTGCTCTACCTGTTGTGTCAGCCTCGGCGAGGCCCAGGGGGGAGGGCAGGGAAAGTGGCGCAGTGTGTTTGAAAAATGGGAATGATCAGATCTGGTGCAAGGGAATCAAGTATCTCCTATTGACGTCCCGTTGAAAAGGCCGGACGCTTCTGTGGCACCAGGTTCCGCTGAATTTCAGAGGCTTTTTGAAACCGAGCCCCGCAAGCTCAGCCGTTCCGTCGTGATTCTCGGAGCGGAAATTGTCTCCCGCGTTCGCTGAAACTTTTTCAACCACATATCCCTGACTCGGGAAAGTTTTTCGAATACGATGACGGGAGAGCCTGCAGCCCAGATTCTGTCCTCACCGTGAGGCACGTTTGTCGGCGAACTGCATAAACGGGCCCCGGCATTCCTAGAGTCGCGTGTGTACGCCACGCGAGTATCCGTCCACATTCCATACCGCGGCCGTTCAAGTCGGGAGTTGGGCCAGGGTCTAACTGTTAACGCACACGGCACACACCGGGGACTCGTGCCTCTCGGCAATTTATTAGATGCCCCGAGATAACCACAAATCCTAATAACCCGTCTAAACAGCGACGCGCGCCACCCTCGACGCGCGAAGCTTTCGCCCCGTTCAATTCTAACGTTGAATATTCGAACCGGAAGTGGTTCGCGGACTATCGATGCACGAGGAAGGAGCCGAGTCGCCGATCCCTGTAAGCACCTGCACTGAATTGATGATGACGTATCCGGAGTGTCCGGGTGCCGGTTTCAATGGTCTCTCCGCGATACTCTCGTCAACATGACTGGTAAATAAAGAACACGTACCTGGGTGGTGTTGTTTTTTTCTTCTTCTTTTTTTTTTTCTTCTTCTTCCTCGCCTCGTTTTCGCCCGGCTCAGGAATCCCCTGCAGAACGGTGAAAAGACCTTTTCCCCATTTTCTTCCCCAAAAACGCGAGCGCAAGGTGCAGCAGTTGAATCGGCGTGGCTCGTGCCGGGATCAGTGGCGATGCGGTAGTCGAGTAGCTGAGTGGCATTACCTACCGTCGTCCATTCCATTCAACGGCAGCCCCCGACGACTACTCTGGAGTAACAGGTTCATAGATTAGCATAATCATTATGAAGCCTCGATGAATTATTTATCCGTTAAAAAAAAGAAAAAAAAAAAAAAAAAAAATAGGGAATAAGAGAGAGGGAGAGAGTGAGATGAGGAGAAATGTTAAAACGGAAGACAAAAAATTAAAAAAAAAAAAAAACCAAAAAAAAATCAAGTCACACTACAGAGAGAAACAAACAAGTGTACTAACCTGTACAAAGTGATCCTTTCTTTGGAGTGACAAGGCTCCTTCATCTTCCTTCGCTCCGTTTCCATACGATCGTTATGGTTATACGTCGCTGAGCTCGGCGCACGCCGCCGGTCGACCATTTGCATACTGCGTAGGACACACTCGCCTCTTATATGTATGTTGTTACGCATGCATTCGTATGTATGCTTGCATAAATCTGCAGTACATGTATGCTTTACAACCGTGGAAACATTGGTAGGTGAGAACGTTGCACCGGAAGGATTTTGGCTCCATCGTTTATAGGTGGAGTTGCATTCACTTTCGACCCTGTAACATAAAGAATGAGCGGTCAGTCCAGTGGCATGTGATTATCGGAAAAAACAACGATTAGGCACATATATTAATAAAGAATTGACTCGACTCGTTCTACCGACAGGTTTTGACCCAAATTCCGTATCATTTTTCGACATCGACCTTAGATGAACGTAACTTCGGATTCGTTTGACACAGTTTCTTTAATACAAAAACCGGACGAGTCGAAGCATATTCGTATCCCAGGGCGTGAAACTTGTATTGCCACAATTAAGAAATCAAGAAACTCATCGATGAATATACAGATCGCGGCCTGGACCGTAGAAGTAGGAAAGGATACTTGAAATCTCGGGATCGCGTGTTTGCATTCTTCGCATAAGTTTAATGAAATTTTTCGTTTTCTTTTATACTATGTTTTTTTCTTTTGTCAAGCTTAACGTTAATACAGTCATTACACGCCTTAGTGCGTACCAGAACGTTTACGTATGCACAGTTTTTTGTGACGCTGTGCGTACGTACACGTGAGAGCAGATGGTTGTGACCCATGCCGAGTTCCGAAATATATTCACACTAAAAACAGGACTGCAGCACGTGTCTGAGTACAGTCAATGGGATTATTTTAATTCACTCTCATTAAAATCAAGCATGTTTCATTCGAGTAGTCACGCGAGTCAAGTGTTCCGCACCTGCCTCGGCGAGTGTTAAGTCAAACCGATTAATAAATTGTAGCAGCCTTTCGGCGAGATTGTTTAATGCAATAAATACCGAAATTATCGCGCCCCGGCGGAAGCAGCTATATTCACAGACGTGAAGATCGTGGGAATCGCTTCCAGCTTCACCGGTTATACCATAATTATTTCGATCTTTGATTACGCATCGTATTGGGTACCTACTAGGCACGGAGATAATCGTAGAGCCGACGCTGTCTCTTCGATAACTAACCGTTCTCCTGCCTCTCGAACTTTATGGCCCCTGTGCAGTCGACGTCACGATTTAAATGGACCGGCTCTCTTCCCACGATGATATAGGTACCCACAACCTATCCTCGCCGAGAGTCCGTTAGATGGTGTAAGATTTTTTTCAACGGTTATATTAGCAGAGATTCACCCTTAGAGCAAGAGGTCGTAAGTATCTCGGGAGGTTAGACACGGGCTTTAAACTTTGAATACCGCGGAGCCTTTAAACCTTGAAGCCTCCGCGTACCCCCCATGGGCTGATAGGCAAAGCAGAGAGCACCAACTAGCGAATGAGTTTTCCCACAGCATCCTTCGTCCTTCGGAGATTGAGCCTCTTGCTTTTATAAATCTCCAATGATCAGGGTTCGGCCGAATGTTTGAATAGGAAGAGCTCCCAGGTAATATGCATTCGCCTACCTGCGCATTTGAATATACCTGGTTCGTTGCATATTTAAATTAAGGGGTAGTTGGGTAACCCTTCTTCCGATTCTGGAACAATAACTTAGAAGGAACCCGGCGACCCCTGAGGAACCCCGGACACATCCATCCTTGGCCCTCAGGTACGTGTGATTTTTATTTTGCATAGATCTCCATACGTTGTCCTCACGGGGTCCAGGTATACATGCCTCCCAGTCTCGGCAGACGGTGTCATCCCTATGGGAAAGTGTATGCAAACTATTGTGACCCCCAAGGTCCGGGGTGTGGAAGGTGAACCGACAAGGGGGGATCTGGCTAAAACGGGGCGAAACCGGGAGGGGGAGAGGCGCGGAAGATCACTTCCCGCAGATAGATGATCCTGCCTCGCGGTCTTGAGGAAACCTCCTCGTCCTCCCTTCGGTCCTTTTTCGCTTTTTTCATTTCCAGCTTCTCCCCCCTCCCAGGCCGAGCTCCGCGAACGCGCGTCACGCATACTCTTGTCGGCTTATGCTCGTGTGTGCACATGCGTGATCCGTTCTTACGAATGTCCTACGTCAAACGACCACTGCCCGTCGACCCGACCCAGGGCGCAATCCTTTCTCCGAAGTGCCACACCATTGTCAGGCAAAGCAACTGCCGAAATCGAGACCGAGCGGTGGGGGTTGAAATTTTTTAACCGTTTTCACCTCGGCCAAGTTCGTTGTTCGACAATAGAGATCGCTATTGCTGACTGTGGATCGAGTCTCTTCACCGGCGGAAGGAAATATACGATTTCTCTCTCGTATCTAACGTCGACGGTTTCTTCCTATATTCTACTTCTTCGGGTGAGGGAAAACGACCGTTGCAAAACGCCTGCGTTTTCAAACGATCGTCTCGCCGGTTCGCACGATTTCTTATTCACTTTCGAGCCGTTACATTGACGCAGGAATCGAACTAGTCGGTCGACAAGCATCTTCCGCCGATTTGGCGAACCGTTATTAAAACTTTGCGACTTCCTTCCACTTGCCACATAATTATCAACAGACCAGACGTGCTATTTCGTTATATATAAACACAACGATCGCTGATACAGGTGCAAGGATTTAGGAAATTTTAAGCCTGCAAACTTTTTGCCACGCGTGAACGATAAGCCACAGAAAGAGACCGTTGATTTTAAGTTCGCGGACAACAATTGCGCGTCCGTGGTTCGCGGCGTGCGGTGAAATGAACGAAATTGTCTTGTGAACAAACTTGCGGAGCTTAGGCTGACACACGAGCGAGCGGGGCTCATCAAATCCTAATTGCTACTACAAAATTATGCATTCAACGATGCAGCACCCGTACCTAACCCAACCTGGTAGCGGCGCGCGTGGCAAGCGAAGTCGAGTCAGCCAGTCGGCAGGTATACAAACAGAGTAGCTGGAAGAGAAAGGACGCGAGAGAACGAGTCTGAGTCCTTTGCACCTGACAAAATTAAAATAAGCGAGCTCGTCTCATTTTCATTCTCATTAGTATACAGAAAACAAGTGGACTGGTGGTAGCTGTTCGCTCGACTGCCTCTTCCTCCGTACCCCGCGAACCTCGCTCTTGCCTGTGGACCTTTCTTTCATTCACGGGGTAGGGAATCGCGCATAACATTAGCACTTCAACGCGACAAAGTAACCGAGATTCGGACAGTCTCCGTTAAGTCAATCTACATCCCCGTCAATTTCTGCTGAAAACTTATTTCCACGATTT
This sequence comes from Neodiprion fabricii, assembly GCF_021155785.1. Lineage (NCBI taxonomy): Eukaryota > Metazoa > Arthropoda > Insecta > Hymenoptera > Diprionidae > Neodiprion > Neodiprion fabricii. Next base: position 28,077,122 of record NC_060239.1, read on the forward strand.
ACGAATTTCGAGCCGAAAGGACGAATGGAATAATTTTCAGAGTGGGAGACTTTCTCAAAATCGCGTAATGTGTTAAATCGGTTTGTGATATCGCTGGAAAACTATTATTCGAAACGAGAATCGACGTGAATTGCCAATGAAACTGGACATAAGAACTTGGCGCTGACGTCGCATCAATTATCGATGAACAAAATCTGTTTCTTACGAGTTTCAAACTTGACTTAGTGGGGGAAAAAAAAAGAACTCGACGAGTCACTCGTAATTTCGAGCACCGTAAGATAGCTATATCATCACACTCTCGGTCCAACGTGAAGCACCTTACCTACATGTACTCAAGAATCGTCGAAATACGCGTTCGTGGTTTTCATCCGTCTCGCGAATCTCCAACACGGTTGAAAAGCACCTCGTGTGAGACGCGAATAGTCGGGGATCGCATAGTCGCATCGCGTCTGCCCGAGGTCCTAGCCGCCGGTGCAGTGGCTCAGTTTCGCGGAACGGCAATCGCGACGGGGCCTCAGGGCCCCGGGTATCTCAGGGGGAGCGAGGAGCCGGTCCGAAACTCCGAATCCACGAGCCCCCTCGAAGCTGGGTCAGCCGGGTTGAACCGCGTGCGTGTGCGCCGGTGTGCGTGGGTCAGGCAGTGATCATCGTCTGTAGCCCGGGGCCAGGCAAAGTCGCCACTCTGGTCCCGGAGTCGGGTGAGGAGGACCCGAACCGGAAAGCAGACGGGGCCCTACCACGTAGCCCTCTGCGCTAGTGCGTGTCAGGCGTCGGATGCGACTTACACACGCACCAATTATGACGGCGCGACGACCTCCTCGTCCTGGGAGAGGAAAACACCTTCGGATAACAGAGTCGCAGCAGCCTCCGAGGTCCCTTTGTCGAAATTAATTGAAAGGACACCGGGAAGATTCTATTACTCTCCCTGGTTAAGGGCAGCTGGTTTCGGAGCTAGGCCTTTGAAAGCGTTAAACCGCCGCATTGACATCCTCTCATTGCGCTGCGGCTACCGCGGCGGGCATCCGGCGGGCAGGCTGGCTAGGTAAGTACGCAACCGAACGTTCGGCCGGTTTCTAGGCATCGACAGCGCGACGTCGAGCTATTGATAATCTCGTTGTCATCTCGTGCGTCGGAGCAACGCCACTCGTAAACTTTCGACGTGCAGCTCGGATGCCGAGATGCGGCAGCGGCGTATGGATAGGTATGCGATCGGTACACCTGTGGAAAATATTGTCCCCGCCGAGCAAGTAGCACGCAAGGATGTTTGTCCAGCTATTTAGGTGGTTGCCACCGGTGTATGTGTACGTACACGCGGCAGTCGTCACCCGATGTGCACTGTTCTAGCCATCTCGCAATCCATCAATATTTGAGAAAAAAATTATATAAAATTAACACTTAACAAATTAAACAAATGGCAGGCCGACGCCGAGTGCCTCGGCAAACATTGCGTTGATAAATATTTTTGCTTCTCTGAAAGAATTCACTGTTTCTCCCGTACCTATCGCCGTCGTCCTGCTCCATCTACGCCTCCTCTACATATTATTACAAGAGCTTTGTCGTCCGAACACGCGTAAAGCGCATATATACGTACCTCTGTAGCGCGGCGTTGCATGTTTGTACGCCCGACGAAATCCGACGATGACGACGATACGACCCAAGAATACACACCGCACACCGAGCGAGTATCGCCTACTGCTCTCTTCTCGCACCTGACGCGAGATCAACACCGCGTGCACTTCTGACTCCTCGCTAAAAATAACCGTCGTTACCTGCGCGCCTGCGTCTTAGTCTCGCGAGAAAAATCCGCGCTCTCATCCCAATTGCCGTGGCTCGGGTCGTGACTGTAATTTACAACCAGATTTCCCGGTCAAAGTACCGACCTTGAATTAACCTCCGAATCGTCACACTTGAGCGGTGACGCAAATGTACACGTGGACTCCGATCAACCCTGAGAGTGACGGGACCGTTTCGAGGAAGTTTTAATTGTCCGCCGTACCACGGTTCGACTGATAATATCTATGAGGCGTGCCGTGCGGAGAGGAACGATCAGCCGCAGATGACGCTCACGTGTTCTTCACCCGGTGATCGCTTTCGCGGGAATTACGCAAGACTTTTTGGAGAGAACCATTAAGCAATATTTATGTCCCTTTCGACGGGGCTTTGTCCAAACATCTTTCAAGCAGGAATTGACGCAATTACTTATACAACTCGTACAACTGAGCGTTGTTTAACCGTCGAACCTCGTGTAGCGAAGCATATTTGTATACCTCGATTGCGGACAAATATACATCTTTTACCCGGCTGCAGGCCACCACGCCATCGCCAGCTCGCCTTTCCTCCGACAACAAGAGGCCGGAAGGCCTAGGAGTCGACGATTTTTACGGCTGGCGGAACGGAGTATTTCCTAGCTATCTATGTACCGAGAAATCTTTGCATTCGGTACTGTTTCATTGGTCGTTTGGTCGGAGTAAAGTCGAATTGCGTCGCCCGGCCGATCGATCAGGTTTGCGGAGGTAGGTTAACGCTGTCTCGATCATCTCGCGTATTGCAAAAAATTTACTCAACCGACGACTCGGTTCCTCGCAATCTTTTCCTCCATCGTCGTAAATAACCTCGATAATTGTTTTGCAAAAAGCATCTCACTCCGTGGTTTATGTAAGCAAAGGCATAAACTTCGGGCACGTGACACATTTATATTTGGGAAATAAGGAACGCGTGTCTTGGATCAGAAAGGTCGGCCAATATCGAAAGTTCGTACGGGTCCCATGATTCAGCGAGTGCGAGGCCCGGCTTCTGTCCGGGCCTCGCGGTACGAACGGGCCCGTGTATACCTATAGAGAGCGAGGCTTACTCAGAGGTGGTTGGAATAAGTCAACCCGCTTTTATTCTTGTCTCTCGGGTATTCTTTATGGCGACCAGGCGCTTGTTACTATATTATATGCAACAACGTATACCTACAAGAAGCAAAGGGCTACAAGTGAGGCCCATGTTCGGGGCCTTACTTATTGGACAGTTTACACGCCGTGCGTTTCCATATCGCCGCGTCTCAGAACCGTACAGACTTAATTCCCGTTCCATGCCCGGCCGATCCTCGCCGAGGCTTCTCCGAAAGCGTTGATCGCGATGCGTAATCTCGGCGAACGGTGGTTAAAAAAACTTGGCAACGGCTCATTTTTCTACCGAGTCTCGCCGACAGTCGACAACCGTTATCGACTGCGAATGACGCAGACGCGGTTGAAATCGACCATTATTTTTTACGCAAGTCAAAACTCGAAGTACGACTTTTGGACCTCTCCGATTGCAGTAGGTACGTGGAGAAACGGAAAAGCCCGCTTGTCGGCTTATAATGCGTAGCGAATATTATTCCCACCTGAAAAGGTTTGCACAAGCAATTCTCGTCGCGTTGCGATCAAATCCAATCGTATGCAGCCGAAGTTTATTTCACCCCTGGTTTACGTTCCCGGGTCGAAGTCACATATTGTCGACCTGAGAAACGTCTCGGGCGCTCGTTTTCGTTAGCATGAAAATACGCGGTGATTGTATACCTACTTTAGAAAATTTACCACCCATAGATTGCCCTCCGGCGTTACTTACAGTACTCATAAAGCGGAAACAATACCGCAGCAAACGAACAAGCGCCCCGTCGAGCGGTGAGGATTGGTTGCTTGATATGGGATATTTCGGAGAATTTGTGCGATATTATCACGCCGTTCGTTTCTTGCGGCTAATAGGTTCGGCGGTTCGTTGGTGATGTGCTAATGTAATTGCTTCTTCCGAGAGGAGTATAATTGTTTACCCTGGCTGAGTGCGAGGAGCGTAGTCGCATTCGGTATATATTTCTTAAATTAACGCCAGTCGACTGGGCAGAATTATATTCATTCTCCGGCTCGGCATTGCGCCGGTATTATTAATATTAACGCGAAGCGAACAGGTGGAAATTCGAGCCAGGCACCGAGCCGGCCGATCTAACTCTCTCAAGTCACCCGAAAAGTTTTAGGCCCGGGGCTACTTCGCGTCTTCTCACGTTGAACGGGCGGCGGCAAGACTCCCGCTCCGTTTCCTCCGTCGCAAATTAAACGCCGATCGCGCCGTGTAGGCGAGCTTGAAGTGGTGTCGTTATTACAGCTTCGCCCAAAAACGGTCACGATCGGTAGATTGTTAATTTGCAAAATCGATCCGTCCAACATGCTGCCCCACGAGTTCTACGGACAGATTAGTGGATCCAGATAAGAGGAAGAACTTGTTATACAAACTCTCATCTGTTTCCGAATATGACGATGGGTGGCAAACTTCTCGAGTGACTCGCTATATTTTAAGTTTTCTCACGCTCGCGAGTCACTGTGTGTGATTGTAAAATATTTTACAGTAAAAATTACGTCGACCTTGATAATGAGTCGCATCAGACGTCTGTTATTTTAAATCAATTTTTACCGAGAAACCAAAAAATGTTATTCACTGCAGGAAGTCCCACTTCACCGCGTCATAGGTATTAATACCGTCAAGTTTTTTTCACATAATTGTTATTTTTATTTTTATACCATCGTTTAGTATCTACTACCGAGGAGGAGACTCCAACTTCACCGCAGACATGATCTATGCAAAACATTGATTATTTTTTGCGCCGTTTAGAAAACGTCGAAAGACTGCCCGAGGACATGGAGTGACTGATCCTCGTCAAGACACGTCGTATTTCGGACATTTTGATTTCTTCCCACGGCCAATGGTGTATCGAAGCACACCGTACGTGTATAACCGTTACGGTGAAAAGTGATTATTTTCGAAAATCAACCACCCTGCGCTGTTCATGAGATAAGTGTTTGAACCGAATTAAACACCGATCTCTTCTCACCAAACTTGCTATATCCGCGATTCGACAGATTATACGTAATAACGTAAATCGATAAAATCTTACCATTAAGAAAGACACAATTTTTTCTGTAAACATTGGCACATGACTCACACGAATCATCGAAGCAAAAGACGTGATTTTAAACGGTCGAGACACGAACAATTTCTCTGATGAACAGCGCTGCTTGTATAGTTTCACCCCGAAACATCGAAATGTTACGGTACGTAAAAACTCGCTCACTTCGAGAGAAAGTCGCCTGCGCTTTCTTTTTCCTTCTAATTCTTCGGCTATCCCTCTCGAAGGTAGTGCGCAGGGTGCAATGCTCGGTGAAAATGCACGAGTTGGATGCCAAGTCGGGTCCCGCGGGGTGCGCAGCGATGATTATCGTACATATGGGGAATTGAAAGGGTGTCTAAGGAGGTGTCTAGTGCCAGGTCGTCGGGCGGGGGCGCCCCCCGCAGGGCGTCGGCCGATCCTCGGTACCCCGGGACACCCACCCCGAGGGAGATTGGTCCGTCGATAGCCCGTGGCCACCTCGAATAATAGGTTCGGCCAGTCTCGCGGCGTGGTGATTGCGGTGCACGAGGTCCGGACCCGGCCCGGTCAGGTGCAGCCTCCGATCGCTATCTGCTAAGTCGCTATCAATCACCCGGTGCGTGGCACGGGATAAGAAGGAGAAGCGCTCGGTGGGCCGGTTGCAGCTCGGACGCCGGATGTGCCCGAGTCCCGAAGCGAAACCAATCTCGCCTAAGCTGCTTTGCCCCGGTGATAAATACCGAACTAATGGAAACCGGAGGGGGGGAATCGACAGCGCGCGCAATTCACTCCCGCAACCCGATCATCGTCTTCCTTCCAGTCCTTCGGGCGCGCAACTCCCGGCTGATCGCCTCGACGCTCTCTCGATGACGCTCCCCCCTCCTGCACCTTCGACAGGACCGTCCTGGTGGTGAGGTGCGCCCGCCCCCGCAGCGGAGATCTCGAAGCGATACTCTGACTCGGAGTGAAAATCTCCGATCCAAAACCTGATATCTACCTGCAGCTAGTCGGGGTAAACCGGGGCCGCCGGGACGTCGAGGACTCCGGTGCCTACACGCGCCGTTGGAATGCTCGTAAAACTGTGAATTCAGCCTGCAGGAAACTCGGCCGCTCCTCCGTCGAATCCCGATTCGCTATAGCATCCCGCGCTCTGAGAGAGAGAGAGAGAGAGAGAGAGTGCGAGTCGACCGGGCGATTTCGGATCAATCGCTTATACGTCAATTGTTGCGACGAATTTATATTCCATTTTTCGTTTTCACACGAGCGCTAAATTCGCGAACGACGATTCAAGCTTGATTTACGATCGATGCGATCCCGCGAGGTCTTCCGATCGGCACGAGTAGATCCATAGAAGCCGCGTAAGAGCGAGGTAGGTGTAATACACATTACCTATAACTTTTCCCCGAGTTTGCGTGCGGGCACGTCTCCGCTATATCGGCGATAGGCTTATACATCTGACATGTGAGGGGGCCAGCACCTTTCAACCCGCGTTTCTTGGCATCCGTAATGGGCAGATTCCTTCTCTCTTTCCATCTCTCCGCGTGGATTCTCGTCGAAACACCGTTAACCCGTGTTCTCATGGCCAATGCCGTGGTGAAAAAAAAGGAAGATAAAACTACAAAAAGAGAAGAAATAAAGATGAAAAAAAAAATCAAAGTAAAAGAGGTAGAGAACACGTAGGTATTTTCTAAAAACGGTGCCTCGGCTGAACTCTCTCTCCCTCTCCCTCTCCCTCTCTCTCTCTCTCTCTCTCTCTCTCTCTCTCTCTCTTCCTCTCTGCCTCCCTGACCGTCTCACCGCACTCTCCTTCCTCTCTCGCTCGCTCCAGCGGCACTCGCCTAGGCTCTCTTCCCGACGTTCGCCCGTTCGTTCGTTCGTTCGTTCGTTCGTTCGGTTACCAAACTGGACATAAATTAATCCCGTCAAATGTCCCCATTCGTTACCGACCCAGGCCCAAGACCGCTAAGCAAGGTTAATCTTAACTTATAGGCATGGAGCCTTGCGTAAGCCACCTCGCCCGACTGCCTGCTTACCGCCTGCGACCGCGTGGCTTCCAGCGATGCACCTGAATAGGTATTTCTCTCCCTTCCTCTCCTCGCCCTGCCGCACCATCGCCATCCCCGTACCGTAAGTAGGCTGAATTCTGACGTGTCACGCTCGACGTCGTTAATAACTCTAATTATTATCCGTTATCGAATTTGACTAAAGCTCGAGCTTTGGAAACACGCGCGATTGTATTCGATTGTTAATTTTACACTTTTTTACATTCGCCCGTCCAACGGGAACTCAATTAACCCTTTTGGCCTAACCACGGAAAAGGAAAGCAGACGTCGGAAAGCAGAATTTTGAAACCCGAGATATCGCAACAAGTGTTACAAACGCACGCAGGTGTTACGATTTTATTGGAAGCGGTGAAAAACGATGGTCGACAACGGTTTCGTTCCCAATGAATAAATTACCCGAAACAAGTAATAATGAAAACATCGGAGTATTCTACTATAAAGTAAGAAGAGAAGAGAAATGGGCAAGTGGAAATATATCAGGCATTGAGTTTCGGCTTGTCACTTAAACATCGATCTTTATGACTCCGGTGTAAAAAAGAAGATGGAAAAAAAATGGTTCACCGTTTCTTCGAGACTACGTTTATCCCGGTGAAAATTGGTAAGAGAAACGTGTCGTATAAATTTCGTATCGATTCGAACGACGATTCACGAGTTACTATCGCTGTTACCGTAACTTTCACTGCGCGGTGCAAAGAGCCTAGAAATCATAAAAAAAAAGTAGTGAAAAACGGACGATTCGAATGTACGCAGTTTGTTTAGAATTTTCAAAACGAACAAAAAATTTAATACTTCCAAACCCAGATTGAGATAATTAACATCGACTCGTCGAAGCTTCTCCGCACCCTCGCACCGCGGAAAGCAAGAGCATTAACCGCACCCTGAGCTATTGTTTCGTTCTATTCCTCGCTACCCCGAAACGGGGCCTCACACCATAGACCAAAGTTATCACGGCGGCTATAAAACAATACTATAAAGCAGCCAGTTGCCGAGTAAGAGTCCGGGCGAAGGGCCACAGCATATTGTGGTTATTGTTAAACTAAGCCACGCCAAGCAGGGGCTTCTCCCGTTCAACTCATTATTGAACATTGTAGCACGCACGGACGATTACGCTCTCATACAGATATAATTATAAGCGCGAGATATTTTGGAACCGGGGTTACATATGTATATATACATTAGACCGTATAAAAAAAAATTAAAGTCAAAAATATTCTTCCAAATGACGAAAAAAGAATGCTATCCAAGTTTCAGCTCTTAATTTGATATTTAGATGCATCGTCGCGATTTGCTATTTCCCATTTGAATAACTTGGGAAATTGTTTTTGTTTAAACTTTGGAATTTTGTAACTCGTCAACACGTTAATGTACCGATGAGACCGGAACGTATTTTTGTAGGAAATTTAACGCTCTACAAAATTCTTATCATATCTCTTCTCGTATCCCTTATGATTTTACGTTGAACCTACTCTTTCAAAATTTATCTAAGATCAAAGGTCGACAAAGGATCTCAAATGTATACGTATAGACGCGTGAATATGTATACGTCTGTAAATAGGCGTGGAATTAGGTACGAGATAACCGTAGGCGTCATTGTGCGGGCGAAACAACGGTGAAAATCAATTATATTATAGCTATAGTTACGGATTTAGATTTCATATAATACCGTTGTTATTTTCACAAGGCTCGCGCGTCGGAGGTTGAAAAACACGGCTGCATCGCGGAATTTCCGAGCGACCTCGCCTATTTCCCCGAATATCTCGGGGTGGTTTTCGTTCGACGCACGGGGTGTCTCGCGATTTATGCAAAATGGTACGAGCGCGCTCGGCTCCCCGGGGATGACGAACTCCTACGTACCGCCGCGTCGCGCGATTTTCCCTCCTCCTGATCCCGTGCTACGAAACACGTGTGCATCGCAACGCCGCCGCGGAGCGGAGAAACGAGACTCTCCGGGGTGAGTGCAGAGCGAAGAGGGAGAGTTAAAGAGAAAGTGGGGAAAAGAGAGGACGCAGCCTCACCTATCCGCCTGCCTGTCTTCCTACACCCAACCACCGAAGTATGAACGGGGGTTCAACCTTCTGATATACTGCCAACAGCCCACCAACTTCACCCCGGATCTCTCTCTCTCTCTCCCTTTCTCTATGTATAATATACATATATATATACTATATATATATATACGTATAATAAATATATATGTATATCTCTCTCCGGCAGCTCCGCCGCGCGACGGCCAGCGACAGTTTTTTAATTTGGCGGAGATAACGTCTGGGAAATGAGTTACGGTCGCGGGTGGGAAAACTCTTTGGTTAATATATGAACTCCGGGAGACACGTCGGATTCCGGGGAAGCTGACTGAGGCCGAGCGGGGGGGGGGGGAGGGGGGCGACATTGCGCGAGCGAGAGAAAAGGTAAGGGGGATGAGGGGGTGAGAAAGTTTCGTGGCAAAGCGGTGCGACTTATCCCGAAGCCGAAGATCCGAATTCGTCTATGAAGTTAAAATTAACGCGTTTCAGGGCTTAGCTGAGATGCTGTGCACCATGCGGAGACAAACAGCAGCCGGGCTGCAGGAACGATCCTTGAGGATTAGTCCCACGAAATTTGACGATTCGCTCGATCCGAAAACGCGTTAAACGCAAAATTACACGAGAGCTTCGCGGCGTGTAATTTATAATCTGTGGATAATTCGATTTAATTACTCACCGAGTGTGGTTAACGGAATAGATGAAAGAGGCAGTGATCGAGATTGACGCAACGCGTCTCTTCTATCAACCTGTGTACGGACCGGTAGGAAACCGGCGATATCGTCGATGTTTAGTTGCGAAATGGAGTTTGATACGCGAAATTCCCGTGAAGCGAGTTTTCGTACCGCTTTTAGCCACAGGCATGTTATTGCGCATAAAGCGAGGCTGCGGAGAGGCCCAAATATGAAACGAGAAAATTTGAAACGCCCTTTAAAGTCCCCTCGGTTGTACAGGGACGATCATCCCAGGAGCCAGAAACGGAGGGAGAGCGAGAGACGGAGAAGGAGATACGTCGTTTCGGTCGCGTAGACCGATTTAATTTCATAAACCGCAACTGTTGCCACTATTCAGAGCGAAACCTATTCCGCCGCACTAACAGTTAGAATCTCTATTACGCATAATGCCTCTCCTCCTTCACGTACCTATCGGAATACCGAAAAACCACGCCGCACCTCGCCGTTCGTAAATATCCGTTTTTTGTCACTTTTGACGCGTTTCCTTCGTCACTTTATCAACTCCGCAATTCATCGGGAAGCTCGACTACTCCATTTTCAGTTATTTTCCAAAGAGCGCGGCTGCACGAAAGTGTTAAATTTTCCGACTCGATTACTGCCGCTGCGGAGAATTCATCGACGCGAAGCGACGCGGGGTGAAAAAATTGTCGTTTGAAAAAACAAGGCTCGGTTCACAGAAGTGACAGGGCAAAAATGTTAAACGAATTTTGAATCATAACGGTGACGCGGAGCCCGATGCGACCGACATTCGGAACAGGCGGACGTCTGCAGAGGGAGGGACGCGGTGCACACGTTGCGATTGTGTGGGTTCCGTTGTTGTGTCGGGACCTACGCTGTCTCGCGTTACCTCTTTCAATAATTTTGACGGGCAGCCATATTAACAATATTCTGATGATATGGGAGACCCGGGGAACATGGATGTCCTCCGCATTGTATGGAGATGAAGAAGGCTGGGCGACAATGACTCGGTCTGCAGGGTCCCTCCTGTTCCCGTGGTTCTTACAGTCCTGGGGCACCTCCTCCGGACGGACGGACCGACGTCTGGGACACGTGTGCTGGCAGCTAGCTCGTGCCCGTATGCATAATACGCACCAAGCCTACGTACGTATCTGCTCCCGCGTAAGAGACGAGGCGAAAAGGCGGACCGGCGTAGGGGGGCCTGGTGCCCAAATTCGGAAGACCTCGACCACTGCCACCGGGTTTTGCGGGGTGGTTAGCTCCGGCGAGGTCGATACTGCTGGGCTCGGGGTCCGGGGCGGGGGGTTGTTTGGTTGGTAGATATAGCCGCGCTGGGCACAGCCAAGGACCGTGTAGATAGAAGGTTGGTGGCTTGGTAAACCGGTCACGTATCGCGGGCCGATGAATGGACCCGCCGAGTTGAACCCAGAGCCAGGAATTGGCTACTGGGCATATCGCGGGCACCTACCTCGCCTTATTCCTACCCCGATGCTGACGAGCCTTGCAGGCCACCCCAAGCCCTACGAGAAATTACTCAGTGGTTCTCATCAAGAACGTACAAATACCTACCGCGGTGACTCCGGAAGTACGCAGCGGAGAAGAAAAACGTGCAGGCATTCCACTTTCACAGGTTCGGTAAGCCTCGTTCCTCCCCGGCGTAGCCTCTGGAATTTTTCCGGCTCTTCGTGCTATCTGGCTATTAAATATAAATCGGACACCGTTCTCGTAATGCTCGGCTGCAGGCGTACCGGTAGGTAGAGTCGTACTCCGTGATAATCTGTTTCTACCGACTGCGAGGCTAATGCCGCCCCCGTGTCGTCCGGACCACTAAAGATATCGCAACGCGGACACGACCGATATCCGAACGAAGGCCCTCCCTCAATCCCTGTCCGTGTATTTTTATTGCCCGCCATGGTTTCGTGGCCTTTTAATTCCTGCGGACCTCCATCGATGGTTCCCGCGCCTACCGAACCCACGTAAGTGCGTGCTGGAATGACTTGGAGCTGTTGTTTTTACGGCTGCTTATAAAAACGCGTGAAATAAAATACAGCGTATCTCTATTTTTCCACTAACTTATACACCCCGTGTATGACTCTGATTGTGGCTTGCGTGATTCGCAATTCGAAGGTACGTCATAACCGTATTTGTAACGAAATTGAAAGCCCGCTGTGATTTTCTTTGCGCAATATTTATATTAAAATTGAAAGAAAACTTTTGTACTTGAAGTAAAATCGAGTCCGTCTTTCAAACCGTCTTTCAAAAGTTTAAAGGTCTTTCTTCTTCGGTCGTCGAAATTATTACGGTTCGTACAAGAGCCACGATCCTTGAGCGTCGGTCGACGCACCATTACCTTTTCACGAATCTCCAAATCCCCGTGAAAAAGTGGCTTATTCAACGAGATCGATACTCGGGTAAGGATCTGTCAAGGATATTGCAACGGAATCCCGGGAACATCCTCCGAGAGCGTCGCGCACTCCCCGAAATTCGGGGGATGGATCCAGGCCCTGAAACCCCCTGAGGTACGCGTGCACCCTTGCACCGGGAATTCGGGCTGTCCGGACGACACGGGGGGCGCGTAAGAGCGAGCGACGTACCCCTTTACGCAATCTAAAGCAAGCCTCCGATCTGCCATAAAGCCATTTCATAACCCATCCCAAGGGTTAACTGCCGCTCACCCCCGCTCCCAAATCTCGCGACAGTTTTCGCCACCCCCTCGCAGCCGTATAATACACGTCAGACCAGCGTCGAAATACGGTCGATTCCACCGAGCTGATAACCTCGGGTGAAGATCGTCGGGGCGAATGAATGCGTGGAATCGTGGAAATCGAGTTCACGATAGTTCGTAATTTTGGCGATCAGGTCTACATCTTTGTAGGAATAAAAAAATAAACAATGATAATAATAAATGGTAAAACCTAGCGGAAGATTTTTTGTCCGACAAAAACTTTGCCGTAGCCTAGCTGTTGCCCCCTTCGCAATTAGTAGTTCGGGTGGTTCGTTTTGTCGCCGTGTGTAGTGAGCGGCACAACCCGCAGTCGGCGGAGGAATAAAAATACGAAATAAAACTGCATAAATCAGAAGTTATGCGACGACGACGCGACGCCTGCAGCAGGCTCCGTGATCGCCGGGCTGCATTCGGTACACCCGTGAAGGAAGGGTTGAAATAAAACCCCTCTCGTTAATTGCTCTTCGCAGATGGTGATTATTGCACGCGTTCCTCTAGTTTTTACTTTTCATAATTTTTCCCTCCTTCTTTCATTAACAACCCTGCAGAGGCCGCGTCCCGACCTCTATGATTTAGAACCCCCGGCTAGTGGCAAATTTTTTTAATACCACTCCCAGACGGCGTATCCTCCTCTTCGAAGATTCGACTTTTCGATCCCGCGTCGGCTGCCGAATTCGAAGATATCTGGCAAGCTCCGTCCGCACTTCGCGTATATACGCGGACCGTTATTAATTGGCTACAAGATAAAGCGGCGTTTGTCCCGTCGACCGTCTTCGCGGTTCAACCTGGACCCCCTCCGGTTCCCCGAGAGATATGGGGCCACGCGACTCTCCGCCACATATCTATGCTCACGTGTGTGCGTTTAGGCGCGTATAACCTACGATAATATCGAACACTCGGACACGTACGGATGGACGGTTCTTCGACTGTACAGTGCCTGCGACCATCCCTTCTACCTTCGTCGCCCACTTGGCCGAAGGGGAGAAGGGGTATCCGCTGAATATCACTCCGTGTTTCAAAGCTTTCACGTTCTGTTCAACATCTCGGAACGACTTGTCTTGCCAATCGAACTTCACCGCATGTATGTACCTGCCTACGCCCGAGGGAAAGGATTCGTTATGTGCGTCATTTTTTTACTTGTGGTTTCTCGCTCTCTCTCTCTCTTTCTCCTTCCATCCATCCACATATCCATCTATCTATCTATCTTTCTATCTATCTATGTATACCGCTTCCGAGTCGAATGCGCGGTTGTTGTACGTAATACCGGCAGCTATTTATGTACTGTAACTGACTGGTTATCGCGTGTCTTGTACTTTCCTGCCGTTCCTCGCAAAAGTCGAGAAGAGCATCGCACCGACTGAACACTTGTATCGGAAAATTTACCTGCAACCAGATTGTTGCCGTAACTCGCTTTCAACTGGCAGTTCTTTATTTCAAGTTGTACTTTCGGTATTGCGATACCTAAAATTTTATGCCTGGTATACAGGATTGGTCTGACGCGTCAAACAAGCTGCTCGGTTTCGTCGACGAGAAAGTGAAGTGGCTTGAATCTCGAAAGAAACATGCTAAATATCATCTAGGTTAACGTCAATCGTGAAATTTCCAAAAAATTGAAAAAATTCTGACGAAACGCAGAATTAAAAGTTCTTGACAATTGGAAATCCAAGATTTTGCAATAACTCAACCCTGTAATATGCAGTTAGGCATTTGTTTCTTCAAAGTCTGATTCGATATCAGCGAATATTATGACAGCATGCGGTCATTGTAACCGATATTAATTTCGTTCATAAACGGATAAACACAGACCAAATTCCTGTTTTCGTAAGCTAGACTGGTTTTGCCGCTGCATTTGTGGTTTGCTCGTTTATTTGTTTACACAAGCGTGAATGCCTCGTAACATGAAGTCGATCAACAAAAGAGAAAAATATACGTTGCGCAAAGAAGTTGGCCACTTTTTCCACCCCCCTATAAGACGTATTATACAAATACCGAAGAAGCCGCCAGTTGTTTGTTTCCTTCTTTACCTTATTTCGTTTTATTTCAATTTTAATCTTTTTCTTTTTTTTTTGCCTCCTCTGCGAGAGCCGATGTCGATACCGTATCTTGCGAATGTTTAGCGTTTTGTTTTTAGTATTTCTTCCTGTTATTTGCCTTTTTCTTTGGCCGTCGAAGAGAGAAGAGTACCGCCGTTACATGCATACGCGCGCATGCGGTACTGTAAGAGTATAAGCGATAGGGGCTAACAAGGCGATTACTCATGCCGCCTGCAAGAAAAAGAAGTTACAAGCGGGTTCGAAGGTTTATTGCGGCAAATGGCGAAATTTGTACCTTGCTAACGATCGACGCTATTTTTCTGCTGCGGCACGTTATTCCGATGCAGAAAGGCGTACACGTAACGTGACTTGTGTGTATATCTATAATATACATACACGTGCACACGTAGTTCCTTAAACATATCATCGGTCGTACCTGCTGTATGCACACGCACGCACACACGAACACCGGCCGGCACAAATGTCAGGTTCAAATTCGTACCGCGTTGTTGTTAGAAAACATACCTATAGCTATCAAAGTGCGTGAATTCGTTAACGTTTATAATCGATAGGCATATTAACGTGTACACGTGTACACAGTTTATCGTCCTCGTCGTCGTCGTCGTCGTCTACGGTACATTAGGAGACCAACAAGTTTCTCGTATCTATATAAATGACCAACAACTTCTGGGTATTAATTTATATCGTCAAATTATCGGTCCGACTCGCACGAATCTTGCGGTGCCTGATCGTTTCAGTTTCGGTGATCAATCCCGATCGCGAATAGTTAATACGGTAAAACGCGTTGTATGTGTAGGTAGTATATGTAGCTAGACCTAGGATTTGCCCGGTATTTATAATACGTCGGGGGATCAATCAGTAATCGTGCAGGAAACTGCAATTTGGCAAAGTGCTTACACGTCCGTTTTTGTCCCGGGGTCAAGATTTGCGGGGCGGTTAGCGCGGGCGAGACAGCGGCCCATGCGGCCAGGTTGCCCCGAGTAGGTCTAATTAGATTTTAAGTGAGAAATTGGAGCCGTAGGGCAATTTTAAGGAAGCTGAACACCGCAACCTGATTAATATTATTACGTACCCATGGCATCCTGCGAGATGATAGCCGGGGCATTCGCGAGAGATCCTTCATGGACGAGGAGAGAGAGAGAAAGCTGGTGTAGAGTTTATCCAGGGAGTAAAACGGGTTCAGCTGTAGATTCGGAGGGATTCGCAATTTTGTATATAGGATATATAATGTGCCAGTGTGCACGAGGTCTATATTTACAATATAATACATCTTATATATACCCACTGGAGGTTGAGGTACCTGGTCGACTGAGTCGGATGCCGGAATTCGGCCCATTAGTTGTGCTAATTTTTCCTCCATTATACCTATTATATGAGAAAGTATTTCAAAATTATTGTGCCACCCGATCTGCCTGCCAGCTTGCCCTCCGGAGAATCGTCTGGCCTGAAAATTCCGGGGAATATTTTATAAATAATTATCTCTACAGTGGGGGCGATAAGTAATTGACGGGCACACGTGGTCCGGTCTATTGGCGACTCCAGATGTAATCTTCACTCTCGATCTACCGCCAGGGACAAGGATAACCGACTGAGTGGCATTAAGTTATATGGACGACTTTCAGCGTGGGCAGCTGTGTCTATGGTATATACAGATATATGCACACACGGTGACCTCGTCCTGGTGACTACAATTTGATTGGCATTATTTTTTACGAACATTAGGTGTTAGCCACCGAGCTTTCGACTAGACGAAACTTGAACCTTCGAACGCGTTACCAGATGTTTTCTTTGAGTTTGAAAGGATACAGTCGACAGTCGGTATAATGATTCCAAAGTGCCTACGTCCTATCACAACAACTTACTGTGAATGATATGATAGAACCGCTGCTGACGGAAGCATATCAAGTTTCCTACAGGTTTTTCATTGCTGAAACAATTTAATAACCGTCTAATCTCACGCTAATGATAGATCTCGTACGGTATCTAACGATTCCAATCAGACCACGCCGTAACGACAGGGCCGGCAAATTATTGTCTCGATGATTGACAGAGCCGTGTAACCATAAGACAGAAGTTTTTCCGTCGACGGAACTAGCATCGTCGTGGCACCTGCATGAGCTTCTTTGTTAATCGTCATTAACGGCTATCAGTTGGTTCGTTTTCATTCGCCATTTCCCCAAAGTGCCCGGTAAGAACCAGTGAGAAAAATTCATGGGCAGTACAAAATTACAGACACACTTCTTGACCTTTCTCACACATTTCTCAATGACCAAACGGTCCGAACTGCGTCCCCGTAATGGACGGAGGGACAGGGAATCTCCGAGGCGAGATGATCCGTGCCATCCTTCGACAATGCGAGCATCTCTCTCAACCCTTCCTCGCCCGACGTCGAATTGCTTGCAGTGTCCAGTTTGACGGGACTCAACAACACAAAACGCTGACCGTTGGCTCTGCTCTGGGAAACTAGATAGACGTACACGCTGTTAAACGTGTGGACAGGTACGCGCGCACATGTCCACGTATGCGTGCATCCGTGTATAAATATCTCAACGGTTGCAGAGAGTTGGGAGACTGTTTTCGGAGGCTGGAGCCCAGTCGAAACTGGAACTCGATTTTAAAACTGGATTCTGCGTCTCGTGTTTTTCACCGCGACGTTGCAGCCGCTCATCGAGCAACGGCACAACTGTACCAATTCCAACTCACGTCCGCCGATCGTCATCGACGGCGAAGAAGGAAAAAAAAAAAAAAAAAACAGACAAACAAACAAAAATCACTCTTGTATATTCGAAGTGTCCGAGTCTTATCGAGACCGGAATTTTACATTGACGTCACGTGAGTTGCGATGCCTATAATTAGTTGTATTATTTATAGCCATTGAAGAGCAAAATTTCCACGTTGCACGACACATCGGAATCATAACGGTACCTACGGTGTCTAGTTTTCTGGCAACTGTCAGTTTGCAGTCGCTACGCGCGTCATTTACGCCTAACTAAGTGAACCCCACACGGAAAGATGTCCACGGTTGAACGGTCCTGAGTGTCGGGTACACCCGTATGTACCATAAGTTCCACATATGGGTGCGTGTATCCCTTGGTGCTGGTGCGGACGCACACGGACAGGTGGGACACGGGTAACGCGACGGCGTGCGTATACAGATATACATATACATACCTATAGACTTATCGAACAGGTTTAGTGAACCCTAGAGCGCTCTTCAGCCGTACGAAGGAGGACGGAACGAGGACGGTGCACCGGAACGGTTTCGTCGTCACGCCACGATGCGAGGCGAAAAAAGGGAAGATAAATGATTTGACGAAACGGCGAATCGGCGAAACGAAACTTGCTTGTCGGCGGTCCTCGCGCTCTGCGACAAACCGGGACTCGAGAACTTGGAACTTCCGACGACTGCGGACCAGAGGCGAGAAATGGAGAAGTTACGAGGAGAGGACTCCGACTCCTAGGGAATCGGGGAGAGGAACCGGTCCAGTTGGATCACAGATCGGGAGGAACCCGCGCCTTTGACTGCACGTGGGCCAGGGCGGTCGGCAGCGTCCAGATCCACCCGTTCCGCAGGCGAGTCTACCTGAGCCTCTCTTCCTCGAGCTACCCTAACTTTATTAAAACACTGCACTCGATATTAGACAAGTTCGCTCTTTCCACTCCGGCGATAGCGGTTGTGATGGAAGGTGTGAGAAGTGACAGATATTCGAAGAGTTCCGCTCGAGGTGAACCGCGATTATTATCGCGCGGAATTCCCTCGTCAGTTAATCAAATGGCTATGGCTAAGCTGCTGGTATCACGTGATGTAACAGGAATTTATAGACGTTAGGTAACACGCTTGGCGGTGAAAATCGGTCAGGGATAAATAAATCAGAGAAGTCGAGGGCAGGGGGGAAGAGGAATGAAACAAAGAATCGGTACCGCGTTGAAAAGAGACCCCCGAAAACGCTTCTTCTCGTCGCCGATGACGTCGCACCGGTAAAAGGACGTCGCGAGCCACACCGATGATGTATCGCCCAGGGATGAGGCGGCGCTGACCTTTTCTTTTCTCTTTTTTTACTCCCTCTCTCTCTCTCTCTCTCTCTTTCCACTCCTCTCGAGATTTCAACGCGCCAGAAAAAGGCGCCTGCCTAGACAGCACCCTGCAGGAGGAACCCTACTGCAGAGACTGTCCCAGGTCTATGTCAGGCAGGCAGGCAGGCAGCAACCTAGCGCGATCGATTATGTAATTATCTATCGGCTGGGCGACCAATCTGTCACCATTACACTGCGGTTGAAACTCTGTCATCTGGAAAAGTAAGCTGTTCGAGTTGCGTAGGCACTACTGGGGCGTGAGATATTCCACTTGCAGGCGATCAGCGGTACAAATATAGGTGCTGTTTCTTTTTTTCTATTTTTATTTTTTTTTTTTTTTTCGTCCATTTCTCGCCTATGAAGCAGCCATTGCGGGTTCAACTCCTTATCAATTACCGCGAATGAAAATTTTTCTGTACCTTTACGTGTAGCGGGTGACAGGTGCGATAAAAATCTTGACGAAAACCTTTGGAGACACGCAAAAACCGTCACCGACGTGTAAAGAGAGCCTCGATATTATTTCCACTCCTGCGACGGTAGGTGACGTCTTGGTCCCCGACGTTTCACCGCGACTATTATCCTTGCGCTTGGATATAATGTACGTATAAAGATCAGCTGTACGTACCTCCGGGACCCTACGGCGTCGAAAGGAAGCCGTGACTGCCGTCCGCACCGGAGGATTACTTCCCCCCCGAACCTCGCGGCACCGCCATCATCACCAACGGCTCCATCTCCGGACTCACCTCAACTCCCCGCTTTTCATATCACCTTCCCAGTTGGCTAGCCAGCCAGCTATACCCTCTTACTCCTTTGCTCACCGGCCTTGATGGACCTTTCGGTAAAACGCAGCCGTATGGTTTTAGACGCCTGCAGCCGCCACCGACGCGCAGCCCTGTGCCACTGATCTAGCAGTGGCTCTCAACCGCAGCTTTTTCCTACTTTTTTTTAACCGAGCGTCGAAGAGAGTGACCGTCGGAAATTCATTGGATATATGTATAGTATAGTACAACGGCGCTCGATTATCACGCGCGTCGAATTTAATCGTGATCGAGTTGAATCGATACACGTCAAGGAAATTTGATCAACGCTTGTAGGAAGTTTTTTGAATCCCTGGAGGATCGGCACGTGCCGGCGATGTTGTCCGTGGCCGGACGGTGTTTCGCTCATGTATACCTAAATGTAAGCGTGTCGTGGCAACAGAATAGTTTGAATGCCGTGAGATAAGGATCGCCGGTTTTGTTGTTACCGATGCTGTGCCCCTTTTCCGAGGGTACGAGGGGAGGTAGGGGTCTTCATCTCGAGCCGATTCCTGAGATCTTAACGAGATATAATTACACGGGGTAAAAGAGAATGAAATAGGATGCGTTAGAAATAAATGGCTACTGACGTGATAATTGCAGCTATTACGAGCATTTTACACCGCATTTAACAGCTGAATAGCATGTTTACCTGTTAATCATACCAAAGCACACCGACACCCGTACCTAAAAACTTGATTATTTTTTCAGCCACTTAGGGTGCACACGCATGAGTCTATGTCTTTCTCATCTGTTAGTTTATTTATCGCTCTGCTTATTTGTTTGGTATTATAACAACGTAAACCACACTCGCTGCTCCGCAGAGCTCACCTCCTTCTATGTATCAACTGCAGAGCAAATCGATGTCCCTCGCGCATTCTTAAAATTATCTGCACGTTGTTTTATCATAGTTTACATAAATATACCAGTCATTACAGTTTTTGCTGCATTTCGTATCGCGGATCCAGACGGCAACAGTAGGAAAAAAATGACCTTACATGTATCGAAGAAAATTAAACAGTGGCACAGCCTATCAATTGACACGCAACCGTCGCAACTGGATAACTCATGTGATTGAATCCGTTTATACTCATCAATGCGTATAATTCATGCTTTTTATGCACACAGCTATCTGTCGTACGACTTGGAATACAAAAAAAAAAAAACTCATTGATCGGAGTTATTCGTCGAGTTTTTTTATTCCCTTCACAGCTTATCCAATCATCGTATCATCGGCGAATAGAACCGTACAATTTGGTCGTCAGGAAGATCGTCAAGGTGAAAATAAGTGCGTTATATTTTCCTCGTGTAAAGAAGCAAAGCTGAGCCCAAAATTACGCTTACAGTCTTTCGTTCTTTGGTGTAAGACACACGGATGCGAGAGCGAGGAAGGGGGGGGGGGGGGGAGGTAAATCGGTACCCCGGTGCTCGTACTATCCTTTCGATTTTCTGTTGCACCGTGAAATATTTCGGGGCAATAAGAACGTGTTTACCTGCCTGCTACACTTACGCGGAGAGCCTGGTGGTTGGAAGTAGGACCTCGGGAGCCAGGTAATCCTGTAAGTCCCCCTTATTACGGTCCGCGGGTCCCATTGTCGGGTGATCTTAACTTTTTCGGATTATAAACTGTTTTTTATTTGGTATTAGTAGTTTCGGTCCCGGCGAGACTTTGTGCCGCGGCAAACTGCAGGCGGCTCCTTGTGCGTCGGGCTCCCGCTGAGCAGGACCCGAGGGCCGCAGAGACCGCAGCCAGCGAAGGCCGTAAACGAAAAATGAGAATACCGGTTACAAGCTCTAAGACTATAGAGCTAATCAATTTTTTCAAATAAAACGTAAACTCCGTATTTGACTGACCAGTACCGCACCTTTCCCACGTCGAGCGGTCAACCCCCGCAGGCTCTGAAAGGGCCGTCGAACACGTATGAACACCTTGTAATAGGAACGATCGGACGGACGCCATCGGTTGCCACCTACGAGAAAAGCACCGATAGATGGATACTCGCGGCTGACGGAACGACGAAGGCTCACTCGGCTCTTGGCGTTTTCGCGCCGCGTTCTGCGAGCCAGCCGAAATATACGTGCCCCGGGGTAAAATTTAAGCCGCTACAGGCGGGCAGCTGCGATCCGGGTCCACCCCGTCGCCTGGACCCCTGCATCCAGGGTGCTGGTACTCGGCAGTCGCACCGCACCGCGCTAACGCTGCAGCTCACAAAAACGGTATACACACAAGACTATGGCTCTCGCACAATGCCACATTGTGACGGGCTCCACAAAGGCGATCAAACGTTGCGGACGAAATCGCCCCAAAAACCCTGAAATGCTCGATCATCCCGCGGACGCTACCGCCGCCCGCCCCACCGCACCCCGCACCCTGCGTCCCCGGCCTACCGTAGGGGGAGGTTTTGATCTCTGCTAATGGGAGACTGACGATCCGATACCGCTCCGCACCACGCGCCCTCGCCGTTGCGAGTAACGCGATGCACGAATTTTGTGTGAAAATGGCAGAAAAAGAAAAAAAAACTCGAGAGACGAGAAGCAAGTAGGTACAGTCGAGGCGAGGCTCGAGGATCGGCGCTGAGGAGGCAAATAAAAACCGTCGAACTAGGAAGGACTTCGCTAATGCGACCGGACAACAATGCGCCCGTGCACGCGTCCCGCCGCAAATTCTTTGAATTTTTTCGACTCCTCGGAGTTGAGTTTCAGGAAGGAATCTGAAATTTCTACACCGTGCTGCTTTTTTTTGTCTACCGAACTCACGTTTCTCGTTTTCTTCGCATTTCCGCGTGTTTCTTCGCCGAACCGCGTCTCAACGCTGTGTAGGTGCGAATCTTTGGACGGTTTTTTTTTTTTTTGGTCTTTTTTATTGTTCCATATCCGCGAGTTTTTGAGACAAGGACGTCTCCGCGCGTGAAAATGGGCGGGTACAGGAAATCGATCAACGAAATTTTCGGTCCTTTCTGAGACTAGATTGTACGAATTTCACGAAGTAGGGCTTTACTTACGTCGACAAAACGTCCGAC
Source organism: Neodiprion fabricii (assembly GCF_021155785.1). Taxonomy (NCBI): domain Eukaryota; kingdom Metazoa; phylum Arthropoda; class Insecta; order Hymenoptera; family Diprionidae; genus Neodiprion; species Neodiprion fabricii. The sequence continues at coordinate 28,099,453 of NC_060239.1, forward strand.
GAAACGATTTGGTATTTATAATATCCTGCGTGTTGACAACTGTAGGTACAATAATACATATTTAGTGCGTACACGGTGATCGAGTCAATTTAGCGAAAATTTATTAACAGACAATTTTATTGCATGGTGTTAAATTCATTTGGTGGTTTTTATGAACTTACCCAACTCTCGTACACACACGTGCTTCGGAACTTACTTATCGTATCTGTTACAAGCGTCAATAAACCGGAGACGGTACCAGCTTCCAGTTCTTTCGAATAATTTACATTACGAAACGTGAGAAATTATACCGATTTAGAATTTTCTCGCTCCTGATCCTGATGTCGAGAATCAGAATTTTCCGTCCAAGACAGAGGTGAGCACGCACCTTGCGTTACGTGGCGTAAGAAATGGGCAGGGTTAAAAATGATCTACGCATTGACCAACGCGATTATAACCCGTTCGATGGATCGATTACGATGTTCACGCAACGTGCGCAACGATTTAGTTTGACGAAATAAATAATTACCAAGTTCCAGAACCGAAGCCCGTCCCATGAATATCAAACGATCGAGCTGAGGCAGCGAACGATTAATCGCTGACTTAACCGAAAATCGATTTGTCTACAAAATCACTTAATCAGTCCCACTTAACTCCTCACTCCGGGCGGTCACGGTGGCGAAAGCGCTGCATCCAATTACCAATTCCGTGAGATGTATCATCCGTGATACAACTATCGAGAAATTACAAAATACGTGTAAAGAATAATCCCGATATAATTTTCCGATCCTCCCGCCTTCTTCACTCTTGAAACGCACCGGCGGTGTCGAGAGGTCAGGGTCAGCGTTGCAGTTGAACTTGAATTGGACATTATTTTTAGCGAGTACGTGATACACGTCACGAATCCGAGAGGTCGTTACGACCACTTATGCTGGCGCGGGTTACACCCGGTGACGATTGTTACGAGAGCTCGTCTGAATTGCTATGCAAGGACCTGCCGCCGAGCGACGAGTGCCCGTGTTTTAGGGTCGAAAGCTTTCGTTGTTACAGAACCGAGGAAAAGCCCAGCTTTCCGTTTCAAAGTTGCAGAAATTATTGCTGCACACTGTGCGGCGGAAACATTTTTTTATCACACGCAAGAACGATTTTTCATGTTTTCTTAACAAAATTGAAGCCCGATGGAGGAGAAACTCGTCGACTCTTCACGATTGCCACACCTCGTTGTTCTGGACAGGATTCACTTCCGTGGCACAGCTGTGATACGCAAAGGATGGTTTAAGGGACTTGAAAGTTGAAGTAAAAATAAAAAGTGTCTCAAGATAGTTTTACATTATTCGATATATTACACAACGGAGAATTCTGCAGATGAGGTAGGGACAGCATTATCGTTACAGCAATGCAAAGACTTGAGATCGTTGATAAAAATCAGTTCCGTAAACCCGATTCGAGTATACGTATACACGCGTATATCTATATTAGCGTTGTCTCGACATGTGGCAACGACCTTGATGCAAATTTTTTTAACACCAATATGAATTAATTCCGCCGGTAGTAAGAGCGAGTGAGAGAGAGAGAGGGAGGGGGGGGGAGGGGAGGGCGGCGGTTCTCCGCTCGCAACCGCATTATATCTCAAAGTATCAATGAAATTCGGAATAGGCACGATTAACTTCCATAATGAATGAACGACGGTGCATGAATACCAGAAGGGGGAATAAATATATGTATGACGGTGCGGCGCGGCGCGTTGTGGCGCATAGGAGATCTACATATCTAATGTTTATTATGCTAACCTAGGCCAACACGCTTGCATCAACAAGTGTTATATTATCATTCAAATAAAATGCTTTAATCTGCATACGTTTTATTACTCTCTCGCGGCGTAGGTACGGAATGTGTGTTATACACCGTCGCTCGAACACTGACGGCGCACACAAAAACAGTTCACACTACACTCGAATCACGAACACGCCGTACTCTCGGTTGTTACACAGCCACCCTCCGCACACCTGTACCTGCGGCTTTGCGATGCCGTTTTAAACCGGCGAGAGGAGTTTCCCGGTTTGTAACTGTTAACGCCTTACACTTTCGTCAACCGGAATTTCTGCTGTGCGTTTGTCGCGCGAAATTTACGCATGCGAATCGAGATTACGCCGACGGCGATCCGTACGCGCCGCGTCGATAAAAACTAGGCCCGTTTGCGTATTATTTGGCACTTCCGTTTTCGAGTTAGGTAGACGACAGTCTGTCAGAGTTTAACGCACCGACGTCGGCATCCACCGCGCCATAAATTCGATTTCGTATGGCACCTGCCGACCCTTGATTCGCTAGCTACACATGCCTGTACTATAAACCCATCGTGTCTCCCAAGGGGGAAAAGAAAATTACGAGGAATTGAGCACTCGCAAAATCAAGGCCCCGCGAGGCGTGTAGAAATTCAGTTAGACCTATAAGAAGTCTCATTGGCGTTTCTTCGCATCGACGGATAATACTTGTACTTGAAAAAAAAAATTTCAACGACGTTGGATTGGAAACTCAATCACTTTAGCTTAGCACCGGTCTTTTCTCTTTCTTAAAACACACACGAGCGATTTTCGAATTCTCAGCGGGTTCGAATCGATCGGATAAAAAATTTCAGTCACTGAATCGATCCCTGATTTACACCCTGGCTGAAAATCTAGTCGTAATTACTACGTGTTCCTTCAATGTCATAACTAATAAATGTGATAGATTCGTACTTTAACCGTAATAGACCATAACGTGACGACGAAAATTTTCCATAAATAGAAAAAGCTGTTTAGTCTCGAGAAAGATCGAGAAATTTCGAAATTCCGTGTTTACCCTGACCTGCAGCTTGTAACCTGTTATTCAAGTGTCAGGATATTAAACAGGAATACTATATTATAAATTCAAATTGGAATAACTGCGAGGTATAAATTACAATCTCCGGATGGTATTTCCCGACTTTGCGACATTCTCGCCGACAACCCTGAAAATCGTACCGAGACATGACGTGCCCACCTATGGCCGTCGCTCAATGTGCGCGAACATTTTTTCGTAAAGAAACGCGTTAGAACAGCTCGTCAGATTGCCTATGGCAACGACAAGGTCGTCCCGTCGGATCGCCACATGTGTTATACACGCACGTTCGTATATTCTTAGCCTTTCAGCATGTTTATCGATGCAAATCGATTGAGCATTATCATAATTACGTCGACAATATATCCATAAGCGCGGCATACCGCACGCACGTAATTATACTATGTTTTATTACATAAATCGTCGCCAAGAAACTTGGTATTCAGGGATGACCAAATGGGTCCCCATGTAGTCCATGTAACCGGTAAATCGAACAACTTTGTGGAAAACGCTTGGAAACCAGGAAGTTTTCCCACCGAGTCTGGCTTCCGTATTTGGTCGTAACGAACACTTGGTAAAAATCTTTCTTCTTAATCTTGAATTCCCCGCGCACCGTGTTCCAGGTTAAAGAATTTGTCGCGAAATTGCCTAATTCTGTGCGTCTGATTCGACAATGAGTTTTGAGGCGAAATTATTCGGTAAACTTTGAAACCTTTCGAGATTTTTAAGCTTGATCGGGTCAACCGATGGAAAGATCATTGCTGATATTCCGGACGTACAGGCGTGTCAAAAACGTTTTCCACCTAGGTCGGCCACCGCAATGCTCCCACGTAACTCGGACACCGATGTTTTTCGACCAAGCAGTAGATAACCGTAGACGTTTGCCCTCAATTAACTTTATAAAGTGAAGTAAGGAGGCGTGCGCCCGTCGGCTCGTCCGTCCGTCTATATCTCTGTCTGCGTCGTCTCACCGCGGCACTCTGTTACATGATCGTTTTATACCGTCGGCATGCACCGCTACAATTGTGCCAAATATCATACCGGGTGTTCCGTCTGATCCCCGACGCGTGCAGCAGAGCCGATCGGGAGAATAAATTTGAGACGGTCGCGGATATTTCGGACATTTCGTTTCAACGTTACATCCGTGTAACGCGTGTGATTTCTCTTTGCAAACTGACCGACGGTGGTACAGAGCGTGCCGGGCGGTGATTATGTCCGAGAATTTCTCGCATGCGTGTATCGATACAAACGATTCGATACCTTTTGTGAAGAGATCGATCGGCGGCTGATTGCAGCTGAACTGGCTTCGAAGCTACGTGTCGACTTTTCGTACTATCTACCCTATAATACGGGCGAATAACATATGTTTTGTTTTTTTTTTTTAAGACGCGTACAAGTCGTCGTTACATGCATTGGGTACTGGCGTTAAAAATCGGCGGTAATTAAAGAATATTTTCAAAACGCTAAAAGAGATATTAACCCTTTAACGGCCGAGAAAAATTATTTTTCTCAACCGCTTCAAATATTTCCCAACCAAAGTGTTTGAAGAATTACACTTTTTAAAAATAGAGTTTTTCAATTTTCATGCCTGAATAAAAGGTTTTTCAAATGAAATTATTCGGTGAAAACTTTCTTCAAGCTGCCTTACTAGTTTTCAAATCGTTTCAGGATTTTTCAATTGAAATTGATGAAGATATTTAAAAAAAATAGCTGTTTCGTCATTGCAGCAAACGTGCTACAATGGCAATCAAAGGGTCAATTAATAAATCGTTCGCAGTGCAGGAAATTTGCCAATCCGAATTTGCGATCACTGAACAACCGTACAGCGATCGGAAAGTTTACCAGAACTAAACAACGTCACGAAATTCTAGAATTACAATTTTGTGCTGATATTTGCATAGTGCATATGCAACACGGTTTCCACAAATTTTATGTTCTCTTGAGAGAAATATGTATATTATCTTAAATTCAATCCTAATTGCGTAGCAAGTTTCGAGGAGCTTGATTAGTTTTTTATGCAGTAAGGATCTAATAAACGCAAAACTTGTTTCGGATACGAATCTACGATTGAAAAAAAGCATCTCGTACGATCATCGCTCTCTGATCAATTACAGAAAGCAAGATTTACATTATTTTTTTCCTCCAAATGAAATCGATGTTAGTATAATCGCTGTAACGCTGTCCGTACAAAATCTTGTCACGCCGACTGCACATTATAATTTATATACAATAACACGATCACCCCTGTGATTTGTGAACTCAATATGAGCACCCAGGAAACACGTTGAACAGACAATCGTCTATGAAATCAAAATTGTTGAAAATCCAAAACCATCTCTGAAGATAGCGTAACACATACCTCGGCACCTTGGGTGCGGAAGAACTGATTTCCCCCTTCCAGGTTCAAGCCACACGCACCACACGTACACACACAACTACCGAATCCACAGTCGAATATAGATATTAGCGACACTTATGGCAGGTTTAATAAATCGGAAGGTCTGTTTGACACCTGCACAGATGCGTATGTTACGATGCACGGAGTATCCGCTGCACAGGTGCCCGCATACGGAGGGATAATACACGTTGAAATGCGCGAAGAAGAAAAGAAGAGACAAAAAAAAAATACAACGAGAAGAGTATACCAATACCGAAGAATACAGTCCGTTCGTTCCACGCGGTTGGTAATAAAGCGATCTTAGATACCACCGAACGCCGATTGCCAAGAGGGACTCAAGTCCCGATCGGTCTGGCCCGAAGCTGGACGGCCCTGTTATGTTGCCCGGCGCATCCGCAGGACCACCGGGACGGTGCGACCGATAATTACGATTCGGAGATATAGCCACGATTCGTTCGAACCGCGTTGCGCGGAGTGAACAAGTTTTATGATTAACACGTGCCACAGGGTTTCAGGTATAATGCGAGACGGGGTGACGGGGACGTGTGTAGTAGGGTGGTTCGTTTCTTGAAGTTTTTTTTTCATTAAGATACCAGTTGAAAAACTTGTGACAAATGCGGAAAAAAAATTTCCCGTAAAAGCTGGAGGAAGTAGAAAAATACTTCGAGGTCGCTACCAAATATTAAAATTTTTTTTACTCATTTTTATGTACACACCTTACGGTATACTTACACATTGTACTAGTTTATTTTTCTCGTACCGTGGTCCAATTAATCGTTGTTCATAAAAATCAGTGTTCAAAACAAAATAGGAATTTTAAGGTGACGCGATATTCCTCTTTCGGTAGCACACACTACTATCCAAACTTCTCCAAGACGGTTAATCTTTCGTATAAAAGACGAGAACAACCGACTGTAGAATTCTTGGTGCACGATAATAATCGGACCACGATACAAACCAAAAAATAAAATAACCTAGCATATATATAAAAGTCCGTAAGGTGTACACGTAAAAATAAGTAAAAATTATTCCGATAATTGTTAGCGACCTCTAAATATTTCCCTACCTTTTTCAGGTTTCACAACAATTTTGCCTTCAGTATTCGTGAGAAATTTTTTTCAACTGGCGCCTTAAAACAAAAGGTGAATAATCGACTACCCTAGTGTGTACCTAGGCGCGAAGCAGGATGATCACGGCACCGTTCGTCCCGATACACCCGGTTTGTAGAATTCCCTCGGTACGTCTAAGTTCTCCTGCGCCGATCATTGCAGCTTCCACGCCTGAGCTAGCGGCTTAAGCTCTGCAGTAAGTACCCTGCAGCATTCGTACGCTGCGCATCGGAGAGAGGCGGCCGGCATGATGCGTGTGCACGGCACACAGCCTACTAGATAGGTACTGCGCACATTTTGACTTGGGTACATACCAACATGAATGTACGTTACTGGGTACATATTTGTATATCTAAACCCGATCCCTAATACGGGCTTATGCGACGTATCCTCGAGTATATGTTGACGTGTGTATATTCGTGTATACCGTACGTCGTCGCGTCGACGAGCTAGACTACGGAGCGAACTCGTCCCGAAGGTGTTCAAGGCTGCCCAAAGCCGCCCAGCCGGTTAGCTGGCTGCGCAATCCGAGGTGTAAAATAAAGAATGACCATAGGAAGAGAAATAAGAGAAACGAAAAGGAGACCCGATGGTGAAAAAATTCGGGGAGCGTAGACGTGTACGATCGTTCGGTGAATGTTGCGCGATTAATAACACCGGATAATAAGACTGTAGCGTGGCGCTTATTGTGGTTCGTAGCAGCTCGAAATCGTCTCGTCGTGTCATTGTAAGTCTGTCTTCGAAGGCAGACCCGGAGGTCAGTGAGCAAGTTTAAAACTGTGCATTTTCCTGCAGGTCGGCCACTCGAGACTCTTTTACAGATTTCGCAGCCCGTGGAATCGGGTTAAAGAGCCCCTGGATTTACAATAATTGACGAGCCGCGGCGGAAAGCAATTGGCGCGATCCGCGAAATCGGCGATTTCGGTGAAACAAAACGAGAGAAACGGAAAATAAACGGCTCGCGATGCTCGGGCTGTGCACACGGAGACACGAGAGCTGCACGATGGTTGAAAAAACACCCTTGCACAGGCGTTAATTGTATTTTAAAAAGCGTTGCGAATGATCGGCACGCGATCCCGCTCATTTTACTGCGCACGTGATGTTCGCGAAGATGAAAGCGTGTACACGGCGCGATGTTTCGCGGTAAATAGCGCAACGTGGTATCCTACGTTCGTGAAAATATTGATAACAATCTCGTCTCTTTTACGGACAATTTTAACGACAATACCAAACACAGCCAAGTTGTCCCATATTCTTTATTAGCCAAATTATAGCGTCCAGCCGAATAAAAATGAAAAACTCAAATTCGTAGTCGATTAGCATGACTGCGGTAGTTGATTTACGAGACCCGCTTCTTTGGATGAGATTTAAAATAAAAAGAAAAAAAAAGTGCCAAGCTGAAGTGATAATCTTGAGATTAAAATCATTTTTTTCTGAAATGCGAAATCGTTTAACGTTGCTGCATGTTAGTCTCTGCGACTTTTGTGGTGCCGGGGTTGGATTTTATATCTATAAAAGAAAAATTAAAAATTAAAAAAAAAAAAACAATAAAAACCAGACTCAACTCCTAAGAATCCCAGACAGGACTCTATGTTACAAAACGTACTCTCCGCCGCACCGCGAAATAATTTAGTGACAAAATCTGCAATATTCCGTGCGGCGATAAGTCCGCGAATCGCATCCGAGACGAGGGACCGCGTCTAAAAAGCGACTACATTCGAGCCGAGCTAGACGACCATATTAGCGAGGCGTGAAAAGATGCTGACACCACCGCATTGATTTAATAGCCGATGCCCACACTAGGGACGTATAGTACCGTACAACAGTGGCGGTACCGACGAACCGACGGGAACTGACGGAGCTGACAATTCGACGGTGTGTGTGGGTATGCACGTGCGTACACGCACGCACCTTACAGGCAGGCGTACGTACGGACTTGTACGAATACCTCGGTAGGCGCTCGAGCAGCGCGTGTGCGGAGGAAACAATTGAACCTCGTCCTTCTCTCTCGTGTCTTCTCTTCGTCTCACTCACTCTCTCTCTCGCCGAAGCTTAATAAGCACCGCTACCTACATTCCATTTCCGGTGCACTGACGTCACTCGGCAATCCGGCAGCTATACAGCGCCGACGACAACCTCTACTTCGTACTCACTGCCTCTGCTTTAGCTCCGCAGGCTAACTTGGACGCGCAAGAAGATAACTGCTCTCTATACGCACGCATCCGTACCTGTACGTCCCTTGCGGGGTGGGTATATAATAGACTTTGTGTCGAATGTAGTTATGTTGCCTAGGCAGGAATGCGCGCGCTGCAACGCATCGTACGCCCAATGTACACCCCCCGTAGTATTGTTATACCTGACCGAGGATAAGGTGCGGACACCCACACTCCGAATGCGCTGAGACTTTGGTATTACTAAGCACCTCTCGCCGCTTAGCGGTATGATAATGAAAAGCTTAGATATGTTTCTCCGATTCGCTAAATATCCATTCGCTCACTATTGCAGAATGTGTAACACACGTAATACTCGGAGGAATGATTTGTTTGAATATCAATGTCTGCATTGATAGACGTGTTATGTATACACGTGTAGAAGAATACTTTATACTTGTCGAACAACGATGGAAAACACCATGTTTCAATATATTTACGGAGTATTTTTTTCGTCAATGTAATACATCGAGCTCTGAAGCATCTATTTTTAATTGCAATCGGTATCGTTTTGACGTCGTTTATCTATATTCTCGTGTATTCTAATATCTGAACAATTTTATTACACACGATTGATATACGCGTGATAATTATTTTTAGATTGATTCATCGTTCCGGCAGTCGAAGAGTGCAGATAAAGTATTCTGCACTGTGAGTTTTCATTCCCCGTTCGCGAAAATATTCAGCGTCCAGTTTATCGATAAACTTGAAAAACATAGTCGAGCTACTGTGAGTATTTGGACCGAAGCCGATACCGATATGACGCGATTACCAAGATTGTAAGACCTTAAGATACAGCTCGTGTCGCAAGGAAAAATATTGCTGCATCGACGTGCAGATTGTCCGGATTAATCGTATCCATTAACCGATTTCGCGTACACGGCGAAGAGAAGAGAATTTAGTTGAGAAAAATAAAGGTATATATATATATATATATAAACCGTGAAATGGATAATAAGTCCACGTTATTTTAGCACCATGCGAAGAATTCGCACATATTTAAATTAAGTTGTATAAATAACTTCAAAACGAATAAATACCTTAATTCGGACGATTAGAATCATTGCAGTATAAATATGCATATATTTCCCCGGTGTATATATATGTGTGTGCGTGTGTGTGCATACATATAAATGCCGTGTGCGATGAATATTGACTTACTTCGGATATTATATAAAACGATTTCGCATTCTTCCAAATGATCCCAAGGATATAATTGCGATCAAATAATGAATGGTTGACTTTAATGAAGAAAACACTCTCATTCGTTATACACCACCGTAATTGTTCACTTAATTCCCGGCATTATTACGAGAATAAAGAAGACCTCACATAATAAAAATCAAAAAACCGAGTAAACCGGTTTTTCGGATTTCGTCAAATCCGTTCCCCCGCGCAGCGTGATCGCTCTTCATGTGACGCCTATATTCGTAGCTGTGAGAAAAATAGATTACCTATCGATTTCGCATAAACGTTGTACACGTACATAATAACATTTTCCCGCGATACTAGTCAAACGATCAGATCAACGTAAATTCGCGCCTCCATAGCACGACGGTGAAATATGATATCCGGATAGGAGTAAATTTTCGCCAGAGAACCAGAATGCCCGAAGAGTCGCCTTCCATACAACACAGTTCGTGTCAAGCTGTCCGGAGACGTGGGTAAGCCGGCAACGCCTGACGGTATTATTTCATTCGTATATTTATTTTTTATCGTCAACACGCCCGCGGCAAGAGCCAGCGCGAATTGGTCACGCGAATCAATTGCGAAAGCGCGGAAATCAAAATCGGCGTATCCGGCGTACCGCACGCGTTCTCACAGCGAGTGGCGTGTACATGCAAGCCCATTGGCCGATACATTGACCGAGGCGTGATAGCCGTAATAACGACCTCGGTGTACAGATATAGGTGCGAAGAAAACGTCTATGCCCACCCTGCGCCCTACGGACGGATGAATGTCGAGCCTCCTACAGCGCATGCCGAGAATCTACCCCCGCAGACGATCGGCGCAGGCGCGGATTCGGCTCGTCCACCACCCCCACCGACGCCGCGACGCTGCCCCCACGCCCCCGAATCCTTTGACGGTCCCTCCGCCCCCCGCGAACCCGGCAAACAGCCGCGCGCCCCTAACCATCGCGGTTGTCACGTACCGGTGCATCCACCCCTCCGCGTCTAGGTGTGTAGGTGATCTCCATGCGTGTGGCGTGTGGGGTGAAAGAAAGCCGGAGAAGAGACGGCGTATGACCGTTTCTGCCGACCGCAGCACCTGGCTTTCACGCTTTTCTTTTTCTCCTCTCTAATTTTTCTCGCAGCTATTAGACGGCCCGCCGTGCCGACGATGTAAAGTATCCGATGTTTGCCCTGAGACCCTCGGTACGCGAGGTGGTCGATTAGGTCCGATCTAAACCGCGATTATTGTACCGCGTGCGGACTGTTTCGAACGGTTGTTAAACTATTGAAGAACGAGGAGAGCGACATTGGACCTGATTTCACGTGAGGTTGAAACTGATCGTTTCATTGCAATTCTGTCCGCAATTCGGTATGGGTAAAAATTGCATCGAGCAAAAGATACTCGTGTTTTGCTATGCAAATTCGAACGAATAAAAATCATTTCGTACAAGTTTTGCGCAACTGAAATTTTTCAAGCTTTCGTTACGTTAAAATTACTAACTTAAGCCGCGCGGTTTTAGTACTGAAATCGCGCAATCGAATGACATACATGGCAGATTGATAGAATTTTTTAGTTTAAAACATTTATACAGCGCGCAATTTCGTACCGAAGTTCGTGAAATTGATGTATGATGGTCGTTTATAAGCGAATGATCGTGAAATCGATCAGACGGTTGCGCGTGTGAGTGGTCAAACATCTTGAAGGATAAATTAATCAGGCGTAACTTAATTTCGAAATCGTTGATACGGGTGCAATAATATGTATACACGCATGTATTATATACATATAATATAATACAAAATGTCGTGTTGAGAAGGAATTAAGTTCTTGGAGCATAATACAAGTGTAAATGTATTACAAATTTCCGTCTATCTGTGAATGAATATCGATTACGATGCGCGTGGTCTAATCAAGTTTTCAAATAATTTATATAGATATATACATGCATACGTGCAATAGCTATATGCGTATAAGAGAGCAGAAGCAACAGCCGTAGACACGGAAAGGAGATGCAAATTAATTGTAATCGCTCCTCTAATTCACGCCACCAGGTAATAATAACCAACGGTAGGAATCCATTCGCGTGTGGAACGTGACGGTTTTACGACTCAATCTTCGACGTTCGTTCAATTTCTTCTTACACCCCGCCTATACGAGGTACCCGTCGCCTCAATAGTTTATAACCACGTTTGCTACAATTAGACGCACTTTACACGCGTCCGGTACCGTCGGACGAACCGGACCAAGTCATCCTCGTTCACAACACGCAGAGGCGAACACGCGTGCAGTCTGCTCATTGTGTGGATTGAGTACTTTGTATATACGGACGGTAGCACGCGTGCTCTAATAACATCCCCTGTACGCATTTATACAAGCATCCCGAGAACCGCGCGGCTCTGCAACAACGGAGGAACACGTATGTAACCAGATAATGTAATTAATGTGGGGAACCCGCCTCTCGTCGTATGTTTGCCGAGGCGTTCCGTTCTCGCGGATGTTTTCACAGTGCAAACAATCTTCCGTGAATTTCGCACAATATTTCGCCAGCCACGCAGTGCACCGGGTTCTTCGACTCGTCTATCGATGGCAAAACTTGTCAGGTTCGGCGATTAATGAAGATCTGGGTACCGGTTATTTTCTATATCTCGCATACGACGAATTATCGAAAAATATTCCAACATACGATTTTCAACAAAAAAGTGCCCTGACTTTCCGAATAAAACAGGTTTCCAGCCTCTGGGACCACCGTGTATGCTAATAAATCACACTACATGTACCGTCAATTCACAATACACAAATTTGTATATTTGATAGAGGTATTTTCTCCCTCTTCTTACATACGGCTATCAGCGTTTGCCATGCGCTGTGATTGGCCCAATAGTTATATCAGCAATCACGCACCTTTTTTTTTTTAACAAAATAAATCTCATCAACCGTAGATATGTCGCAAGATTTCGCAACGTGAGTTTCTTACAGTAACGATACACAGAAATTTTCGAGCTATAGAGAAACCTTGGTGAAATAGCGAAAGGTTGCAGTCCGCGACGTCGTTGCATTTCGTTCCGAGAGATTTGGAATTAATTCGTGTCTTCGGCTTAAACTCAAAAATAGATAACGAATAATTTCAAAAAAACTCTGAGCAGACGAAACTGCTATCTTGCCAGTGCATTGTTATAAATAATTTGAATTTTCGGCGGGATTTTTGGGCTCGATTAAAACTTGAATGTTAATTTGAAAGTGAGAGTGTTAAGATATATAAATACGCGAGGTGATGAGGACTTCGGAAAATGTGTTGGGAAAAAAGCCACCGAAAGCCGTTGATTATTGTATACTTTCATCTCGTTTATTAATTAAAATTCAGTAGTAATTTAGTTTCTGTCATTCTAACAAAACGTTGGTACTCGCCGGTTCGATTTTTTTTTTTTTTTTATTATTTTTATTTTCAACTTTTTATTATCTTTACGTTTAAGTATATAAGTAGTTATTTTTAATATAATAATATACAGGGGCGGGGGGTTAGGGAATATTTCTTTCGGCCGTGTGATTTTTCGCGGGGCGGGTCTCTATACGTTAAATTGAAGAGTTCAATCATTTTAATAAGGCTGTAATTTTAGTACCGAAATGTATATTTTTTACTTTTTAAAACTCCTCTCGTGTCACGCTAAACAACGCCTCGAGGCTATTGCCTGATCTATATCTACCTATAAACCTCGCGACGCGACTTCAGACTTGACTTATAGTTATAGGAAGCCTGTGTTACATGTTTGTGGTCTCGATTCAGTTTCAACGAAAATTGCAAATACCCCCCTGCACCCCTGCGAAATTTGCCTCTAAGGCAGAAACGCAAAGCTACGTGTATATAATATCCGACTAGATCGATCCATATCAAAGTTTTCATTTCGTATCGAATCACATCGCCCGCCGTGTTTCAGACGTTTCTCTTCGTTCGCAAGTTCGATTGATTTTTTGGTCCTCTCTACTTTTACGTGACTGGAGCTCGGTATTACACGATATTTTATGTATAGGAATGTTAGTTGCCATGACGTAGACATTTGGGCGAACCGACTTATTTCAATTAAACTCTTCAATTTGTCAAATATGTTTACAACTTTAATTACATATTCATTTATTGTATTTTTCCATTAGTATTTTTTTTTTTTTTCATTTATTTATTTACAAACAACAGTACGGCTCCTATTAGCTATAATCGCATTCACTTTATTTCGCATCCAATCACATATTCGCATTCCTCCACACTCTCTGCCACACACGTTTCATTAAAATAACAAAAACCAAAGTATGCAATAATATTATAACGAACGATCGACTGCTTCACAATACGTTTGCAATTTTCTTTTCTCATCATTTTTTTCCCTTATTTCTTTTTAATCATTTCTCACAATAATATAAACAAAAATATTACAATGTTTCTTTACTTTTAATAATTATAATAATTAGATAAATTTTTCTTTAAGATTAGGTTTGATTGGGGGGCCATGGTTTCTCTCCATTGGTTAATAAGTTCTCTACCACGTTTTCGTTATACAATTCGTCTTCTCCTTTTTTTTTTTTTTTTAAATTTAATTATTCCCTTCAATAAAGCGTTTGGTTCCTCCAATCTTTCAGAGTCCGGTCTTCACATGCCACCCACCACCATGCAACACATCTTCCCCATTTACTGCACATACATAATATGGACGAATAATAAATTTAGCACAATGTAGTTCGATCGAATGTTGCAAGAAGCTCTCACTCTCTCTTTCTTTCTCTGTCTCACTCACTCACTCACTCACTCTGTCACTCTCTTTCTCTCTTTCGCGCGGTCTCTTCTTCTCGCATACGTATCACAACATTTTCGTATGTAGTATATATATATATATATATATATATATATATATATATATATGTATAAGTATAGTATATATAAATATACATATATATTTACCTATGCATACAGGATCGGTTTATAACCTCGCAGATAAAAACAACAATTATTAACCTTACAATATCACGATCACGTTGTTTGAAATTTTCAAAGCCTGCTTTTACACTTTGACACTTTGAGAGTGAACTTGCGATTCGCTCTGCACGTAGGATGGAAAAAAAGAGGATATTTGTGGAAAAAGTTAGCCGATACAACATTCTTTCAGACGAACAATGCATGCACGAATGTATGTATGCACATACCACGTTTCTTTCCATTTAAGAACGAGACACGGGGTGAAACGAATAAATAACTTCACTACCAACGATATACAGTTAAATCCCAACAAATTATACAGGTATAAATTTATGTGTATAGTTTCGATTACGAGAATCCAAACCCTGACGATCAGAAGAACCAAACGCCACGCATACAATAACACAAAACATAAAAATAAAAACTAAAATCGCGCATTCCACCGCCCTATTAAAACAATTTTTTTCTTTTTTTTTTACGTTTTCTTTTTTTTGCTTCTTTTTTCTCATTTGTCGTCATTTTCATTAAATCTTCGAATAGTTACACTACCGTCAACAGGACTTCACATTTCACTTTTTTTTTTTTTTTTTTCATACATGTTACACAATAATTCTAATATGTACAGAATTCAGAGAACCGATGCGTTTTTGTTTTTTATTTTTTTTTTTTGTGATTTTTTTTTCGTTTTGTTTACTTTGCAATAACTCAAAAATAAAATAATATTAATATTACACAAATATAATATGTGTTCTTGGAACAAGAGTGCAAAGCGAGACGACAAGACGTGTATTTTCCTCGCGTATTTCACCGAAGAATATCGGTTATTATCATGCACAGGTACATAAATATATTATATACCTAGTCGGGTGCGCACCTGAGTTCGTGGGAAGTGCTAATAGCCGGTCCAGCCTCGAAACGTGACTGAGACGTGTTGTCGTGTTTCAAAACGGCGAAAAAGTGAAGAAGAAGTAAAGGAGAAAAAAAAACAGTCAAATGAAAAAGGAAGAAAACGTTTTCACTTGGACCGTAAACCTGTACCAGCGGCGACGGAACCGGGATGCAACGGTTCTGTCTGAAATTATCAAATTTATCGTGAAGAGAATTATCGGAGTGTATCCTTCCCTTCTTGCCACACGTTAAATTTGCAATGAATCAAATGCAATACTTAAACACCGTCAATCGAAACTAATTGAAATTTATCCTATCTTGTGT
This sequence comes from Neodiprion fabricii, assembly GCF_021155785.1. Classification (NCBI taxonomy): domain Eukaryota; kingdom Metazoa; phylum Arthropoda; class Insecta; order Hymenoptera; family Diprionidae; genus Neodiprion; species Neodiprion fabricii. Next base: position 28,115,350 of record NC_060239.1, read on the forward strand.
TATTTTTTATTTCCTTCAGTTTGTCTGTCTCGTCGGTATCGGTACCGCAGTATTTATCCGATGAACGAAGGGGGAGGGGGAAAAAATGCCGGATAAGAAATAAGTTTGCGTTAGAGAAAGATTGTGTTTTGAGCACGCGTTGAAATCTCATTTTGCACTATGTATCCCGAGAATATAGAATAATAAAATGTTAATAATAATATTTCTAGAATCTTTCGACATCTTTGTTATATTTTCTATACTTACTTTATACAGAAGGGGTTTTCGTGGGAGGGGGTCGCTAAGTCGCTCGTCTTTTGTCTTTTCCTTTCTTTTCTTGTCTTAATATGATTATTATTATTATTATTATTATTATCCTTCTTTTCTCTCTTTTTCTCTCTCTCTCTCTCACTCTCGCACACACACTCTCTCTCTCTCTCTCTCGCTCCTCTATCTTTTTCTCTATCCCTCTCTTTCTCCCTCGCGACGCGCGACGCATGCTCACTTAACTTATTAGTTTTATGTGGTACGTTATTTACAGTCCATATTTACTTATATTACATCATTGGCCGGTCGGTTTGCCCGTGTAGGCAAACCCCGGCGGCACTCCTACGTACTTTAAAACGACATTCGAGCCTCCACATCCAGAGTCCAGAATCCAGAATTGTTACCTTCTGGATCCTGAATCCTCGATCCTTATATAAAGCTCGCACCCACTCTCGCACTCACGAAATATAATGTTTCATTATTTACCGTGCTCTTCAACATCCAAGAGTCATTCTCTAGTTTCTTTTCTCTTCTTTTCTCATCTCTCTCGCTCTCTTTTAGTTTTACTATTAGTTTTTATTGTTATATATGTATAACGTTATTCATTCAACATAACGTTCAAACAAGCGTCCACGCGGCACTGATTTTCCACGCAACAAACAATGACGACCGTCGACATCAACGACATCACTCTCATTGTCAACGTATTAGTGAAACGTAAAAGAATTGACAAATCAAAAAAAAAAAAAAAAATGAAATAACTCTGAACTCTGTCTCGACGGGATAAAAAGTATTGTACAGAAATATTGTTTGCAACTATGTAATGAAACGAGGCTTTCTTTTCTCTTTCATGATTTGCACAATTTAAACCATAACTTCGCGAACAGTGTTGCTGACGAACTTTTTTTTCACCGGAGGTTTAACGTACACAAACGACGGTATAAGTATAATAATTCAATTTCCGTACATTGCATTATCTTTTTTGTTTTTAATATTTCTCTCGTTAAAAGATTGCGGTAACTGTTACGATTTACGAAAGAGGAAATTGATAGGAAAAAAATATGTATATATCACCACGTCACCACGATTACCAGAGTCCAAAGGCTAGTTACTCCTTGATCAAATTTAGCGAACTAGCGATTCAATTTAAAGTTTCACCAACAATAATAATTTATTTATCACACAACAGAACGAACGAACGAACGAACGAACGAACGAACGAACCCGACGTACGCGAGGTTGACTCGACGACGTCATTGTAACGGTGTGGATACCGGATCCGACGTAGCACTTTCAAAGTTTTGGTACAAATAGATAGCCTTCCCGCCGTACTTGGCTGGCCTTGGCTCTATAACCCGTTCTTTTTTTCTTTCTTTTATCATAAAAATCACCGTGATTCATGTGTTTGTCCATAATTCACACCCCTCAAAGTAACGCGACTGCTGCACCAGCTACGAAGTGGAGTAGCTCGTGCGCGCCTGAAGGTAGTGATGATAAAACGGCGGAAGCCCTTCGGACGAAGAGTTCGCCTGCGAGGTTATAGCAAGGCCTAGTGGAGAAGGCCCCGGCGAACGCTAGTGGGCCGTAAGGGAATGTGCCGTAAGGCCCTGAGGGCTGAGCATCGGGGGACTGTGACTGTGGCCCATCGGTGATCCGTGAAGATGATCCTGGGGATGGTAGCCCTGGTGGATGCCGCCCTGGCCTTGGTGCCCGGGTGGCATTCCCTCCATCATGCCGTCGCCAAGGGTGTTCGGCGGCGTCATCCGCTTCTCCTTTTGCCGTCGATTGCAGAACCACACCCTGACAACTTCCTTCTCCAGCTGGAGACTGTCCGCCAGCGAGGTTATCTCCTGAGCCGACGGCTTCGGCTGTTTGTGAAAGTGCTGCTCGAGGGCTCCCTTTACCGAAACCTCGATCGACGTCCGCTTTTTCCGCTTTCTACCCTGGGCGGCGATCTTGTCGATGCTCGTCGGCGAGCCCGTCGTCGAGTCGGCCTCCTCGAGCCACTTCTGCAGCAGAGGTTTCAGCTTGCACATGTTCTTGAAGGACAACTGCAGCGCCTCGAACCTGCATATCGTCGTTTGGGAGAACACGTTGCCGTAGAGCGTACCCAGCGCGAGGCCGACGTCGGCCTGGGTGAACCCGAGCTTGATCCTCCTCTGTTTGAACTGTTTGGCGAACGCCTCGAGGTCGTCGGATGTCGGCGTGTCCTCCTCGCCGGCGCTGTGATCCCTGTCGAGCGGATGGCCGGGATGAAGGGGATGCCCCGTGGGTGGACTGTGATTGTGGGCGTCCCGTAAATGATGCGGAAGTCCCGCTTGATGATTGTGAAGCTGGTGCGGGTGCTGATGGGGGTGCTGGTGCAGCATGCCGTTCATCGCGGCGTGGTACTGCTGGAGGGTAGTCGGCGACGCGGCCCCGCCGCTGGGGTTGTAATGGGCCGAGGGAACGACGGGCGCGTGCCAAGAGTGCGGCGAGGCCATTCCCGGCGACTGGTGAGGACCCCGATGGTGCATCCCTTGGACGGAGTCGTTGGCGGAGGCTGCGGCCAAGGGCTTCACATCGAGGCTCGCGTTCGCCTGGTGAGGGTGGTGATGGGAGTGGTGCGAGGTGTGGTGCATCCCCATCGACGCCGCCCAAGGATCGCTTCCGGGCTGGAGGCTGACCCAGGGGTTCGCCGAGCTGAGGCTCGCGGGATGCGAGAGACCGTTAGGCGTCGGCGAGGACGAGACCTGGTGGTGATGGTGGTGATGATGGTGGTGCTGAGGCGCCGGCATGTATTTCATCTCCCCGGCGTCGGCGGCGCTGCGGGGCGAACCCGAGGAGTAGCCACCCACTGCGATGTTCATCCCGATCCCGGATCCGGAACCACCATCCAGCTCAGCTGACACTGCGCTACTAACAGGCATGTACGTGGTAGCAGCCATCTACTCCAACCTACCGGCCCTGGTGGCGAGGCTCTGCCACCCTTCTTCACCGCTTTCGCCTAAGGTCCTGGGACCTCGTTTTCGCCTCTCTTCGACTCCTCGACGGATGCCACCCTCTTCCACCCTCCTGCACTCGCGCCGGCCGAGCGAGACCGACACGGTCCCGTTGCCCTCGCTCCTGGACTCTGTTATCGCTGTTCGAACAGGGGAACGGAGGACGAACGGACGGCTCGTGGTTGGTTTCGGGGTTGTCGCGCACCTTGGGGTTCGTTCACCCGGGCGTTGCTTGTTTAATCCGTGATCTTCGGGCGGCGGTGAAGATAAGGTCTCTCTCTCTCTCTCTCTCTCTCTCTCTCTCTCCCTACCACACAACCGTGGACGATGGAAGCGATCGTAGTGTCGATAAACGGGCGTTAAAATCACCGTCGAGCGACACCGTAATCGGGTCGCACTTTGTAACGATTATACTGCACAATCCAGGTTACACACGGAGAGTCCATATTTCCTCGTTACGCGTTATATAGTCCGACAGAGTATAAATCCGTGTACGCGGGGACGATAAAACGTCTCACTTTCCTCCGACGTATACTTTCCGTCAATGGTCGGAGAGTCCGCGGGCAGAGTGTCCAGCGTCCCGGGGGGCGGCACACGGCGTTCTACATTCGGTCCCTGGGCACAGGTCGGTTTTGTCGAGCCCTTAACGGGCCGTGAAACCTGATACCGCAAGGAGCGCACACCGCGATAACACGCATTAAGAACAAGATCACACTAAACCGCGTCCCGGACACGATACAGTTTCGAACCTGAGGGTTAGTGCTGCCGAGAGATCTCCGTACGCTGCGTCGCTCGTGACAGAGAGATATCGCTCTCATGCGTTATGCATGTCGTAGCTGAGAGCAACTGACTGCCTGTGCCCGGCTCGAGCAAGGGTCCCCGAAGTTCCACCGGCGGACCGAGACCTGCGCGCGGTCGCTCTCAAATTACCCCCACCCTGCACGCCGCCCCTCGCCATTGGTCCGCTAGGCAAGGTGGCCGTCGACGCTACGTCACGGTGGGCGTGGCCGACGCTGCCCCGTCCCACGACGCTGCCCCCACCACCGGCCGGATTCCCCTCTCGGGTCCCAGTGTCAATGCGATACCCCTCGCCTTTGTGCCTTCGGCTCGAGCTCGTGCTCCTGCCGCTCCTGCCGTTCAGCCGTCGTTGCCGTTGCCGCTGCTGCTGTTGCGGCTACCGCTCGTCTTCGTCGACGCCGTTTCGTTGCGTTGCCTTGCGGTTCGTTTCGCGGATACTTGTTCCCTAGCCGGGTTCTCTCCACCTATCGCGATTTTCTCTTCTTCTTTGCACAACACGTGCAAATTGTACAACAGTTTGAACCATTCCCGTACCATAATTTCTCAACGCAACAGGTATAATTGTACGGTTAATAACGCTGGGGTATGTATACACCGGTTCGACGGATTGTTAATTGCGATACCATCGGTGTGACGATCGATCAGTCTTCATGATTCTTCTCTCCGACAAACAGAGCGTAATTCAACGGTAGGTGGAGATAGATGTTCTAATCGCGAATCTGCGCGCAGTTTCGACTATGTCAGACATGCGGATACGCGTGTGAATTCAAATGCAAGCTACAGGTAGCCGTATTATGCACTAGCTCGTAGAATCCCGTTGGCAGTGTACGTGCCGACTTCTGAATATCCAGAGAGTACGCCGTACCTTGGATGGTACACCGGAGCACCGGACTCGTTTCGACCGCGTAACGCTGCCGCCGCTGACCTTACCACGGAATTACAAACAGTTCGAACGAATCGTCATAACACCGATACCTGTCGCACATTGTTAGACCCGCGTCGCGGCGAGGGGAACCAGAGGGATGTATGTACAGCTACGGTATTTTATGGGACATGGTTTGCATACGTTCCGTCGAGCGTGCAACAGGCTGCGGCTTATGTCGGACGAAAATGATCACTTTGTATGGACTTCAGGTGTATTCGCGGGATCAGAAAAATGTGGGTAATTGAGTGTTGAATCTTATCGCGACACTCTCTGCCAAACGTGTGGACATAGCTGCCTACGTTTCTTTCGCCAAATAAAATTCATGCACGAATTGCGCGCTCTGATGGAAAATGTACAGCGAACTTTGCATGAGATTTGAATTTTTCTTTTTCCCGTTCTCGTATATTCCGTTCTTCGAAAGTTGGTGAAAACTGCTTGATCGACGCTCGTCGTGCCGTCGACGGTTTTCGTTGCACGGTCAAACGTTGTACGTATGTACGTAGATACATGATCGTATTACGGGAAGACGAATCGACGTGTGTCGTTACACCTCTTCAAATCGCACGCGGGTATTGAAATGAAGCATAATCAGGCAACAATGGAAGTTGGACAACTCGGAGTTTAACATTCCCGAGGACCTACTATATCCCGTACAATGGTATATCATTACAATATGTATACGAGCGTCGGTACGGGAGTCGAAGAGATCAAAATTGAGTTGATTGAACGAAGCGAGACTACCACGCTCTCCGAGTAGTTATACGTCCGAGTTCCAGTAGCTGACGATGCGATGCAGTTACAGCCCCGTCCAATTAAAACGAGTATACGTACAACGAAAGAAGAAGGAAAAAAAACAAGCAAAGCAATAAAAGAAAAAAATAAAAAAAAAAATAGAAGAGAAAACGAGGGGAACGCGTCATTCAGCGATGAAAAAACACGTCCTGTGTGCCGCACGCAACGGTGAAAACATGCGTCCTGTGTTGATCTAGATTCCACCCCCGCGCCGCGTCGTCCTTACAGCGCAAGGAGCCTGCGAAGACTAGCGTATATACCGTATACCTTGTACCACGTATGCGTATACGTCGCGCGATATGTTTTCCATAACTAAGATACGTTTAATTTAATTCGTGTTTCCTCATTGTGTCAAAACGAATTGAATAGCTGTGAAATATTTGCTTAGGATCCGGCGGGGACAGGTAGCTATCTGCCGCCTCTCTAACTGCAGACAAAACGAGCTGCGTGGTAGCTGCGTCGGGACGACGTCGGTGCCCCTGGCGCAGCCCTTCCTCTTCCTTAACCCCCTCCTCCCCCCCCCCCGAAAAGCACCCGCCGCCCTTCCGCCATGTAGATATACACTGCTACACGTAACCTCCGAAGAGTGCGACGTCACCACTTTCGGACCGCGCGCTCTTTACAACCTGAACGTTTGCTTGCATAATTTAAGCGCCCTTTTTGCTTTTCACAGTTCAACCGACCCCCCGCTGCCCCCCTCGATCCCTTCTTCGCTCCGCTCCTTCGGCCTGCCGCCCTTGCGTTCCGTTCGACCATCCCTGCTGCGCCTTCACCCTGTTCCAGTCTCGGGACCTGCAGCCGAAAAAGCTCGGGGGGCGAAAATATTTGTGAAAAAAAAAAAAATTCACACCGCTGAAGGCCGGAGAGGTGATGGATTTTGACACGGTTCGATTCTCGGGTGTCTGACCTGTCAGCGTCGCACGGATAGGATAGGTACGGCTCGTTTAGGGCAAGGCGTTGTTGATTCGAAGCTCGATTAGCACCTGAATTTAGCCCGATTGGAAGTAACCATACTTCACGCGCCGCGAGTAATGACGTACGAATACTTACAGTGCCAAATTCATCGTACGAATGTATGTGAATTGTTTTTTTTTTTTCTCTCTTTGTTCTTACCGTTTGTATTATACGTAGGTGGAATTTCGCCGACCTTCTGCACCAACGCTGTACGGGATTCGTTGAAATAGCAACGGAAACGAAAAGGCGCGTGCGAACACGCACCCTGCACCACAGCTATAACATTATGCAGCCGAGAAAATCATCGCACGCCGCAAGATATTGCGGCTGAGTACCGGGTTTTATAAGACGATACAATGTGTTGAGGGGAACGCCGTTAGCGCTGAATAACGGTTGTATCTACTAGCTCAATAAAGTGCAACACTTTTATTTGAAATTATAAATCGTTATATTGTGTTTAAATAAGCCCTGCGATTCCGCACCTACGCAATCTGCGGTTCCCACAGCGGAACGCGCTGCGCGGATGCTGATATATCTACAATCTACATAACCGCGCGACGCGTATCTAGAAAAATAATCTATAATAGTCAGCACCTAACACTCTTCAGCTTTAGTGTGAATACAATTTTCTAATGCATTTACACGAAGTGATAATTCATCGAGATATCGAATTGCACGTGTGGAATATATTTTTACCGCTTAATTGTTCGGATCAATGAAAATTACCCACTATACGATCGAACGTTGAAGATAAGTTCGCGATGGTTTATACAGACAATTACCGTTTGGGAAGGACATGATTTACCTTTTGAATATTTTACGGCCACATGAATCTAGGTGTGGTCAGGGAATTGATGATTTTTTTCAATTCAGCGATTTTGACGGTCCTATCTGATATGAAACGGTATAAATCATAATGTAACTTTCAAAAGCAGTTTATGAAGATCGGTTTTGTTTATCATTATTATATATATATGCGTTATAAATAGTAAATTAAAAATTGCGCGTACCGTTTGCGTGCGTATGATTCGTCACAATTCCTTTATGGGAAAGAGGTGCCAAAGTCAAGTTCGAGTCCCCAGAACCCTGTAATTTCTGTATTGATGGTAAAAGATGCACCGCAGCAATCTGCATGCACGAGCGACGATTCGCATGACGGAGTTGAACGATGGTGCAGCTTATGGTATACAGAGCCGAAGGCACGATGAATATACCTCGTAGCTATATTTTTTAACGCAGGGCGTAACGGGACAATGACAGAGTGGCTCAAAGCTGTGCTTTTATGAAGTCAATAAAATGCAAGATATTTCAACGACCGCGTGCGTTCCTCGTCAATAAAGTTTATCTGCGTACATATAGATGTTATATGTAAATGTATACATATATATATATATATATATAGGTGTATAAAGTCTTGGTGACGGAGCTTTCGGAAGTGCCGGGTGTCGTAGGTCGTGGAATAAGTGAGAAGCCGCGGAATCCACACTCTCGTAAAAAAAAGCTCCCGCCACCCCGGGCTGCTGGTACCGCGGCTGAATGAAAAGTTAACTGTTGTCATTTAAACGTTTTTACGCCAGGCGCATGAATATTTTAATATTTTAATATTTTAATACGAAGTATGCACTCGACGCTCCTCGATAGGGAGACGGAGGGAGGGGAGCGACGGCCCAGGAGTTCTCCTCATTGTGGGTCACCGTCTCCGACTCGGGATGAATATTTCAGTTTCCCATACCTAACGAGCCGCATCGCTAGGTCCCGCCCCGTAAAAATTAGCTACAATTTCCCTCAGCAAGGTGTCGGACTGCCACGAATTCATCCGTTCCTGACAACCTGCGGCCGAGAGACGGCGCGTGACTTTCCACCAACTTCCAAAGTCAACCACGCAGTGGCAGCACGGCACGGCTCTGTTCGACGCGGTCAATACTTTTCGAACTTATTCCCTCGGCGAACGCCTCTGAGGATCCCACACCCACCGATTAATAAAGATTTTTCTCAACCTATGGTAAGCAAGTAAAATTAACAAAAATGCGGACTTCATACCGTCTCGTAAAATGATCAGGAGTTGGTGAATTTATCATCATACGATGTAAAAATTGGATAAACTTTTAAAATTAATAAAAAGTAAGCCAACGCGATATGACCCGATATTTTTTCTCCGGAACGTTGTACGTGAACGTAATGCAATGTCCATTCATCCGACTTCAAGCTGGGAAAACAATTTCCAGGAACGCGGTATACGCAAGCTCGGAAAAAAAGGATGTCACGATCTGATACGTAAATCAATCGTCATGCCGTAACACAGCTATGTTCTTTGTAAGTATAGAACTTTTTCTTTGCTCCTGGTAATTTGCTTAAGATTTGTTACTTTTTTTATAAGATGTGATTAAATTCGAATTCCCGAAACCAAGAACGCGTCGAATATGGATACATAAATGCGAAAGCGATGGACATAACCGAGCATATCGCACACCATCCGCGTGAAACGACATTCTGCAGTCGTAAAATCATCGGAAGAATCGTCGTCGGTTCGACGGTTCTCACCAGGAAAGGACTTCGTTCTGGGAAATGAACTCGATCCGAACCTAATCCTGTATTCCCGCAATAATACACCACGAGAGCCGAATAGTTTCCGGCACTTGATTCGCCTAAGAGCGAAAACCGCTCCGCGATTTCCAACGCAAATTTGAATTCCTCTTTACGGAGGATCGCGAGTCGATCGTGGAGCCGGTCACGGGAACTTGGTCGAATTCGCAAGCGCAGGTCTCCATATGCGGTCGCAAAGTTAGGCTCGCCGTTCTCCGAGCGCGTCTCTCTATCCGCCCTGCTAAACTATCGCGGGAATATCGGTTATCCGTCAGGTAACCGAATAACCGGGATCACTTCGAGCCCTGGGCCCTCGGGCACCAACGGTACATCCTAGATGCGGACCTCTGGGTGCCCGCAGGAACCTCTGATCTCGAATTTGCCAGCCATGAACTCGATATCGCGCCGAGACAACTTTGCCGGAAAGTTGGTCTGTAATCAAATTTCATCGATATATATACGCGAGCACCTAAACGGCATACATCAAAATTGCAGACTTCTCTCACGACCGTCTTCGGTTTTTTTCCAACTTCCTCTCTTTGTAAATCACTACCCGAGTCCTGCTGATCGGGTTGCCTACTCCAGGCGCTGTAGTATAAGGAGGGGAGTCTCTGATCCGCACGGGTTTTGTGTTGCCCGCATTTTCTAAATTCTTAAACTCTATATTGGAAAATCCTCTTCTATTTCTAGAGCTATTTGTCTGTTCTTGAACGTGAAAACGTCACTGTTCTGAATTGAATATCTCAAAGTGTATTCCTTACAGAATTTACGAATTGTAAATATTTGAACACACCAAAGAGAACAATCGCTGACGATTATTCTGGCACTCCGTGTTATCGGCATAAGCCGGGTGTATAACCCAATCGAGAGTCCTTGCACGCCTATTCTTATCTGTTCGTATGCTATACCTACCCACCACACCTACACGTCCTACACATACATAAACGCGCACACACCTGTTATTCGAAACGGGGTACCTTTCACGCGTCTGTATCTGCGGTGAGAGTAGTATGGACGTGGGATGGTAAGTGCGTGGTAATAGGCGTTAAAAATTCAACCCAGTAGCTAGTTGGTGGCTAACGAATCGACTTGTCAACGCCCGCTGCACGCAACCCTAATAACTCGACGCCAGTGGCAAACTCTTGTAATTTCTCTAACGGGTAAACATACGCATCTGCCTGTCTAACCCTAAGCGAAGCGCGCGATGCCGATGGGTAGTCGATTCCGTCGAAGAGCATTTGGCGTAGAAGTGTATACGCAAGAATGTCTTGAAATTAAAAATTACGGTCGACAAATCATGTTCCATGTTTCTCAGAAAATATACAGTAGATATACGAAGCTTGGAGTATAAATATTCTTCACAGATCAGAGTTTTCCCGATACGAGTACGTATATAATTGCACGCTAAACGAGCGCAAGAAGATGAGATAAAAACTGAGTATACTGTATACACGTAGGTGGAAACCCTCCATGGGTAGGTACGACTGGTTTTTCTCTCACCATTGCGAACTATGGCAATAGGGTATAAGAGCGTTACGGTCGCGACTACAACCCGGGTCCGCGAAACGGCAATTCGGAACGTTTATGCCGACCATTGAGCGCCTCACGGGGTATATATACATATATAGCAAAGACGTGCGACGAGGGGGTTTGAGCAAAAATTGGCGATAAGACGAGAGGTACCTGCAGCCTCCTCGCTTTAAGAGAGGGGCACGTCGCTGCACGGAAAGGATCCGGTGAAACTGCAGTACCGCCCCCTCTCACCCCTCGGCGAATTCGGCGGCGCTGAACGGCGAACAAGCCGGAGGCCCAACGTGCGGGTATGGAAGTTGAATCGTGGTAAGTAGTTGGGCCCTTTTATCCAAGCTCAAACCTTACCGCCGGTGTCGTGCTCGGGGCAAAAACGAACGCGGGGTGGACTCTCGCCGCCGCCTACGAGCCGCAACCGCAATAAGGGGATAGGGGGACCAGCCCGGGTTTTCGGAAGGCAAAGATAACGATCGTCCGACGAAGTATGCGCCCCCACCAATTTGCCGATCAAAATTATTATTAAGAGCTGATCCCCGCGCTCTCCCGTTCGCGTCTGTAAAGGTACGAGGTATAAGGTACGTAGGTACCTACTCGAGTTCTTGTGGCCGCAGCGATTTCGCCGGGCTGTGCAGCCAGGTTCGTGTATAGGTATAATAATATCCGATGGAGCGCGAAAATCCGAGGTAAGCGATTCGCCGCCGCGCCGCCGGTTTCGGGCGAGTCAAGGCGAGGCGAAGAAGAGGCGAAGAAGAGGATCCTGCAGGTTTATACCCTGCGGAACGTGCGCGTAGATCGCGCCCGCGCCCGCGCCGACACCGTATATCCACCACACAACCCAACCTGCGTCTCGAACGCCACTTATATGATATATAGTCATATAGATATCGTATACGAACCAGTAGACTCCGGGCCTAAGCCTGTAATCACGAGATTGCCTGCAGGAGCTACCGCAGCTGATTGTTATCTCGAATCTACACCCACCATTTTATCGCCGGCCATCTTATTACACTCGATATATTGACATCGTGCATGCGCGGATAAAACCGCTGCACCACCTTCGTGTCTACATCGCGCACCCTTGTGTGCTTAACCGGGCTGGCAGAGGATCCGATTATCCGCCGGTCACCTATCCGTTACTATCGCGTCTGTCAAACATGCCCTCGGTTTCTTGGTCAACCTTACGCATAATACGGTGTGCGTGTGCGTGTGCGTTTGTGTATATTTATATATATATATATAGATAGGCCATTGCGCCGCTGTGCAGCCAAGTCACCTCGCAAATCAACCTCGGCACGGGATGAATACATTGCCATCTTGCCATCACCACCAACTCAATTTGCCAGTCCCCCAAGGCAGTTTGAATGCCTTTTACAGATTGGCCTGTGCGCTGCAGTACCGCATATTCACCCCCGTACCTACCTCGGGGCATCCTTCGACTCCGAGGCTATTACAGATCTTTATTAAAATTTCTAAAATCTGCAAGACTATCAGGGGCAGGAGTGCGATTTCCGTGGCGCCAAAATTTGATGCCGAATATTGGGTTTACGAGGAGAAATAAACAAAAATTAGAGAGTGGTGGAAATTGATATTTCGATTATTTTACTGTTAATTATGAAAAGTCACGATTCTTTCAAATTTAGACATGTCGTCCTTGTCATTGCAAAGATACCTTTATTTTATCGCTGCTAATGAAAATCAGGTAAGGCAAATCATACGGAGGCCGTACTTATGCTAACCTTTCGGCTGCGATATTCATCCTCCGCGTTTTTCGCAAAGGGTGCTTTCGGTTATGCCCCTATTAAAAGCGCTTGCATCTCCTTAAGAAAGCCAAAACGGCGAATTTTTCATTCTTGATATTCTGCATATTTTAGTCAAAATATTAAGAATCGATGGTCAAAAATTGGAGTCACGGATATCGTACTATCCCCTCATCAGGACGGAAACCGATGTCTGGATTGAAAAATCCGAAAAAATTTGTAACCGCAGAGTCACGAGTCACCGTTATATCACACGTACACATAAATGCAACAGTGATGAAAACCTGCCCAACGATAGATTCTTTCGCACGTATTAATCTCGAATAAAGGAATACCCAGTTTGAAAATGAAACGGTGTTCGACGAGAAACCGCGTCGTTCAACGTGTGCTGCATTATCACGCACGCAAGGAGGTATCGAATCCTCATAGCCATGGGGCTGGCTTTGGCGCGCGGAGTACTTTGTCCGGGTCCGTTGTCCACCCACGTCGGGGAAGAATCATGCGTGCACGCATCTCGTACACCAGGTTCACGTTCGCGGACGCGGTTTCGCATCTCGCTTTCCACCCCGACCCACCCCCGCCGGACAGACCGCTGCGAAACAAACTGGCCCGCGGCAAGTCGTCCCCGTGTAAGCCCTGCACGTCTCCCCTCCAACTCCTGGCCCTCGACGTTGGTCGTTTATACTTCTGTACTTGTAGCCAACTTGTATCGCCCGACACGCCGTCATAAATACGCACTGGACGCAGAGGGCACAAGTGGTATCCTCGCTTGTACCCCATGCACAACCCTGCGTGCGTATATCTTGTACACCACCAAGATCTTACTCCTCGTGCAGATCCACGCGGCACCCGTTATCGGAACAATCCGATGCACGTTACAGTTATGTACCTTTATGAATAATTTCCACCTCCGTAAACTTGCCATCAAAAAACAAGACGACATCCCGGCAAGTACATGATACGAAACGGGTCGCGTTACCTGTTGCGAAATCTTGGGAAATACATTGATCCGTGACGTCGAGCTGACGTGTAACGAACGTATTCCCGGTTCCCGGTTCCCGGTAGCAGCGGTGGGTGCCGTGTCGGGCACAAAGGAGAAGTTTTGTAGCCGATAGCACCGCATTACGGTACATAGGTATAAGACGTACGGCTGGGATCATCACGGGACCCGCACTTGGGTCCGTTCGGATCGAGGAGGAATCCACGAACTGCGAAACGCAATTATCCGCATTAGTCCCGAGGGTATCACGAATCGCCGACACTGGGGCTGCAGCGAGCGGGCGGGTGGGTGGAGCCGGGGAAGAAGCTTCGCGAAGACACCGCTGAGCTCTGTCCTCCGCCGGTATTGCATATGCATATAATGCATAAAAGCTAGCCGAGGAGCCGATGTCCTCCTCTGTATGGATTTAAACACTCCTGAATTCCAGCACTCGGATTTCACCGCGCACGGAGGCGTCCGAGAGTGTTTTACCAATTTGTCGATACCTCGACATTCCACACGTGGTGTGTGCCTTTGTCGAACCGCGTTGTACGTTTCTGCATCCTCCGTCAATTTCAGACTTGGCTTTTCGTCTTCTACAGGTCGCTGATTTCCGACGCGGAACAAAAATCGGGAGTAAAAATTAGCAGAGACGGGAAAACTGGTATTAAAATTAGAGGGTCGAATGCTGGCAGCGAAACGACCCGAAACATCTAATGACCCTAATGACCGTAGGTATGAGAAGAAGGTATGTTCTTATTTTCCCTCGACTGACACGTTTGATCAATATCATTACAGCTTCCGCGTTGGCTCGATGACGTCGTAAACAGTCGATTGCAACAGCATTCCTGAAAGAAGCGCAACGTCTCAGCCCATCGCAGTTTGCCCCGAGTGAAAAAATTCGGTCTAAATCTTTCTCTACGCGTAATTTACTATAGGTGAAGAATTTGGTATTAATAATTTCGAGTGTCGTGAGTAGCATGGCAATGAGAAGTTGGTCCCGGCGTCTGTAATAATACAGCGCGGTTCAAAGATCTCCAAAAATCCAAAGCCTCGCAATATATTCCCGCCATCGCTCATGCGATCGGAACAACCGCACCGACCGCAGAGTCTAAGCTGTGTCATCCTTCAAAGGAACCGATCGGAGCTGATCCGCACTGCGAAAGTTTCCATGATCCATCGCACACGATTTAGGTACTTTTGAACGGCTCTGTAGCAAAAGTCGAGCTTAGACGTTCCGAAGCCCGGTAGCCCGGGGGCATAAGGTCGGCCCTCCCCATACCCACACCGGAGAACCTCGGCCGCTGTCGAATACTTGTCCGATCGGCGCACAACGACGCAAGCGTACAACGCTGCAGGTATGCACATGCAGTGGAGTAGGGCGTAATACCGCGTACCTACACTTCCCCTGGGTATATATATATATATATGTGTGTGTGTGTGTGCGTGTGTGTGTGCGTGTGAGTACGTAAGGGTGTCTCAATCGGCCACGCGATACCGGCTACACGTACAAACCGTTGGCTGTGTTGGTCGCGGGCCAGGCAGCGCGGTCCAACTCCGTAATTTTCTAATTATATACTCGAAAATAATTGGTTATTATCCTCTTCCGAGCTCGTGTGTGATGCGCTGCAGCGAGGAGGGACCGCGGCAGTGACTCCGGGGCCCGAAGGGGCCCCTCTCGCGGAGAACGCGTCACGGCCGGGACCTGGACCGACGATCTTAGCTGCACCGTGGCATCGCATCTCCCAACAATAAGGCCCGGGATAAATCGGCGAGGAGCCGAGGAGCTGGCGCGTCTTCGACTCGGAGGACGACGCCTGCACGTCCTTACGTAATACGCTATGAATCGCTTCCGCCCTTAGCGAATAATACGTTGGTTGTCAGAGTTCGAAATTTTGCACACGAGATTATAAGCGTATATACACATATACATATATAACACACCGCTGCGGTATGCATTCTCGAAACAGATGTGCGCAGATCTCACGGCAGAGATTCGAGAGTTGTGCAGGAAATATGCGGTGCAGGGTTATAAAAGTCGTAATTCGGTCCGGGGCTCGTAACGAAGGTGAATAATGGAGCTTGCGATATCTAAAATCAATTTTAGATGCGTATATAAGCGTCGGAATTCCTGCATTATACCTGCAATATTTTGTCAAGTTTTTCCTATAGCGTGCCCTAGGATATCTGCGCACGTATCTAGGGCTGTAAGAATCAGGAGGAACGGACAGGTAGCCGTCAGAGGATCTACTCGGGATCCCTGGTAAATTCTCCGAAGTTCGTTTCTCGAAGGTAAATGATGCTACCCTTCGTTCCTGACGTGCTACCTGACGAAACATATGGCGCTCATGTATGCGCGTCGGACTTCGGCTCCGAGTCGAAATGTTAAGAGGGTCTTTAAGCTACAGCGGACAACGTTAGTTCGCATTAGTAAACATTTGTTTACAAGTCCACACTCCCCGATTGGATCGAATCGGGATTCCGGCCGGGCCGCGCCGCTCCGATCCTTGCGGAAATTCTACCCGCTTCGAATTCAAACTGCATATTCCAAATTTCAGCGAGGAGAAAACGATGATGTAAAAAAAGTAAGCGATCGTCTTCGAGGCTTCAACGTTCAATGGAAGTACAGGTCGTCGAGTTCGCACGTTTCGCTTCATTTCCATTGCTTTGTGCCTCTGCGTGACACCCAAGTACATAAATTACAAATTTAAATTAAAAAAAATTAAGGTAAAAAAGAGAGAGGTAAGGAGAATCGGGATTTCGATTACGCTTCCGAGTAGAAGACGTGTGCCAAGATTCCTGACGGACGCTGTATAACCGTCGAAAATTTATAATTCATTCACCGCGAAAAGAATGAGAAGCAGCGATTGTGTCGGGTGTAGGAAAAAAAAAAAAAAGAAAAGAAGAAGAAATCGAACAATTTGTATTTCGGAACGGGAGCGCAGCTGGCATAAGCCTAATACATATTAAAAGTGGAAATCCCTCCGGGTCCCCAGACGCCCAGGGGACACACATCCGTTGGTGGCTGGTTGGTTGGCCCGAGATGTCAAAAGGTTATCTGCCCGGTAACCCCGACCGAGGAAACACCTACGCCGGCGTGATTCGAGGCCCTGGGTATCCAGACACGGGCAAACAAAATGAAATTCAATCTTTGACTCGTGAAATTTGCATACTTCGTCCCGCGCGGAAGCGAGCAACTGTCAACGCATAAACACGGGATTAGCATAAAAGGGCCTCCTAGGATCAATTCGGCCGAGCCGAACGCGGGTTCGAACGGTCGGCTGACGAACGCGAGGGTCCATCGGAAAAATCTGATTTCTGATCTCATCTTGACGCTCAAAGTCGGCGGCTTCGACGACGGGCAAAGAAAATTTCTCTACTTATTCCTGGCCGTCTTCCTAATGTCGACTAATGGTATCCGCGTAACGTTAACAAACGTTTCTGTGTCAACGCGCCGGTGGAATTTGCTTCTGATGTGAGAAAACGACTCCTATATATGCGACGACCGAGTCTCCGCTTGTTTATGCAGATTTGTAGATTCTGAGATCTGTGAGAGATTTTCATTCGGTCACCAAGTCTGGCGGTATAACGATTATTTGGTGAAAAGAAAACCGGGTCGCTTTATACATTTCTGGCGCGTGTAACCGGTATGGCCACTCTGTTCAATAATTCTCTGTCTTTCTGCGATTTGAAATCCAAATCCTTCAATCACTATGCACGGCGAACACGTATTTTCAGAGAATAGTATCAAAAACAAACCGATCTCCTCTGAAGTGAACGACAAGGAAAGGAACCTTTTGAGAACTTGAAACGAAAGTATTTCAATTTTCAAATTACCGGAATACTTATCCAACGGGATTATTATAATGCCGCTGTGATGCTGTGAATTACCTAACATATGCGCGCGATGAAATGGAATGAATAACGTTATTTTCACAATACTGAAAAACGGTAAAAACTTATATTCGTCGGAAATCTATTCACAAAATTAATCCTAAACAAATTCACGTTCAAAGTACGTAAAAGGAAATTGTAAAGTCCGGAAAAAAATGCACTCTTCCTCATCTGTACGTTAACGAAAAATCAAGAATATTTTTATGCTACTTATGAGTTAATTACATACACGTAAGGTATAACGAAGCGAAGGTGTGAAGCGATGATCGAATTTTCATAATCCCTGAAATATTGAGAGTACAAACAACGTAAGAATGAAAATATTTCATGTGAAGTAGGTAATCAAACGAAATCCAGTGATACCGTGATCCAGAATCGCGAGACCGGCATATGGTGTCAGGTTGGAGGATGATGAAGCGGACCTCTTGTTATCCCTAAATACCGCGGCTCGTGAGCAAACAGCGGCCGCGGTGAGACAACCCGCCGCTTAACACCGCCTGGCCCCTGACGGGGCCCCGTAAAACCCGCACCTTAGGGGGGCCCGGGCCCCCACTGGCTTCTAGCACCCTTGTTCAGCCCATTATAAACAAGGCCTGTCCGGACCCCGATGCATTATCCCCATTCGTATTCCCATTAGGTTGTGTACACTCGGCCTAGCCTCATCTCGTCTCATCCTCGTTTGACCAATGGATCCATCGGTCCATTGCAGCCAGCCTCACCTCGACTAACCCAACCTTACTTAACCCAAGCAACCGCGAGCATAACCTCCGCACCATCGCCACATATACATATATGTATAATATGTATATACATGCATACATTCGTACGTGTATACTCTGCGAGCAAGGTACCCCGAAATACGAAACACGAGTGTTTCGAGCGTTGATTAAATACCGTACTAATTAAATAATTTATTATAAACGGCTGTTTGCCAGAGACCTGATAAATGGTCTTCATTTCTCCTCACTCGCCTGGGACTCGTCCCCGGCCTAATGCCCAAATAGGATTCTCTGTTTGGATGGAATGTCAGACGGATCGAGATTCATAACAATTGTTTAACTGATGGACTGCCGAGCGAAGGGCCAATGGACGCCGGCTATACCGTGAAATCGGACTCTTTAGCCTGGCCGAGGACTTATTAATACTCGTCTTTTACACGGTCGTCCTTCTCTTCCTCTCTGTTTTCCCTCGCGCTTTATTAATATCACTCTCAACTGTACCGAAGACCAACAGATATTCAAAGAATTTCATCCAACCAAACGGTTGACCTAACATCTCATTCTCGTTCGGTTTGTTACGAACGATTTTCATTCAGCTCAAGACCGTTGCGATGAAAGAAAAAACTAAGGCTGAATTGTTAATATAATCAATGAAATTCTGAACAAGTTTCATTCACGCTCGAAGATGAGGCAACAGCGAAGGACATGGAAAAACACCAAGACGGCGGCACCATGAATTTCCAATATCAAATCAGTTGATAGGATCGGCGTATCGGCGTTACTGGAATGGTGATTCAAACGTAAACCAGCCCGAAGTGCGAAATTCATGGCGCCCTTCGAGCCGCGAAAACTATTTTTCCATTTTCTGTTTATTGTTTGTTTTCTTGTTGTCTCTTAAAAGACAGCGATGAACCTGAAGGGTTGATTCCATTCACGAGTGACACGGATGTCAGTTAACGGAAAATTCGGCCGAATGAATCGTAGCTTTGCATAATCCAATCGAAATTCAATGGAAGAAAATTGCCGCAAGCATTAAGGGTGAAGAATGATAAACAAAAAAGGGATTTTGGGACATTCGGAAAGGAATCTCTCTTCACATTGTAATGATGACAATAAAGAAGTATTTAGGCGGCACGAACCTCGTGTTCGGCTGGCAAAATGAAATGAAAATAGGGAATAATAGGAGATTGGAAATATACTGCAGGCGAGCCTGGAGAACGACAGGGAACAAAAACGCAGGACACACACGTAGGCAGGCACGCCGGAACAGGGAAACTCCTCGCACTATTAGTCACTGTCCAACGATAAGACATCGTCTGCTCTATCTTCCCATGTTTCCGTAGAAAACATGCCTGCGGACTACTAATTACAATATTATGTAACGGTACTCTTCGTCGTTCCAACACAATTTCCTTGTGACCATGGTGCGAAAATATCCTTGGCTTCATCCTTCTGATGTGGACTTGTTCACTTTTTTCTCTCGTCAAACTTCGCTATAAATTATATGAATTTATCGGCTAGCGTTATAAGCGAACCTCAGATCTCTAAGAAACCATAGCATTCGCCTTTTCGCCACCTCGGTCCTCGGTGTCCAGCTCTCCGCTTTTCCCTCCCTCAGCGGATAATTCACAGGTTTTTATTATTTCCCTAATTAACGATTCGCGGTTCTGAAATCCACGCCTGCTGTTTCGAAAGTGGCAACGCAGACATAAACGGAGCTCCGGTTGCCTACCTGCTGGCGTTGAATCAGTGAGTTTAACAGAAAATTCACGCGGTATTACAAAGCACAATTTATCAAATTGTCATCGGAGCGTACGATGAGTGTGAGCAATTTGCCTGACGATAAAAAACAACACACATATTATATACAGGTATAATAGTAGTGATGTGGGAATATATGTGAATTGTTGCGTAAGAACTAATCGCGGGGGTATGAAATCTACGGCAACGCCCATTGTGATTACCGACTGAGTACGTTTGCGATAACGATCATCAACCTGCGTTACGGTAGCCCTGAGGTACGCTACACAAGTACCTAAACTGCACCGTTGATACCTTCGGGACAAAACAAGTTACATACACTGGTGATAGGATCGTAATTACGTATTGCTCGATTATACCTTGTATATAGCAAAAACAAACCTAGATGTGTACCCCGATCGGTTGAATCACCGCCGCATGCGATACCTTTTCCAAAACTTTCACAGCCAAGCTCGAACCAATTCTCCCATCCCCACACGTGTATGCAAGGCATTCCACAGCAAACCGACCTACGCATTAACCTCACCGTCGACAATTTTTTCAATTTTTAGACTTTTCGAACCACGCGGATTTGATCTTTACTGCTCTTAAAAAACTCAGCAAGACAATTTTCGAATGAATAGCCATAATCGATTAGCTTTGAATTTTTCTCGTGAATTCTTTGTTAAAAAATTATTTACGGGTCGAATATTTTGAGACCAAGGTGAAAGTGAGCAAGCTTTTGGTTTGGAAGGTACAGGCGAAACAAGTAATTAAAAGGTGGGAGAAAAATCGAATTAAATACATGTTTCGCCTGTAGCTTTTGAACTCAAAAGCGCAAAAGTGATAAAAATAGAATTAAATATGAATTTTTATTTTTTACATTTACATTCAACACAATTGTTCTTACTTTTCAATTAGTTGTTTTGCCTTTAGCTTCTAACCCAAAAGTTTACCCTCTTCAATCTTGGTTTTAAAATTTTATATTTTTTTAAAACAAAAAATTGACGCGAAAAATTTAAAGCCGATCAATTAGAGCTATTGATTCGAAAATTGAATCGTTGTGTTTTTGGAAGTATGTGGTGTGTATTTATACATGTTATATGAAATGGTTTGGAGTGGAATGCCTCGCGTATATTGCACCCACATATTGTTTGATATTTTGAAAAATTTCTGTTAAGACGCTGATTTTAGCGTCAACATCAGGGATTTTGTAAAACAGTCGAGGGATTTCAAGAGTCGAAATATTACGCCGGGCTCCATGACACGCGACCGCGCATCGCGGAGTTATAAATTAGGGGAGCGGGCCGCTCATTGCCCTCTCAGAGATTGAATCGTTTCCGGTAGCGCGGGGAATGCTCCAGCGTATTACCAGGACATTACGTACGCCCGTTGCCCGTTCGGATCAACGTGAATACAGTGAGTCTGTGGCCCCCTCTTCCGCGGACTCCCACTGCACCGGATCAGAACGAATCATTAAAGCTCTTTGACGGAGAATGGGGCGCACGCGGGCACCGGAAGTTTCGACGTAGTTTTTTACCCCCAAGATGAAATGCCGTGGAGTCCCTGGAGCTACCGGCGGTGGGTGCCACGCCAGTACCGAAATCGGGACAACAAGGATGATATCTAAATCGACAACCCGGCTCCTATTGCGCCCACCGGAACCAAACGAATCCGGACGATCGCCCGAATGATTTACGACGGGAATAGCCCGATTTTTCCAAGTCACTATGCGCTTTTAATGGGAAGTGACGAGGACGAGGACAAGGACGTATACCGTATAGTCATCCTCCGGAGATTCACCATCAACGCTATTATATATATTACATATAAGGGCATGGTACACGCCCGAGTTTACTGCGAGAACAATTTACGGGAATTTGATCAATGCCGTTAATCCATCTTTTTTGCCAAAAATCGTCTTGCCTCACCGCAAACGTTAAGAGATCTGCACAAATCTGCGGTATGTGACATGTATCTTACCATGTATCTTGAATGAGGAAAAAATATTTCGCATTGAACCCTCGTCGTTTAGCCAATAACATGTTGCTAAATTATGAGGTAGTTTTTGAAATTCGATTTTATCAATCAACCTAGCGAATCGGAGAAAGTTTTGGTGTTTACAAAAATCGCGATAGTTCTTGAGAAAACAATGCGTCAAGTTAACATACAAAAGTTTGCATCCTACCAGAGAAAATCTCATTCAAAAATCCGATACGCAAAAATCGATTATGATTAATTTCCCAAACTTGGTTATATCTTGAAGCGATTTCTATAACAGCGTTGCTGTATACGGTATTCAAATGAATCGCGATGGGAATTCAGCTAATTCTGTAACTTTAATATACCTACTAGTGTGAAAATGAAGTATAACTTTGAATGGACGATATTCGTTGATAATAATTCAAAGGCGCCTGTTTGGTATTTGGGGGGAGGTGGATTGTGTGTGGGGGGAAGAAAGAGAGGGATAGAAAAATAGAAAAAAGTGGAATAATCTATCGTTAAAGAATTATTTGAAAATCTATCGAAAAGGTCCGCGCTGGTGTACTTAGCATAATGCGTTTTGGAATAGGTTACCGTGCCGCGAGAACTTTTGACCCTGCATATGATTTATCCTCGTCCCGAGGCCTCGGGAATTGAAAGGAAGCTGCGGAGATGGACCCGACGCGAACGAAGGCGAGACTCTGGCTGACGGGATAACATCCTCGTAGCCCGATCCCCCAGGAGCCCATTGATTCGTGGGGCAGAACGAGCCCTGCAGGAAAATTTTGCCGAGACGGAAGGACAGTGCGGAGGGAGTACAATGCGCGTCTTCAGCGTTTGAAACTGATCCTCGGGACAGCATTGTGGGTCAACAAGAGTAAAAAATTCAAAGGAGTCGAAGGACACCCCCGCCGGGGTGCCGTGGGCAGAATTCGGTACAAATTTCACCCCTAAACGCGCAAATAAAGGATAAAAGAGGCCAAATTAACCAGTGAAAGCGGCATAAATCAAAATATTAGAAAATACAACCCCTCGGCGAAGTTCGTGGAGTGAAGCCGAGTCGAGTAGAGTCGAGAGGTGAGGGATTTACGAGGTTCGGGCTGCTGCGAGGATGTCCGTGTAAAAGAGGGCGTACCCGGGCAGCCCGCGTCCCGCAGGATCAGTCCCCGCTACTTTTGTTTAAAACATGATCTATCGCTTAAATACCTAACTGGACGATTTATGGCTTATGGAGTCGCAGGACCACTCTTTGGTCTCCTATTTTCGGACCACTTTTTTCGGCCCGTCAGGGCGCGACTCCCCACCCACGCTTTTGAATTTTATACCACATGTCCCCCCTCCCCCTCCTTAACATCATCCTTTTATCTTCCTGCTTTTATTTTTCAAAACCGTTTCAACGTACCAAACCGAAAGTTGACACGCACGCTTTTGTTGAACCTAACGATTCTTTTATCATTTCGACACACTTTCCCGAACGCTCACCCCACTGAGATCAGCCCTCGTAGTCTAGCGTCTTCTTCTTTTTTTTTTCTCACTCTCCACCTCCTCCTCATCATCCTTCGTTCTTTTTTCTCTCCTACCTATTTCCACCTGAGAACATCGCGGCAGGCGATCAGCGTATAAATCAAAAATATTTTCAGCCTGTAAATACTTTTACACACAAATTCATTCACACGCGCACACAGAGAAATGGTGCGACGCGTACATAACAATATCTTTCCAGAGTTATTCCTCCTTTTTCCTTTACCTCATATCCATACGGCACAGGAAAAATTTACTCGCATTCACGAAACGAGCTCACCTGTTAATTGCTACCTGAAATTATAACCGCGCGTTACGTACACGTGTGTACGTACCTATACATGCATCGAAGAAAGAGAAAAATGAGCCGACGTGAAAAATTGCGCCAGCTTTCGGGTAAACACTAAAACGAACAGATTATTGGCCTCGGTGAATAACGAATTTCTCCCCTCCATTTTTCGTTATTGTTTATTCTTTTTTTCTTCTCTCTCTCTCTCTTTTCGTTGTCGGTTTGGCGTACCTACCGGATCTTTTGGTCCATGGATCGCGACCCGATAGCCCCGCACCGCACCGCACGTCCAGATATATCTCCGGGCGAAAAGTGTCTTTCCTTTTTGAAGACGCACTTTAGATGGAGCCTTCGATACAGATGCGGCTTGTAGGAACGACGAAGGCGCAGGACGTCAGCGGATAGCGGCGCTTGCCTCTCACCGCGTTTATACGTCTGACCGGCTTGTAAAACAAAAGTTAAGCCTTCAGATCGCGCCGGAGATTCTGTCAACCATCGCCACGGAAGCCGTGTCGCCTGCATAACTTAGCGCCGATCGTGTTTACAGAGCTCAGTCTCTCCGAGGTCCGGTGCGCAGTTGCTTTTCATCTCCTGGCTCGAGTGGAGCTGCATGCCCTCCTCGACGCACCGGGTCCGGCAAGTACTCGGCGGTACTCCTCCTCACACCGCCTCCGAAGGTCTGATCTCGATCGGGATCAGGATCGCCGTTGTAATATGCGCAGGTATTCACCAGCCGAGAGCCGGCGAAGAGCTTCCAGGAACCAACCTTGTGCCAAGAAACGTCGGGGGGTTCAAGGAAGCCCGAAAAAAGACGGACGGTGCACGCTCCTCGGCGTTTCGACTTATTTCCGACGGAAGGATTTTTTTTTCCTGTTCTCTTCGCTCGAGGTCCTGAGCAAGGCTCGTTTATGAAAATTTGTACCGCCTGAATTCATTGATTCGAATAAAGTCTACGCGCTGACTGCTCTCTGTCAGTGAAAAGATAAGATCGAAGGACCACGAAGAACGAATTGAATTAATGTCGCTCTTTGGCTACTGCTGCACTACTTTGTCGTCTCTTCGAAACTGAATGCATATTCATACATACCTACTTCTGTTCAACATCGCCGGTAAGGATATGCAACCACGGCGACCTGGTGAACGCGGCGTGACTACTGCAGCGGCCAAGTATAAATATACACTTTGTGCACTTCTGGTATCACTAATCGGGAAGAATAAAAATCAGAGTTTAGTATACTAAAGTTACTACAGTAACGGACTCGAGGAATTATTGAGACGGCAATGCTGTTCGATCGGTGGCAGACTCGTTTTACATTTTGAAAATGAAATTAACATATTTGTCGAAAACCACGAACCACTTGGGTTCCGCGTTCTGAATTGTACGAAGGTAATCCGGTGCGAAAAAGAAATCGTTACTACCCGTCTAAAAAATGATGTACGAAATGAAACGGAGAATAAACTTCGTACAGAAAGCAATGAGGAACTATTGATGCCTGAGTACGTGCCTGATATACGCAAAACAGTATTTGCCTCAAGTCAGTCGTATATTTTCGCGACGGGCGATGAATATACGTCTGCGAATCGAGAAAATATTCCACAAATATAATTCTAGTTCCTCGATCGGCGATTCTAGGACAGTAATATCAAGGCCAGCTAAGAACATTTAACATATTGTTTTATAAACGATGAATGAACGGATTCTATTCATTTCCTTCGCAGGGATATAAAATGTTAATATACAATAACAAAACTGGCGCCAGACAATCTCGTTCAATCAAAACCGCGGAGTATCAAGGAAAACGTACCTTTCCATTTAGATTTTTGTTTTCATCGAAGAACGACTTATGATTAAGAATGCGGAAAAAAAAAAAAAAAAAATGAGTCGATAAGACTGTTGTCGCGTACGCCGTTGACTCGCGTTTTCATCGCCAAGTCCACCTGGCAAGGAAGGTGTGCAGAACGCGTCTGTAGAATCTATATTGAACCTTTTTCTTCTTCTTCTTCTTCTTTTTTTTCTCTTTGACGTCGGGGAGACACACGATGAAAAATGCATCTAACGACGAAAAGAAAGGTAAAAAAAGAAAGCGAAAGAAATAAACACTCGGACAAAGAAGAAAAATCGATCAACCCCCACAAGCTTTATGATATACCTACCTATAAGAGCAACGCGTTGTCCTTACGTAAAGGTATCATTGCGATATGGACCAACGATACGCCCGGTATAATAGCTCGAACGATTGAATAAAACATCGGATGATTTGTTAACTCGAGAATATTGACCGACGGCGTAAGGAGACTAAAAATGTTACCGATGCATTTATGTATCTGAAAATCGGTGATCGGTCGAACGGCGTTATATTATACCTAGCGCCTTTGGATACTCGTCTATCCGTCCAGCACGCACAGATATCCATCTGTCGATTATACGAATTCGAAATTCGAATACATCTGAATCTGAGTCGGGCGGAACATCGGCTATCGCCTCGATCACCGATCGCCAGAGGACGATGGCCGTTACAATTTTTCACGTGCTGAAGCCCGCAACCGACATGCGAGGAATAATTTCGGTCACCAGTACGCTCGGGAAGTCTGATCGTCCGTTTCACCGGAGAGACAACGTTCCTCACCGGAAGTACCTACCCCGCACACGCCCTTCATTCGATATTACACAAAGTATTACTTGAGCGGATTCCTTCATCGGAAATTGGGCGTGCAAAGGCGTTCGGACAATTTGTTCCCTGTTCGTAATCGAGAAACCGCATCTGCAGACCTGCATCTTTCGTCGGGATGCCTGCCGAAAGAGTCCGACCACGGTTCTCCGGCTTTTTTCAGTCCGCAAAAGCTTTATTTTTCAGAGAGTTCTTTTGTTTTACAAGATTCTGACTCCCGACAACGTCACAGGTCCCAGATGACGCTACGCTGTCTACAGGTTACCGGGAACCGTGAGCCACGGGCGGATCCCGGGCGATCGAGATCTTTGGTGATTCTTTCAAAAATCCATCCGATCTTCGCTCGTCCCTCAAAGCTTGAAAAGCTCTGAATCCTATCCAGCCAAGATCGCGTTTCGTGAGCCAATCGCGATCTTTCGCAGCCATTTTAGTTATCTCCCGCATCGCATAACGACCGTCGGTGCAGACCGCGGACGGTTCTTCGGACCGTGGTGACCAAATGTCCGAGCCTATACCCTGCAGCATTCGTCAACTTCGGCAAGGGTACATCGGTTAAAGTCGGTAGCTGACTTGCCGGTATCAATTACAAATTCGTGTGCATCGAAATGAATTCTCCTTGTCGAAACTATTAATTATTAATTTCATTCCAATATCGCCGTTCGTCAAATGCGGTTTAGTAATATACCTGTTCGCGAAACGAGGCGGGAGAGAGTTTTCATTTTATCTAACCGGAAGGTACGGGAAAACCTAAATAATCATAACGGAGGATAACAGAGGGAAAGACGTGTTTCGAAAGCTAATGTGTGGACAAGGATCGTTACGAGGCAGCTGGTGCGGAGAAGAGCGTCGGCTAAGGCGTTCGGATAGTTTGATTATTTTTAGGATCCAATAACTGAGTGTCAACTATCGTCCCGCAGGGGCGATGATATTACATGGGTGAGAAAAAATGATTCGAGAATACAGCGATTAGTCTTGTCTAAAGATGGTTCTCGGTCCCAGCCTCCGTTCCGTTCACAGGCATCATTTGGAACCTGGAGTTTTTACCAGACTGAAGTTAGTAACGTTGACGTGACGAAATATCGAAACTGAAATCGTTGTTTTGAAAATTTAGAACTACTTTAAAGGAGTTTAATCTTCAAAATCTGACAACACTTTGCTTTTTAAACATAAATTACTCAATTTGAGACGATCCTACAGTTCCGAAATAACGATTTTACCTAACAATTCATCGTTACGAACTTCAGTCTTTTAATTTTTTCCCGACTATCGGCCAGCGCCGACGACGCGCGTGTAAACCGAGGGAATTCGGCCCGGCGGCGGAGCTTTTAACGAGTTTTGCGGCTCGAAGTGGGTGTTTTGGTGTCCGAAACGTTTCTTGCGAGAGCGACACCCCGGCGCGAGGAGTCCTGTGGTCCTCTCGGGTCCTGTGAATCGCTGGGGTGCGACTCGTCACGCGCCCCGTGGCGTTTCAGCGTCATCCAAGGAGCTGCTCTTCGCCCCGCGTGGCGTCGCGTCGCCAACGCTCGCCTCGTGCCTGTCCTAGAGAAAAAAGTCGAGATCGGTTAACCCGGGGCCCTGCAGGTATTGCCGCGTCGAAAAAAACCGACTCTACGCACGCAGATTGATCGTTGCGTGGAATTTACCAAAGGCCGAACGAACCTCGACCCGCAGCCACCCCGCCTCCCTCTTCCTCCCTCTCTCGCGCGCCAGTTCAACTATTTATTTTCCATTTTATCGCCATTTTTTAAGCGCGCCGGCGTATCGGGTACGGAGGGTAATTAAGTATTCAAGCGCGATTATGTCTCTCTAAGTATGACAAGGCACCGCGCGTGATGCCTGCGATTAACCGATTCCAATTAATCACGTCTACCCGCATGCAGGATACGGCGATGGTTTGAAGAAACATTGATATTCGTCAAGTTTATAACGATTAATTACCCTTGCGACATTGTAACGTGCATTCTCGATTTCTAGATTTCTAAAAACAAATTGTCAACCGTCATTTTTACGCCGCGCGTGTAACATTGCGCCTTATACTACGACGTGCAAACGAAATGTATACTCTTGCGGTATGTCCAAAGGTACGATGTGAAAACTGTAAAATTGACTAGTCAATCGCAGACGTTTCAAGTTAAATTACAAGCAGCAAATAGCTCTTAGTGTCACGGAGCTTTGGCATCTCAATTGTCGAATACGCGTCACGTCGTCTCGCGCCTTCGGTTTGCCTCCATTTTTCCTCCCTGACCCAAAGTCGTAGGTTTAAAACGTTTAGCTACAGAGTTGTGCAAAAAAAGGGGGGAAAAAAAAAACAAAACGACACCCTGCGGGGAGAAATTTCGGAAAACAAAGGGGGAGGGAAAGCAACAGGTATGTAACGACTGGGCAGGTCGTCGTTTCCGAGTTTTCTAGCTTTTTGCCTAACCAAAACCATATTTCACCACTGACACCTTGAAAGGGCCTCCCTCTGGCCCAAATGGACAGACAGAAGAACCTGCGCGATGGGGCAAAATGTTGCGTCCCCGAACTCCTCCGCAGCCTCTCTCAGACGCCACGAGGCAGGTTGCGACTAGCTTGAATTAGGTAAGGTCACGTTAAGTTAGCTTAGGTAGATGCTAATAGGCCGCTATTGTTTTTCGATTATTTATTTTCGCTCGATTCACTCCCTCCAGCCAGTGTCCCTTGTGTTATGCCGCGTGTCTTGGCATTATCTTCGCATTGTCTTCGCATTGTTCCCGCAGGATCGTGCATCGTTATCATCAGTACAGACGTTGCTTTGAATTAACTTCCGCGCCTTCCTGATACTCCGTTGCCAGTTCAACCGCCTCTTGAACGATATTTTGGATCCTTTCTTTTTGTACGATCCGGGGGTCTTCTTGTTTTTATTCTTGATTAATTTAAAGTTGAACTTTAATCGCGCTGCACGTCTCATAATCAGCTTTAAATCTAGGCAATTGCCAGCGAACGCAACGGGCGACGAAAAAAACTTTCAAAACTGTCTTTTAATTAGCATCTCACCTCCTGATGGACGATAATGCAAGACGGTCGTCATGAATTACAGGCAATCACTAGTCGCCTTTGGCCCGTTGCACACGTGGATCCCGATTACTCGGCCCCGCGTACCGGCCACCGTATAAATTGCTTGATTTCAAATTTAGTGATCACCTCGAAGGCAACCAATCAATACCCGCTTTCCCTGCATCACCGTTTTAAAATTAAAGAGCTGGAGAATGACTGCCGAGTACGTATCCGTTTCATCGTCTGAATGCAGGCGAAGAAAAATCAGTATTAACTTTTTTCTTAATTTGACTTTTATTCCTTTTCTTTCCTCTCTATTTATTTTCCCTTATAATAGATGAGAAGCGCGTGCGTTGGTAGACTCGCGTGAGTCGTGCGTGACGTAGTAAATCACTTAGAACTTTAATAAATGCGCTGTTCTTTGGCAGCTGAATTTTTCAAATTAAAATTTACTTGAATGATAGCTACGTCTTGTTTTCTTTTCATTTATATTCTCGTTTTTTTTTTCCGCTTCCACACGCTTTTTCATGCTTGTTCTCTTTCCCTCGACACCACCGACAGGGCCCGAAGACGACCGGCTATGCACACAAATTAAAACGACCGGATTGATCGTTGCGCTTATGAATCATCGTCTCTCTGCGTCACACTCGCCATATCCGGCACCTGGTATAATATGTAGGTATATCTGGATTCCTTGTGTAATCTAACCCTGCATCTAACAGTTCGACTATATTCCTCTCGACGCCCTGCAATATATACGCATATCGGAGGAATTTCAATCGAGGCAATGCGTGATCAAATTATGCATGGACAAATTGTCCTTGGTTTGCACCGTGAGGAAGATTGATGCTTGCAGTGATCTCTGATCTCCCATTATAACTGATAACAGGATGCTAAAATATCCTGCCTAAACCAAGACCACAGGCAAAGTCCGTCAGGCGCATTATCTATACAGTTTTCGGAGATCAAGGTCCGTCCGTATCAAATTCGCAAATTGGATACCGCCGTGGCATCAGCTGCGAAAATCTCTCCATGTATATATGCACGAATTTGATACAGGTACGCGAACACGCGCGGGGCGTCGGAGACATCGCGCATATTTGTACGTGGCCAAATTAAACGAAGTGACGAGACGAACAAACGGACAGGGGGAGGCACCGATATTTCACCTGTAATTTATCACTCGGTTAGGCGGCCGATACAGACTGCCGAGAGTCGAGAGCCTGAGTCTGGGTCCTAGGACCCGAGTAGACCCATCGTGCCCAGCGATATCCAACGAGGTGAGCTACGGGGCAAGGCCCGGTTCGACCCTCTCCAGTCCTCATTACCACGCCCCCATACTTCCTAGTAATTATCTGGTGGTTCGAATTCTTCAATTTTTAAATCCGAACCCGATGCCCCGAAAACGCATTCCCCAAATATCATAATAGATATAACATGGCAGATATATCTGTCAGTACCTGCCCATAAAAAGGCCCGGATCATTTCGGTCCCGTAATCGCTTAACCAACAAACCTTTTACTTTTCTTAAGGTTTTACAAGATTTTTCAGGGGTTTTCTAGATGAACTTTACCGCGCATATAATACAGCTCTTCTGTAGGGGGAGGACGACCGAGGAAGGCCATTAGAAAAAAGGGTTCAACATTTTCGAATTGAGTAATAAAAACAGCTGGAGTTAATTATTGGACAATTTCCTTGATGTTACGGATGGCTCCAAGACTTCTCTGATTTAACCGTGGTGAAAATACATATTCGTTCAAGTTGTATAAGTTGTGTTCAAAAAAGTTTTCAGTTTTCAGTTTTAGTCTGATAAATTGGAAATGTTTTAATGCACATGCCATTCTGTTACAGGATTTTTCTTCATTTTCTTAAGCCAACGTTTTTATCTGAAACGTGGAGAGACCTGAACATCATTGAAATAAGACCATGAATTTTTAGTGACGAATAGATTTAGATGAACTTCAGAGAATCCGTATCTACGTTCATGGTTTCCTTAGTTTGTTATAGATAGCCTGAGAATTGACTTATCCAAATGATATAATTACGATGTAACTGATCCTGTACTTTTCTCACCCAAAACTTTGACTCATCCCGATGCTCTCAGATCGACTTTCCACGATCGCGAATGTCAAAGTCGCGTTGAAATGAGAAGAAGAAGAAGAAGAAGAAGAAGAAGAAGAAGAATAAGAATACGAAAAAGAAAACAAGAAGAGGAAGCGAAGAAATCCATTTCAGCTATTCATCTGGCCGAGATTTAATTACAAAGGACCGTGAAAAACAAATATATAGTTTCGCAGGGTGTGATAGATGATGATGCCTTATCGCGTTCCTCTTGCTGCAGGTGGCAGAGGGAGAAGAGAAGAAGCCCCGCGTGCCTTGCAGGGCGGACGGCTGACCGAGGGTGGTGAACGAAGGGCGGAGGAAGGAGGGAGGGAGGGAGGAGAGTATAAGGTTCAAGGGCGTGTTGCAGTCGGACTCGGAGGCGAGGCAATTAGGCGACTCAGCAGGGTGCCACGATTTTCGTGGTCCTCTTCTCAGTGCAGGTCCTCTTCCGTGGCTCTTCGTATTCTCGGCGTGCCTTGTCGTCCTCCGCCTCCTGCCAGCCACGGGATAACGAGCCCGCTACGCCCCTTGCGACCCGCCGGAAAACGCGTGTCCGATACATCGACGCGAGGCTCCCTTAATATTCCCTGATTTTTAAACTTCTCAGCATTCAAGTGCGCGACGAATAGTGAGATGATAAACTCGCGACAAAACGATTCAAGTATATACTCTAGAAAGATCTGACTTACGGGATGGATCATGAAACCCTAAATTCCCGTATTTATTCTCGTGAAATAATTAAATCCCGAAAAATAACCTTTCGCAGTGAGTAATGCAGTGACCTAATTTGAAGCGTCAAAAAAATTTTGTTAATCGATCAAACTGCGCTTGTGAGATTCATTATACCGATCATTTACCTGATTGTCAAGCTTTCTATCAAGTGAGCGCTAATTCGGTTCAATTATGAAAAAGTTATCAAATTCCCGATATAATTGACAGCCTTCCATCACTTAGGTAAATTATGTATAGGAACACTCGATCGACTCCACAGCTATGAATAGAATAATATGAACTTTGGTCGCGAAAGAAGAATTGTCACAAATTGTGCATATTGCATATTTGCTAGAGGAGATATTTTCCAAGCGATAAAAATTTCTCAATAATTTGGTAAAATAATTAAATTTTCAACAACTCCTTGCAGTCTCAACTTTCTTCTAATGTATGCCAGATTGTAGGCAACACGTCTAACACGAGTGCAAATGGGTACTACTACTTGGGTTTCCGAATATAATACAAGGTAGCGCCATTGATCAATGTAGGACACAACGCCATCGGTTACGACTTTGTTAACTACACATGCCGTAAGCGTATTCATTTCAATAAATAAAATAGCGCTAGGAACTGGAATGTTCTTGTTTTTTCGCACGAAAAGATAATAAATTTTATACAAAATCATTGCGCAATATAGAGATTCCCCAAAATGTGTGCTACAGTTTTTCTCTTACTGGCCGAGTAACATTGATGTTTTAAAATATAACCCTGCTGCTTAAATAAAAAAATTAAATAGTAGAATTTCCTTGGCAATCAAATACCGAGATCACAATTTACGAGAACATATAGTCAGACCTTGCAATTTCACTAAGAAAATATCAAGTATATGTGATTTTTGCAATTGCTGATATGAAAATACCGACACTATTTTGTCGATAAAGAAAGCCATGAACCAGGCACGGTTACTAATCTCTGCATAAGGTCACATCCAGCGACATTGGAACCAACTTTGCCTCGCTACCAACAGTTGTTTGATGATCGTAACGCGGTACTGCTACTCCGCCGGTAACATTGCTAGCAATGCAACGGTGCATACAACTACTCACTGAAGCGGTACGCTATCTACCCCATAAATGCAAATCTGTCACATTTCTAGCCAACATTCATTTACGCGTACATAGTTTTAATCTTTGACCAAGGAAGGTTGATTAGGTATGATTTGAAAAATATTGAAACTTTGAACTTCGTCCAATTGAATGGAACCTAATTAAACTTCACTTCACCAGGTCCAAAGTAGATGTTTCTTTAGCTCTGTCTATTCCTTTCACGAATATAAAAACTTTGCCAAACTAAGTCATTCGACAGTAATTATTATTCACAAATTTTTGCTACCCTCTGTAACGTGCGACGCTAGAATTGATCGGACGCTAGACAAGGCAAACGCCAATATTCGCTCCGACAAATCACCGAGTAATGTATAGGTAGTAAAAATATCGACACACCGGTGGTAAACTCAGTTGTTTTGTTTCTATAGCAACTCTCATCGAAATTCACGGATAAATGGGAGAAAATCCGCCCTATGGAATAGTGCGAGAATTTTCTTGGGTTATCTCAACCTGGGGATACAGCACATTGCTTTATTTTTTCTACTTAAACTCATTGCCTGACTTGGTATTCTGCGATAAAGAAGAAAGAAAGAAGCAAAAAAGAAAGCTCACAAAGTAATCGGTGGACAATCAACCGCAAACAGTGTTCGCCGCGAAACGCGATGTGAAGTGCCAAATCTTTATTCCCCTTGTCAAAAAGTCTCGACAAGTTTACACGAACGAGTGTCCGTGCGTTTGATAAACTCTAAATTCTAAAGAAAACGTAAAATAAAGGAAGAAAAAAAGAAGTAAAAAGAAAAAAAAAAATCTAAAAATGGCAACAAGGACGAGTCAAGTGAGCCAATGCGAAATGTGCAACAAGGGGATGAAGGCGTACAACATCCCCGAGGCTGGACCACGGGGGAAGAAAGAGACGTACTCCTTCGTCAAAAGTCCCCGGGCAATTTTGCACATACAGAAGAAGTATCGCAATCCACCAATGTAAGAATGTCTCCTTCTGGAATCTATTCGCTTGCACGGACAACCGAGCCCGAGTGTCCTGCAACGAGTGGACTAAAGGTCAGAGGAAGAGTGCTGGAGATCAAGGACGAGGACGAGACGAACGACCCTAACGGTTGTGCCTCCTTGTAACAATTTCCCGTTTTTCGTCGTGCGCCATAATAATTAATACGTACGTCAGTCGTTAGTTTATCTGATGCCCAGCACTCTTGAATATCCGACTCACGCAGCTCCCATTTATCCGACTAGACGCATAGCCAAGTCACCGCCAACCTTACGCCCTCGAAATTGAGCACACTTTTCCTCGACTGAAATTTTTATCGAAACTTGTGCCAGTGCAGTAGAGTTTACATATTTACGATTTAAGGGCCTCGTGATTGTATCAATATTACGTCGCAGGCTACGGCGCAACCCATCAATCCGATCAGCGCCGTGCCTAGCCCTTGGAGTACCTGGGGTAGGCTGAGGGAAACCGCTTTTTTCAATACGAATATACGTATGTATGGGAAATTCCATGCGAATCCAATTAACGTCTGACTCTCGACATTTTTGATTTTGTTCAAAATTTTTTCAGCCATTGTCCCAACTCTGAAACGCTGTTCACAATATTTTCAGATTTCTTGTTCATCCGGTTAATTATATTATTTATAAATATTCAGAGTGATTTTGAAAAGGACGTTTTTCAGAATTCTCAAAAGATTCCCCAAAATTGTATTTTCGAGTCCAAATATTTCAAGACCGGGCCTACGGTGCTTCGATTTTTTTTTTCTATTTCGTTCCGTGCCAAATGTGCAGGATGAGATACTCAAGTTGTACGTGGCGCATATGTGTACGCGCTAATATTGGTTGCCATACATTTAAAATTTTCATTTCCATACCACTTTCTGCTATGCCGGTTACATCGTAACCATGACAAATACGAAAGGAAAACCGCTCGCAAGATTATTATAGATACCAAGTTTTTCGATTTTTTGAACAACAAAAAAAGGCATTCACGGCACTGCTCTTCTGGCGGCTGCTTCTGTGCCCCACCCCTAGGCACGGCACTGAATTCGATGATACATTTCATCAATATGAACATTAGGAATGATCCCTTTGCGCTACAAGTTCACGAAATGCTTCATGTACTTACAAATTACTTTGAAAAACTGAAAAGTATATTAGCTATGATCAGCCCGTTTGCTTGTTAATAGTTTAACAAATTATTGGCAGACGGTCTACAAATGAGGATTCGCAGAGTGGTGCTGAATTATTCAAAGTCGCCGAAAACATAATCCTGCCTTCATACATCAGGCATTTTCATCACACATTAAAACATTCGACATCGCGATATTAAGAGAGTACATTCAACCCTGCAAAAACATAATTTCATCGGGTGCTGGAAAATTACTGGCATCGATAATGCGTGGTACATATACTATGAGTTTGCCCGGTAGCACGAGGCAACCATATTATATACGGACGCCACTACCGTTCCATTTCTGCGGCTGACACGAATGACCCCTAATGCCCGCTGACCGGACCTGGTCCGTGTTGTTAGTATTACGAATTTGTAAAACTCAAACTGTGGAAGATGTTTGCCATTCAGCAAGCTAGTGACGCAGACATCCAAAGCATTCGATTATCTCTCTGTTGTATAATTGAATGAGATAAAATCCAAGACCACGTATAACCCTTACCGTACGGTATTACAAAGATTTATTTCCAATTTATTTCCAATGTGCATCTCTTTGATAACGACTAATTTGAGAACGCTTGTAGTGTCGAAAACGAAATGAATACATTTTCGAACATATTGAGAACAGATTTGAGAAAATGAGGTTTGTTAACTGCGTAGTAGAAATTTAACGCAGTGTTTAAAAACCCTGTTCAGACATGGCAACGTGTTGTTCAGACTGTTGTATACTTTCACAATTCCTCCTACGATTACCGTCACAATTCGTTCCGTTTTAGGCAAGTTCAAACACCTTTCGTGCAGATGATTATCACCGACTTTACGACGGAAAGAAGCCAGTAAACCGTCGAAAACCGTGACCAATATAATCATGGTGTTTCTTACCATCAGACTTCACGTTCGTCGATTAGGCGATTATATCATATCGGTCAAATATAATTATAAAAATATCTGTACCCTTTATACGCGTTATGCCTGTGGAATGCCAATTAATCAAAAATGTTATAAGACCATACAATCATTTTGACAATGAAAGTAAAACGTTCATAATGTGTACCTCGAGTGAAACTGCTGCGAATGTTTGGCTAACGGCGATACCTGCGATTTCTTTCGCGTTTAAAGAATTCCTCGAATGTAAAATAGGGGTTAAATCGAGAGGGCAAGGATCTTCTCCTCGGCTATACTATTTAAAGCCAGCAATCGGACGATCTGACTTCACCTTGACGCGTTGACCGCTTTGGTCGAAATCGAACTCTTCTCCCCTATTCTTTAACTTCCCCCTTGACCGCCTCTGCGTGACGGTATCCGTATACGATCCTTACACGTGTGCGAAGAGACATGCGCAACTGGCCAATGGTCACCGCTATTGAGTTGCTAGCCGGCCGGTAACACGCCGGTAGAAAACGGTAAGGGTACAATGTCCAGTGTGTGAACTCACCCCCGAGAGTGTTTGGCCTGCAGCGGTGGTGCAGTCGTCGAGGAAGTTTTTCGCGACTAGATCCACCGGTCTCCTAAAAAGTACGTATCTGTCTAACGGAGAGTCTGACGTATATTCTTCGTCTCGAATAATTGGCAACGTAACTAGCAAAATTCTGCCAGGGTGACTAGGATCTCTTCGGTATGAGTCTGTATTGACTTTTCCGTCATAGCCGACAGCTTCAATCTCACACAAATCCATCCCGTTTCATCTCATCATGCTTTTTATCTCTGTCAATTACACGTCAGATATTTTTCACGTCGTTCAATGTTAATCGCGGCACGACTAAGTCCCAACGAATTAATAATAATACGCAACGATGCACTCAAAAAACAGTCATTGGGCATATGCCGTAGTTGGATTCATTTTTCTCTGAACAAACCTCGCCGTCCTGCGTGGTCACCGACGGACATGCCTCATAAATATTAACGCCGACGCGTCACGTAGGCTAATTTGCAACACTAGCTATTCCGTTTAACACTTGGGATAGGCAAAAAATCGATCATCTGATTGGAACTCTGAGTTCGATCGGGCTTGAATTAGAACAGTGTTTTCCCCGCAGAGAAAATAGAAAGCGGCCTTCGTTTGAAAAATTTGTTTACGAATAAAAAATTTCGCCATTTCACTCACAAAATCCAAACACCGCCGTTACAGAATTTTATATCGTAACTTCTTCCGCTTTGACATAAGTACGTCAGTGTCTGCCAAAAAAAATTATTTTTTTTCAAACGTGCATCAAAATTTCGGCAGAGTATCGCAAATAGAATATCTCAGCCGACTATGAGCTCTTAATATTGATATTGAGAGGTGCCTATTTTATTTTTTCCATTTTCCATTTAAATAACACGTAAAAGAAATGGGAAAACTCTTTAGGAATACTAGACAGAAGCATTGGTAAAAATGATGCTAATAGGAAATCGCAATTTCGCTGAAAGTTCAGCAATACAGAGTTCCATTATTGATTTTGAATTAATTTCGAATCGACCTTAACAGGATAACCTCACCGCGAAACGACAATAAAAATCTTGATTCACTCACTGAAAGACAAAACAAACAAGATATAGAAACCGCCTTAATGGTAGCGTGAGAATTTTTTCGCGCTGCCAGTATTCAATCGTCGGAGAAAAATATGCAACGCGAATAGCGTAGGATTAATTGTTTAAGGTCGCTATGCCAGCTGGCATTTCGGCGTTGGCACCCTCAAATCCGGAGACCTTCAACCTCGGCGACAAAGAACTACCAGCGTTTACCATCCTCCAGAAGGATGGCCTCGACTCTTCGCTACCTTTGCTACACGCCGAAGACGACATGGATTTCGAAATGTCGAATAAAATTATTTCTCAAAATTTGTACAACCAGAAACAGTTTAGCAGATCGAACGATCACCTGCTACTGGCGAGCCTCCAGAACCAGCAATCAAATCCGCTGAAAGCCAAGCACAGTAAAAGCCAGGGGAATCTCAATAGAGATAAGCCTGAAGTTAAAGCTCCAATGATTCTGTCGACCGAAGATTTCACCGAAGTCTTGAACGCGAAGCTACGAAAGGTACGAGAAGAAGAAGATCACGGTAAATCGAGAAAACTTTACACCGGTAACAACAATAATTTCATATCGAGAAAGCCTTTCATCACAACGGTGAAAACCGGTGAATTCCTGATGCCGCCACCGGAAGTAGCTTCTCTCCTTGGCATAGCTGTGAACAGCAGCTCTAACAGCGGGGACGATCCAAGTCCAAGGTCAAAGTTCCGGCCGTTGAACTTGCTGACAAAAAAGCCGGAAATCAGACACCAAAGTCATCACTCGAGGTGCCAAGCCGCCCTGAAGGCGACCACGGATTTCTCAATGGCTTTGGTGAACTCGGCAGCGCCGGCGGCGGAGCCGAATAGGTGGAAGAGGAGCGCGCCACCGACGCAAACGTAAGTCAGGATGGAAAGAAATCTGAAAAACTGCTTCGCATTTCGATGATTCGGTAAGAGAGGGCTTGTGTCCTGTTTTCTAGCGAACAAGCACCAATGCCTAGAGCGTTACCGAAAAAATTGGAACCGATCCCGAGCACCATTCTGCCGAACCGGTAATAGATCATTGCACAGGAGCGAGTATACTTTTCAGTTTGCTAAACCGAGTGACGATTAGATCATAGTGATTGCAGATTGCGCCGAATCGCAGTTAGGCCAAGCGGCTGAATAATTTCACGGTTTCAATCACGAGTTCAAGTTATATGTGTATCGCATAAGTGCCTGTTCCAACTATCATGCTTACATACTGCATACATTCCGCTGCACCTACGCAAGCGAGCTTTGCCAGGTGAAATAGAACATGGGATAGAGTTGAAACGGCACTGTAGGCACCGTATCCACAGCGTCATTGGCAGTGCAAAAATCGATCCCTTTCCTTTTGTTTCGTAATTTTCAAATTGCAGTGATCAACCGGTTCCCTTCGGGAACATTATGTTCGATCGTCGCGTCGTTCGCGGGAGTACTTTCGCCTCAACTCCGATGCCTGTAAGTATCAACGTGTGGGAAATCCAACGGTTCCATGTTTCCCAACTCCGGGATGATTTCAGGTGGACAGTGAACAATCGCAGGCCGCGCTTCAGGCGGAAGCCAGGCGTCGACAACTCGCGAGAAGACGGGCACAGACTCAGGCGAGTCGAGCGTTGCACTTACGGATCGGTTCTCCACCGCCGGTTTCCGGTAGGAAACACGAACCGGTGCAGACGGAAACCTACCTCGAAGAGGTTCGCCTCATTCGTTTCGTTTATAGTATAAAGTCAGTTTCCATTCTTTCTCCTGGAATTTCAACTTGACCTTCTGCTTCGTTCGATAACATATCAACGAGTCAGTGATTCGACGATATTCTGCAGCTAAATGTTTCACCGGTTAATTTCAGCTATTTGAAAAACCGGACGAATTCGACATCGGCACGCAGACCGATCACTTCCTCGATCGACCACCAACGCCTCTCTATTGTCCGGCGAAAGTTGGAACGGATCAGTGTACTCAGATATACCCTGGTGACGTGAGTACATCTACATGAAAAGCTTATTCGGAAGCTATCCATCTTCCATTCGGCTTTCGTATACTGGGTTCGAATTGAAAATCCGACGTACATTGTCAAAGAGGCGAAAAATAATTCACCATTTGTCGAATGGTCAACTTGTAGCATTTTCGTAAAGACACAGTTAGGGTAGTCGATTAAATGATACGAATTTTTCAGTTATTCGACTACGATGTCGAGGTGCAGCCTATCATTGAGGTACTGGTTGGGAAGACCATCGAACAATCGCTCATCGAGGTTCTCGAAGAGGAAGAAGTTGCGACCTTGCGGGAGCAGCAGCGGAAATTCCTGGAGCTGCGGGAGGCAGAAAAGGCAGAAGCACAGCGTCTCGAGGAACAAGAGAGACGATTACGCGAAGAGAAAGTAAGCACGATTGAAGAAATTTATCATCGAAACGGCCCTGAGACCAGTCTGATTTACTTTTGCCATTAACATCAACTATTCACATCATTGTTGACCTTGCCGTGTACGGTGAGACCGAAATTCGACACACGTACACGTGTATCAAGGTATACGTATAATTCACTTGTAATGGCTTACTTCACCGATCGATTCTTCTGCCAAAAATGTAGTGCCGACGTCTGAAGCAACACGAGGAAGCGGTAAATACCCAGTTGGAGACAGAAGAGCGGGTAGCTGCGGCAGTTCTTCTAACGGGATACATCGCAGAACTTTTACCGGCAGTCCTGGAGGGATTAAAGATGTCAGGGTTCCTGCTGGATGAAATCAAAGCAGGTAAAACTGGAGCAACGAACCGACAACAAGGCCGATAAACTTTATCGTGTTTGACCCTTTTCAGACGTCGAGGAGGGCTTCATGCCGTGGCTGATGAAGGAGGTGAAAAAAGAGATGGGCAACATGATCGAGAGCCGAGAGTTGCTGATGGGTAAAAGCAATTTTTTTCACATCTAATTGATCCCCCGATCACGAGCGGTGTTTTACGAAAGTGTGATAATTGTCGAACATCGACGAACCGCAGATATCATCAGAGAGATACTGGAGAATCGTGCTGAGACGTATCGTCGCCTGGGCGAAGATTACGACGCCTCCAGAGACCAGTTCGACCTTGAGGAACAGGACGAGGGTGAAGGCGAGGGCCACACTCGGGACGTGGACTTCGTCGATTACGAGCCCCCAGCCCTGGACGATGTCAATCCAGCTTAGCAGTCGTGCTACAACGTTCTATGTTCGTCCAAGTAAGTCTGGCCACCCAGTTTCGAGCTGGCACAGAGCGCAAAACGGGACCTGACCAGCAATTCGGTGCACTGACTGAGACGCCAGGTGGATGCCTATATTCAATAGAATCAGTAATTAATCGAGCAAAGATCAGCCGCGACCACTTTGACTGGCTCATGCCTAGTCCCTCTCACAATACAGAGTAAGCCATAAGCTTAGCCATATACGAGCCGAGCACGATGGTGTACACAGCTGCACGAGTCGAGGTTTTCT
Organism: Neodiprion fabricii; assembly: GCF_021155785.1. NCBI lineage: Eukaryota > Metazoa > Arthropoda > Insecta > Hymenoptera > Diprionidae > Neodiprion > Neodiprion fabricii. The sequence goes on from NC_060239.1 coordinate 28,156,801, forward strand.
CCCTGGTCGTACGCAGGGGGCGTTCGATGTACCAACGAGCGGGGAACTGGCAAGTCCCCCCGGTGTCAAATATTGGTATTTGTCCACGCAAATGAAATACCTATCAGATAGTGATTATTGATTTTTGAATTCGGACGACAGATACCGATTTTTACTAAAGTTCCATTTTTCAAAGGTGTTTCTTTCTCTTTCTCGTACAGATGGCCCTTTCTAACGCTGAAAAAATGGGATCAAGTAACATCGCGAGATTGAAGATCGCACGATACGTAGTGCCTGATAATACGTAATACCTAGTTATTATGAATAACTGTATTCAAATTTTAACCGCAAATAACTTGCTATTTACTCTTAGTTAAGCACTATACGATCGATGCATGTCGAAAAAAGAGAATAAATATTGCTCATACAATTCGACTTACTCGTTATTCTACTTCCCTTCTTGTACCTAGAAATTGAACTGTGTTTCAATTATTTCATCCTTTTTCAGACTTTTATAATAACGGTGAGCTTTAAAACCCTGACTTATTTCGCTCGTTTGGGGACACTATGAGCAAAGAACGCGTTAGCGGTTGTGCCTTTTTAAAACTATACAGAATTACGTTAAATTATATGCGTATAATTTTATAGAATTTCACCAGGTCAAACTTGAGTTAGAATTTTATATAAATTTTACCAGGTATACCCTTTTTACACGAATATTCTTTATCAATGCAGTGTTACAACTCATTACGAAGATAATACCGAGAATTGTAAGTTCGGCCCGGCATAAAAAAATACGTTCCGAGTGCACTTGTACCGTTTTTGCACCAAGCGATTTGGACTTGTTAGTAATTAGCTAAAATGACGCGCACATGGATGGCGTAGTCGAGCTTCGATTGTCGTGAACCATCCTTTCCCCAAAGAAGAGCAGTTTTGAGTATACGAAACCATGCTTGGCTCAGATTTTTCAAATTTATTACTTATACCCTTTTTGCACTAACTTCCTCATTTGATAAAGTTGTGTTTAATTGGAAAACATTTTGCCGTAAATTCGAAATTAATTTCGTGATGTCTGTAAAATATGAATCCATGAACGAAATAAATCTGAATCAAACAAACAATATGACGTTGTTGTTAAAGAACGATCTTTCGATGATGGTAATAATAATAACAATTAGTCAGGTAAGGCAACATCTGACAACTGTGGCAACTATATTACTGCCTACATAGGCATCCTTGAAAAAACTATATTTTTTTTAACTTTTAGGGGAGCGGCGAGCAAAATGGGCACCCCTGAAAAATTTTCATATCTTTTTATAAACATGTTTTTAACGCTTTTGAAGCAAATTTAGAAAAGTACGCATAATTTTTAAGCGGCCCATTTTACCCGCTTTTTCTCTACAAGTCTCTTATACATAGCTAATCTTATTTTCAAGGTATTATAAAGAAGATAGAAAGATAAATTTGGAACATTTTTCAATTTTGAAAACTGTATGTAATTTTTTAGGGTGTCCATTTTGCCCGTCCATCCCTATAAAACTTGTAGTACTGACGGTTACATACCAACTGCGACTTCTGTATTTACGCTGACGATTCTATACTTATTGTTAATCGTTCAAAAATTCCGAGTCCAGGCTTGAACGCAGGTTCGCGTAAATTATACAGGTTTGGAGCTAATTTGCGTTAAGACTTTCAAGTGCGTGAAGTGAAAAACACAATGAGGCTGCCTGGCGTTGATTCTTAAGTCGACAAGGCCGCAGCGGTATTCTTAATGTGAAAAATAATGCCATGGTACTTCCACCAATATTGGTACAGGTCAACGCAATTAATCAGTAAACGTCAGGCCAGGAATCGTCCAGTTTGCTGAGCCAGAACCAGCCCCCCGACACTCGTCACTGCTCGTATACTAAAAAATTTTACGCGTCTTGTCCCCGTTTTTTAGTTCCTCTACCTGGCACTAGTAGACTTCTGACAAGCTCGCTGCCCTCGGTGACCGTGCGCAAGCTCGTCAGGTAACTGCTAGCGCCACTAGTGGTGGAAATTGGCGGCAGAATCGAGGGACATTTTGCGAACCACTTTTAGCAGCGTGTGTCAGGGGGCTGGCCAGAACTTGAAATGAAAAACTGGCGATGAACATTGGTGGCTGACTACGGTCAGATCAATGTCTGACAAATACGGGTAAGTATAAACCCGGACTTCCCCAATCGCAGAGACAAATCGGTAGCCAGCTGAACGAGCAAATCTGTTACCGGCAAAGCAGGAAACGTAAAACCCGGAAATTAATTTATCACCCATATAAATATAACATACATACAGTGTACAGGCGAAGGTAAAATTTACCACGTGTTCGATCACGAATCCAGCAAAATTTATCCATCCCCATCATCGAAAGTAATGCGAAAATTCAAACAGGTAAAAACGTGGTCACGTCGATGGCGACGGAAACGACGTCATAACGGAAGTGAAGACTTTGACATCATTATCGAATCCGGAGCGTAAAATAAATGTACAAACTTTAAATCCTGGAGAACTTAATGACAGGAAGGGATATAGTCAACTCTATCCGACAGGTGTACGAGTTTAGTTTAAAAAAAACGTCAATTGACTGCGGGTGCTGTGCCTTGGCACTGGTGACAGGAGTATTTAGTTCAACGAATAATTAAACTAGCTGAACGGTCCGATTGCCATGGGTCCTAATGACGCGCTAATGAGTCATAAAATAAATACTGCAAGCTTAATTCATTATTTTAGTAATTGGTTATAGGAACTACATCTTGCGAACTAATAGACATAGATAAGGCGTGACCGCGCACCCTTGTTCCGACGATAATCTTTTGGTTTGTACTCCATAATAATCTCTTGATCTAGGGACACTTTTATCTTTACGCCACGCACCAATGCCCTGCGCCTACTCAAGTGCTCGATACTCGCTGGTATACCTGCATCAACGAGCAAGAACCTTCGTCGTACACCTCTTTAACCTTACGTACGCAGTAGTAATTTTGAGCGAGGACTTTCTGCTTTTGCCGAGTGATAAAATGTCGTATAATCATCGCAAATTTTGAAGGAACTTTGAAACAAATATGATAAAGTAGTTCCATCAATGCGTACAAGTGATTTATCCTGAAATCAACTTTTTATATCACACAAACTTTGGTCTCTCAAAAAATATAGAAATTAGTCCACCGGTATAACTTTGAAGTAAAATGTTTTGTTTATCCAGTTTCAACAGAATTCACATATTTCGTTGAATTTTAAGAAAACTCTAACAATATATGTAGAAAAAGATCACGAATAAACAAATTACGCATATGACAGTTGTCACTTACGTTTTATTCCATCATACCACGATGAATGACGAGGGTTCGGGGACTAATTGAATGAATAACAAGATGAATGAAAGTGATAAAATACCGTTACCACAGACAACATATAAACACTATTGGGCTAATATGATCATCATTAACGGTGCAGCATTCATTGTTGGTGCCTTATCTCCGAAATGTACTGCACGAGTTCTGGGTAGGTTAGGCCGTGGATTTAGCCGGAGATCGATCACGCAAAACCTACCATGCATAGTAGGTACTGATGCAGTAAGTAGGCGAGTACGTATTAGGATGTATAGGAAGTCGGGCCATCGACTTAAACGGTCAAATTAGTTATGTCTAGGAAACCTTTACAGGGGTCTATGAGGAGTGCTTGTAATGAGTCGCGACATCACCGGTCACCGTGGATATCGCGTCCCTTCGATCTACGTAAGCCGTTTTCAGGCAGGTATACGAGGTATTTTCCTGGTTGTAGTCAGGCCCGAATTAACCGTAAGACTAAAAAGGCCCTGGGCCCTCGAAATTTTCAAAATCAAATTCTTCAAAATAGTACCCGGATTAAAAAAAATTCAGGAATTTGAACTCTTAATCTTTATCAATAAAAAATCGCGTGTATACCTATCACACTGAGAAAAAAATTTGCGCATATAGTTAAAAATCTGTATAGTTGAAATATTATAGTCGGGAAGATAATTTTTATAGTAGAATTTACTCAAATTATCGTTCGGCGCACTATAAACACAATGTTAATTTTACCACACACTTCTAGTTGATCCAAGAACGTCAAAGGGATTATAATAATCGTACAATTAACTATATTTTTTGTTATAATGTTCACCATACACAGATGTTCATCAGGATTATATTCGTATAGTGCGGTGAACTCGGTTCTGTAGTCTTCGATAGTATAGAGTATGTTTCAATTAACTAATTTATAATCAACTATTTACGGATAAGTATTTAGACCACCCGAGATGATTCCTGCAACTTTTGTCAGAGTTGAATGCACCGTACATAGTTTGACTCGACTTGAATATGGTTAACGCTAATACAGGAATTATTCAGACAAGATCTCCTACGAACATAGTTTCAACAACTACACATAAACTGTTGAAAATATTTGAAAATCTACGACACATTTACAACACAAAAGTGTAGTTGAATTACAAATTTCGTGTTATAAAGTGAATTACTAAGCATTCTCAATAAATGCGCATTACAATTTTGTCATTTTGCTTAACTTAGTTGGAAACACGCAAAAGGGTATTTTGAATTTCTTTCATTGTGCAGTAAATGTATCAGGTATATTTGGAAATTTCATTTACGGTACTTGGAATTTACTAAAAATTCTGCTGAATTCACTTGATAAATGGAATAATCTTATTGATCAGTTTTCAGTGACTGTACCCGTCATGTCCGTATGGACCGTACATTGTATTATCAATCAAATAACGTCGTAGATTCTCATAAGGTAGTTTGACGTAGTAGGTAAAATTTGTTGAAATTCGCAAATTTATTTTAACAAAGTGTGGAATTGGTCAATACTATAGTACAGATTAATCCTGTGCGATTAATCGATTAATCGAAACTGCCTCATAATAATTCTGCAGACCAGTCGGTATATGAATCGAAACCGTCGATTAATCGATTAATTGGAAAAACCATTAATCAAAATCATCGATTAATCGCACAGTAAAGAACTAGTACCTATAAATGTTAAAATTTTTTCGGATTTAACAGATCGACAAATAGATATTGGAATTAGCGAAATCACCTAGACAGAGCAGGTGACCCGGGTCACATGACAAAATAATATATTCGAGGGGAGGAGTTGGATGATCGAGGGAGATCCTAGAGGACGGAGCACGACTCACTTGGCACACAAGTTTCCTGCACGTATAATGCACCTCTTCTCTGACATCCCTCGGTTCACCGGGATCCCCCCTACCGTTTAATTTAATCCAATACAATATGTTCCCCCGACTCGACTAGCAGTGGCCAACCAGGGGGAAATAAAAAGGTGGGTGGCTTTTTAAAACTGTGCCGATCTTAATTCAGCGTGAAACCTCATCCTATTATGATTTAGGTATTAATCCTGATTGGGAGAGACAGGTTTCGACCAAGCCTGCCATTCATTCGGAGCTGCATGATTGGATTTGGAAATTTTGTCATAGCATCCAATCATCACCGCAGGATAAAATTAATTTCTATTTACCGAGATGTTTTTCTAGAATTTACCACAACTTGAAGAGAAATTACCAGTGCACCGAAACAAATATCTACAATTTTAGATTTACGATTAAACAATACTTTCAAACATGAATGATGACGATTTTGTTCGCGTGGACGAAGGCTTTGTATGGATTTTCTGAAAATGCTTTAATTGATTGATCAGGTGTCCGCGACGGCTCGAGTAACTAACTGCGGCCAAAAGTGCAACGGACGTACTACGATCGATGAATGAAATCGAATGAAGAGAATCCTCAGAGGGAAGGATCGGTGCCGATCCCTCGGTGACGTGAAACATAGATTGACTCTTAAAATCGAGTACACACAACTCCTAATGGTTCAATATGGTCTAGCTGGACTGCGAGAGGGCTGCGGGCCGTAGTATCATATGGCCACGTGTCGAGTTACACCCAGATCAAACTCAGCTTCCAAATGAGACACAACAAATCTGTTAATGCCACGTGCCACGATTCAACTCCGTCGATTTTTGCCGCCTGTTCTCGCTTTGCCGGAGCTAAATCGAACATTCATTGTCTGACTTCTCCGGGTAGGCATATCCTTTGACCAAGAACAGTGGCGCGTGAGCAGGTGGAGGACGAGATGAATGTTTAATTGAAAAAGAGCTTCGTTCGTTTTGCAGATCGTAAATTGTTAAATAATTGTCGTTGATTCCGAACAGAGTGCACGCGGTAATGAATCCTTGAACATTGTTCACATTTATTTGAGAAATAATCTTCCCGAAGCATGAGAAACCCGATTGTGGGATAAATTTACGGCGCATATTATATGTAGGTGTGAGCCAGTTGGCAATGAGACGACCAGCGTCCCAAAGAATTATATTGCCAGAGGAGAGCGAAGGATGATTCAAATAGACGCTAGTGACGTTTCCTATTAATAATGCATAAGCCAGTGTTTCGCACAGCGTACGCATCCATTAAGAGTAACTTTTGACACTTGCAGAACCGTGCCTGATTCGTTTTATGGCTGCACGCAGGCATCGGGATACTCGCTGTTCTATCCCTACGCAAAATCGTATATTCCCTGTATATTCCACCGCATCTACGTTAACTGGCCCCCTCGTCACGTACGTATTAAGCGTTCGTTATTTTCACCACATACACGCAGTTATTGAAAACATGTCAGCACCGAGAAAAATAATTCAAGATATCGTGTAACGTGTGTATATAATAAGTTCAGAAATGGAAAATAAATCATCTGAAAGACCGACCTCCTCCTCAGTGCGTTACCAACCGATGGAGAAATTGTTATCGTGGAAAACGTGGATGAAATTAGCGTGCGACTCCCACCTTGACAATTCCAGGTCTCTGAACTGTCTGATACTGTCTGACACACATAGAATATTCACCTGGTTTGCGCTCAGGAAAAATTACGTGATCACGAATCCTCGTATAGGTTGGCTTATTTCAGCTTTCGCAATGGCGACGAGAAGAGAAAAGAAGGAGGGTTCGTGCACGCGCGTATATACGTATATAGGTATATGTACACGTACGCGCGTTAATACGTAGATGATAATCGCGATATTAATATCGCATTGGGAAGCGCGCACATGCGTGCAGCCGCACATTGGTCACGCCGGAACACTTGCTCCGAGAGACGGGCTGCTGAATGCACCCTGATTTCGGGGGTGCCACCGCTGCAGCTTCCGAGCTACGGAACACTGGGCAACGATACGACACGCTGGTGAGTGTCACCGGTAACATCGGTAAGAATTGGAAATATTCCCAAAGTTCGTAGGTGTATGAATTGTACAAAGGACTCGTATCAACATTCACGCAGGTAAGTGCAGAAATGGTTGTGAGTTTGTAAATGTGAATAATTAGCCGTACACCCGATGAGGTCGGGTAACCGATGGCTTCGACATTTTGGCGCCGCCAACCCCGCTGCAGAGTCGTTTAGTTCGCTACGTCATTAACCGTCCCCGGTAAGCACTGTGTGCCTAGCCGCACGGAAGGACTCTGGATAAGCCTTCTTCGGAGAATCGAATTTTATAAACTTTGTAGCTTGCACTGGTAGAATATGAGGTAAAAGTAATATGGGAGGAACGATTGGCAAACTCATGCGATAACGATCAAGATTTTACCGAAGGTATGTACCCTACGTACCTACGGGAATCGTATAGGTAGAAAGAATTAGCGTGCAAGAACCCCTTTCCGTTCGGCTGATTGCCGGACTAATGATTATCGAAGAAACTTTGCTCCCCGAAAAAATGATATATCTTTAACATTCTTTGTCAAAGTGACTCTTGTCAACTTAATTTCTCAAGGAAATTATTGAAATGACGGTGTAAGAGTTAGCAACTTTTTATCGATCTCGGATATTGTTTTTCTGTTTCTTTAAAATATTAATCGCAGCTCAAGGATAAACTTAAATATAAATTAAGAACATCGAGGTAATAACTTTGGTACTATGCAGAAAAAAATGTCAAAATTATAATTAACATTATGGAAAATAAAGTAGACCGGATTTTTTATTTGTAAACTGTAATCATCCCACCAAAACTTCCCAAACTTTGGCAATATTCATTCTCGCAGTGCGGTTCTGTCTCGTCTGCTGTTGGAAAATATTGGCAAATCTCTCAAGTTGTGTAAATAATCGTTGGTTGTTAATTTTATCGCAACTTTTATACTAGCAATTTACAGCATCGCCATCTCGATTTTCCTCTACAGGTCCGCCGATCTCCCTAAGGTAATATGACCGGGTAGCCGGGTAAAATAACCGGAAAAATGACGGACCCCTTCGGGTTACGGCGGTCCTTGCTAAGCCGCGTGTATACGCGGATGCTGGATCGGGATCTGGGTGCAGGGAACCACCGAACACTTGTCCGAATCCTCTGGTACACCGACAAACTATGCAGAGAGACGAAGGGTGGCTGGACATGGGTGAGAGGTGGCGAACGAGGGGAAAGTGTTCAGCTTGTGAACACTTGCGAACACTTGCGAACACTTGTGAAGACGCGTTGGATACCCATCATTGCGACCCACGTATACGTCTGAATATATCACTTTTGTCAATTAACGACCGAAAGTATTCTATTTGAAACGATCAACCGAGGATGATTATCGATTTGAAGAGAAAAAATACTTGATTTCCTTAAAGCTAATACGATCGTTTAAAACAGGCCCTAAAAATATGATTTATAGACTTGGAGTTGCATATTATGTTGTAAAAATTAACGATATAGAGACACTGCGGATTTCTTCATGAATTTTTTCGAACGGAGAGAATAGAGGCTAATTAAATCTCTCACCTCATCTATACGAGTTTTTCGTTGTAAAAAAAAAAAAATGGCATTCGCGCCGACCAGACCATATTTTCGATACATTCATTTTCTTCGCAATATTGCGATACGACATGCCTTCATTTCGTAAAGCGATAATCATAGCTCGTTTTTTAATGCGAATTTCTTAATGCTTAGCCATTGTTACACGTGAAAACTTTTCGTAGCACGTAAAATTCAAAAAAATTATACCACGCACTTGCTGGAAATATTCGTACGTTCTGTTCGTTCACAAGACTGTCGAGACAAATTCGAAAGAAAAAATATCAACAGGTTCGTGTACAGCAATTGTTTACCTTCATATTCTCAGTGCGAAGCTTACAGCTAGACGTAGAGTTCGATTTATTTTTCATCTAGAGTTTTTGTTTACATCGTATGGAAGTTACGCGAAGTATTTTGGATTCGATTTGACAGTCTTATGTACGATCCGTATGTGCGAATAGTACGTGCTGCAATCTGTTTGATGTTATTGAATTACAGCACTTTTTTCTCAAACCTATCTTTTTTAGCTCAAAATGCAATACTGGGGCGGAAAAAAATCATACAAATCTTTCTAAAAAACTAAAATCTAGGTTTTAATGTGCTTTTTAAGTTAGCCATAGAAAAAGTCGATAAAAAATTTTCCCCTAAGATGCGGAGTTAATTTCCGGCAGTTAAAAAATAGCCGAAAAACGACCATGTTCAAAAATACGTATCGGGGTCAAAAGATATTGTAGAGAATTTTCTAAGACACACAAAACGAAGGTAAATTTCTTCTCTTTAAACCGCCTCTTGAAACGTTTAATTATCTTTATTTTTGAGTCCGCTAACTAACTTTCAGTGTTGCAATAAATTTGGATCGGTGTACTTGAACTTTTGGCCAGCAGTGCATAATCGGGATTACTTCCGTGGGAGGAACTAACAATACGGTAGTATTACGCTGGGATATGCATTGAGATAAGGAAAATCGAAGGTATGAACTAATCGATTTCAGGATCCCCGTATAGATTGATGCAATCGCGAATAGTCCGGATTGCGAGTGCAGGACGACTCAGCGAGTCGGCAAGTGCGCTGATAAATAATCTTCAGCTATGATCTATGCAGGCGAGCGCAAGGAGCGAATGAAGAGATGAATTCGGTAATCAAGCGTTGATTCAGATGCGCCTCCCGCCCAGCTAGATCCCCGAACTCGATGGGCGACCAATGGTTTTGCAGCTGGTCCAAACAATGTCCTTTCACATCGGGCTTTTATGGCCCCATCCACGTATCAAACATCAGAATCCCTCGGCCCGTGTCAATGGCACTGAGACGCGGGCCCGTTGCTGCTACCAATTTTTGCCAAAGTATTTTGCAAGGTACGACTGACTGTAAGCGATAGCTGACAAGACGTTAAATGTTGCTAGCACAAGAATCATGGAAGTTAGAGCGTGATTGAATTTGGCAACTTTTTTGCGGTAAAAAAAAAAATTTTATTCTACATTTAAGAAATATTTTTAGCCAAGAAAAACTTCATAGGAACATCCCAGACTAAGGTTGAGTACGATTATGATAATCGTCTAATTCCTCAATCCCGCAACGACTATATTGAATTAGGTTCGTGGCATCGGTTCAATTTGAAAATGCAATTATACTGCCATCGACCACCACGAGAATTGATTCCCTTAAACGGCAGACAATGATAACCCGGATCACCTAGCATCAATGCGCGGTTGTCGGTCGGGATGGTCCGAATTCAGGCAGAGGGCACTTGGCGAGCCAATATTTCGAGTATGAGAGTAAACGCATCCTGCACCTTGCTACTAGCAGAGGGGGTTCGCCTTTCGTACGCGTGCCCTCATCGAGGCCCTTTTCGAGCCCCCTGATTTCCGAACCACAAACCAAAAGGGGACTCTTTAAACACAATTACACATACGCTTGCGTCCAGTTAGATGGGGGGTGGGGAGCGTTTAGGGGGTGATGCCGGTAGTGGGGATCTCAGGCGACCGAAACTCCCCCCTGTATAAAATGTAGAAGCGGACTACAGGTCGTCATCAGTTGACACTTAGTAGTCAAACAACCTTCCTCGCGTATCGGTTCGGACTGTGGAATATTCTTACAGCCGATTACCCGCAATCGGCTTTCTATCAAAATGTTTTCATAAATTTTGCAACCGTACCAAGAAGACGGAATAATAATAAATCGTGTCAATTTTACCAACATTTTGCACATTTGGGAAATAATCTCGGATTTACGGAGCTGCCGTAAATTCGGGAAGCTATCCGAACTCCAATGTTCGCCAACGAAATACGGAACCTTCACGGATATTACATGTATTCCGTAATGGCTCAAAGTAACCTAATGAAGAGCTTAGCGACCCTGCGGAATACAATTTCTCATAGGTTTGCCCAATCTTCAGTGATAGCCACAACGGCCTTACCTCACGATGCCGCGACAGAGATCGTCGAAATGGATCGGTTCAAGGAGAGTCGCAACTTGCCAATTCGAAACGTAAGTAGATGTACATGCAGCTTGTACTACAGCTCCAACTAAACTTGTCCAAATACTGTTCACGCAAATTTCACGCCGATAAATATTAACGTCGCTCATTTTGATCGAGCTAATAATTTATTTTTATTTCCTGACAGGTAGAGGTTATTTTCATCGATGGATATATCCGTCTCGCGAAAGGACAAGAGAGCTTGAGTTCGAGTTGGTTAAAAATGGTCGAACTCGCCAAGGACTGTCAGAGCTGCAACGTTCTATTGGGCCTGGCGGAAAAAGGTGTGATCATAAGAACAATCCGGTATATTGCACCCGGCGAAGAACTGCTTTTATGGTTTTCTGATAAAGTTCTGGCAATGTTAAACATACCGTTCCTCGTTCCAGCCAATATTCAGCGTAGGTTTCACTCTATCTGTAGAATCTAACAACTCTAAAAATCCAACGCTTATTTTATCTACGGTCAGTCCCGCGGCATTGCTCATTAATTTTAACATTTTACTCCTCTCGTCAGGTCAAACCACCTACATGTGTCTGCAATGCAGCACCTTATTCGAATATCCAAACCCGCTGAAGCTGCACATGGCGCTTCACTGCGATAAGTTCGAACTCTCCTATCTCTGGACTCTTTTGGCCGACGAGTTTGAAAAGGCTGAGCCGGAAAGTTTATCCACGGACGCAGTGTTGCCAGCGACGACATTGTTTGAATTCAAACTGACCGGCCCGCCGACGACATCACCCCAGCAGATTTCACCAATCCTAGGTGACACTTTACGAATCGATTCGACAAATGACTCCCCAAGTTCTTCGATCGGGATTTTACCGGTCGTCGAAAACTTGAGCTCGGGAAATTCCGCGTTCAAGCCCTATTTGCAACCCGCGTTGCAGAATAACCTCGCGGTGTCAATTTACCCACCGGAAGTAAGGAGCTGCGGATCCACGGTGGTCCAGCCTGCGTATCAAGTGCCGCAGATTCAATTGGCGCCGGAACTACACGCGGCGCAGATGGAGACGATCGCGAGTAATCTTGGCAAATCGAAGCAGGGACACCTTTGCATATACTGCGGCAAGGTTTACTCACGAAAATACGGACTTAAGATACACATCAGGTTTGTAGATTTTCACCGCAAGTATTTCAACAAGTAGAGTGCGGTAACTGCAGTTTCGAGTATGTACGGAAATCGACTTATTATCAAATATTCGACAACGTGGAAATAACGAGTGACTGTTCTACACGTGATTTCAGAACCCACACTGGATATAAGCCTCTGAAGTGTAAGCACTGTCTGCGAGCTTTCGGAGATCCGAGTAATCTCAATAAACACGTTCGGCTGCACGCAGAGGGTGCCACGCCTTACAAGTGCGAACTCTGCGGCAAGATCTTGGTAAGACGGAGAGACCTCGAACGTCACATAAAATCAAGACACCAGGAAGGAGCGGAGAACTTGGCAGTGACAGATGCATCATCCGACGCCATGGACGTCGAATGATGCATTTTGACCCAAACTTGTCTTACCCTCTTTAATGGTAAGATTTAATCAATTTGTACGGAGGATTGAGTTGTATGACAAAGAGATTGCTAGTATCAACAAATCTTTACATTTTTGAACCTCCAGAATCCGACAAACAGGTTTTTAGAAAATGTCAGTCTGTCAGTCTGTCCGATAAACTCCCGCGATGTTCTCAGAAACGCCTCAATGAAAAAATATTTGAAACTTCAGGATTTTACAATCAATTAATAATGGGCATGAGAACTTGCCTCGACCCGTTTAATTTTGACTTTCGGTTCTACCGAAAATGAAACGTTTCTCAATATCTAACCGACAAACCTATACTTGTTCCTAGTGACTTTTTCTAAACGGACAATCATGTTTTCAAGTGAATTTGTTTGTTTTTAAAAAATTTTATTTATTCGAACAAAATTTTATTACTTTGTTGCTTTTAAAATTTTTGATCTCGTTGCCAAGTTCTATCATGTTCACATTTTTCACTCGGCCGTTTTCGAGATCATCGCGAAAGTTTGTCGAAAAGAACGACAGGCGTTTCCCTTTTGATGGCGATGAAAATTATCGCGAAAGAACTGTTTTGCCGGCTTGTTTAGTTAGTGCAATACTTTTGTTATATACAACTTTAGGATAATGAATCAATGGTCTTCCAAAATGTAAATGCTCGGTGTACGTAGATGACGAACTCACGCAGTACCGTACTGGCAAATTTTGTTTCTACATCGCCAACCTAATCAACTCGGCAGAAAAATTAGCGCTGTGTGAATCCGTGACCCAGTTTGTACGAACACTTTTAACAAAAGTTCAATGACGATAAAATTTGAAACACTTTCATATCCAATTGCGACCAGTGGGTAATGCGTGTGCTAGTCAATATGACGTGCATAATTATACGTACATAATTACATGAAATTGTTATTTATTTATTTATTAGTTCCTATTTAGAATATGGAATACATGCCGTAGAAATAATTTGTACATAATAACCCGCTCAATTATGGGTGAATTGAAAAAAAGGTTTGAATTTTGAAGAACCTTTGATTGTAAATATGTAATTTATTGTCTTTACGCGAAATCGTTATGGATTAATTAATTCGTATTTAAAATATGAAATTGCATTATAATGATAATTTTAATGTACATACACAATAGCCAGCTCAATTACGGGTGAATTGAAAGAAGGTTGCATAGTTTAATTGTAAATAGTGAAGTTTGCGCCTGAGGAAAGCAAATGCAACAATCATACGAGTAACCATCGCCAACTTTTAGCCTGAAGCAAACACGATGGATTTTATGACACGCTAATAAAAAGCCGCGGGACTTTGCGTGGTAGGTTTGTGAAACACGAATGGTCAATTTCTTCTCCCTGGGGACGAAAGTGATCTCCCAAGGGACGTAATTGAAGCAATTGTGGACTGCGCATGCGCGAACCTATCTGTACAACACCGAGGTGAAATTTGCTACTTCATCCCGCTAAACTGCTGCGCAGCCTCATTTTTCACGTACGCGTGATAAAAAATTATTTTTATAGAAAATATAATATATAATAAGAGATTTGTCAATTTATATATCGCATCCTTTAATACCAAAGCGTTTATTTTTAAATGTTCATCAAACAGAACTCTGATATAACCAATGTTTGCGTTTGTTATTAATGTGGTACTTTCAATGTGCATATTCCACGATGAAGTTTTATAACATTGATATCAACGTTCGTGACTTTGAGACCTGAATTTACCTTTTTCACGTTGCATCGGAAATTAATATTACAAAGCAGAATTTTTTAAATTCACAATTTACGGAACGGCAGATCGAAAATAGTTTCAAATTTCATTTCAACGACAAATCGAATAAAAACCGTAACCCAAGCACGTGCAACTCACCAATTACGTTGCCAAGCAATGAAGGAGTTACTCGAATGTCTCCGCTAAACTCTGGAAAAATCAAAAAAATAAAATTCAAATTAATTTCACAAAAAGTGGCAACATGCATATTATACAGTCGATTTGTTGTTATTAATCTAAATATGAGTACCATCGTATTTTCTAACATTTGTTTGCTGTACATTGTACATAAACAATAATTCAGATCCAAATATTGCGCCTCTAATTATATCAAAGAATTAATGTAAAAATATTCTTACTTCCTCCCGGTTGCTTCATAATTTTGACGTAGTTCTCACACCATCTGTCCGAACCTGGCGTTTAAGTCACAATTGTTACACTGAAATAAAAATAAAACCATATATTTAGTCACATAAATCATTCGATCAGATATCTTGTCGGTATAAAGAGTGTCGAAACAAAATATTTGGACATAATATCCAAAAGGTTTTCAGAAGTCTAATCAAATAAATATGATTACATATCTTTTATTTATCTACAATAAAGCGATTGGTGCAATCATATAAGATACCATAAAATTTTGTGGTTTATCTTACGTGAGAATTGGTATTACGTGTCATAAAAAAATTCATTACAAGTTTTCAGAAACGCAATACGTATATGAAGAATAAATCACAATCAGCGATCGGCAGCGTTCGCATTTGACTTTAAAGTATAGAGACTACTGCGTAATTACAGCAAGTGTAGTATAAAAACAGAACAGGAATTTTGTTACAATATGAGAATATAATAGAATACGAAACAATGGATCGTAGTACGGATTGGCTAGAAGTTCGCAAAAACTAGATAAAATAATCGATCCGAACTTCGAAGAATGATGAAGATTCGTAATGATGAATAAAACTGCAATCGTTTGTTTACATACCAGTTGCTGCTGTGCCACGCACCGCGCACCATAACCAGAGCCACATGTAAACAAACACATCTTTGGCTGCTCGTCCGAGCCCTTATCTCTTAGCTAACGTTCCGATCGATTCTGTTTACATGTTAAAATTTACAAAGCTAACCTTGCACACAACAGTAAAAGAGAGACGGAAGATTTACCTTCAATATTTGCAGGCTACTCTAGTTTCTACGACTTATTTACTGTTCGGGTCACACATCTCTAATTTGCAAATCAATTACTGAATACAAGTCCAATACGAATATACCGACCAAATTATATGATGTAACGCGAATATTTCGATTTCAGTTCCGAAGCGTCGAAGTTCGTAAACCCGATAGCGTTATTCGAAAACAAAAGACGCCACCAAATCTTTCAAACCGAGCTGCGAGAAACAAATACACAAGTCACGTGATCCTTCCCGAATTGCTGGCACCCGCGGTGTCAGGCGTGTTATTCCGAAGCAAAGGGTGCATTTTGTGCTTCAAAATGCGGAGCCGGTACTCCGTATTTGTTGACTTCACGTTTATGGAATTAGATAACAATTTGCGCTTATCACGGTTCGTATATCCAGCCGTCTGTGGCTGGCGAAGTACCGACTTCAACTGAGAGTTGTCCGACTATGTAGTGTGTGATCCGCGACTAGAGGCACCGGAAATAATCCCTAGCCAAAGTAGCAGACGACGCAAGCGCACAGCAGTTTTCTGTTGTCGGCCCATCTTGGCTTTGATATATCATAAAATACTGGTTCATTTGCTAGTTCAGTAAGTTTGAACGAATATTTGAAACTAATAACAAGTAAAACTAGCCAGTCACTGCGACACTCTTTCGAAGCAATAATAAACGCAAGTCGTTGACATTCCAATGTATAATGTCACTATGTTGAAACATAGTTAACCAGTTTGCTGCTTGATGTCTGTGATGTAACAGAGTACCGCGACATTAAATGACTACTTCGAAGAACGATTACTTCGCCTCGTGATTAAATTCTCACACAGACGTAGGCTAATTTTTTCTTAACTAATATTTCAGATCAAAATGGCAACCATCTCTCGTACTCTTCGCCCATTCCTAAGGTCAGTCCGAAGTCATGTCAGAAATTACGCCGAGGCATTAAGGGATGATCAGATGAAATTCACCTTTGCTGGTGCGAACCAGGTGAATATTTATACTATTTTGAATCTCCGATGTATGTTAGAAATCAACGGCCACGAAGCTTCCCTTAGAATGTCAAATTTAGATGCATGTCACTTCATGTTGTCGTTAACCTTTGCGGCTAATGATGTATGACCCAGCGAATCATTTTCTTAGCAACTACGCAATACTAGATCCTCTCCGAGGTGCCTACCCTTGGTACGAAAGATATTTTTACAATTGCTCCTTTTATGCTAGGTATTTTATGATACAAAACCAGTCCGCCAAGTGGACGTGCCATCGTTTTCCGGAGCCTTCGGTATTTTGCCTAAACATGTGCCGACTCTGGCCGTCCTTAAACCAGGAGTAGTCACAGTATATGAAGAGGATGGCACAGTTAAGAAGGTATTCGTTTCATCCGGAAGCATCACAATTAACGATGATTCTAGTGTACAGGTGAGTGCAAGCAGATAACACTGCACACATTTATGTAATAAAGGTCAGAGGCAACGATATAGAGATGAAAGTTTGCAAATTACTTTTCTGAATTAAAAAAGTTTGGGAAATCTTTGCTGCACATCTAAATCTTTGATTTTTTAATCTTTTTCTCTTCAACAGATTCTGGCAGAGGAAGCCCATCCAGTTGAAAATCTGGATAACGGAGCTGCCAAAGAAATCCTCTCCAAGGCCCAACAAGAATTGAGCGCTGCCTCTTCAGATAAAGACAAGGCAGCGGCAGCGATTGCAGTCGAAGTTGCCGAAGCTCTTGTTTCTGCTACACAATGAACTTTATAAATAAATTTCCTTGATCGGAGACGAGTTCGCATTGTACTCAAATCATAGCATTAGTATGAAAATATATATATACATGGCTTACTTCATTGTAACTACACAATTTCTTCCAACATCCGTACAATAAAAGTAGAAATTGTATGAACACTGCTTCGCCACCGGCTTATCTTACTTCAATTAAAAATCACGGTACACATGCTCTGATTCGGGACGAAAAAACGGTAGAGAAAAGAATTTCAACACTTCTCATTGTCAGTTCTCCAAGCCGGCGAGGGATGACGCTATATGCTCTGTCGAGCTAGATTAAAAATCATAATTTGTACATGCTACTTATCGATTTTTTAACATCATTGAAAAACAGAGGCATAATATTTTTACCCGGCGTCGTAATGTATAGACATAGGTAAAATAAATAGTTACAGCACGACGCGTACTTTTTTCGATCCAGTCGATGTTTTTGTGAACCTAACCTAACAACTGTCGGAGGTACCCTTCAAGTGGGCTGTCACTGTTATTTCCGAAAAGTCATCGATAAATGATGTTTGTCTTGCGAATAACGACGATAGGTGCGAGGCCAGTAGTTCGGTGTTCGCGAATACGTTGTTTGTCACAACTGTCAAGAAGGTATAAAGAGAATAGTGAGACAAAAATGCAAGCCTGGCAGATACACTCCTACGGGGATTTGTCAGATCTCAAATTATCCGAAGTCAGAATACCGATAATACGGAAACCCGGGGACGTATTAATAAAGGTTGAAGCGAGCAGCATCAATCCCATTGATATTTCCATGTCCCGTACGTAATTCACGAAACCGATCATTTGTGAGGTTCGAAAGTATTCTTACGAGCACGATTACATGCCTACCCCTTCTTGTAGGAGGCTTCGGCGCAACCATTTTCAATGCACTGCGTAAGATAAAAGCTATGAAACTCGACTTCGATGGACAGATAGAATTTCCCTTGACATTAGGGAGAGATTTTTGTGGAGTCGTTGTATCAAAAGGGCTCGATGTCGGAGACAGATTAAAACTTGGTGAAGAAGTGTGGGGAGTTGTTCCCCTCGAAGAACAGGGATGCCACGCCGAATACGTTGTTGTGGATAGTAAATTGGTAAATAATTTCAAAATAAAACTGATCTCAAAGAATTTGACACTGTGTAAGTGTATAACTCTCTCTGTAATTGATGAATCAATTTACCATTAATGACACGAACTGATAAATTATTTTATTAGGTTAATCCACGGCCACAAAATTTATCGTATACTGAAGCCTCCAGTATTTTGTATGCAGGACTCACTGCGTGGTCTGCGTTATGGATAACGGGAGGCTTGTCATGCAAAGTTAATATACCAACATATCAGAATAAGAGGATCCTTGTTCTCGGTGCATCTGGTGGTGTCGGTACCTTAGCTATTCAACTGTTGAAAGCCTGGAATATGCAGGTTTGTAAATATCAATGCTGTGAAAGCATATCTTTAGAATGCTTCAGAGATAAGTTCAACTTGAGAAGAGAAAAACGTCAGGAACACTGTAATAGTACAGGAAGGTAAAAGGTTTTGACAGAATTGCTGTGAAACTGGGATCCAGCATATCGGATGACACCATCTTTTGACAGAATTACACTACCCCAAAAGAATTGAACATTATTTTTGAATTCAGGTAGTGGCAACGTGTAGCACTGACGCGGTAGAACTGGTAGAACAACTTGGAGCCCACGTGGTCATTGATTATAATGACCAGTGTGCCGATACCAAAATCGCTGAAGAAGGGCCGTACGTAATTATCGAGATAGTGAAAAATCATTACCGTGCTTAACGCAAATGTGTAGAAAATGCAGAAACTCGGTCACACAGCTTAAGTACGACTGTTATTTCAGATACGACATTATTTTGGACTGCTGTAAACAAGGAATACACACGGTCCGAGCTAAAGGCTATTCTTACAACACGTACATAACTTTGAACTCGCCAATGTTGAAGAATTTTGATGACTTCGGTGTGATAGGTGGATCAGTAAAAAATATAGGAGATGTGGTCAAAGACAATGTTCCTTTTTTCAAAGATAAGACTTCAGTGAAGTGGGGATTTTTCGTTCCATCTCAGAAGGGGATTAATATGATTCAAAACTTCGTAGAAAAAAAAAAGGTACATACAGGAGATCTCTTTGACTACAGGTGATTTTCAATAATACGTATTTTTTTCAGATTGTACCTGTGATTGAAAAGGTTTATCCATTTTCCGAGTTACCTCAAGCTTATGAAAGAGTAGATAAAGGCCATCTACGTGGCAAAATCGTAATTGATATGAAGTAGAAGTTGGGAGTAAACTTTTATAAGAAACATTCGTGCAGTCTTCTGCGAGCTCTAATGTAGATGAGTGTGTTTAAGAATAATGTATCCTACTCCAGGTATAAATAATTAATTATATTTTATTTACAATAAACAGTTTTTCTGCAGACTTACAGGCTACTTTGCAGTTTCCCTAATTCCCGTTTACTCGCGCTCGACAATACGTTATTACTCAACCCAACTTTATCTCTAACTTCATGCCAACAATCACAGGCGATATCTGTTGCTTTCTCACCACCTTTTCTTAAAACTTCTTCCAAGTACTGAGGCTCTCTTTCGAGTTCAAGTAAACGTTCACGAATAGGAGTTAATTTTTCTATAACAACATCTGCAACAACCAGTTTGTATCTGAAACAAATTTGTTTTGTTTTATTCAATAACAATAAACCTCAGGATCCCTTCAAATATATTTTAATGACATTGACATACCTTCCGGTATCAAGACCTTGGGCTTCTCTGCAAATTTCATCATGTGTTTTTCCACTCAACAAAGAATGAATGGTGATAAGATTTGAGACACCAGGTCTTTCGTCTAGTGCGAAAGTAACTTCAGAGGTGAAATCCGTTATTGCCTTTTTAACTTTGTTTAAAAGAACCTTCGGCTCATCCGTTAATTGTAATCGGCTCTTGGGATCAGGATCAGATTTTGACATTTTCTTTGTCGGATCTCTCAAGGATCTTATTCTACAACTGCTGTCATCTGAAATAATATTAATCTTGCAAACAATACAGAGAAAAAATATATTGTAACACCATACCTTTACATCTGGTATTTACTGCGTGAACTTATGAACTAACCATTGATCATTGAATGAGGTATTGGAAATGTCTCTCCGAATTTTCCATTAAACAGTTTTGCTAAATGTTGAGCCAATTGTAAATGCTGTAGTTGGTCTTCTCCAACTGGTACATGTGTTGATCTAGAATATTATTGACTCTTAGCCGATCAGTACTTGAAAAAAAATAATAATTATCTTGAAAAAAACTGTGTCGCAATAGAATTCTACTAATATATCATAGTCCTTGCACAATATTGCCATTTGAAGTGTTCATCAGAAAAATTTTGTAGAAAAATCGGTTTGCATGTGTGGAGTAATTACTTGTATAGCAAAATATCAGCTGCCTGTAAGACAGGATAAATATACAACCCGAGAGGAACGTCTTTTACTGTCGCACTTTTTTCTTTGAACTGAGGCAGGTGTGCTAGACGTGGCATAGTGGTCAAGCAACTGAGAATCCAGCAAAGCTCAGTATGCATAGAAACCGTAGATTGCTGAAACAAAATGCTTTTATCGGGATCAATTCCACATGCCAATAATGTCGCAGTAATGTTTAGAATGTTTTGCTTTAATGCTTTTGGATCCTGAAAACGTAAATACGTCTTGGTTAGAATTCGCGATTATTTGTCTTTGTAAAATATTGGCATAAAAATGTGGGCAATAATTATACAAACCTGTGGCAAAGTAATGGAATGCATATCCACAATACTGTAAATGACATCCTGATTAGAGTTTTGAAGTTCAACCCATTTTTGTATCGCACCTAAATAATTTCCCAAATGAACGTCACCGGTAGGTTGAATACCAGAAAATATCCTCGGTAGGTAATTGGGTGCTGCCTAAAATTTGACTGTCATCACATTTGAGGATTTATTGTAATTATTGGAAGTTAACAATCGTAGCAAGAGAAAAAATATCCATATATTATATGTATCTACTCACAGAAGTAAAGTACATAACCTATATATCTTTATGACATACCTTTTTACTGGAACATCTGTTTCCTGTGGGTTTATTCAGTGCTAATACCTTCAGATTTCCGGACAATTTTTTACTGCAGCTGAGAGTTTTAAACATCCTTAATAGTCCACAAATTGTAAGAATAGCAGAAAATTCTACGTTATAGGTTAGTTCTGTCTGCGAAAATGCATTTGAGTTTCGCGCAAAAGCTTCTGCTGCGACCGCCGGACACAGGTCTTTAAACCACCGACTGATAAAATGATCTAGAGTTACCAGTAAAGCCGAAAACGATTCTCCGACCATCACAAATCATTTTTGTGGACGCAAATTAAATTTATCTGGTACCTAATTTTGAAGAATATTTACTAATAAAAGTAACGTGAAATTAAAATCAGCAGTGTAACTGTATTCTGGAGATCACACTATAACATTACAGAAGTACTAGATAAAGATAATTATCAGTCAATAATAATAAGCGGCGAATCAATAAATTTTTAACTTTGTCCATAAAAATTTGATTTTCTTAAATCTCGTGCCTTTCGGAGGAAATTCTATAAAAACACAATGCATATAAACGAGCTTGTAAATCTTATGACTAAGTCACAAATAAAGTTATTAAAGTTAAGCATAGAATCTGATGAAGAATTTTCACATTTCAAACCAGGCAATATTTTATTTCGCCTAATAAAATGTGCAAGTACCCTCTATACAGATCATCAGCTGTTTCTGGAATGGGAAATATTCCTCGTGGTGTAACGTGTTAATATCCTAGCGTTACGAGCATAGGTAAGAAGCGTAACAATGATCCGTGTTTAGTACGTCTACGCCCGATGTACTCCGGCCCGTTAGTAAAGGAGTAATGAAATCGAAGCTTGATCTAAATCGATCAGCTGCAGTCGGGGACCCGCGGGTGGGTGGGTATTTGTGGCGAGCGATTGATTGCCTTTGGGGCTTTGGCAAAGCTTGTACTGACACCGTTTCACCGAGAGCCTCTATAACGCAACCGCAGAGACGAGCAATCGGTACTTTATTCCATTCCATTTGGTGAGCTGCAAACTTTGCCAAATGGTGCATTGAGTGCCGCGAGCTACAGGTCAATCCCCGTTCCTTTCGCTGGCAAGTATCATGACCAATATTTATTCACGTCATCAAAACTTTTACTCGTTATACTCGCGAACCTAGACCGCGACTGCGTCGTCACTTCCGCATTCGTAACACAGATTCGTCAGGTATCGAAAGATCACCGAATGACTAACTCATCGCTACGGGTCTCTTCTCCGTTGTGGGAATAATTATCACGTATGAGATTAATCATCCTTGATTGGGTGATTACTTGGACGCGGGCTAGAACGGACCGAAGAAAAAGTGTACCGCGTGAATTTTTAAATAACAAGAAGACAACGATCTTTCCTTTTTAAATTCTCCCGGTTACTGCTCCACTTGTCGATTTTCAGATTTGTGCAGTTTATGTCGTCGTTATTTAAATCAAATTTGTGATACGTAGAGGAAGCCTCTGTTCGTTAGTTTGAATGGATTACGGAACAGCGATATATAATGCGATTTCTCATAGACTGCAGTGGCTAACCGTTACGTAATGCTTGATTTGTGGTTTTTTTATACTATGTCACAGATAGTTTAGTAATAGAATGTCTGCCTGTGCTTTTTTAGATGTAGAGTAAAATGGCGATTGACATTAAGTTCACAAAGTTCGACAACACACCATGGGGCTTTCGTCTAGCGGGTGGCAGTGACTTCCCGCAACCATTAACAGTCATTAGAGTACGTATTTTCATCATTTCACCAATAACCCCATTCGCAAATCATGATTACATACCCCCATCGTATTTCAAACAGAAATGTAAAAATTATTCATTTTTCTCACAACGAATTACTAAAAAAAATTCATTACAATTGTCAATTCCGAACAGAACAGATCAGTTCTTGGCATAGCTAATCAAACTTCCATCAATAATTAGATACTGCGATGTTTGAGCTTGAAAGCGTCCTTGCGGTATCCGGTTCAAGGCGAGCTTCCAAATTTTAACCCAATGTACCAAACGAATATTTGTGTCACGGCACAATAAATAACTGGCCCTCGGTAGAAGTTACATCATATTTTTAATTCACAGGTAACGGAAGGCAGCCTCGCGGAGTGCATGGGACTTCGAGTAGGTGATATTGTTGTCAGATTGAATGATCAGCCTGTCAGCAGTTACACTCACGGAAGGGCCCAGGAAGCTTTGGTATTGGCGGGAAACAACTTTGTCTTGAGTGTTCTCAGGTAACATCCTAGCCCAGCTCTCGATTTCTAGATAATTTATCACTGTTCGCGGCGCGAGATTATCGGATTATGCAAATTCACCCGCAGACGTAAATTATTTCCATCTTTTGCAGGAGTGAAGACAGTGAGAAAGTCATAGAAGCCATTCAACAGGAAAACATCGTTCCCTATAATATTCCTGTGAGTGCTGTTTTTTTTTTTTTTTTGATAAACATTTTATCGATTTTTCCGAGACAGAATAAGACACACTAGACGCAGTTCGTTCGTAGGAAATGTTTGAACATTTTTATCCAAATCTTAGCTTGAGGAACTAAAACCCGTCTATTCTCCGGAAGTGCCAGAAGAATCCGTACCTGAATCTTGCACGACCGAATTTACGGAATCTGAACGAATGTCCGAAACTCCGGAGAAAATTGTGGATCCTGACGAAGAAGCACTCATGAGCAAGCCCATGGACGCAAACAGCGAGGTTGTGACTAATAAGAATTTAACAGACGAAGAAATAGCTTTGCTGATCCTCGAGGAGGAAGAATTGTTGCCGGAACAAGGAGTTCTCGGGTAAGACTGGAATCCTGAATATTTTCTACTTCCAGTTTCCGTCCTCGGACGAAAAAATGACCGCCTATTTAATCCCTGGTACTGCATTTCCAGAGTAAATTTCAAAAAGCTCAGACCCCGAGCCGCGCTGCTGAAAGAGTCTAAAGTCCTGGAGGAGCTCCAAAAAATCGAGACGGCGGACCCTCCCCAGGTTCAGGAGCTGAAACGCTCGACAACTTTCCTTCAGAAACCTCAACGACCCCCGCCTCGGCCGAAGACAGAAGCGGAACAGCCGAAGGGCGAGCAATATCGCGTCGTGATCCAGAAGCAGAAGAAGAAGAGCTTCATCGAACGGCTCACAGAAAAAGGGCTTCTTGGCCCGATTCCTTCGCCGGAGCCGCCGTCCCAGGTAACGATGTATATCGAGAGCCAATCGACGCTCGCGAGGCTGGAAAATCCCGAGAGTTCGACGTTAGATAAAACTTCGCGGGGTGAAATCCTCAGAAACTCCATTTTTTCGAAGAGACTTCGTAGTAATTACGAAGAATCTGTCATATTTCGGCCGGTTTTTTGGAATCGTAGTCAATTTTGGGATGATTCACGTGCGAAGCCACACCGTGCTAATCGCAAGGTGGAAAAATTGTATTTTAGAAGTCGACAATTCGAGAATAGCATTTTTAAGGGCAAAGACTGGGCCACCTTGGTGAACAGAGTACTGATAATACCATTGAAGACGAATAGAAAAACTAGAATTTACTGGAAAGATCGGTATTTCAAGAAATATCTTGATAAAAACGACACTTCGTTAAATCACGTTAGGGTTTTAGAGAATCAGGTTTTAGGATGAGTTCAAACCAACATCGGAGCCGTGGAAAGGATTGCGCAAGCCGAAAATTTTTTTTTAAGACATTATATTGTAAATTATATGAACCGACAGAAAACTTGGATTAGGGTGGTAAAAAAAATTATTGTAAATAATATCAAATCGTTCGATCGTATTATTATAAGATGTCAGCTGACTGATTGTGAGATGAAATGTAGGCAAAAATTATACTTCAAAGTTTGTTATTTGCGAAAATTGAGAATCGATAATACTTTCAAATTCGGTCTAGTGAGGAAATACATCTCATTAATTGATAATATTTTTCGTAGGGGAAGTATCAGGGCCACAAAAAATGGTAAAAATTTGAATCATAAAAGTGATAATTCCGAAAAAGGGTTCAAATTTGTACAAAGTCAGTTCGTTGGAAAGCTTACGATGTGTTTGTCAAAATGAAACCACAGCTACAAAGTCTTAACGCGCAATTTCAAAAGTGCGAATCCCTGGTTATGCTGTATTCTTTCGAAATCATTTAAGATCGGTGTTCCAATGGCCAGCCATAACGCGATTAAAACGAAATGCATTTCCTCGAAGAAAAGCTTAACTTTCATCGAAATAATCCACAAAAAGTCTAGGAGGCGATCAAAGACTAGAGATAGAAACGAAATAACTTTAAACGGAAAGATGTCGTCTAATTGAAATGCGATATTCGATAAAAACACGAATGGCAAACTGACAGAAGATGAAGTGATCGGAGTTTCGGAAAGAACCAAACGTATTTGTTCGGAAAAAATCGAGTCTCGATATGACGAGTCGAGTTCAGGGCGCAGGCTGTCTTTCGTGCCAACGGTATTGTTCGAAGGTGTGACGAATAATATTGGAATTAATTTTACGAAGTTGTTCGCCTACGCTCTGATACTGTGTGCATCGATGGTCTGCTTAATTTACGCGTACAAATAACTTTCAAACGTCGGTGTCGGTGTTTCTTCAGTGGTTGAAAGATCAGGAGATTGTTTTACATCGGTTATCGCTTCGTACGTACGTACGTACACCGAGTTCACTCACAATCAGTTTTAATAACTTGCGAACGAATTGCGACTGCAGTTGCCCCTTTGAAAGGTGACAAGTATATTTATTACCGGAGAAAATATATCGGCGCATTGATCACGTTTCACTACCACGCATATGATATACTTATTAATATACTCAAAACTTCTGTTCAGACTGAAATATAGGTGTCATTCATCGAACGGTGGTGATGTATAACGGATGCTAAATCATACATAAGTGAAGATCATTCGTTACTTGCTACCTCGTAGGACGATTTATAATATGCAATCATTCATCAAATTTACTGCTTCAGGATTGATTTTAGTGTAGTATTGTCAAGAATATTATTTACGGCATGTTTATGAACTAGCATCGTATTTCATCTATCATTTATTGTTAGTTCGACGTCAGGACAGAACATCTATATGGAAATACACACGGTCAACTGGAATAATATGATTGGTTTGATGCATCAGAGTCTGCATGTGGGATAGATTCGAGTTATGAAAAATAATAAATGAAACTCATATCTGGAGAATATCAAAAAAGAGTTCACTAAATTATAACCTTGCCGGTAAAATCGTAGTGTGTAGAAACTCATTTAAATGCAATATCATCCTCAGCATCCTTCAGACTGTGAAAAGTGTTCGTGTGAAAGTACGAGTAATTTGCGGTGTAATTTATTCTGTTATTCGCTTCAGTAAACAGACGATCATTTTGACCAAGGTGATGTTTCGAAATAACATTCCATCATACGGCAATTGTCAAGTACTTTTCACGGACACTTGTAGATCAAAAATAAGTTCACGATTTTTCTTCTCCAACTTCAGAAGACCACACCTGCGCCAACGCCAACGGCAACACCAGAACCCCCAGTCTGTAATTCCGAAGAAGAATTATCGAGACCAGGATCAAAGGCTGACGGGATGACGGAAGTTATCGAAGAAGTTACCGAGGTTGTTGAATGGGGCGATTGCGGCGAGCAAGATTCTGTTCGAACCGAAGAAATAACTTGCGAAACTCGCGAATCAGAGATAAGTATTGAACAGATATCTGTGCCCAAATTCGACAAAGAAAAGATGAAAGAGCTGGTGACCACGGAGCTGAATCTCGAAAAGCAATTGGAAAGCGTTCAGAGCCAACTACTCGCTCTTAAGCAGTTGCCGAGCGAGATAGAAACACATTTAAGAATCGTTTCGGAACAACTGTACAAAATAATGGAGCTCAGCGGAGTGAGTAAGGACAGCCTGAGTAGCAGTCGTCTGGTATCAGGTACAGGCTCAATTGACGACTTGTTTCGAGTCCGCACTGTCGGTGACCAATGTCTGTTTATTTTAGAGCAAAATTCCGAAGTGACCAAGGAAATAACCGAGGGAGACTACTCGGAACAGGTGGAGGACGAACAAAGTTTGATGATCGACGAAGAGCATCACTACGAAGAAATCGTGGATGACATAAGGGAGAATGGAGTCGAGGAAAATAGAGACGAAGATCAAAGTCACGGCGATGAGAAGCCTAGTGCAGCACCGTGCGAAGCTGACGACGTTCCAAAGATAGTCGAGCCTGCAGAAGAGATAGAGGTGAAGGACGATAGGGTAAAGAAATTTGTCATATCCTACGAGACGCAGATTATAAGATCGAGAGATGCAAGTCCAGCGTTATCCGACAGTGAGTATATTTCGTTGCATTCGTCAAACTGAATACATACATGTGACTGTACCCACACAGTCACGAATACCAAAATAGCAAGTTAAACAATGTTTACTGAATGTATTATAGGAAGCTTTAAACCAGACCCGAACTTGTCGCCAAAAGATCAACTCATACAAGAGTTACAGGTATATTATTACACGTGGAAGGATGTTTGTCCCAGAATTTCCTCTGTTCCATTGTCTCTCACCTTGTTCACGCGTGAATGTACCGATTTTAATAAGAATCAATCTTTCATCCGAATCCAGATCGTTGCACTTTACCGATTTCATTATCTACGTACGCTGCTCTTAAATTTTCATAAAAATCCTCAACCGTGGACTCTCCCTACTGATAAAATACACGGACCGATAGTGTGATGATTTATTCGTAAGGGTCCAAGGTCTCGGTTCATTCATTCAATTCAGACTGACTTCGAATCTGACCGAAGTTGAACCCAGCCGCCGGTTTCTTATCATTCCAAAGTCAATAAGCTAGTTTTTACTGGAATCTCTCCTCAGCGGAATGGAAAGAGAGAGAAACCTTGTTTGGTAAAGATTTCGAATCCGACTGACAATTACCGTGAATCACTCTGCTGTCAGGTTGAATACGCCGGAATGCTCCAGCCTTTTATTCAATGTAACAACGTAAGCCGAATGGCACCGATTCGAACCATCTACGATGTTAGCTTTACTTCCGTTACGTCCGTGGTATCTAACAAAATGTTTTTTCTTTCCCTGTCTTGCACGTTCACGTCACCATACTCTAGAATAACCACCGATTCGATCAAAATTTCGTATTCTTGTTGCACGTGCAGAAAAACGAGTGCGATATTTCACGTATGTTAATCGTCGTACGTAACTAGCGGATCTCGTGTTGTGTTGAGGAAACGTGTCACCTGCATAGATTGTGAATAAGATATGTACGCTGGGCCACCAGTGTCTCATGAATTGCGAATCCAGTGTGAATTGATCAGTACTGTCACGTGCAAAAGCCCTAAAGCTCTCTGTCTTGTCCTGCCTGAGGCGTGAAGGAATAAACTAATACTGAGAATGAGGCACGCCGGTTCGCCAAGTAAATAATGTATTACCCAACGTTTACTCTCCCCCCAAGAAGCGACGATTGATGAAATTGCAGCATGTTGAATCGACGATTATATTGATTTCAGCAAAAACAGGGGAGAAAACACTCGAAAGACCTCTGGCCCCAGGCTAAGCAGGTCGAGCTAACCTACGGGAGGAGATGGAGGTGTCCGAATGACTTTTTCAATGACGAAATGATCGCCGAGGTTTTATCTTCCCAAGCCGAAGTTCTAAACGGCAGAGCGCTTGGGTGAGCTATTTAAAGATAGGCGATGTGTATGAGTATGACGATGATATAACAGTATTTTTGTCCTCTACATCTGCCGAAAACGAGCACAGCCCCGGCAGTTTCGTGTAAATGTATGTGACGTATGAATAATAGACATATTTGCAATCACACGGTGGTATTTCGCGAAGCTAAAACCGGAGGCAACGTGATCCAGCAAAATTTTGCCTACGGAATACGAACGCTGTGGGGGAGCTAAAAACTGCACTGGGTCAACTTCCTCGGCATCGGTGGCTATTTTTCTCTCAACCAACCGTCGATCTGTTTTCAGGATAAATTTCAAAAAATACGAGAAGACAAATCTGCCGAACTACGACCACCTGATGAATTCCTCGGCTTATAAAATGATCCACAAGATGGAGGCAGAACCGCAAAAGGGGATCCCGGTTCGACCAGCCAAGGTTATCGCGGCGGAAGATATCCTCGAACGAGTCGTAAGTGCATTATTTCTCCTTTTGCGTTTAATTATTCTTTCTTTATTTTCTGAATCGCGGCGCCATGCCACCTGTCACCCGGTTTTTCTTGTCTTCTGCATCCTCGCTTGGTACACATCCTGGAATGTCGAGCATCGGTATGCTGGGAACGCGGGTTTTTTAGACAGTGTTATTATTTATTAGAACGCTATTTTTTAGCCAACGTCAAGAGTCGCGTTATGTATTGTGTACAGATATTGCAAGGTTTTACAAGCATATTCTTATCCGTTGCAGAAATCACCAACTCCCAGTGTTATAGAGGATCAAACTACCGAGCGCACAACGATCACCGATAATTAAATTTTTACGCATAATACTATAATATAATAAATAGAATTTTAACCATGCGAATATAATAAATTACAGCAAGTAAGTGGCCGAGTCGCTTGTTTCGAGTAAGAATTTACCAGATAAGAAAAAATAAATTAAATAAAATGTAAACTAAACTCGAGAGTAATCAAACTTACTGTATGATAAAATCATTTATTGTATAATATTTATTGCTAGGAATATTTTGATTTTCTCAAGAATAATAAATTAATAAATAAAACAACCTATACATATGTAATAATATTATGTACCCTGTACCATTTTAATAACTTTACGTCACGGTTTTTTCCGAAGTGTTCGTTATTTCGTTCTATAAAAGCTTACGTTTTGCTGCAGTAAAGCGTGAAATTGAAAATACCGCAGGGCTGCTGATTGGATAAAATGTTTTAAGACTCTCCGCCAGCCGCTGTATTTGTAATTTCCTTGCTCGTCGTCGGATAATCAACCGTCATCGGTTAAAAAATAAACTGATTTCCTGAGATTTATTATTTTTACGATCAGGATATCTCTACTTTCATTTTCTCAATTGAAATGTAGATTTTAAAAGTGGCGTTACGTATCTCCTGAAATACACGAGTCTCCGTACTATAAAGTGTGCAGCTGGGTTCCGTCGAACCGCAATTTTCCGGACTCGAACCGCAAGTCACGGAAAAACGTTAGATCGTTTCGATACACGATTCCTTTTTCCTGTCTCTCTCTTCACTCGCAAGCGTTATTAGCGACTCAGGAGTAGAAAAAAATGCAAACGAAGTAACGAATTCTCCTAAACGTGAGTAAAAATTTGCCACTGTTTTACTTACCGATTTACATGGACTTGCATTGTTGCATCAAGTCTTCTTAGCTATCGAC
This sequence comes from Neodiprion fabricii, assembly GCF_021155785.1. Taxonomy (NCBI): domain Eukaryota; kingdom Metazoa; phylum Arthropoda; class Insecta; order Hymenoptera; family Diprionidae; genus Neodiprion; species Neodiprion fabricii. Next base: position 28,187,790 of record NC_060239.1, read on the forward strand.
TGCGAATTTGAGCACATAGAAAAAGTCCTATTTTTAACAGCGCCTGCAGTCGGCTCAGATCGTGTAATAATGCCAAACTCTCTCTCTCTCTCTACCTCTCTCTCACTCTATGAAGCTGTGCACCTATACGAGCTGCATTGATAGGAGTAGTTCGGTCGATGCTGTAGCTCGTCCGTAAAAACGACTAAATTTAAACTCTACAATTCCAAGCTGCACCGCGTCGCCAAGTCAGCCCTTATTTCCAACGAGCACCGGAGCCTCTCCTCATCCGCAGCTTAGGCGTTAATAAACCGTAGTGTAAACCGGATTATCTATGGAATGTGGTGAAAAGTAAGGTCCGTCACTGCATCAGATTGACACGACAGCCAGAAGTTCATTCAGTTCGTATATTATCCGCTGCTTCCTACGCAACCATAGGTAATATCCTGCGGTCACGTATACAAGACACGCGTGCAAGAGCTGTTGATTTTGACGCGATATATTTAGACAGAAACTCCCCGGGGTTAATGACTACTACTGTCTGCCGATAATGAGTTTCTCGTCGCGACCGCCCCGTGTTCCCCATATCTCAGACTCGTCTCACGTACTTCGAAATCTGAACCCAAGAAATATTTTAATCCTATTACCGGTCACGCATACATGCATCCCTCCATGCAGATGCCTGAACTGCGCGATCATTCTTGATCCATTCGATTCAGTAATGGGCAACGACGACGATTCGATTCCAACGTCGAATTGGGTATTTCGCGCATAATCTGTGCTAGGTACAATCAATTGTTGGCATTCTTCAACCATACACGCAACGCGGTGAGTTTCTTCGAACCGCGGAATATTATGCGCGAATACGGCGCAGCTGGAAAATAATTTGTATTCGTTATTCCGAGGCGTTAATGTTGTTCAGAATTTCCTTCTTCTTAGCGAATGTGTGTATCAATGACTCGAAGACGGAGCCGCTATTTTTACGCAACCTCTAAAAGAAACCTCGGAAATCTCTTAGTCGACGATCGATCGTCAACACACACAGAGACCAATTGGGTTTCGTGAATGAATGATGCGGTGTCCTTATTGCGACGTTAACGAAATCGATATTTATAATTGAGAAATTTGACTGATTTTGTGGTTGACGTAACTACAGACGATTAGCGATTGATCAAAGTTGTTTTTATCAAAAAGCTACATCGTTTCGTTAGCCGCCGATTTCGTCTTGGAATTAGCATACCTGTTCGTTGAACTCAATCATCGAGTTATTATACCTAAAACCGATTAGACGTGCGATATCACATCGTACCGATCTGCGGTGACGTTCGTCATGAATTACCGCTGCGCATACAGCGACAAGTATGTATGGAACAAAGTAAATTTCCAATGCCGCGGAACGAGTCATCGGGATTGTAATTCGCGATCATTTAGCATACCTGCGTAGGTCCAAGTTCCGAAAGACAGGCGACGGTGCAGCGAAAGCGTTGACTCACTATCGCTGACTAGCTCAGAACCGTTGCGTGGTGGTCTCCTGGTCATTTTGAGTCGAGGATATTACAACCAGGGCTGGCCCCTCGTACCTGCAACAATTCATGCAAAACGTGTTAAGAATGATTCACGAACTAGTTCGCATTCTCGTGACCGTTGCAGCGGTCCTGGAGAAGGGGAAATGCAGCAGCAGCCGAGCAACTAGTGAAATAAAGACTACGACTCGTCTCGCTCTCGATGGCAATTGATATGCCAAAGATACGGGAGGCGTGCTGGCTTCGCACAATTTCCCAGAAATACGTCTGAGGAAATATTCCGGAGATCTCCTGCAACAACGTCACGCAGCGGAAGTAAACGAACCGCGTTGCGGCTTCCGTGCGGCTGAACGCTGCGGAACCAGGTTGGTCGTGGCAACTGTGGAACGATCTCATTTTCTCCAATGTAAAGCCGTTGAGTTAAATCATAAAACTCCCGAAGCAGCACAATGTCTCGTAATCGTTAGCGCTTTTTCGATTTTACAATTCGACGCTGAAAGCTTGACGGTAAAACGTGATTATACATTTATACATGTGCAAAGACTTCGATTTTACGCATTCTGGGGAAGGCGTACAATCGCAATCGTGTCGAGTTCTCGGCTTTTTCGTTTCACGGATACAACATAGACTCGTCGACGTAGCAATCAGCGGGAAATTCCTGAGCCAGTGATACCGCGAATGAGCGGAATTTTACGGTGGCTATCAATTAACAATTAAGTCTGTACGTCGGCTCGGCGTAGATTCGACGAGGAGCTGCGGGCACCGGATAGCCAAAGCGCAAAGGAGAGCTGGAGGGAAATGCTGAGAATGCCAACGCCGGCTGCTCGCCGACCCGATCCCAGTAGATCCCGGTAGAATCTCTTCGTGCGGCACGACGCATGCGCGCCAGAGTCGCCGGTTTGGAGAGCATGGAGAGAGCTCCTGCCCGAGTGACCAGAGTTTACTCCGGTTTTCGCGTTCCTCGAGAACATCGTCGCGGTGCTTAGACAGTCACTCCCGATCGTTTCGTTACCAACTTCGCGTCCCACGAATCACATTTCGCACATACAACGTAAAGGAAGAAAGTTGATTGTCGCTAAAAACGTAAAGTTATAATAAACTAATTCTAAGATTTTATTTCAAAACGCGCGTTGCATTTAAACAAGTATAAACAGTACTTGTCGGATTATCGGTTGATAGGGTTTTTTTTTTTTTTTGCATATGCTCGTTTGGCGCAAGTTTTCTTTCGTTGATTGTTTGAATTACTCTCGCAAATTTTAATCACCAATTGGAATTTGTTACTTAAAAAGTTTGAGTGATGGCGCAGCTAATCAGCGTCAAGTTATCCAGGTTTGATAATTCACCTTGGGGCTTCCGACTTCAAGGTGGCAAGGATTTTGGAACACCTCTCGTCGTTCAGAAGGTTAGTCTTCTTTATTGCTTTTCCGTTCAATAATTATCGCGCATAGTTTTGCTGGAAATCGGTACGCAGTACTATCCACTATATATCTTCAGCTTTACAATTAGTTCGAATTCAAATATTCAACGATTTCTTTGCCTTTTCAATATATACACCGACATGAAACGACTATTATCGCTTTTCTTTTTTCACGACTATCGACGATCGTCGTGAAATAATTGCAACGCGTTGACTTCAATTTGCATACAACGGATGAAATATTGTTCACAGTTTTATGAGCAGAGAATCGAATGTAATTGTTGCAAGTTGACAGACGGCTGAAGATTGCATAAAATTCAAAGTTCAATTCCACTGCTATAAATAAGTTTGAAATCACATTACCGATATAGTCCGGTAAATCGCCCCCGGACAATAGAATATTTTGAATCGGTAAAGTCCGATAAATGTATACATATGTATACAAGTCACCTTGAAACATGGATAGAGAATTGTTCGAAGTTCATGACAGAGCATATTTCTTCACCTGCTGATCGCAGTATTGAATCCAACTAACGCATTCCACCGTTCATTCATTGTTTATAATATCGCAAATCCGTTGCGTGGCTCGGATAAATATATACACAAGGGTTTCAAGAGCGATTTTGTGTAACGTGATACGCGTTGCTTCATTTATATCGCGCGCCAGAAACCGCGATGCAGGCATTTGAAGAACCGACGTTCCGCTTCGCTATAGGTATCTGCACCGTTCGTCATCCCTAGGTGTTTATCTATAAATTTGACAAAATTATACCGCGGGCATAACCGAAATAAGATGTTCAGCATTATTATGCATACCAATGTTATAAGTGTAACGAGCGGTTGCGCAATTGCAAAATAATGCCAACATTTTTGTATACTTTGAATAACACAATTCGTTGCCAACTGTTATCTTTTTCTTAGTTGTTTTTTCTTCAATTTTTGTTTTTATACTCTTCCTTTTCAACTCGTGCTCGTGCCAAATTATCTAAGCAATTATGTCGGCGTGTGGAAACCAGCCCGACATTCATTGTCACTAGCACTCGCGTATAACAAACATATACGTGCCTTTCTTACAAGCTTCATATATATTTTCGCGGTTCGCATGAATTATTTTAACGGTCAGTTGCAAGTATATACATGTTACAATAAAGGCGGCGTTGTGATTAAAGTTGTAAAAATATTTCTGTATTCTCGAAGGTGGGTGGTTGTCTCACCGATGCAGTGAGATCGGAATCATGCATGACTAATTCTATCCGAGTAAAAATATTTAAACAAAGAATGACTATGCCATTTGGTAAACAGTCGCCTTTGAGCACGTTATGTACGACATGCTCTCGCTGAACAACCGGCTCATTGATTCACAACCGCCAATTATAATGAGGGAATTGTATTAGGTATATCAGATTAGACGAGCTCAGGTTCAATTTGATGAGATTAAACTACTTCCATGTTTTACCAAAACAGTGCTTCGCCATTGAATTGCAGAAAAACCAGTTACTTGCTGAAGGTATATAACGCAATTAGAGAAAGGCGAAAACGATATCGCGACAAATTTCAGATGAGCGGACCAGCCGTTGCGACAGCTTCTACTCCAAATACTCGTAGGGGTTCAGGTTACGCGGTCGTGATGCACTAACGAAATCTAAGCGATTAGTTATGTATATCCATTGCCTGCATTGGCTGGACGGACGTGACTTGGAACACGGCGCTTAATTCGAGTCTCTGACATTAGAGTACAACAGAGAGTTTGAAAGACATTTCGCTGACGATTTGGAATATTTTAAATAATCCGCGTTCAGTCCAAGGAAAACGTAATCGCGGTATTTTACGTTTCGCGATTTTTGGATGAACGCGCAGAGCGATTGCGGCAGGAAAAAAATTCGCGAGATGTAATATGAGTGAAATTGTTTAGGCGGGCTAATGGCTATTTTGAGAAGGTGCCTTTGCGAAACGCATATCACCACTGTACCAAGGAGACGCCGCGACGCGCCGCGACGCCAAACGGGAGACGATCGCCCTCGAGTTTCCTGTTTGAAGACACTATAAAAATAAATTCAGATACACCCGATGTGTCTAAAATTGAAACGATCCAGCGATATGGAAACGAATAGTTTTGACAAAACTTCATTCGCTCCGACGAAAACTTGGTAATAATTAAACGTGTCTCGTCGCAGGTGGCAGTTACACAGGCGCACCGTTTAAACACTCGTCGCTTTGCTCGTGAAGTGCATTTAACCTGACACAATTTCAGCCCGACGCTATTTTGGGGGGCAGTAGTACAATTCGTGAGTGAAATTGTATCAATTCCATGGCTATTAATGTTGCACGATGTGCTATTCTTACAATGAATAGACACGCATCTTCACGCGTAGTTTTTCAGTCAATTCTTTCGAACGACTACCCAAATTACCCTTCGATGACCCCTTTTCAACCATCTCAAGTGCCGTCGGCCCTCCTCATACACGTGTCTTCTTTTCTCCGACGCAGATTGATCTCAAGTTTCCACAATTAATCGCGGTCTGTAAGCTATAAATTCACGTATCAATACAGCTGCACGATAGGACTATCGCATTGTAACGATACGTGTCCCTAATTGACCATGAGTTATGTCATACATTGGGACAGAACGGCTCTTGTAAGGCGTCCGTTTCAGTCACTGTCAAAATCACGAGAACCGTGAAAATGAAAGGAATAAGGAAGAAAAAATGTTCATGCAGTTGAAAATGTAATGCCCACTCGCGCCCGCGTAAGTATTCTTGCATTTTCAGTGTCACCGATATCGTCACGTAACGATAACGTATAATTTACACGGTAATTTTACTTGTTTTTTTCTCTATTAGAATAACCTTCGTGGTTGGAACGTCGGACAATTTACAGCCATACCGTTGTCGCTACTAATTAGTGTATAATTCTTTTTTGAAAGTAGACCTAAATCGATTATAGGGGAAACTCTCAATTAGATTATTCGCAATTCCAGTTCCACACTTGCGCATAAATCGCCCAAAGCATCTTTGCAAGATTACTCGAATGTCGAAAGGACGGTCAGATTTAGCGCTGTAATTTTAGCGAGCTTCGATCGAACGAACAGCAACTCATAGATATTTCGAGAATTATTGAAAGTGCCAATGTTTTTAGGTTGACTGACTTTTCTTCGCTGCGGCGTGCGCGTATTGAAGAAGAAATCGATGTATCTATAGGTATATGTAGAAATTGTTTACGACCTATAAATGGTAATAAACTTGACTAAATTATTCCCTCGTGCCGGATATTTTTAAGTTATTAAAAACACGAAACTCATCTCCGTAACCGTAAACTACTGTTCCACATACAAGTAGCAATGGAATGAGATCCTGACTGGATCCAAGCCCAGACCAGACGGCTCTTTAACTTGTTTTTTTTCTATTCCTACGACTGAGCTACGCGACGACTCACGACCCCCGTGTTATGTGACAGTGAAAAAAGTAAAATTTACACCGAAAGCTTCATATATTTGACTTGTACGTATTCACGTCTGTGTCTACGAACATTGTCACACGGAACGTTATTTAAATCCTTCCAGGAAGGAAAAATTCTCAAATGGCCCGTTTTTGTTCAGGGTGAAACCTTAGCCAGATGTGAGCTGTAATGGGCCGACAAGTATCGGAGATTAAAGAATCGTCGACGACAGAGAAAGAGAAACCGAACGAAAGTTGGTTGGGACGAACGACAGCGGAATACGTCGAATTGCAAGTTGCTCAATTATCGTCCGTGTATATCAATCAGTCCCTGAAAAGAGGACTCATGTTCACAAGGAGTGCACGATATGCAAGTGAGCGAAGAATTCCGAGTCATCTTCAAAGATAACTTGTTGTTCGCTCTTCTCGTTATATTATTGTGAAATTTATGTAACGTCTACGTTGCACCGCTGCACCGTCATCGTCGTAAGCGTTTGCTCGGAGCCAAGGAAATACGAAACCGCAATCGTCGAGGCATACTTGCATGCTTGAGAAGTGTGAAATTTGCGAAATTCCGCCGACCGTCATGCTTTTGTACAGGGTCGCGTCCTACTATATAATACGACGGTTTTTACGATCATCGCGTTTCTAACAGCGGTACAGCGTGAGATTTTGGCAGAGAAAATTGACGCGCGGTATACTTGGAAGGTCGAAACTATCGGTACGATGTCATGAATTAATTCGGCCCCTGTAGAGTGGCGGTCCGCGACCCTAGGTTTGGAATTTCGACATTTAAACGGAGAGACTGTCCTTGAACTTTAATACGTATAACCCGTATACATTGCATATCTCTAGACGGAAGTAGAACCAAACCAGCAGTTACGTCATCGACGTTGAACCGCGGCTCCGATTGAAATGCAATGACGAGATAACGTCAATTATGATTTCGTGCATTTCTTTTTTCTCTCATTTCTTTTCATTTGACGTGTACAAATTACGTCTTCGCATACAACGTCCGTTCGCAGGAACGTGACTTTCGATCTAGAAAAGATAATTCGAACCGATGCAACGGCGTCGTGATTATCAGATCCGAGCGAAAATCACGTCCCTGCGTATCTGCGAATATAAACGATTGCCCGTAAGGAGAGATGGAAAAAGCGAAAAAGATTTTACAACATTTCAGCACGTAACGGAGTCAAACCGGCGCGAAGACGACGAGGTGATAACGTCTACGTCGAGTCTACGGGGGCACGTCTGACGTCACCGGAGCTTACATGCGGACGTCGACGTAGATACATAATACGTCTTACAACACGGCGCCTTGAGATACGTGCGTCGTAACGTACGCGACGTAATGTCGAAAAACAAAAGGGGGGATAAAAAGCAGGGAAACGAAGGGCGTTCGTCGCGTTAAACGCGTCGTCCTAGCTCTCGAATTCGCGGTCGTACATGTTTTTGCACCTAGAAGAGGTGAGGTGCGTGGGCGTGTTGGCGAACGGTCAGAACGGAGGCCTTTGCGTAGGCAGCCGCGCGATCGGAAGATTGCGTGAGCTTCGAGTGCACACGGTACGAATATACCACCACCGACTTCGACGAAGAGAACCCAACATAACGTGCCAGTGGCGTAACCTTCTCGTCTTGGCCCGGGACCCAGGGTTGTCACCAGCTGACAAGAGCGTGCAGTGAAACAGGATATTCGATCGTCGCGACTTCTTCCTCCGACCTCCGTTAAGGATGGCTAAAAGGCACCTTAATTGGGATGACGTGAATATGAGAGACTGACCGTCGGATAGATAGATAGATGGATAAGTATATGTTTATTACGTCAAGTACATATCTACAGAAAAATGACAGGATCATCGTGGCTGCATTCCGAAGATCCATGCTACGGTACCGGTATTCCACTTACGCGAAGGAAGACTTCCTTCCATTAATCTGCACCCTCTCTGCCTCCGAGGGATAACGTAAAGCGAGGACTCCATTGGCTTGGCAGAAACACGACTCAAGTTTCGAGTCCCGCGGCTAATGGTGCCATGTACCAGGGAAAAGACAAACGACCGTGCTCGCGGACGAAGCTGCGTTGCATCCCGCGAGAGGAACGGCGAATTCGAAGACGAATGGATCGGACGGATTTATAGCCGGTCATCGGAGGGAACCGTTCTTGATTGGTCGTTACTCGTCTGGTCAAGGCCTGCTCGCCGGGACCCGCTTTCGGTTACATCGGAGCAACGAGCAACGCTCTTGAAAAGTTTTACACCGATTTGTAACGGGCCGACTCGTATTGGTATCAGGCTAAATCAGTGGCCGGACGGAGATCAATTAGTTTACGTCTCATTTGCTCCGATCGTCGTTGTCGTCTGGCTGCAGTCTACGGACCGCATTCACCGTGCCTCCACCTGCAGCCGTTCGTTGAGCCTGATTCTCAAGGTGTTTCAAGGAGGAACATTGTCCCTTTCAATCCTCGCCGTCCAACGAGTACGTCCAACGTGTCTTTCTTTCCAAACGTAGCTACGGAGTGTGAAAAAAGGTTGGAACCAACGGTCCATTTCTTTCACGCCTGATATAATACAGTTCGTTCTGTAAAAAAATCAATCGGAGAATTCGTTCGTCGACCTACGCACGGCATGTGTAAATATTTAATTCCCGAGCATTTATACCCTGGAAGTTTACGCGATATCGTTTAGACGCGGAACGAGATGACATCCGTAATTCGGGGTTAATAATATTGTTACGAGTCCTGGTAAAACGTTGAGACTTCTGTCAGCCGGATCTCCGCACCGGGGTTTTCGCCACTTTTTTCCGCCCCTGTCGCCGGGGCTGCCCCTTCCTTCGAGATCTTCGTTGAGGCCGTCCGCTGTTGCAACCCCGGCTCGCCTCGCCGCGGTGGCTGGTATTAATAGAGGCAACGAAGGCCTGGTGCCGGCCGACAAAGCTTACTCTCGCGGATATAAAAATATCGCTTTTATTTCGTCCGCCATTTTGAAATCAGTGTATATTTCCTCCGACTCGTGGGATTCGCTTGCTCGCGCGCGTGTCTCGCCTTTTCTTTCGACCGTTACCACACCGGTGTATTTCCAGCTGGTAAATGAGAAGAAAAAAAGAAAACGAAGGAACGGACTAACGATTCCCTGGTCAACTGAGAATCGCCAAATTCCCGACCGATCGTCCCCCCGATCTGCACGCGCCAAAAACGATGCGGCACGCGTGCTCGGCGCCCATCGAAATTCGCCGGATCGACTGACAGGTGTGGGAAATATGCCAACTGGCTCCGTACCCGCAAATTTTATTGCCGAGTTTGCCTTTCTATCGACACGGGGAAATCAGAGGATTAGAATCCAGGCGCCCGAGTTGTAACGCGATACCTTAAACCTTGCACTCTTTGAGATCGAACCGTGAACCTTTCGATCTGTCGGATAGACGGAAGCCTTTCGACAAAAAAAAAAAAAAAAAATCAAACGCTCGTCTCACGCAATGTCTGTAACATGCGAAAGAAGAAAATGATACGGCAGCTCAAGTTGTTGGGAAGATTCTTCGTTCCGGCACCGATTAATTATTCATAATTAAACGACGGTGTACCTGGTGGATATTAAAACTTCTGGTAACACCTCGCGAATTCCGATCACGCTCGACTCACATTGAACTCGCGTTTCCCATGTACCTCGATCTCAGCGCCGTTGATGAAGACAATAACTGCCGGCATAATATTCCGATTGTGAGAAGCATTGTAGGCTCTTTTTGTCCGTCGACCTTATAACGAAGCGGAATTCTCTTACAGGTCTGTATAATGGTATAGCCGTCGTAAAGAAAAACGTGCGAATATATTTTTTTCCGAGACAAAGGATAGTATTTCGCAATGTTGATTCAACGTCAGGGTGCGTTATCAGAGGTTTCGCGTCGCACGTAGGTTAACGCTATGTATTATACATATACATATGCATAAACATTATACACATCTACGTGACCACATCTGCCGAGAAGAAATTCCGCAGTGAGATTGTCAGCCAGGTACAGACCACGAGTAGATATCTATGAAGATCAGATACAACTATCGAAACTTCCTAGGAATTCCGCCTCAGGGATCGAGGATTTAGTTAGTTATCAAAGCAAAACATTGACCCGAGGTATTTCGCACCTTGGCTTACAAGTACAAAGAACGCGGCAGAACGGGCGTCTTCGTACAATTAGGTATTTGGTAGGAAAGAAAGGAAAAGAAAAGAAAAGACATCGCGAGCGAAACAAAGAATATGTATATCGCGCGATGTGGGCGAGTAACACCGGCGCTCGAGAGGTTGGGACAGGGGGCTGTTCGCATTTTTTGCAAAATTTCTTATCTCCCAACGCGCCGTCCTGTCTAACAGCTAAACCACATTCCTACGCGTCACATCCGCCCCCCGAAACCCGCAGTCATCCTTTGTCACTGTTGTTATTATTATTCCTGTTGATGTTATCATTATTATTCGTCAGGATAAAACGTACGCAGCGAGATAGTCGACGCTCATCGGGCGGAAGATGAGGTCACCGATCACCAGAGACTACCTCTCGACGCTCGACGTCGGCGCCGCCGGCATGCTTCGCTGTGTCAACTTAGAGCTCCTACACTGCATGAATCACTGTTTTAAGTAGAAAAATGAAAAAGTTTAACAAACTGCACCGTTCCGCGCAACTAAACGTTGGTGAATGATTTTTTCAAATTTCTATGACTAAGGCGCGAGTTTCGCAGGTTTTTAGTTGGAGCAAAAGACGCTCTCGGCAATGTGATTCAGCAAAAACGCAAACTTGAAATTGAAAGAACTAGTAAATCTATACAGTATTATAGTATTATAATACTAACAGTGTTACACTCGGAAGGATGGAATTTGCAAAACTGCGTTGGAATTCGTCGCGGTAACTACAATGAGGAATACGTAATTACCCGTTTCTTTCTTCTTTTTTATGCGAATACGCCTTTCGTTCTCTGATCTAAGAGTATCGTTTAGAACCAGACGTCTTCGCTCATCGCATACTTCAGGTCAAGCTGCAAATCCCCGCACTCTCGTGAATGAACACATAAACGATCAACCGTGCAGATAAATCGTAACCACAACGAGAGACATTTGTCGATGGAATGTTGTTCATTGAAGTGCAATAATAAGATGAGATCACCGATCACCTTGACCTCGGAGGCTACGACCTGTGCCAGGCAACATCCGACAGGCTCAAGTCCGCGGCTGTGAGATCGAGCGTCAATGATTCAGGCGAGGAACCGGTAGAGAGGAACCGATACGCGAACGATCGATCGTTCCCAGTGATCCGTTTGCACAGTACGCGTAGGAATACGGTCCGCAAAGAGAGCTGGTATTTTTTTTCGAACATACGAAGCGAAGGTAGACAAGCAGACAGGCAAATCAGGGCTATAAATGTCTATACAATTATATACCTACGGAAAGGTACAGGAAACACCTACACGAGTAAATAAATCTTATCTCCGGGCATTTGGCTCCTCGACCTGCGCGAGGCGATGACCTGAAAAACAACGAGCAGGAAAGAAATAATTCTGAACAACGGACGGAGACGATCGTTCGACGCAATTAGGTAGACATGTTCGTACCTAGGTGTACAGCGGAAGGTGGATGATCACGCGGACGAACAGTGAGAGTCCCCGTCTTTATCACGGTGGAATCAAATGAAAATATAATATATATGGTAATAGACCGCGCTACCCATGTGCGTAGACCTGGAATTTATCGTCGGACCTTTGTACCTGAGCGTTAGTCACACGCTGGGCTTTACACGTGGATAGTCGCATCTTTCTCCTCGGTTCTTATCGCAGTGTTAATATTAGAGAAATATTTCGACCAGAGAAAATCGTCGGAGGCTTCCTGGAAGCTCAATGACGAATGATCGGTGATAATTTGTCGAGCTTCTGATTCATCTACACCGTTACGGAATCAAGCGTCACTGCAGCCGTATTCGAATACATGCAATTGTATCTACGGACTTTGCGACAAATAAAATCGTCATACCAGTTGTTACAACTGCGTTGAATAAACGCTGACTCGAGATAAAGGCTCCGGTGAATTGTACATATATGTATACGCGGCTAAATAAATAAACAGCGACGTGCGCGCTACGAGCTAAAACCGTTGAATACCGAGCGAAAGTGTTTATCACGCACAAATTCACCGTGAATAATATTCCTGTTAAATTTGTTCGTTGGGTATATCATATAGACTGACAGCCGGTTACAGGCACGCACACGATGCCAGCCTGCGAGCTAATATCAATGCCTGTAGGATACGAGGAATATGTACATACCTATACCTAAATGGATGTACACAAGAACGCAGCATGACGTCAGGTAAATTCACCGGACGGCGTCACTGAATCGTCGCGTTCGTCAAGATACGACTCCCTCTTATCTGTAAATTATAGGTATGTACACGTTGCCGTGTGCTCGCCGTTGCATATTACATGTTACATTGTTACGATGCTCACGGGACTTGGCATCGTTGTCGTTGTATGTCCATGTAGGCGTGTATGTGATGCGGTGGAAGATTGCAATATTTTCAGAATTTCGAAAACACGAATAACATGTGTCCAGGGAAACAGTGTCGGCAGACGTTTTTCTCACGCTCACGGCAAGCGGAATTCGCAGCTCAAGCGGCGCAGAACATGCAGTGTGCATGTTTAATTTTCGCATCTGACGTACAAGTGCAGATAGTTCATTCAAACAACTATCCCCGTTCTCGGAATATGTGTAAAATAAGAAAATTGTATCGAAGACTTAATTTATATCCGTAATGGGGACCATCTGCTTGTATCACTTCAAAGAGATACCAATAACAGCCACTCGCAGAAAGATGTGAAAAGTATGTCGAAGCTAAATTCGTAAAGCTGTACGTTCGTGGCAGTATAATGTATAAATAATGCTTGATTGGTAGGCTTCGATTTACGCGATTCGGTTTTCTGACATTGGTATAAACATTTCAGCATGACGGAAATAAAAAGAATCGAGACGATGGTTGTCGCTGACGTCACGAAGTACTCGGTACCAAATGAGCGCTGAGTTGCATTAATTGACAATAACCTATCTACCTTTACCGAGCAACTTTCAACTGTATAAATTACAAAAATATTCAGCGAATACAGTTGACTGCTTTCTAGCAGATTCCTTCTCTCTTCCCGCGCGTAAAAAATTCACTCTCTCGTTCTCACTTACCCGGCTCACTTTTACGCTCGCATATAATAGGCCGTGTAGTATAAGTCGATGTAACAGTCAAGTCATTTTCTGCGGAACATCGTTGTTCTCAGAAGCGATGATCATGACTATTTACAATCATACGCTCAGCTATTAAGCTTCGGGAAGTTGTGGTTAACGAATTTTGACAAGGTGTTTCTGGAGATGGATGACGCGTTTATCGCCGTGATCTCACGGTCATGGTCGAAGGCGTGGACTTGTATGGCTCGACGCGATTACAGCGTCCACGTTAATCTGATAATGATCGAAACGAGTGCGTGAAATTGATTAGCGTTCGATGTCTCGGACCGTTATTTTTCCTCAACGAGCTTTCCAAATAATCTGCATCTCTAACGAAGGTTTTCCCCTTACGTGTAACATTCCGGAGGTTTAATTCTTAGTATAATTTTATGCGGATTCGGTAGTTGGGTTTTCGTGAGAATAAATTAAATCGTTCGACGCGGTGATAAAAACGGGTCTTTCGACAGAATGAGTCTCGGGGAAATCGAGTACGAGAATGCACGACTTGAATGTTTTACCATTGGGTGCAGTTAAAGATCTCGACGCAATTTTCAGGTCGACTGATCGGCCTTCCGACGGTTAGATCGACTCAACATATTCATTAATTTAATCACATGAGCTTAGAAGCTTACAGCTAGAGTCTGACCCCAGACAATATTCAGCGATGCGACGCGCAAAACACTCTCCTCGCGATATCATGTTACCGGCTCATTACGCTCGGTCGACGAATTTGAATGTAAGGTTGACTCGGCATGAAGAGGCGGGAGAATATTCATCGGAGATCATTGACTCGGCTAAGCCGAAAGAATCTCGCTTCAAATTCAAGGGTTACGTCACTCTCGCTTTCTCTGTTCACATATCGGAATAACGAAACACACCGAGTCACAGCCGAAGGAACAACTTACTCGATATTCCCGCATCTGAAGTTGAAGAAGCATCGCCCTCGCGTACGAACGTAGGTGTAAGAAATTCCCAACGAAACAGTCGGAAGACATCGGCCCTGCATCTATTGCCCTGGCTCGTTTTCCATCGTTAATAGCGAAGCCAACTCGGTACCAAACCTATCCACGGCTAGGGCCCACCCTGCAGTTCGTCGTCAGGGACAGTATTTCACGCGTGGGTTGATCCCCGGCACGAGAAGGAGACTTGTAGCGGGACCAAACGACCCACTGCATCAGCGTGTTACGGCACGGTCTTTGGGTTTTAGAACCTGTGCTTGATCGTCATAGCTGGGGAATGCATTCCGCCTGCCATGGGCGAGAGATGGAAGAAGCGCGGCGAGGGGTTCCATCTCTGATAACCCGCTCATCGGAATGCGCACCAGCCTAATGCCTCGTCTCGACTCCTTCGAGTGCATATAATAAGAAGCTATTTTTAGACCGGTCCATGGCTATTTTTAGAACGTTCCTCGGTTCCAAGTTCAACCCTGACTCAGTCACGTCACGTGCAACGCAATAGTTACACTCACCGCTTATGTAAAGACGATCTTGCAACTCAGGGCTTTCCGGGATTCTACACATATATATGTCTGATAGATTGCCAAATGCATGACCGAATGGTGCTCTTTCGATACATGCAGCATGCATTTGCGAGGTGCAATATTCCTACCGAAGGAAAATTGCGGGATACAGAGGCGATTTTTTTGCCATCCGAGTAGAAACTTGCACGAATGTGGTAAAAGCCTGCACTCTGTATCTTATCGATTTCTTTTTCAATTATTTTCTTAACGTGTTTGGGAGGTTAAAAGTATCCAAACGATTTCTCGGTAGGAACTAAGAGGATCGTTGTCACACGCGTTGACGCTGAAACGCTAATCAGTAGGAGATTGTATAACGGTGATCTAGACTTACGGCAGTGGTGTTGCTGTTACAGTTTTAAGTACCAGGCCCGAGTTCGAATAGTAAACACGTAGAAATATCCCTGCGATAGCAATCCTCATGCTCGCGTCCAATTCAGTAAAAAAAATACTCTTCAGGTTATCTGCCGACGAGTATTATTATACCTTCACGACATACCCCGAAAGTATAATATATGAACACGTCAGGAAGCAAACAGTTTCACAGACTATTTGACGGGCGTTCCGCCCAGGGATAAGCCTTGGGCTTGTGTTGTCGAAAATATTCCGTAAACATGGCAGACGCCAGAGGAGCAACCAAGGTATTTTACAATCAACATCTTACAGTCGGAGCTAAGAGTGTCGAATGCAGCACCTATGGTAAAATAAAAGCAGGAACTTCCGCGAGAGTATCAAAGCTCCATCGAATTGGTTTGTCCTCATTTTATACTCAAGAGTGATCCGGTATCACACGAGTGGTTTCGGAAGTGCAGACAGAAATAAAGCCTTCCCTGGGAAATACGTAGCCCCCTTGGGCTATCGGAGAAGCTGTGGTGCTGACGTCTCGGCCAGCATGCGTTTAACGAATTGAAAATAGGCGCCGGAACGAATCGGTCTCGACTCGCGACTCACAGTGTCGCGTTACGCACGCTAACACTGACGTAACTCTGCGCAAAGCTATTTGCGGCCCTTGGCGTAAACTCATCCTCCATCCCAATTTCACGAGGCCGATTACACACAAGCCAAGACACAAGAGGAATCGATGGATTAACGCGAGTTTAACAGGCGCACATCCCGTTCGTTCTATAAATTTATACAGATATTTCCTCGCGCCGAGTTGCAGCGTAAGAGGTCGTCCAATTCGGACCAAACGATGGCACCTTGATAGATACGACGCGAACAAAATTAGCTGGAGAATATTGAGATTCGCATCCCGTAATGAGGTCGTTCAAAACTCTGAAAATATACCAGGGGATCAGGTACTGCAAATTTTGACACAGCTGTCGCGCGTGACGACTCCGACTACCATCATCTCTTACCCAAACACATTATCTAGCATTGGAAGTTTCTACGTTCCACGATAAATGACTTCTCTTGTTTTCATACTATGAAGACGATGGACGAGAATTCCATTCCGTATTTACGAATCATTTAGTTAGACAATATGCTTCGTGTGCAAACAATGTCCCGGAGTTACTTGGTTGCTCGCAGCCTTTTGATCATAGTGCACTGTTTTTGCGACGTAATTTGGGCAAGTATATATTTGTAGAAACACTAATATACCACAGTGGGTGAATCAGACGAGGATGAGTAGCGGAAGGAAAAGATCGCGTTTTGGAATTCAGTTAGCGCTGACTGTACAAAGGTCAGTATGCGATAATAAACCGTCTATTTTTATCTCATACCGGTGAAACGCGAACCGGTTAAAGCTGCGTCTGTCTTAATCTGCTAGGAAGGCAGGTGGACAATTTTCGTTTCACGTATACTTCGATCTTGAGCAACCTGCACCCCAATTATAAACTTTCGAATTATTATAGCCGTCAATATAAATTTTAACTTTCGTTGAACACTTGGCGCCGCATCGACAGGGTTTCTTTTTCAAGAAAGTATCGAACGAATGATGATCATGATCAGAAGAAAAGAAGAATCCACCGAACGAGAAGAAGTTCATTCCGCGTCGATCACAGTGTTTGAGTAATAATCGATCGAATACACCTCGATTCAAGTAATCAAAACTGTTAACGTCGGTCGAACGATCATCGCGGATGCTGGGGGGCATGGCTCATCAAATACGGCAGCTTTCAAAGTAGTTGCTAGCGGCAGGGTGACCCAGTTTCTGATTCACTCAAAAGCATCATTGCGCGATTCGACTGCAGGCAGCCGTAAAAATAACAGCGGGATAAATTCCAATATATTTGGCAGCAGTAGTCATTTATTAGAAGGCCTCAGCCGTTAATTATTTCTGATACTGGCCCAGGAAATGGGGCCAATGCCTTAGCTGCGATAACTTGATGCACCAGGCTTCGAACTGCGTCTTAAATCTCATGAATGAAGGTCCAGTATTCGCAAGGCCCTCCTTTCTCGCTCGTTCTCTCTCTCTCTCTCTCTCTCTCTCTCTCTCAAGCTTGCTTTCTCTCACTCTCCCCTCTGTGATCATCTCCCATTGCACCAATTTCTCTCTTCCTTTTTCCTCCGAGGAAGCAGCAGCGTCTGGAACCCGGAGTCTGGATCGGTTAATTGATACCCTGTGCGGCGCTCGACGTGCCATGTTCCATAAAAATAGATCCTTGAGACCGCATAAACGATGCCTGGAAGACACTTATTCTCCTTTTTCATCACCGTTGTAATGACGATCATTATCGTTATCGAGGCTATCATCGGTGGGGTCATTCGCGTTCTCTTCCGGCATTAACAAGCCACGTATGAAAACAGAGCAATCGCTTACGGGTTCCCTGCATCAAAGTGTGCCGCCATTAATTCGACTGGAAGAAATGCAGTGTTCGATATCATGTGTTTGCTCTGTCTGCGCAGGTGAACGGGGGTTCTCCCGCTGAGGCAGCTGGTCTCCGGGCTGGCGACTCGGTGATCAAGGTGAACAACACGGATACGTTCAACCTGAGGCACAAGGACGCTCAGGATGTCATTGTGAGGGCGGGAAACAACTTCGAAATAACCATCCAGAGGTGATTTTTTTTTCACACAAAGAAATCGAGGAGCGGCTTACGCGATGCAGGCGGAGGAAGTATCCTGAACCCGATCTTCTTATTTCAGAGGCGGCAGCACATGGAAACCCAGCGTGACACCCGTGTCAGCGACCCTTCCAACCCCTAAGCCAGCCAGCCCTGCGGCCAGTATTTCACCCGTAACAAAGACATCTCTGGCAGCGAAGAAGCAGGATGGACCACTGATCGGAAGCGGGCACAACTTCAGCCCAAAGCCATTCGTGAGTGAAAATAATCGCCATTTTATTGCGGTTCCTGAACACTTTTCGACACAATTGACATAACGCTCACACGTCAGTTTTATTCGCTGACAGTTGAACGGCAACGGGGAAGCTCCTATCAAGTCTATTGTTAACAAGCAGTACAACAGCCCGGTGGGTATCTACAGCGAAGAAACTATAGCAGAAACCTTGTCTGCTCAGGCAGAAGTTCTCGCCGGTGGAGTACTGGGGTATGTTGTAATCAAAGATAACCAATCCTGCTACCTGAGCTCATTTCGGAAACAAAATTCGGTGTATACTTTGTCAATTTAAACCTACCGCGCTTTCAGGGTCAACTTCAAGAAGAATGAGAAGAACTACAATGCCGAGAACAGCGAAGTTTTCAAAATGGTCCAGGAGGCGGACAAGGAGCCAAGGTCGCCCGAACCCGGTTAGTATACAAGGAAATCGACAGCTTGGAACTACTGTAATTTCAACGATTAGAGCTTTTCCACAGATTCTGTCAATTAGAATTCAAGAGTTGTAACCATTTTCAGCCTAACAGTAAACACCGAAATCGTTTGATAACCATTTATTGTAACTAGAGGGGTGAGACTTGTGGAGGTGACGTAGTCTCGCTGACGTTCCTTGCATTTACCTATCTGGGGATTGAAATTTGCACAGAGATTCCCTTTACACGTCTGACAGCCTCTTCAGGGTTACGCATGACGCACTATTCGGGCTATCACAAGAAGCACTATACTATACATAAATCTTCAATCAATTTCTCAATGTCGTTTCATACACCATCGGTCAATCTTCATTGCTCCCATTACATAGAGCAATATCTCGAGACTAGCATGTGGTCATCACGCCGACAATGTGCAGGAAGCTGTATTCCGAGTAAAAAGGCACGAGATTGAAGTTAGTAACTTTATCGTGCGGAAACATTGGGAAAGAAATCACCATTTTCTTATTTTTACAACGATTTTGAAGGAACGAAGATTTGTTTTGTTTTATTACGGTCTACCGGATTTCAAACAATACCAAAATCACGAAGTAACGGTTTTTCCTTAGCATGATTCGTTACGATAACGTTGCTAACTTCATGGTAAAAAGGTAGGTATCACACTTTCGCAACGAGACTAAGTCACCTTCCTCCCCCCTTTGGCGTCACTGAAATAAAAAATAAAAATAAAAAAAAAAAAACAACAAACAATTCACAAATCAGCGAACGCCCACGATAACGAATTTGCAAAAATAGCGGAACCCACGAATCAAAGCGGTACTGTTACCCCGACGAATGCCGGCATCACCGGTCTTACCGGTCTCAGGCACGTCTCGGCACCGGAGACCAAGCCGCAGCCAACGACACCACAAACCAGCCTGCCACCCGGACAGAACATCTGCGCGGATTGCGAGAGGCTCATCGTGTAAGTTCACCCTCGAGGAACAATACCCATTGACACTTTTTTCACTTTCAGAAAATTGATCGCGCGAGGTATCTAATGCGGTGCTGGTGTAATGCCTGGGGCTTCGGTCATCATTAGACTCTCTCGCTCCCTCCGTCATGATAGCGTATTCTGCGAATTCCCCCATCCCCCACCCCTTCATTGATCAATGAGTAACCTCCTTCGGGTATTGCATTAATGTCCTAGTTTCATCCCGGACGGAATTTTATTCTTCGGTCAGTCATGCCGTGGGGGGTCGCGCCACCTCACCAAGGTCGCCGACACCCCTGGGCCGGGCTATGGGTCTCGGTCAAGGGCAGCAAAATTTGAATTTCCATCAATGCTCCGTGCCCGGACAATCCGAACGTAATCACCTCCACCGAGAAGAGACGAAACCCTCATCAGAAACTCCCGTTTGCCGCAACTGCGATAAATCAATTGTGTAACTATATGCATTAATACCAACGGTTGGTTTTTCTTCGTGCACGGGCATGGACGACTGACTGTACTCTATCTATCGTATCTTTCTGCCTGCCTATGTCTGTCCTATTACCGCTCTCGTATCAGAACGCTGTTTATACTTCAAAAAGAGCGCAGGCTGCGATCGACCTACATCACTTGCCTATAGTTTTCACACTACACACTGCAGACGCTACGCGGGTTTAGGTTACCTGTAAATGCAAAGTGTGCACTATTCCAATAAGGTGAGTGTACCAGTTGTTGACACGTTTATAAATTCACGGCACAAATTTTGAATTTCTCGATGACCAAAACCAATCGCTAGAGGGTTAGACAATACGAATTTATTTTTCGATAATGTTAGAACTAAGGATCAAACAGATACAACCAAAGAAGCTCAACAATTGGGACAGGGTCAATAACTGGTACACTTACCTTACTCGTTTAACCAGCCTTTTACGATCGCATTCCTTTCTACAGCACGCCACGATCATCCAGTTGTCACTCTTATTATCACTTTCGCCAAAATTTTGAAGCTGAAAATTCTCGTAGCGCTTGTCAGCGAATCTCGGTTTCAACTTCACCGAGTCATTGCGCACAGCCCTGCCTAGCGTCTTTCGGCTTCTCGTACAACTTTCCTCTCACCTCATCAAATCTCGTTTCACAGAATATGAACCTTCGTAGTTGCACGTAACGCACCTCTATTTACAAACGTGTCCCTCATCTTCATAATACCTGTAATCGCTGACAATCAGCATCGTCAAGTAGTGACCAGTTTACCTATACTCGTTGTTGCAATGAAAAGTCGCTATATAGCTTTTCATCTGTCCCGCTAGCTATCGTGCGCTCGTCACGCGTATGATGTTTTTTACATACCTAAGCCATCTCGCACAATCAGCACTGGTCAAATATTCACGCTTACCACACGTATCTTTCTATCTCACTATCCGTATTCGTAGAATTTGGCGCTTGTATCGGTAGATCATGTGGCACGTAATTTTGCTTTTTGATGTGTACATTGTACAGCGAAATATTCGCTATCGTGCATACACGGTATTTTCGGCATACGTGAAGTTACCATTCGAAGCTTTACAGGTTGTCCCTCCAGAATTGTTTTTTGCAAATTAACATATTTACTTCGGGATTCTACATTGTATCCATCTTTCAAGCCTGGCAGCAATTTTACAATTTATCAAACGTTGAACACCAGATATACCTCAGATAAATCCGTGATGGGTGTTCAAAAAGCTCATTCTCACACCGTATTCCATTTATCTTACGTCCACGATACGATTTTTTTGTACTAATTACAATTCCGGAGAAAAGAATCCGCAACACTTTGCACGGTTTCGCGAATTCAGCTACATAGAGAGAAACGTACGATTTATCCAGATCTTGGATGACGCCAGCGAGATGATTTCGAACATGAATCATCCACTGTTCGTCCTTTATTTCATCTGGAAAACGTAGATGAATTTTTGATTCTCTTGAAATAACTGTAGTATTATGTAAAATTTTGTCCAAGTAGATTACGCAAACGGCATCAAAAGACCAGCTATTCAAATGATAGAGAATATGCATACATCGTCTAGCTGCTATCGAAACTAATACGCTTCGATTTTGAATCCTACATACGAATGCGACGAGGCGACTCTATTTGACACAATTTTTTCCGCAAACAGGGGCGTCTTCGTAAGAATAAAGGACAAGAACTTGCACGTGGAATGCTTCAAATGTTCTACCTGCGGTACGTCCCTGAAAAATGTCGGCTACTACAACATCAACAACAAGCTCTACTGCGATATCCACGCAAAGCTGGTAGCCAGGCAAAATCCACCAGCTTCAGGCCTCGTCCCAGTCACAGTTGCACCGTGAGTACCTACATCCATGGGATACCATAGCCCGAAATAGCCGAAGGGTGACGCACGAACTACGAGTAAGAAAAATTCCTAGGGCATAAATTCTTCTAGGAATATACACTGCCGGAATACACGTGGCAATTACCTTGAAACGTTTCATCGATTACCACTGGCGTCCTAACGGATCCCATATACCTTACACTTAGCGTTAGTTTCGTGCAATTAAAGATATGATAACACCATGCAACGAACGAAATTTATACCACCGATTAATTTCTATTATCGGCAATGAGTCGATTGTGGAATAATCGGACTACTATAGCGGCAGTAATTTAAAAATACGGCGGATTAAGCGGTGCGTGCTGATCGTTGAAAGGATAACCTCGATATAATACACGCGGGGCAGCGAGTAAAATATTTTTCTGCAATTTTTTCAGCGGCAAGGCACCCGCTGGCACCATTTCCGCAGCACTGGCTAACGTTGGTGCTGGTATCCCTCCCTTGGCACCTCTGTCACCATCTTTGAACAATCACTCGTCGCCCCAGCCTTTCGTAAGTCGAGCAATATAAAACTTATATAAAATTGATAAAAAAAATTAATCCATCGTTAGATTAGTCCGATGATACAAGTCGACGCTGCATAACTGTACTTAGCGCAGCATGTATGGGTAGTAAATTTTTGAGGATTTGTTATCAATGTATGCAATAAGCATGATCGTTGTTAAGCAGCTTTTAACATGTACAGTATTGTTGATCGTATCTCGATTTTTTTGTGTGACAGCTAAAGTTTTCTAATCAGAGTAGAATCGACCTCGCATCGTCCGCTTGGCGCTTTTATTCACAAAACTTTTGAATGAATCGAATAACATATTCTGTATAATCACGTGTTATATATTTCATTGAATTAATTGAACGCAGATTATGATATAATATACATATATCCGAATTAACCGCAAGGATAGCTAAAATTTTAACGAATCGAGGGTCTATAACGATCGTTGGAAGCTATTAACAAAGTTTTTCGCGTGAATTTTTGCTACTAAACCATTTTCCAGACCTGCAATCGACCGATCAACGTAGCCAGCATACAAGACGGCGTTCAACGTCTTCGCATGGAAAACGGTACTTCCGGATTATCCTCGTCTGCGCCGGTTCCACGATCGCCCGAAAATCAAGCGAAACTAAACGTGACTCGCAATGGTGCGGGCGAGAATTCAAAGACCTTTACCAGTACGCTCATCATCCAGACGGGGAACGAGGTTGGCAGTACCAACAACGGCGACAAGCTTTTGTACAATAACACTGTTAACACAGATATTTACCTCGAACCAAAACGTGATAATCAAAATTTGTGCGAGTTTGAACTAACCAATACCATCGAGGAACCGATCACTGACCTCCTCGCGATTGCAGCCCAACCTTTCCCAGTTCGAAAGCAGGTGATTTACTTTTACTTGAACTTATTATTAAGGGGAGAGCTTTTCTTTTAAGAAGCTGAGCGTATTCGCCGGAAACGATTAATTACTGTTTTCCGACAATACCTGAGAGTCTGAAAATCGGTTGTTCGCAATTTCCGGCCCGCATGAACGTCGCGTAATTGTTGAATTTATTTTTATCATTCGGCAGCTATTAAGGAACAAAGTCGATGAGTAATATTAAACCGACGTGGTGAAAAAGTTTATTTTTTCACCGTCCTTGTCAAATAACGTACCTACGCAATATACCAACGCGGAAAGCTTACGTGTCCTCGCCATAATTAACACTTCGCATTGAAGACGCATTGCGGGATGATGACAGAACGTTACACTATTAACGAATTGGTTCATCCGAATCGAACTTATTTATAAAGCACGATCTAATTGATTTCGCAACGCGTCTGTCACGTGGGCATGGCTCTTGTATTGTGACGTGTGTGTTTGTGGGTGAATTGCAGTCATCCCAAATTGGCGCTCGTCCCTGTGAGTCCACCAGATCTGCACCCTGCAGTCCAGGTAACTCCCTCGAACGATTAATATCTATCCGAACCAGTGTGATTCCGCGATAATAAACTAGTGCATCGTCGTTCGAGCAACGGAGCGTCGCACAACTCGAAGCGAATTAGTTTTATCGTTAGTTGAGTGGGGTGTCTTTCGTATTGGGTATAAAAAAAGGATATCGCGCATCGCTGCGGTTTCAAGGTATAATTATATTCCGACTGCATCGTTCTCCTTAATCTTTGATGAAACGGCATCGCGACGGTGTCTAGTTACTAAGATTCCGTTGGGGCGATACTTTGGCCAGGGTGAATCACTCGGAACCCGTTTCATGTTTTCAGGCATCGTCGACGAACAGCATTGGTGGTCCGAAGCCTTTCGGAGGCGTTCAAACCGCGCCCAGTCTGGTGTCCGCACCATCCTTGAACTCCAGCAGCAACACTCTGCCCCGTCCGCAGAGCCAAAACGTCACTGGTAAGTCCATCCTCAATCGAGTATGACATAATAGTGCAACTTAGAAAGTAAAGAGAACAATCCTTTAGACTATACAACGTCAGTCTACTCCGCCAGTTGTGAATACAACCGACAATACAGGCATAATAATATGCGATAGAAGACGAAACGGAGCGTTGGAACAAGATTTGATGTACATGTGGTTTAAAAAATATGTGTGTACTCTCTGACCCCGCAATTTTGTTATCAAATACGATACCTTTAATGTACCAACAGATGGCGAGGTTGACAGTAAATTTTTATCGCAACATTCTATTGTATTTAAGTGAAATTTATGATACGCACAGGAAGATCTCATAGATCCAACTACATACGTATAATTTTTTTCATTCACTTGATATGAACGTTATTTAGACGTACGCGAAACTAATTTGCTTGAAAATAAAACCTCCTGGCAAAAATAACCGATGAGCTAAACTGACACAGCGGTACAGATTGAGACATGAACAGCTTACGTACATACATTTCGCACATACACGCATACACACACACACACACGTACATACACAATCCAATTCGTGCCCCGCTTCCATCGTCGCAAACGCACTTGACCGACATGTAACAGTTGGCGTTTACCGGTTTCAGTTTATTACTTTCCTATCAAACCTTACTCCTGGTTTATGGACATTTTTACGACCAGTACGGACGCGCATTGAAGCATAAAAAGTAATCCCGAATTACTCTACAGTTACGTTTAGCACTTAAAGATGGAAATTGGGCCGAATACTGAGATATCGAAGCAATCCGCATTCGTTCTGTTTGTGAACTAAATTACGCCCTTCATTCAATTGCAATCTCGATCTTGCGGCTAGGGTGGTCAATTGTCCTACTCTCTCAAAGTATTCAATGAGAAATTCGATGAGACTTCCTCAGAAAGCGTCGAACCTCGGATCTTTGACATGTCAGTAAGCCTAAAGCCTAGAATACACAACACTACACGATCGTTTAACACGTTTCATTGTTGTAAATAGGTCGATACTCCACACTGCCAAAGCCCAAAAGTTCCCTCTTCAGAGGTATGAGGACGTAACCCGTAGTCCACACTGACGATTTTTAAGCTTTAGCTTATTACATAAAATGCTTGCGTGAAATAATTCATGATAACTCGCTACATCGCCCATATCGTCTTCATTTTCAATAAAACGAAAAAATCGCTTCGTCGTCATATACGCCGTCATTCCATCTTCCAGTTGTCGCAAAAGTCATCGTATCGCATACATCAATTACCTTCATATACCTACTCAACTGTTGAGAGCTGTTCGCTGCTGTCGAGATTTTTAAATAACTGTACGCATATATGTATATAATGCCATAAGAAACAGAGTGATTTACATCGCACCGCAAGTCGAGCGTCAAGTTTTCAGCTTATTGTTAGTGCGAAATTTTACAAGACGGAAATTGAAACTATTCAATCGTTACATGGCCATAGACAAAATTGAAAAAAACTTTTCCGCCACTCGGCTATTGTCTTGTTTTTCAATCAATCAATACGCTCATTATGCCTGCCCGCGTCAAACTGACATTAAAGCTACGTTACGTCGGTTGAGTCCTATACTTGAACACAATATACGATTCACAACGCTATACAATGGATCTTGGTGTCAGGTCGTCTTCTAAATGAAAATAGATCATTGGTTCCATTATGTTCCATTATTACTTGGCGATACGGTGCCTTGATTGGTTTGACCCTGAGTCATCAAACGGAAATTGAAACAAATAGGCGTGCGGTAGAGTCATTGCAATCGGAAAGACACATGGACTATACATGCATACATGGGTATTCCTATATACGCACGCATGAATCAGCACTAGTTGTATTTCTGTGATACGTTTTCACGATAATTTTTTTACAGCACACAAAGATTATCTGCATATAAATTGCGTTACAGGTAAACAGACATTACGGCATATTTTACATAATTCTTCTTTTCTTATCTTTTTTCAGCTACTCCAACTTTCAACCAAAAACCTCGCCCCTTCTCTCTTTCTTTCGAATGAGTGAAGCAGCTCTCAACATATACCCATATGATATATAAATATATATATATATATATATATGATAAATTTATTTATATTATACATATACATATATATATATATATATATTGTATACATGTATATATCGTAACTTCAAACGAACGAATTCTATGTTGACATGTCGATTCGTCTTATATCGTTTAAAATCAATCATCGTTGCTGATCAATAATTCATCATGCTGTGACAATGAGATGTGAATTTCTTTTTCAACAAATAAAAATTAAATTAAAGGAATGATACGAGATTTCCGATTTATTCTTAATTGACATCAAAAGGCTTTGTATCATATACAAAGCTTATTAACGTGTACAGTAACGATTTGATTTTAATTCCGTGGTCCCTTACTCATTGCAGATTGTTTAGAAAGCCTGATTTCGGGTTCTCGTGTCGTGTTCGCTTATGCTACTTGACCCTCGACCGCCGTTTTATTGCAGCATTAAATTAACATGTAGCTTACACGCGGTCGCAAACATACACGTATACCCATCCAAACATGGTCATAAAACCTGCAGTGTTCGTTTATCTCGTGATTTGTTTATTTCACAATACCTGCTACCCTCCATTTTTGCACTAGCTATCACACATTTCAACCAATCATTTCATATTTTTCAATTCCAGAAATTTTTTTATATTTTTCCTCCGCAGTTTTGCAACTAGCGCAGAGTGGAGTGCCTCCGAGAAGTTTAATATAGGTCATAGACTTTAATTAGATATTTAAGAATTATTTTTTATCACATGATTTCAGTATTATTACGACTTGTTCAAGGGCTTTTTGCTGTTTAGCAGCCAGAGACATATCCATGATTGCTCAATTCCAAATCTCAAATACATACCTGTTTCGAAAAACGTGAAACGAACAAAATCTATGGTTTCATTATTGTAAAATAAGCATAGGAATAATCAAGAAATGAGCGGTCATGGTTGTGGATCTATGATCGTGCTTTATACTTACAAATTTTTTCTTTGTTTTCTCTTTTTAACCAAATTTAACGCTCCGAAACCGCTAACCATGTTAACTACCGTATTGTTGAACGCGCATGTCTTGTGTGGAATGAAATTACCGGACCTATAAAAAACTTTCAAACGAAACCCTATGAAACGGTTGAAATGTCAAAACGTCATTCCTGTTCCTGTTTCCCTTTACTATCCTGTACAGACTCCTACTTTGATGAATCCGACTACTACGAAGTAACAGAAACTCATTTCGAAAGTCTTCCATCATCGCCACCTCCACCTTCCGTAAAAAGTAAGAGCCTTGTATGGCCCCCGGCGAAACCACTTGAAGATATCACATACCCAACAGCGAGTCCTTTGTACATTAACCCAAACCCGATCCTAAATCAAAGGCAGCAAAGAGCTATTGAAGAAAAACGACAAAACCAACTGATGGAGCAGCAACAGGAAATCAAAATTCATCGAGAGCACAGCGAAGAACGAGCAAGAATGGAACAGGCGACTTGCTCCGGCCCGGTATACAGAAGGGTACAACTCCACGGAGTAACGACTCAGAGAGAGTCGAGATCAAGAGAAGTCGTTTGCTCAAGACCAACTTCAAGAGCGGCATCGAGAGAGAGTCTGCGAAGATCTCTGACGCCTACGAAAATAACTCAGCCGACTCCTCAGCCTTGGACAGCGACTGTTACTTCGGGTACAAACATCTACGAACAGTCGTGTCCGGCTCTAATTTGCGACACAGTATGCGAACAGGAACAAATATGCGAAAAGCAGGTATCATGTGAGAATCATACATGCCAAAGTCAGCAAACCTGCGAGCGTAAACAGATATCCCATCATCATCATCACGTCTGTCATCAGCCCTGTCAGCCAGTTTGCAAGCCGGTGTATCGGCCAGTGTGTCCACCTAAGGCTCCGCAGCAAGTGAGCCTCTTCAAAACAGCTATCTGTGAACCAGAACCAGAGCCAGAACCTGAACCTGAACCGGAACCAGAACCCGCATCTCCGGTAGTAGAGACGGAAGTAACTTTCACGTTCCGAAGACCAAACAGCGTTACCTTATCGGAAGTCGTACCAAAATACGTGGCTGTTTGCCCTGCGGGCATCGAAGGTCAGCATGACTACGTGACTGAAACTACTGAGGATGATGTTGGCCCAATACACATTAAAAAGACAACGATCTACGAGAAGACGGTGGAAGTCGTTGATGATGAAGACGAAGAGTGTTCAGAAGTAGAAAATCGACGATCTATCCACCTGGACCAGGAGGTCGAGAACATTTCTGATAGGAGAGATATTGCAGAATGTGCTGAGGTCATATCGTCAGCTGTTGGGACGCAGCAGCTAATGGAGAAGATTAAACAGGAGGAACAAGAAATTGTTGAAGGAGAACGAACGACAGCTGTTCACCAAGTTTCGTCATCCGTTCAACCCAACATGGGAAAACGTGTGAGCATCACCGAGCAAGAGAGTACGGACGAAGGATGTTTCATAGAACGCCACCAGACCGTCAAAGAAGACGATGCACATAGGTATGAAGAGTTGACGGAGGAAATCAGGATTCAAGAAAACTTTAGGCAGCAAGAGATGGAAGAACAGAGGCGCCAGAGTTTGCGAGAGCAAGTGCAAGTGCATCAAACTCTGCGTGAGCAGCAAATTCCCGAACGACGACCACCACCACCAACTCTTCAAGAACGCAGACTCAGCGCAAAGTTTAGCCAACAGGATTTTTCACGTCAGCAGGTACAAACAGCGGAAACATCTTGCGCCAAGAAACATGTGCAGTTTGTAAAGGAAACGGGATCTGGAATAAAGCGACTTCCACCCACAACGATTAAAAATTCCACACCAAAGCAATGGAAATCGGAAATGGTAAACGCCTTGACAACGGCACCGGATAGAGCCTATTCACCATTGACCACGTCACCTTTGACGGAGGACAACAGCTGCGTTGAGGATTCTTACACCGAAGAAAAATGTTACTGCGAAGAAACTCAGGTCTTGACGAACGAATGTGAGCCACAACGTTGCGTTTCCCCGTTTCAGCAGGCTCTAACCACCGCACCAGACCGATCGTACACACCGTTGGGATTCTATGATGAGCCAGACCAATACCAAACTGAGATAGAAGTGTGCCACCGCTCGCAAACTCCCACGGTCCAGGCAAATCCTGGTCCGGACGGATACTGCGCACCAGCGGAAATCTTGTATGCTGATGATACTATGGAAGAGACGGTGAGACGAGAGAGGAGGGTCCCAAAGTCGGTAACGCCACAGCCATTGCCGTTGCCTCCACCTGACTTTCATTTTAGAGATTCGTCCCAGCCGCGATCTCGATCGCAAACACCGAGCAATCGGTCGCTGATGACCGGTCTGAAGAAACCCGGTACGATTCCCCCGTACCAACGGAATTTAGTTGCCATGCAGAAGATTCCGGTCGAAGTTCACAATTACATTCCCAGTAGATCTCCGACACCGGCACCGGGAAGGTCGAAATCTCCTGCTCAAGGACCACCCGAACCACCGGCATGCTACGTCAAGGCTCAAGCCCCAAAAGTTAAGACCGATGATCCACCCAGGGCGACAACACCTTCGGGTGGCAGGCACAACAAAAAACCGCAGGAAGAGGGAGAGTCATATACGTACCACGAAGAAAAGAACACACCACGTGGCCGTGTTATAAAGGATGTTGAGGGATCTCTTCGAATCGCTTACGCAGGCGATGAAGAATCGTTCGTTGCAAGTGAAAAGGAGGTGGTAGAGACGTTGAAGAACGTTAAAAAGACTCCGGTATGCGATATAAAAAAGCCCTGCAGTATACCAATCGTAGTTGAATCTGCAAGGAAGCCCGAGCCGCAGTATGAATCATATCAAAAATCCGTCTGCGTGATGGGAAAACTGAACCAACCACAGGGTACGTTGCCCTGTCCAATAGGCAAGAGCCAGTCCGAAAGATTCCCAAGAACAGGAGTCCGCGTTTTACCTCCTTGTCCGAAAACTATAGTGAACGAACAATCGCAATGCAAGAAAAGCATCTACTCTGAAGCTCAGTCTCAGTCTCAGGTCTGCCAACGCACAGTGTCACAGTCTCAGCGCAGCGCATTTTGCGGTACCAAGCCTAAGAGTCACCTGCAGACTGGGCCGACCGCCGAAGGGAGTCGAAGTTACTCACAGTCCGGTGTCTGCAGCATCCCCACAACCGATCGAAGAGGCCTCTGCGTTTCCCCGTGCGTTGGAGTGGAGCAGCAAAGTTGCGGTCAGCCATCGGGCACCTGTGGAAGACGTTTGGGTTCGTCAGCTTTGGATATAGGCAATAGCCCCCTGTCAGACGTCTGCATAACACCGTGCAACGACGGTTCGGTCTGCATAGCCCCATGTCCAAAACCAATACTGAAGAATCAGTGTCCCTTTGCCTGTTCGCCGACAGCTGACTTGGCCTTTCCTCAGATTCCTCTACCCTACGATGACGACAACGAACCCGTTTGCCCTCTAGCTAAAAACCCGATACCAAAGTTAAACGATTTGGGGTTTCAACCGATCCATA
The DNA here is from genome assembly GCF_021155785.1 of Neodiprion fabricii. Classification (NCBI taxonomy): domain Eukaryota; kingdom Metazoa; phylum Arthropoda; class Insecta; order Hymenoptera; family Diprionidae; genus Neodiprion; species Neodiprion fabricii. The sequence goes on from NC_060239.1 coordinate 28,218,928, forward strand.
CGCCTCGCACTAACCTTGGATGCCAGCTTACGCAGCTAGTCCACAAAACGAACAAGCAATCGGTCCACGTGTACAAACCTCAGGCCCAGTGCTCGTCTCAGACCCTGTGTCAGACCCAAAGTCCAAAATGCCACCTCTTAGCCCCGATTAGTAAGACCCAGAATTTAGTAGACCCACCGAATTTGTCATCCCACCCGGATTTAGGTACCGGCATTGGAGGTCCAGGTTCGAAGAGCGGTGCCGTCGCTGGTAACACAGCTCCTAAACGTGGTCGCGGTATCTTGACGCAGCAAGGTGGTCCTGGATCGCGTGTTCCTCTATGCGGGTACTGCAACTCTTACGTCAGGTACAGAACTGAACTCGACCACTACCAGGCACCTGCACTCGCTGTTTTAACATCGCTACTTACGCTGTGTTACTGTTTGCAGGATATTTTCGCCTTGGCATGTTTACACCGCCTTATTTGTTTCTTTGTTTGATTGTCTTTGCTGTTTGTTTCTTGTTGTAAATGTATATTCACCTAATTCCATTTTTTATTTTACATTTACAGCCGAAAAATGGACTTTTGTTTCACTCCTCGACAGTTTTTCGCATGATTTTCTTGTTTCAGTACCTGGATATTCACTGCCTCACATCGGCCAACTTAGCCGTTTGTGTTGCATATATTTTTATTTAATTTCATCGCCTTCTATTTCGCCATGTTATCTTTATTGTACATAAAATGTGTGACAGTTTTGTATTTCGACTAACATTATAGTGCACGATGTCAACAGCTAAACGTGAGATTACTAACAACCTGATCAACGACAAGGCTTTCAAACCGGTGTGCCACAGTTGTAACAGTGAGATTACAAGGTGCGTAGAACTCAAGTCTACCCGTTAATGTGGAAAGCAGATTAAACCTTGCTTTGATGAATTGAATCTGCCAGGCGACTAAACAGTGATTTTCGCTTCCGTGTCTCACGGGTCACATTTTGCCCAAAGAACGCACGACTGAACAGTGCTTTACACGAATAAAACTTAACCTTTTTCCCCGCGTGCCTGGCATGTTCAATTGTCTTATGGGCCTTTTATTATCAATGGACTTCTATCTTTCCTTTTATAAGTCTCAGGGGAGAATATAACTTCTCCGCTTTTTATAGCCTTTTCACATCGATTACAAACCGCGGCGTGGGTTGGCGTAGAGAAATGTGGGCGGGATGGGGTGGGGGGCGAGAATCAAGTTCTAAATTTGTATCCTCTTGTAAATAAAATTTACGTGGCTAATAAAGCACGCTGTGGGGAATATACGCATAAGAGCACGGAGAAAGCATGAAGAATTTTATCTGCCGTTCATTCGCTTCTGCACGAACGGTATTATTTCACATGAAATTTTTTGACACAGGGGTCCGTTCATCACGGCACTCGGTAACATCTGGTGCCCCGACCATTTTGTATGCGTAAACGCGCAATGCCGTCGACCGCTCCAGGATATCGGGTTCGTGGAAGAGAAGGGACAATTATACTGCGAGTACTGTTTCGAACAGTTCATTGCCCCACCTTGCAGCAAGTGCAACAACAAAATCAAAGGGGTGAGTGTGCCTGTTCGCTATTTTCAACGACGACGTATTGTGTACAGTTTCAAACAATCCCAAATCAGTCAGTTTATTTCTCACGTTTGGATAAATGTTTGATAATTTATTTCAGGAATGCCTCAACGCCATTGGAAAACATTTCCACCCTGAGTGCTTCAACTGTTCATACTGCGGCAAGCTTTTCGGAAATAATCCGTTCTTCTTGGAAGACGGATTACCCTACTGTGAGGCTGGTCAGTATTCGATTGATAAAATGTGGTAGCAAAGCGATACGCGTTCAGCATCTATCGCCCACTTGTATTCCGATGCTAATTTCAATGGAATTGGTTTTAGATTGGAACGAACTATTCACGACGAAATGTTTCTCATGCGGTTTTCCGGTGGAAGCCGGCGATAGATGGGTCGAAGCTTTGAGCAACAACTATCACAGCCAGTGCTTCAATTGCACGGTAAATAATTCATTTGTAAACAATGGTGTAAGATCGATCATTTCTTGAACGCTGTAATTCGATACAGGCCTGAATATCGGTCGAATGTATTTGCCAATGTGCAGTCAATGAAATTCGATACAACGATATGAACGATTCACGTGTCAGGTATGATGAAGTGAGATTCAATGTATTACCTTTTTTCAGATGTGTAAAAAGAATCTCGAAGGTCAAAGCTTCTACGCGAAAGGAGGTCGTCCGTTCTGCAAAAATCATGCGCGCTAATGCGGAGGGAATATCCGACCTCTGAAACCAAAAAATAACAATTACAATTATATTCTATAATTTTCCTAAGCAGAAACACGTTACGGAAGCCGTCATTAACCGCGTACGAATAATTAATTATGCCATACTGTGCGAGGATAATTATTATATTTATCTGTAAGAAACAGTGAAAAGAAGATTTATTTCACCCTCTCGAGTCATATTACAACATTTTACGAGTCGCTTGCGATAATAATTCTAATTACAAAACCGAAAAGTATTTCCGTGCGCGAATGTCATTTATAAATTTAATTCACAAACTTGACGAAAGTGGGTGAAGTTTAAATACCACAAGCAATTCATAAGCATCAGCATGAAAGCAAATCAACTTAGCTGAAACATGCGAAGGTCGTCTTGCCAATTAGAAATATTATACAAAATTGCATATTTAATTGCGCGTTTCGATTTCTTTACGTAAAATGCTGCAGTCACGAAGACATTGCGGATTATTCCGATGAAAAATTAAATAAACGAGCGGTAATCCAATTCGGGCATGACCTTAGGTTCCAGAATATCGAGTTATGATAAGAATTTCATCTTACCAAACGATGTAATTAATTTATTAAAAATATTGTATATCGAACCGAACCTGTGGGATAGAAAACAGTTGATAAAAATCAATGAATTATTAAACGAGTCGAAATACAATATCAATTTTTGGTCAAAAATTATAAGAAAAATAAATATATTATAGGTACGTATTGAAAGTCTAACATATTTTTATCAATACGTTATATATTATATAGTGAGTTTTCGCGTATTATATGTTATAGCTTTATTTGAAGAGAGAGAGAGAGAGAAAAAAATACAAAAAGTAAAAAATAAAAATTTGGTATTCAGTCAAAGCTCTCAACGGCGTTGCATTTCGTTGCTCTGCACGTTTGATACACAGAAACTAACGAACGCCGTCGAGATCGTGAGAGAATCAGTTTTACGATAAGGAATACGATCACCTAATATAGTGGTAACAGTAATCATATGCATAAGTACATCGTTTATGTAAATGGATATGCGCATCCAGTCAAAGCAATACAGTTGCCATATTAATATTATGCCAGGTTACCGTTTTAGTGCCATTTTCAAGCTTGTGTCATAATAGTCATGAAAATAACTGGCACATCTTTTACCAATAACGAGGATAATAAATTAAGATTTAAACAGTACGCATAATATCTAAGAATTTAAGCTATATATTTAATTGGAAAATAAAATTACATAACAATCGGACGTCGCAATTTTTAATTGATATAATACTTTAATTATGTTTGATGAAGATTTCTGCAGAAGTGTAATTCAATAACTTGATGTTGTTCTTAGGCAAGAACAAGCATTGTTAGTTGAAATCTAAAAGAGAGCAACGTTGTCAGTTGGTGAAAAAAATTGTTGGAAATTTACAATCGCTCGAGCGTTTTCAATTTAATTGACGATCGACACCAACAGCTGTATATTAAAAGTTTCAAAATCAATTACGTTAAGTATGAGTCCCCGAAAGGTCCTATGTATCCCCTTACGTGTTGCTTACAATAAAATAAATAGTCGTATTTAACTCAATTCTCACTTGTTCCTTGCCAATTATACACAGGTGTTATGCAGGTTGTACAGAAATTCCAAGGCCTCCGTGTATTCAACAATTTAAAAAAAAATAAGAAAAATTTAATAAATGACAGCGAATCGAAGGGTATCGATATCGATAAAAAACCCAGGTATAACGAATCTGACGTAAATTACGATCGCTATCAATAGTTGCAGGCTATTTGATGACAGCATTAATTGCTGAACATGATGAACCGCATTCGATAAGGTATATAAACTATAACAATAAATTATATGCATATATAGCTGTAGTGAATATTTCATACCCTGTCATTCCGTGATTATATATACATGCCATAACTATTGCCGAAGACAATTATCGATTGCGCTTGTATCATTGTAACCTTGTTACACTTTTCAGGATTCCCTGGTTCTTTCCGATAACAAAAATTTATCATTTATAGACAGTATAAATGAATTATCCGCACGCCGCTATTTCGCAACAGCCTCAATGCTGTGTATTTAATATGTACAAAAGTCTTGTGACCTTAGCCGCAGTTGAACAGCTTGTAATTATTTCTGCTAATTGTACGATGCGGATCCTGCACCGAACACGTAGGCGCGAAAGGGCACGGAGCAATTTCTTCCGCCTTACAATGCCAATTACTCCCTCGCTTACGTATATCGACCGCATTCCATTCCTTGGAATCCTTTCCAAAACTAATTTACCCCCACCTGTTCACGACGCAGCTCTTGCTTCGGTACCTCGCCATACAGAATTGTACCCTTTTCTTCATCTTACCTCACCAGGCCCAAATTACGGACATGATCTATAACTCGCTGACCGTTTCCTTGGCCAATTGTGCGTTAAGCATGGTAGGAAAATATTACACGAGTGAGGAGTATCAGCTTTGGCGAATCCATAAAAAGAGACAGTAATATTCTTAGCCAGCCGTCTATTTTCGGAATGCGGAAACGGAGATCTCGACGAAGAGAACAAGTAACGAACGAGGTATTCTAATTTTCTTTTCCTTCGTGCCTGCCCCTCAGGAGATCAAGCCCCCCTTTGGCATACGTGCGGTCCCAGAGAAACACGCGAATAAGATAAACGCTGCATGTGGCCTTAAAGCAGGATAATATAGGGTGTAGAGGGTAACGAAACGGCGAACGGAGAAGGAGGGCGGAAAAAAGGGAAGCGGAAGAGTTTTCACGTTGCGTGCTCACCGCTGAATCGAGGGTGAGTATCGTATTTTATCTCGCTGCGCCGACGATAGGTGTATACCCATATCCGCGTACGGGATGATCGACAATCGATACCGAAATGCAAATCGTATAATTAGCTCCGACGACGATTGATCCTCGTGGAACGTGGTCTAAGGGTGCGAAACGATTCCCATCATCCGGCTTGTCAACCAAACAGACGTTCGAAAGGCATTCCTCTGTTTCGCATATTCTGCAGCGGCGGGCTATTGTATCAGGGCACCGAAAGCCGCTGGAGAAGGATGGAGGCACTGTCGAGGAGATAAATCACGGAGAACTACCTATTAGGCAAAAACAAATACCTCCCTTGGCCCGTGTCACCCTACACGAAAAGCTCAGTCTCTGCTACCCGCAACCCGCGGCGAGGGGTGGAAGCGAGGAGACGGGGTATCGCTGCAGGGTTGTTCGTCGTCCTGACGAAACGAGTCACCCGATATAAGCGCGGATTCTACCCAACACAGATATCGCAACCGCGTCTCGTTTAGCATAAGTGCAAGGCTCAGGGGCGACGGTTCGCCGTTCTGGGCTCGGCATCAACCCAAACCCAAATCTGAACCTAAACCTAAACCTAAATCTAAACCGTCGAGCCCGTTCAGTCGACGTTTGACTCGCGGCGACGCGGGCGATCATCCGGAGCGCTCCCTCCCTGATAATCCTACGGCTTAGCGTCTTCGGCGACGCCGCGACGTCACGAGCGTCGGGACGAGCGTGGTGGCAGCTCGTGCGTCAGTCTAGGAAGCAGCTGACTCGGACGATGACGTGACAAGAGGGGATCGTGACCCGAAGCAGCAAACTGGCTCTCCGTAAAGGCATCTATTCACCCTCGGATGGGACGCGAAACTCGCCAAGTTTTAACCAATGAACACGTGACGATGTATACTAAGTGAGAAAGTTCGTACTTTTAGGGAATCTTGCACCAAAGTTATTCTTCAAACCGATGTTGTGTTTTTTTTCTCACACGTTTCTGCCACCGCGAATATATTTTTGTGTAATATGTACATTATACAGATATGCAAACGCGACACACGCACGCTCTATCTTTTTTGCTGTACTGCTTGAGACTAGTTTCCCTTTGGAACTCTTTTCCCTCTGCTGTGCGAGAGGTAAGTTAGCTGGTTTTGAGTCGAGGCTTTTAGACTTTCTTAGTACCAGGTAGCAGCTGTACGTAGTATGTAATATTGGATACACAATTTGTACCCTTCTCCACTCGTGCTATCGTTGTACTTTACGTATGGTGTAGTTTTATGATTTACTATTAATTATGATTTCTTTCTGTACGTGTTGCATAATCCTTAGAGGATTACAGCATCCTAAGACTTGTAATAAACTCATTTCTCTCTCTCTCCCCTTCATACGCATTTCAATTGAAATGTTTACTCGTACGAAAATATTATAATATCGTGCGGCGTGATTTTCTACCGTACTGTAACGCGGAAAGTAAACAATCTCGAGTAAACACAAATGACTATAGTATGTGCCTTTCACCAAACACGGTACTATCTATAGTCGTACTCACATTTAGATCGCTGCACTAGGGTGAAAAACGAAAAGGAAAATCCTTTGATTCCCTTGAAATTAACATTCACAAGTTAAAATAACAATGCATTTTTATGAAAAATCGTTTATTCATAACTTTAGATTTGTCTTAAATTCGATCGATTGTAATAAAGCAAATCGTACCTATTCATAGTTTAGAAACTCAATTGCTTCAAAATTGTACAAAATTTGCAAATTCGGAATTATTCCTATTTTTCATTACGTCAATATTATACTAATTTCGGCACCGTTCTAACACCTCATTTGGGTAAAAAAAATTGAAAATCATTCTTTGAATATCCGGTTTTGAATCTGAATCTCATGCAAATTAAAATGATACAATGAATTGTGAGCATTTCCAATTGTAAGTGAAATCAAGAGCATGGATATAAAAATAAACGTGAACTTCCACCTTTTTGGCGAAAAGAGCCTCAAAAGCTCGCTTGGTATTTCAGGGATAATTAAGTAAAATTATTTTTGACATGATTGGTCTATTATCTTGAAAGTTTTCGGTAGCACGGGTATCCGCATAGACGGTGCCAACTTTTCCTGCACGCACCCACCCCACACTTGTTCGCCCAAAAGCACTCCATTCGATTGTTTTATTAGCGTGAGAGTTTTCACCAACAATTCTGACACCCTTTTTTGACATCAACATCCGGGAATGCCTGATCAATTGGTGAGTTGACACGTCGACTGCAAACTCCAGCGTAAAAAAAAAATCGCTTGCGTGACAACTCTTGCGTGGAGAACCAAAAGATTCATAATAAGAAGTATATTGATCTTGTAATTCATGCAAGTTTTCCGATAAAATGATTTCTCAAGAATTGGTAATCAGTATCCTTTCCGAAGAGCTTGCAACTCTTCGTGGCAAGCCCGAGTTTTGACCTGAGTATTTTTTTTAATATTTAATGGAGGGCAGAATTTGGTTAAAATATTCAGCACTGCAGCATTTCGTTGGTTATTTTTTAGAACAGAATAGACGAAAAAAATTTGTATGTATTTATTGATTTTCCATACATCTGACGCATCACATTATCCTGGTATAGGTTGTTGTATATCAATCTGTGATATTTTACTGGAAAGTGGCTGCCGCCCTATACTGTGGGATGGCACTAAACTACCTGGAAGGACCATTCGTGTTCAGGCTGAATGAAAACGGCGCGGGACCTCATCTATTAGTTCAAGTAACGTATACCTGGTGATTCCGAAATGCATAAGTTGAAGACACGTGATTTACACCGACGACAACATAAACTCGATCATCAAGTACTTGGGAAAAAGATTGAGGGCTAATTTTCGTGAACTTCCTAAATTTCCGCCAGAGTTCAGTGAATAAAGAACAAAAAAAAAAAAACACAAAAAAGAAACACCCGAAACGGTACCAACTGCATAATTTGTTTCTTAAAAAGTTTCAGAGACTTAATTGATACACGTGGAACACCTCAATCAGATCACATGTCACGATGCGCTTTTTATGCAGCGAATTTGTTCACAATTACAGCATAGCACAGTTACAGAGTTAGCCAACCTTGAACTAAATAATATAGTTTTCAAGGTACGAGAGGAAGGTACCGTGTATCGCACAGTCGCATATACGAATATCGATATGATCCTAGCTGCCATGATTTATATCCCTATTTTCTTTCTGAAATTAGTTATAAATGTACACACATGTATATCTCTGACGATAAGACACAGAGTGAACAGCCTATATTTCTTACGATGCGTCACTTAAATTTCAACATAGTCGACGATTTTATGACGAACGATTTATCATCGGTATCGCGGTGATTTAATTCACTCGCGAAATTAACGGTTCAGAATTTAAAATAGCACAGCAGCTTCAGTCACAATTTCTATTTTCATCGCGTCTAGCGTGTTGGTAATTGTAAAAGTTGTGAAGGCGTCACGACCAATGATGTTTCTAATGAAAGTTCGATGCTTTATCATCCGGCCTATCAGATATTTTCTTCACTTCTCACGTTGGAATAAGCGTAACAAAGTCGAAACAAAGATCCGAATAAAAACAACAGGCCTTAATTAAACTGATTCGTAACACCGCGAGAAGATATGGAGCAAAAGCACGACTTGTCCGTAAACCAAAATCAATGGCGAAACAGTTTACCAAATACCAGGACAGTTTCTGTCCTGATACTGTAATGCCGCGGGGATAACGCATTGAATTGATTGCAATCACGCACGGCGAGCTTATACGCGAATATTAACAACTTCCGGTAGGTGTGCACCGAGCGTGGTTGGCGTGAGTACACAGGGGATAACATGACGCTCAAGGATCGCTGGAATCTTTGGTGGCGTTCCGGAGGATTCCCGTCAAACCATTACAAAACGTTGCTTCCTTGGCAGGTAATTAGCGAGCTCTACGAATAGCGTGTAATAAAACGTGTCCGTACGACGTTCGTTGTTACCTATGTAATTCATGTCCCTCTAGTTCACCAATCACATACCAAAGGGAAGCTCGATATGCCGGAAGGACAATTTGGTGAGACATCTGAAGTGTATGAAGAAGATTTACGGATCGATATATGACTTTAGGTAAACAGCGCTTTCGTGTTGGCGATTCACGGTAGGCAAGAACGTTCCGATACTTTCTTGTACAATCGTATGAGGTATACTTCGCCTATATGGCATCCTCACATATTCACCAACTTCGAGCTGACAGATTGGTCAAAGCACGATTCTAAGCCTGCTGAAAGGTGGTGAAAATATGTGGAAACACAAAAGAGCGGACGAAATGTATTTAAAGCCATCAGATCGGTACGTGCTACAAACACATTATCGTGGAATTTCAGCCCCCTCGGATACAATCTTCCATTAGAATACACGAAGCTAGCGGCAGATTGTAGCAGATATGAAAAGGACGACAGGGTATGGATCTGCAAGCCAGTTGGTCAAAGTCAGGGCAGAGGAATATTTCTATTTCGAGTAAGTTATTCTTGATTGAAAACTATGCTCAGAATTCGAGTGCCGAGTAATGACCAGGCTGCCTCGTGTTTTCGGTAACGTGAAGAAGCTGAGCGATCTGACGTACGACAACATGGCTGTGGTTCAGAGGTACATTAAGAATCCACTCTTAATTGGGGGCTACAAGTTCGATCTTCGACTGTACGTCTGCGTGCCTTCCTACAAACCCCTGACAATTTACCTCTACAAGGAAGGATTGGTTCGTTTTGCAACAGAGAAATTTTCGCTGGACAATTTGGACAACCCTTTCCGACACCTCACGAACTGCTCTCTGAACAAACTTGGTCCAGGATACTCGGAGAAGAAGGAGAGGGTTGGAGCAGGTGAGAGTCACGCTAATTATACGCAGACCAGAAATTTGATTGAGGGGAAAAATGGAATTAGGAAATGAATTAACGGTGTCGATTTCAGGGTGCAAGTGGACCCTGAGACAACTGAGGCGATACCTGGAACAGTCTGGATATTCCGACTGGTTTTTATGGCAGCGAATCGCCTGTCTCGTCAGCCTTACGATACTTAGTCAAGCGGCTGGAATTCCACGGTCCTCGAACTGCTTCGAGTTTTTTGGTTTCGACGTTCTCATTGACGAGAATTTGAAACCTTGGCTCATAGAGGTCGGTGACGAATTTATAAATTGAAGGAAATTAACGCTCAGCGAATCGCGTTTCAACCTCGCTGCACTTGAACGACAAATAGTCACTGGGTCTATCATTCTCGAAACAAGGTCAACGTCAGTCCAGCCCTGGGGAATGACTGCGAGGTTGATTCTGAAGTGAAGAAGCCGCTGCTTCACGACATGTTCGACCTGCTGGGTCTCCCGGTCTGCAATACCGGATTATCTCTTTTTACGATTTGGGCAACAAGTGAAGAGGAGGCCGAGGATGAGCGATCCTCGCGCTGCTACCTGAGCAAGGAATCGAAAAGACGATGCAAAATGGGAAGGGAATCGATCGCTCTGATAAACGTTTGCCCAGAATCCCAAACTATGGCAAGTAATGTCTCCGATTCATCGATTGATCCAAATGAACATAATTTCGTTTCTTAAAAAAGCCCAAAATTCAGCTTTGTGCCATTCGTTTAGCCTTAACCGAGTCTCTTGTTCCGATATCATGAAAATTTTGTTCTCTGAGAGTTACCCAGCTGAGTCAACATTTCAAATTGTTGAAATTACGTTTTTACAACTGTTTTTACTCGAGAAAAGGATCGAGATAGGTAGATCTTCAAAAAAAATTCACCATGCGAGATGATTGTCGCATAGGCTAGATTATTTTGCTATAGACCAGCATTGACGATGGTGATTGAACACCCTTTAAAACTTTCTTCGTATCATGAACGGAAACGCGTGACATGCAGTTTCGACAGGGGATTCCGGACGCGTGCGGTGACGTTTGGTCCCGGTACAATCCGTTGTCAGTCGATAGAGTAATGCGGCGCGGTTTCAAAGGAAACAATTCAACACCGGCACCCTTCGTCTGGGACAATGGAAAGGACTGGCGCAACCCCGTGACCCGCGAAGGAGGATGGATCCGTACGTATCCACTGACGCATTCGAAGCCGACGGAAACAACGGAGTTCATACATCACTCGGGTAGCCCCTTGCTCAGCGAAACGCCGCGCATCGCCGAAAAGGAAATAAAAACTACGGTGATGTGCATTTACAAGTAGGTAAAGCGAACTTGGGAATATTATGCGAACCGCAATTAAGAGAGCGGAGGTTGGCTAATTATATTCGCGATTTATTGTATACAGGTACCTGAAAGCCGCCAAAGATGTTCACGGGAAACTCGGCCATTTGGGCGATGACCCTTGTAACGAATTTCTACAAGGCTCTCTGGGGCTGAATACGGAAGTATGGCTGCCGGAGAAATGAACCAATGCCATAACGTTGTAAATGATAACGTACTATTCATTCAGTTCTGTCTCTCTTTTCTACACGTATGTTATATCGCGCAGAGCGTAAGTCCATCGAGTCTTTTCTTTTGCGTTCTAGGCGATAGCTTAGGACTCGTTGTAATGTTAATTCGTCAGAATTGTAATAGTAGAGGAAAAATACCAGCAATAAAAATACCTGTGGTAAAATACTTTATTCTTTTGAATCTGTCATATTATGCACACAGAGAAGGGATCTGTGAGATTCGCCAAATATTGCGAAAGCAAGGAGTTTGCAATTCAAAGAAATTTTATAGGATTCAACAAGAAGTCGTCGAAACAATAATTTGCGTTTCCAAGTAAAACCGCATTTTCTAGAATTAGCAAAGTATTTCTTTCGTCGTATTAGATTGCTTTCTTAGGAAAATTCAATAATCTTTTCTATTTACGTATGTATACTTTCTAACCTTGGAAATCGGTCTTTTTATCATTGTATCAAATGGCAAATATCAGATTTACTTGTGAACCTCGTCCTAATCGTTGAAACTTATGAACATACCAATTATTTCAATTTATAATTCATCTTATTTGCAACACGTAACGCCTACTTTGTTTTGGTATACATAATATTCATGTGATAATTTCCGACTAAATTCATACGATGAATGTGATATTTGGTGACGGTTTAAAATTCGTCATTTAAAGACACGGTGTCATCCAGTGTTACGTTGCAAGATCGCGGTGGGGCTGACAATCTTAAAATAGTTCTTCAAATCCTTTTAGTCGCTTTATCATCGAGTATTATGGTTATTCACGTATTTAAATGTGAAACTATCGGCATAACCCCTTTTTCATAGTTATAAAAAAAAACGTGGAGTATCCTTCGTAAATAACGTAACAGTATACTTATTGAAAAATGCATTTACTCGAGGATAAAGTACCCAAAGAAACCGAACTTTATGGGAATAATTTGAGGCTGAATCAGAACACGAGAGACTCCCTCACGCTTGAGATGAACGAGGATACTGACACAGAAGACGACTATCCTGTTAGAGTATCGATAGATTCAACTTTGGAATGTTTTGTTTTCCTGAGCTTCGCAAAAACCTGGGAGTTGTCTCTAGTCTTGGTTACTATTACGGTCTATATGATGACTACGTACGAAGTATTTTTTGAAGCGGAAGAGGTAGAGCTCATTTACGGTATATCATGATAATCTCTCTTTCCTATCGCGTTCGTATGCATCCAAACCCGTTGCGATTTTATTCCAGGAAGCAGAACAGAGGATATCATTGATCATCAATTTGCTTCTAGACATATTGTACATCGTCGACATCTGTTCGTCGATATTACACTGGCGATTAGAAGATATTAGGACCACAAGAGAGCTCAAGGCGAGATCGATATTTTTAATATTACTTGACATATTGGGAGTTGTTATAGGAATGCCAATCCGTTTTTTATTAGGTATCAGAGAGAAAATTACACCAACTATCGAAAGGCTTCGAAACTATCCCTAGAAGCCCTTGAGAAATAAAACTTCTTTTCCTTTCGCCAGATCACTCGCCGGAGGATGAGCCGATTTACATCGACTTCGTCTCCGTCATTATACCAGTACTGCGAATGTACAGACCCATCAATTTTTTCTCACAATTAACCGACATGGTGGGAAACGTTGCTATCGCGATTACGTTCGCGACATACATTGTAATATTTCTAGTTACTCTGCACACCTACACTTGTTTCTGGTCAGTACCTAGCATTAGCGTCGTCAAGCGGAAATTGGAAAAAAATAGCTAACAACATTTTTACAGGTATCTTTTTTCACAATGCACCGTATGCGGCGAACGTTGGATCGTAACGATATCGAGTAGCAAGAAATTGACAACCAACGAACCGTGGGAATGGTACCTCGTCTCTCTGTACTTTGCAACTTGCGCTATGAGCAGCACTGGATTTGGTGGAATCACGGCACGCAATAGCATGGAGCAAATGTATACGTTGTTAATGATGGTCACGGGATTTGTTATACTTGTCGCAGCCTTTATCGGAAGTTTAACGAGCGGGATATTAGAGGCGGTTAAAAGGAATACGGAATTCCGAAACAAGCTGCACCTCATCGCAGAAATTTTGGTAATTTGTAATGATCGTTCGTCTTTTCGACATAGACTGTACACCGATAAGTGCCTAATGCATGCCGGAATCTGTAATATCGTGAGAAAAAAAAAATACTCTTAAACGAAAAGTGTTTCGTTTTCCAAACGTCAGCAAATTATTTTATTTCAGGTGCAAGCTAAAGTATCGAAGGACATGCGGGACGGCGTGATCGAATTTCACAAGTCTTTCTGGAAGTACAAAAAAGCAATTAGTGCGTCTGAAATGTTTGCGGATTTACCGTTAACTCTGCAAAAGGAAATTTACTTGGATCGCTACTATTTGGCATTCATAAGAGTAATTTTTATCCGAAAGATCATTTTTACTCCTATTTTATTACTTTGTATAATTTTCTCAAGGATTAGCGAGACGTAAGAGACACGTACTGATTATCACACCTCGTGCTAAATTCAACACGAGCTAATTGCATAGTGACCATATAAGAGCGTCATTGATCGACTCCAGTCGAGAAATCATGTGTAACAGCACTGCACTGTTTATTTCACCAGTCTGTAATGCTACGCGGCCTGCCCTCGGCATACTTGCGAGATCTCTCACTGAGAACACGCACCGAATACTACAACTGCGGTGATATTATATACACGAAAGGAAGCCCCATTGATCGTATGATATATGTAGTTCGAGGAAATATCAGTGTGAGTATTTCGTACGATAATGGAATGATACAGTAGCGAGAAAAGAAAATCCACATAACACAGACGTGACAAGAAACATAGTGAATTTTTGTAGAATGCACGTAAAAAAATTTCGACTTGAAGCATAATTGTACATTTTTATATTATCTAAAAAAATTAAAGCTGCAGAACTTATCGAGGTTCATTTATCCGGTACATAGATACCAGGGTAGTTCTTATTTTGGTCATGTCGGAATTTTTTCACGCCCATCCCCCAAAACTAATCAACATATATAGAAAACAAAATTGGTCGCAACTCCAAATTTGTCCGATAACTTTAACACGCCCCTCCAAGTCTTCGAATTTTTATAGAAGAAAAATGTATGCATGTGAAATTTTTTTGAAAAAACTGATTATTACTGTATGAATGTCGTAAATCTAATATTATCAGATTATCAGCGAAGAACTACTGTAATTTTTTTCAAAAATCGATCATTAGATTTTTTTAAGCAATCAACAGTATTATTTTTTTTAAATTCCAATTTGCCAAATGCCAATTTTATTTCTTATATACATTGATAACGTTTGGCGGGTGAGCGCGAAGAAATTCCGGTATGACGAAAATAAGAACCACCCTAACACATAGACGCTTTGACTAAAACTCTGTGAATACTTAACGAACAGATTTTATCATCGGATGACAACGAGAGTTCTATACTAAATTTAACAGCTGGTACGATACTCGGCGATGCAGCCTTGCTACTAAATATTGAATGCAAAAGTCAAGTCGTCACCGCGACGTCCTGCGAACTTCAAGTTGTCCACAAAGCCGCCTTATTTGCGCACAATAATGTATTTCACGATATTTACGTGGAAATGAATCGAAGGTTTATATACGCAAATGCTCGTGCTACTAATTAGTTTCAAAGAATCTTAGCTCTGAGGTTATTGAGTTTAACGTTACACACGAGTGAAGGTGAAATAAGTAGATAGACGCAAACTTTGTGTTGTCAAAAATTATCCATCATCAATTATCTCTTTACAGAGTGTCAGATCGCTTGGATTACGCGAAAAACCGAATCGTAACATTCAGAGCGCAAGAAAATACGGTAGAAAATGCTTTGCAGGATATCAGTCTCGGCTATCCCTCGCCAAGAAAGCCGTTGAAAATCTTCAAAAATCGACTTCGCAAGCAGCAAAAAACTGACCATACCATATGTCAGATAAATACGTATCCATTAAACCCAGAGTTCAATCCGCAGGTTACTGGTGCGTAGATTACAATAGAAATATGTAATAACTGAGAGATGCGAAACTTATGGAAGAACTCGAATTGTACTGTTACAGTTGACATGTACGTAATGGCGACCGAAGCAGCCGTCGCCCGATACGACATTTGCATAAAAACCGGATGGCCTTGGATTTTAACACCGAACACGTTGTTTCTAACACTCTGGCAAAGCGTGATTGTGTTCGCTGTTCTGGTGGCGGCGATTCTCTATCCATACTTCGCATGCTTCAAACGTTACATGACCGATGATCTGCTAACTATCAGAGTCATCATAGATATTTTATACATTTTGGATATTTACGTGCAAATTTCAACAGCTATCGACTTGACTCGTGACGTACTTGTAGAGGTGTGTATTTAGGCATTGTTTAGTAAATATTCGTCGGAACGACTTGAAAATATAAATCTAATTGCAAAATAAGGTGAAGAAAATAACGGCGATGAAAATAAAGCAGTTACGATTTCTACTCGACATATTAGCCGTTTTTCCGGCTAAAGAGGTAGCGTTTTACATGAGCTTCTACAGCAACGGACGTGTTGGGACTATTTTTCTATTGAACCGTGTGTTGAAAGTGCACGTTGTATTTCGAGCCATCAGTGACTTGGAGAAAAGTTTGAATGTCAATATAAAGATTATCAGAATGGCAAAATATCTGTTGTGCTTGGTGTTTGGGTCGTATTGGATCGGAGCGATTATTTATACGCAATCATGTTTCTACGAAAAATGCGTAATGGGCAGCTGGTACGACCAGATCCTAACTCAAAATTCCGAGGCCAACATGATAGACAGCCCTGTTTATCTACTGAGCTTTTACTATGCTTTGCAAGTACTTTCGCAAACTGGTTATGGAGACATTAACGCCAGTACTTTGGAAGAGATGATCACCATGTTGTTTTTCTTGGTACGTTGAATGTCGTAAATTCAGGCTTTAAAATTCTACTCCAAGATTCTCCTCCGATATCGTTTAACATTGAAAATATTCAGGTAATCGGAGCTCTTTTATTCAATGCTTTGGTATCCGATTGTTCGGCAACGCTGATGCTCTCTACTCTCGACAAAGTTG
The DNA here is from genome assembly GCF_021155785.1 of Neodiprion fabricii. NCBI lineage: Eukaryota > Metazoa > Arthropoda > Insecta > Hymenoptera > Diprionidae > Neodiprion > Neodiprion fabricii. The sequence continues at coordinate 28,235,581 of NC_060239.1, forward strand.
CGTACAAGGAGATCGTCTTCGTGATGAAAAAGTTTATGGAGGAAAATGACATACCGGAAGTTATTCAAAGACGAGTGTACAGCTATTTGGACCTCCAATGGCAAACTGATCAAGGATACAAGATATTGAATGATATACCTTTATTCGCGGATTTGTCGCCGAATATGAATAAACGATTGCTCATCGCCATGCACGGTGAGATGCTGAGATCAGTCCCAATCTTACAAGAACTGAACGACGAGACGATAACCGATCTTGCAAATTGTGTTGAGATCTACGTTCTACCGCCAGGTCAAAACTTCTCTTACCTTTCAGCTTGCGTTATTTATTGTCTGGTAAAATAAAAATTAATTGCTATGAAATGCAGGAGAGATAGTGTCGTACGCCGGCGAGATGTATCGAGAATTTTACATCATACAAGAAGGTTACTGCGAAGCTATATCGGTGCTGACTAATCGAGACAAAAAAACGTTGGGTCCTAAAGAATTTTTCGGGGTTATGGAAATGTTATTGGGAAAACCGTCGATGCAAGATATCAGAAGTGTGACGCACCTAAAGCTGATTAGAATATCACATATGAGTTTGCAAAAAATCCTTTCAAGTGACAAAAAAAGCTACGAACGTTTTTCTGGTGAGTACATAAAATCCAGAATCACTCGTTTATCCAACGCTGGTCATAATTCTGCTTTATTCCGCAGCATTAATCGAGGTGGTCAGAAACTCCAACTTGGTACGAAAACTGAATTTCAGCCGATCGGCTCTTGAGTCTCAAGATTTCACAGACCACCTTGACATAAGCTGGATTAAATTCACAAAGCGACGAAAGCACGACGTGAATATCGATTACACGCGACCCTTCAAAGACTTAGGAGTCTTGCAATTTATACAGTACATGCTAATGTCAAGGACCATCACACCGAACGGTCCTTTCATTCAATTTTGGGAGGTTGGACGATTGGTCTGTGACGTAATTTTTCCACACATCTCACTACGAACTTATTTACCCTCGTCCGTAAATTAATAACGTTACAGAAATGCCGTATGACGTCTGCTTTACTGAGCGGATTTATTTTCCCATCTTTAACGTACAGCTCTCTGCAATTCAGAGGGATTGTCTGGATAGCACTCGCCCTGGACATACTAGCCTTTCTCGATATATACATTCGTTTGCACGTGTGTTACTACAACGACGAAGGTTTATTAATTAGCCATCCTCTGTCAACGGCCAAGCACTACCTGACCCACAGCTTCGCTATAGATTTGTTGGGGGCTCTACCACTCTACATGGTACCACATCAGCCAACAATACATCCCGATGGAGCGAAGCAGATCAGTTTTTCCACGAACGAAATAACACTTCTCAACAAGATCGTACAACTGTATAGGTAAGTTAAGGTGAAAAATGATCATTCAGGGATGCTCTAGGAATATCGAAAATATAGTCTAAATAAAACGCACGAGTCACGTAATTTCTGCTGTCCAACAGACTGCCGTCACCGTTGCTGCTGTACGAGTCAAATTTGGCTCGATCATCGCTGACCTTGAATTTTTTTAAATTCTTACCGGTAGCTTTCATTTTCATCAACGTCTTAGCCGCTTTGTCAATCGCATTTACTTGTACATATTGGGAACGACCGGATGGTACCACTTACGTGGAATACAGCAAGGAATCTTGGATCGGTCACAGTGAAAATTCTTTCTATTTCTCAATGCAGAACTCAATTAATCTCTACCTAACAGCGGTATACTGGATGGTATCCACATCCTACTGTATCGGATTTGGCGACATAACTGCGCATGTAAGACAATTTTTATGAAATATCCTGTCAGCAGTAAATTAACGGATGAATTATTTTAAAGTGAGTTCACTCGGTTTAGGATGACAAAGAAATGTTGTACACGGCGTTGGTCATAATCGTCGGTTATTTGATGTTCACGTATATAATCGTCGTCGTATCAAGTGGCAAGGCGAATGTAAACCGAAACTTGATGCTATACCAAGAGCGCATGCGACACTTGGTGACATTTATGAAGATGGAACGCATACCAAACGTGATTCAAGACAGGGCAATAAAGCACTTCGAAAATATGTGGTGGCGAACACATGGCATAGAGACTCATGCGATTTTTAACAAATTTCATCACGCGCTGAGACAAGATGTGATGCTTCAATTGTACGAACAAACTATTTCCGTCGTACCCGCTTTCGCTGGCGTTGAAAAAAGCTTCACACGACAGCTTGCAACCAGTTTGGAAATGCTCAATTTTTTAAAGGGTAGCGAAATCGTTAAGAAAAATGATATTGTATCACACATGTTCATAGTTCATCGCGGAGAAGTTGACGTCATTGGTCCCGATGGCACCTTATTTTGTAAACTACGAAGAGGCAGCATATTCGGAAATATTGACAACAGTCCAGCAACCAGGTGAGGTACAAGCGCATCCCACTAAACTTGTCATGAGCGTGGATTCTGCATAAATTTTCACAACCATCTACATCATGACTTTCATTTATAAAAGGATTAAGAATGACGATCGTAAACGTGTATTGCAAGGTTCTTGTTTATCCTAATTTAGGTACATGATGACCATCGTAGCTGCAAAACACGTGGACACTCTGATAATATCAACGACTAACTTCTACGATTTGGCCAGAGGTTATCCCTCAGTAAAGAAGCAGTTTAACATTTGCGTCTTGCAAAATATGGGCTATGTTCCGAGGTTTTCGGACGAGGAAGATACGAAAGAAAGGAAAAAAGACTCTTACAAAAAAGCTTGGTTTCCAGTCACGTATCAGAGAATCTCATTGTTGAAAGTGCCGATCGCATATCTGACCAGCCTGCTGACTTCTTATCAATTTTCGTTCACTCAAACTTTTGTTCCTCTGCTTTTTTTCGCCGGACTTGCCCTAGATGTACTGACTTTGGCCATGCTGTTTCTAGCCTACAATACTGAATATCACGACGACAGTGGCGACATTGTTGACAATATTACTTTAATACGCGCTCGGGCACTGCAAGAGATGCAATTCTATTTGGATGCATTAAGCATAGTCCCTGTCGAAGTACTCTGCCTTTCCGCGACCAGTTCTCGAATATTCTGGTATAAATTCCTTTGCATGAGACGATTGTTGCGCGCTAGACATTTGTATCTGTTTTTCACAAAGAGGTATGAAAAACTGAACGTGAACATGTTGGCAACGAAGCTTGCCAGTATGATAAGCAGTTTCACATTACTGTTGCACATACTGGCATGCGTTTGGTACTTGATCGGTTGTCCAACGCAGTGTTCTCCAGAATCATGGATCGTCAAGTCAAACTGTCAATATCCCTACATCTGTTCAATCTATTTCATTGTTGCCGTGGTAACAACCACAGGATTTGGTGACATACGACCGGGAACTGTTAAAGAAATAATCTTCTGCTCGATTATGTCTGTGGCTATGGTACCCGTCGTCGCTATGTTTATGGGAGACGTTTCGAACGTTGTACAAAATTACTCTTACACGCTGACTAAGTATGACACCGCAATGTCGATAATGAAAGATTACTTAAAGGACGGTCAAATATCGTATCCTCTTGTCGAGAAAGCTTTGGGATATGCTAAAAATTTGTGGCTCCTCGAGAGAGGGTGCAGTCAGCCAGCACTATTGGCCGAAGCACCAGCATCAATAAGAGAGGAGATAATGGTTGCTGCATATGGAAAACATCTTTTTGAGGTGGGTAAAAGTTTAAAGAACGCGTTATTGAATAATCGTGACAAGTATGCTTCAATTATCGCAAACCGCAGAAATCAACCTTGGAGTATAAAATATCCGTCACGATGTAACATCAATGCGTGATTCCAGAACAACATCTTAAGAGGATGCCACGAAGACCTACTACGACAACTTTGCGGAAAGATGAGAAGACGGCTTTTCTTTCCAACACATTTTATAGTACAAGAAGGAGACTGCAACTCAACCATGTACTTCATCCAACGCGGGGCCGTAGAAGTCTTAGCGAATTTAGGACCGAGGATGTATACGGTCTGCGCAACTCTCCAGGCAAAGGAGTACTTTGGTCTACATCAAGGATTCATTCCGGATGTAAGAATTATGACAGCGAGATATTCATATTACACTTTCGAGTGATAAAGTTGCACTTTTGATTAAATATAGATAAGCCACACTCACACGTATCGTGCCGCCACGATTGTCGAGGTTCTCACGCTACGATACGAGGATTGGAAGGACATGCTTATCTACTTTCCAGCAGCATACCGACAGATCTATACAAAATTGAAAACGATAATACATCACGATTATATATCGGAGAAAATTGAACATGTCTCACAGCATGTTGGCGTTTAAATTTTCCACGGCTAACCAAAATATGAAAACTGTGGCTCCGTGAAAGTTGAAAATCATCTACTCGTACAACAGATCTCTTATTCGCATTGCAAATACTTAACAAAAATGTATCAACACTGGGTCAAAATCTGTGGATTTTCGAATACATGTTTCGTTTATTAAGTTTACAATTATTAAAATAGGATTCTTGAGTGGTTACTCGGAATATTATTTTATAAACCACCGGCTTTGGAGTGTAAAAAAAAATGTATTTTCTATTTTACACAACGAAGATACCTAATTATTTAGAATTTATTCTTTATCATTTACAATTATCGTTTACTTTTAAGTTATTGTTATTCCCTTATCATTTATGTAAATCTACTATATGCCAAGAGATGTACAGATTTATATAAAGAAAAATAATTATTTTTGACTCATATTCACGTAGCACGTAGAGACAAACGAATGCATGTACTTTTACCAATAAAAAATGCAAAACTACTCAATTTATTAAACACGCGATTAATCTGTGTATCCCTTATTACATACCATAACTTCATTACGGAAATATCACGCGCTTATCGCAATCAGTGTTAAAAACTACAGTTGCTCAATTATTATGTTTTACTTGATTTTCATTTACTGAACGGTTAACACGGATATGCTTGTTTTCTCATCAGACAAGATTAGTCTTTGGAATGTTCGTGCATATACAGTTCATATTTGCCCATATAATCGTGATCGGTTACGCAATTGGGAGGCAATGCACACAAGCTTAAGATAAGCTTTTTAGCAAAGTAAGTATGCTGCAGTCGAAGTATGATACACGTTTACTGTATCCGATACTAATCGAACTCTTGATAATGGAATATTGAACACGAACATACAATTCCGGTGCAAAATATCATTTGTTTACCCCTATACGAATGAGTGAAAAGAGTAAGATTATACGGAATGATTCAAGGTTTGACCTCGTGAAACGAATGTGCTTTGATAATGTATAATTTCAGATCAGACTAACGTTCGTCAAGATTTAGCCACCGCACTTAATTGAATTCAACGCAACACATCACAGCCCCTCAGTCACAAGTTTGTACAATATTTTTTCTTCACGATTACACTCCCGTAACTCTCGCGCAAAATCAATGCAAACTTTACACAAATTTTAAATACAGTTGACAATTCAAACTGGGGATAAAAATCTATCAGTTCCTAACGTATGTGTTCGAGCAGCAAATATGTCAAGATCGAAACGCCGAAATTTTAAGCATCAGAGTAATTTCATTATAAAAATTTTTGGCTCAGTTTCATTTCGAGACTGCTAAAATAAGCCTACATTGCGGTAAATTAGTAATAAAAACACGTCTTATTTAATTTCGACAAATGAAAACTAATTGTTTGTATTATAATATACGTATATATTTTTTGAATAATAGACTTATATCGTTTGGTCATTGGCGAGCTAATTATATGTATATGTATACTGAGCCACGGAAAAAACAATAATAATGATAATCATTACACTAACATTTATAACTAAGCTTACGTATAATTTTATACATAATATTTAATATAATATCTTTGGTCTTAAAATATGTACGCGTTAATGTTTATACCTAGAAATAGGTAATAGTGTGAATAATAATAGATCTACACCTGCCAATCGTAAGATTATTCTTTCACGGTTGTTTCGTATTTTTCATTTCTTAAGTTTAATTTACTTATTTACTAAGTATACGCACTTTGTCTCAGGTATTATGAACTCTCGAAGTACAAGTTGTCCGAAAATTTATACCAAGTATAATATCCAGGTCCGAAAATGAACATATCTTTTTTGTCAAGTCAGCATCCGCAGAAAAAAGGAAAAAAGTAAATGATTTCATTTGACATCGCAAACCTGCAGAGTATGTATGTACCTAACATGAAAATTTCTCGAAGTGTAGCAAAAAAGTACCATATGCTTTCTGAACGTAAGATCTGATCGTCTTTTCTCACGGCACTTTCAGCATAACATGAAAATTTTTGGAAGCCAAATTTATGTAAAAACTCTATTAATGTTAAATAGTAATAATAAACAACATGTTTATTTTCGTTTTTTATCCGTATCATTTTAATTCCCTGTAGATACTTTCTAACATTCAAATTTAATCTACAACAGATAATACTTTTCTGATAAAATATATATACATATCTTTCTATATTATATTTTTAATATGTTACATATTTTTATATGTAGGGCGGTCTCCGCCAACTCGGTGACTTTTTCTATATCCTTTTTCATCTGTTTCGTAATTCGTTATATAGTAGTATTACTTAAAGGTACTCTCTGTGAATTTTTTCAGATTTTTTAATTTTACCGTTTAATGTAAAATGAAATGAGTAAATTCAAAAATATGAAAATATTCACAGATAATGTGAATAGGATGTATTCTTCCTCTTAAGCAACAGATGTAAGAATGTATGTAAGGAGTGTTTACAATTTACAATAGGTGGTCTAGTGGAGTAAGGCTCCGGTCAAGCATCTCTAGATACCAGGTTCGATTCCTGGCTCCGCCGTTAATTTTTCGAATTTACCAGTTTATCAAATTTATACCTTATACATTCACAGAGAATACCTTTAAGTAGTACTACTATATAACCAATTATGGAACAGATCTGAGAGGATAAAAAAAAATTGGCTGAGTTGGCAGAGACTGCGTCATTTAAAATCGATCTACTCTATACCAGTTGATGAAAAAGTGTAAAGAATAAGTCTTTCGTATGTTTAGTTGCCTGGAATATGAAATCTCAAAATGAAATATAAAGGGTGGTTCAGCGAAGTAATTGATGTGGCAATATCATTTCTTAATCTTCGAAATCACACTGAAATTGGTTATATTAAAATAAAATTCTGCATTAGTAATCAACAAGGTAATCATTGGTAGTAATGAGAAACCATTTAAGATTACCGGAATCCTTTGTAATCTTGAGAAATCGTATGGAATCTTAGAAATCATGTAAAATTTATCTGACATGTAATCTCTTGTAATCATTCTATAAAATGTGAGTAATTACGAAATACGTAATCATGGTGTCAATTTTTGCTCCGATGAAACACCTCTTGTTAAAATGCAACTCAAAGTATCATTCATGATTTCTTGTACGATGCGAAATGTTTAGAAAAAATATGTAATAAAGCAAGTGTTGAGCTATAATTTGCCATCCGTGAAAATATACGCGCTTAAAATCATTAGAAATTGTTATATGAGTTCTATGCTACTATCACTAGCAAAAATAGTATGAAGCTATACCTTACACACAACCATCACAAATTGATAGCTGGTGAAAATTCCTGTAAAAGATATGCGTAAAAACATCAGACATGCAAATAAATATATAAATACAGATTTGCTTTAAAATGTGTTGGTAGTGAAAGACAAGACGCGCCTGGATGTTTCTTTTACCTAAACGACTACAATTTTATGATTGTTTCCATTTGGCAAAAGTACATAATAGACACGTTTCCCCTTATCTCATTGGAAATGCTGCAAGTTGCCATGATACTGGTTTCCATTAAACGGACCATTTTGTTCATTTCCCTCTATCACACTCTGTATTTCCACAACCGACGCGTTCGCAGTCTGACCATTTGCGTTGCTGAGACTGGGCGAGCTAGAGACATTGTTTGTGGTCGCGCTAGACTGCTGCTGTTGAACGCTAGCATTTGACGAACTATTTGCATTAACGTTATTTTTAGATCTATGCCTGAGTTTGTGGGTGGTTAAATACTGCTTAACTGAAAATGCTTTATGGCACTGATCACACTTATAAGGCAATGGATCTTGGCAGCCTATTCCATCGATTGTAGGTGCATGGTTCGACAAGTGGAGTAGGTAATAATGTTTAACAACAAAAGACTTCCCACATGCGTCACAAATATATGGTCCAGAAACACCGTGAGTTTTTCTGTGCTTGTGCAAATTATCTTTACGCGAGAAGCTCTTACCGCACATCTCACATTCGTGCATTTTTTGACCAGTGTGGGAGACGGAATGCCTGACCAAATGTTCTTTGCGACTAAAAGCTTTTCCGCACGCTGTACAGGCGAACGGCCGTTCACCGGTATGTAATTTTCTGTGTTGGAACAAATGTTCTTTCCGTTTGAACGGTTTTGCACAAACGTCACAACTGAAAGGACTACCATTCGCTGGGGTATTTTCTTCTTTCAAATCCGCAACATCATTCAACAAATTCGGACTACTACAATTGTGGTTATTTAATTGGTTTAAAGTAGTAAATGTTTTACCACAATCTGAACAGCTTGGTATTCGCGAAGCCTGCGATATAGACTGAGGATTCACAGCTATGAGTGATGTGGGTTCCGGAACTGTTCGTATTCTCAGGAACTCTGATATTTGACCAATGGAATTTCTGGATATGGCATCATCCGGTGTTACCTTAATAAAGTCTTTAAAGTCTTTCGAATCGTCACGCGCGGCCTGCGTGCCTATACTCGCCTCCTTGAATCCTAAACTTAATAAAATTTCCGGAGTCGCAGCTACAGTTGCATAGGTTTGAACATTTTGATTTGGAGTATCGTTATCTTGTGATTCAGGTTGTACCTTTTGAATAACTTGTTGATTCTGCTCAGTCGATGGCTCACTTTTTAAAATAATATTATTATTTTGATGCTGAGTTTGTGCAATTTGTGTCTGCTGTTGCTGTTCTTGTTGTTGAACAATCTGAACTTGCTGCTTTTCAATTTGTTGTAAATGTCTTTGTTGCTTTTCAAATTCTCTTTGTTGCCTCTGGAGCTGTTGTATCTGCTGAGTTAACTGTGATTGACTCTGCTGCTGTGCAATCTGAGTTTGATTTTGTTGCTGAGAAATTTGGGTCTGATTTGGTTGTGTTATTTGAGATTGATTTTGCTGACATATCTGTCTCTGAGGTTGCTGATTTATTTGAGCTTGCGACTGATGATTTATCTGATTTTGATTTTGCATTTGATTTTGTGCCTGTTGAATCTGATTCTGCGATTGATGGACTTGATTTGATTGCTGACTTATCTGCTGTCCTTGATTTGCTTGGTTTGATTGTTGTTGTTGTTGTTGTTGCTGTTGTTGTTGCTGCTGCTGCTGCTGCTGTTGTTGTTGTTGTTGTTGTTGTTGTTGTTGTTGTTGCTGCTGTTGCTGCTGTTGTTGCTGCTGCTGCTGCTGTTGCTGTTGTTGTTGCTGCTGCTGCTGCTGTTGAGACACTTGCTGAGAAGTTTGTTGTTGATAACTATAGTGGGTCTCAGCCGTTGCTTCAACTACCGCAGCTGCGACACCGCCAGGTTGCATCTGTGATAAATACAGATGGTCCACTTATTATAGTTTTATAAAGGCAGTCATTTAATTGATTGAAGACTTATATTAAGTGATTGATAAGTTCATCTAACTTTTTAGTAAAACAAACCTGCATGGCACATTTATATTGTTGAACACGAGCTTGTACCCCACTGATTATGTGGATATTGGATGCATTGACGTTGCTAACAACGACAGGCTGCTGATGTTGAACCTGCTGTTCCGTTACTGCAATCTGGGCATTAAGTGGAGATGCAGTTTTTTCAGGTTTTACCTGTTCGTTATCTGGAACTGGAGATGATCGTTTCTTTTCTTCAGTTTTCACATAAACTTTTCCTTCCTTCAGAAAGTCCTCGGAAAATCGAAGAGATGTAAAGTAGGATTCTAACATTCCTTCCGCACTGACCACAGTTTCTCGGAACTCAAAGAAATTCTCCAACTTTTTCACGCATTCGTGACATACTATTTTAGGCAGAGAATCTTCCTCCAGTACCTAAAAATTTTCAAGCAAATAATATTCATTACCACAGAAATATGTTAAACCCAAATTTATATTCACAAAATTAAACAAATATTACATACTCAAGTGCTAATTACCAGTAATTATGACAAATCTGTCCAACGCTTGCATCAAACTAGATTGATACTATGAGTTTCATTATTGTTAATAAAACTTTTAGTTCTTGAGCTGGGAAACGATTTGATCGAACTTGATACCGTGAGGAACAATGTTGTTTATAAAGTAATATATACTTCCGCAGTTTATGAATGAGAAACATGTGCCCACAGTAGCTAATTGATTGCAAGTGACAACGTATGTATAAGGAATTGTAAGGAAGACGTTTTATGCGGGTGAAGCAGAAGAGAGTGAAAAAAATTAACTTACCTGTATAGGCAGACATATTTGAATTTTATTCTGTAACTGTCTCCTCCGCCCTTCGTCACGGAAAATGTTCATTTTATTTCCCTCGCTACTTGTGCAAAGCCTGCATAACTCGTAATAATTCACTCTCCGATACCCGGACATTTTAATAAGATGTCACACGTCCTTGACAATTTTTCAACAGACACTCGAGGCTCTCCCCGGCAATTGGCCCCTCTCAACGCACTTACTATTACACCACGATCATGATTAATGACCAAATTTTACTCGTGAAACACAACATTTGTTGTCATTCGGGTTTGTGCACCGCGAAATGCATCGGCGGCCATTTGCAATCTGATGAAACGCAACGACCGCAGGAGTGTCGATAGTCGAAGCAATTCGATGTGTGTCGTGAGATCGAATTATGGATAATTAATCCAGAGCGCAAAAGGCGAGCTGGTTCTCAAAACGAGGTATCGCATTTGCAACTGAGATCGCGCGTAAAAGACGCAACGGAATTCGAACGGATTTCGAATGAAAATTATTGACCGTTTAAAGATAGAAAAAAACTAGTAATAAACTAGTTCGATCATAGGCTATATAGTCCGTGGTGTTGACGTTACGCAGCAAGGCATTATTTCTGCCATGAAAATGGATTTCCTTAATTGATATACCAAAATATGCTTATAGGCGTAGTTTTCTCGCAAATGAATTATTCCTCCAATTTTCACCATTTTTTTCAATCAATTTGCTTAAAACAAAAATCATGTACAATATTTGGCAATAATTGCCTTTGGATTTAAGAGACATATTAGCATACTGTCAGAAATAACAAAAAGACGCACTGAAGTACGTTGAAACGTTCAGTAAATATATTTGTTTTTTAAACTTAATATAACATCGGCCGTCAGAATACTTACCACTATAACTCAAATGATCAAAGGGTTAAATTGTTCAATTGCATAGCAGAGCGTTGAGGGAAGAAATTACACATGGAGCTCACCTTACATCGCTAGCTGATACTCAACAAGTCCGTTTGGCTTCGCTATATACGAGTATGAAGGATTCCATTCGATTCTCTTAAAACTCTCATTTACCACGTATCATATATCATTGTCCCGAGTAAATTAGGAGGAACTTTATCCCGCATGCTGACGAAGCTTCGATTGACGCTCGTAAAATTTACGTTTTCCATGCAATTAACAATATAAAAATGGGAATATTATGAAGCGCGTTTCTTATCGTATACGCAAAATAGCTTACAATTAATGTTCTCATTCGGTTAATCGTAGTATTTTTCATAGTCAAAAGATTCGGGGACCCGCACTGACTGCAACGTCAACTTTTCGACCACTAACAAAACAAATGCGCAATGAAGACGACGGGATCGCAAGTCATTTGTTGAATTCCGAACTGATTAATGCGTACGAAATGAGCCTACATGAGGCGGGATAACGCAATAATCATCAATTTAAATATACCTTTATACAAAGTAAACCAAAACTCGGAACATCGAGTAGTCCTCATCGGCCGACGATACGAGCACTTCTGTTCTCTATTTTCCCTCGCTACTAATTGTAAACGCTACTCCTGCTGCCTCGGCGGCACTTAGAAGTACTTGTTTGGAAAATCTCCCATGCCGGTCTTCAGTCGCGAAGGATATTAATATAATTGACTGCTTGGTTTATAATTAATAAAATAGTACATTTGAATCCCTGATACCATAATGAAAGAAATTATGTTCACCTTTACTATGGAGAATGTGCCGCAAAAATGCAACTTGCAGGTTGAACGAAATTCAAATAACAGCCCTCCATTCTTGACTAGTTACTGTAATTCACCGAAACGAGACGGTTCCTTTAATCTTTCCCGTAATAATACACTGTCAACAAATGCGACATCCGAAAATACAGTTTCCAATAAGGCTTGTTTCGAAGGTGTACATGTACGTACATGCGAATGTGCGCATACAACAATATGACTAATTTATGTTTTTAATAACCGTTAAGATTTTTTATTATGCTATAGTATAACAAATAACAATATTAATTACATACTTCATACTATATGTATACTTTCGTTTATATACTGCCGATTACAATACTTCATAGACATTGTTTAATTATTGCTGCTTGGAGTGCGTGTTAAAATCTGGAACTCGCAATCAGTGGCAACTTTATCACTCATGCCTGTACACATTGGAAGAAAATTTCCAAATGCATTTAATATACTTCTCATGGAGAAAGACTAACCGTTTTAGCACGTCAAAGCGACAGTAAACGAATATGACAATGTATATCAACAATTGTCCACGGCTGTATAATCCATTTTCAATGAAAATATTGAACTGAAAATGGATAACATGCAATAATTAATAATATTAATAATGTTGGGTGTATAGAAGCCGTATTATCACCAGAATATGCATCAGTTTTTTTCAATATAGAAACGAAACAAATTATTGGATCATTTTACATTTCCATTTTCATATTACTATTATTATTATTGTTATTATTATTTTTTATCGTCAATTTTTTTTAAATTATATACATTTACTCTTCTTTCCTCGATATCAATAATAGTTTGACAACAAAAATACAATAATCAATAAACGTAAACATCGTATTCGAAAAAATGTGCGATCTCTGTCTTGTGACTTGAATTCTTCCACATTTGTAGCAAAAATATTTCCAATCCGATCTGTACATCCTTTGTACACAGTCACCGTCATTGCCCTAACATACAAATTTTATTTTCAAATTCAGTACTAAATAAATTATGTGAATTTCACACTAGACTTCCTAACGCTGTTAATACTTCTACGATATTATGCAACAATGTCAGTTTGTTATTTCTTTGTATATTTATATAGGTCCGAAGTATTTTAAATGTTTCACTAGTGCAAGAGTTCCAATATAGATTACAAATCGTAAAACTATTTAATGGAATGAGTTTTCATTTTCATTGCCTTTAACTATATAATTTAGTAACTACGTTTCATTAATGTTAACAAGTATATTACAATACAAGTATTGTATTCTATGTTAAAGATAGTTGTCAGAACCATAATCGAGCTCGGAAATTTCTTATTTTTAGTAAGTGTATCATACATTATGTCTAATTCATTTTTGATCTTTCAGATATTACTTTGATTTACTATCGTGCAACATCAGATACAATACATCAATGACTCTTTCCATTCTCTGACGCTGATGTAATATATTTGGCTAAATGATTTTCATCAAAAGATCTACGATTGACAGTATTTCCAAGATTATGAATCGACAATAAAACTTCTCTGGCACAGGGTGTAGGCAGTAATGCTTGGGTAGAGGGAATCAGGCGAAACGTGGAGACTTCACTTCTTAGAAAAGCATTTTGTCAGTAATCGACTGATATTTTTTCAACGCTAGACATAAATAATAGCTTATTATTGTAAAATTATAACGAAAATTTTTGTAAGCAATCGTCGTTTAGTAAAGAAGATAACATAATTGTTATTAAAATATCTTATCTTGTGTGTAACCAGGATCTTCGCAAAAAAATTATGACTCGTGCCTATGACTTATAGCCGTAATACAAATGTGTACAGTTATATACCGTTGGAACTCTTAAGGGAATTGAATCGTACCCAATATCCAAGGAACCGTAAAGGGAATTCAGATTGACCCAGTTTCACATCCTTTGCATTCTTCATTGGTCTAATTTACATTTCACCCCTTTTTCCTTGGTGCTCCATTTCTTGGACACTCTTTTTTCACTAGAAACGAATCACAGCAAATTTGGGATAAGAACGCATTTGGATGCTTAAGAATTTCAGTACATATTCATGCACGGTTCTATACGGCTTAAATCATTAGATTTATGAGTGGTTAGCAGAAACTAAATACCTCGTGGGACCTTTAAACTGCTATCTGAATTTGAAACGGAATGTATCAAAAATTATGACTCAACGTACTAACTGAAACCGTATTGAAGCACGTAAGTATTGAAATTTGTAAACAACAAAATCCAATCGTATTCCATACAGTTCTGATTCCGTATATTGGTATACCACAATTGATACATTTACAGTACGTCAAACCGTACTGATTTTCAAGAGGGTTACCTATACGGTATTATAAGGACATGTATCTATCTAGCAAGGAATTCTCAAGAGAAACAATACTATAAAAAAAATTTATTTGAAATTGATATTTCTGCTGTCCACTTATTATTTGTTCAAAACTGTTATCTGATCATTTCAAACATTGAAAGCAAATATTGATAAATGTCTAGTTATTGGACTCTGTAAATATCCAAAACAGAAGAAACTGTTCGATTAATGCGTAACAGAAATATTTTTTTATATATCGTGTGTTGAAAGAAAGTACAAGGAAGGAAGTGTTTTTATCACCACGCCATGTTGAATATCTTATCACTATAGTCAGACTTTAGGAAATATTCAAATTGTATTTAAGCATGCACAACGTTTCATATTTCAATTCAAATAGTTAACTTTAAATATAACGAACCTGTCATATTATAGCTTAAAAATACAATAAATTAATTTCTATGCATGAGACTGCAAACCATTAGTGCGCAGTAGTTTCACTTTATTCCATTTCTGAACCATACTCCAGCTGAAAAAGGGTGCTGCATGCCAGATTAAAGTATATAAATAAAATAATTGACCATTAACACTCGCATCTCGTTTTCAGCATCTCTGAAACTTAGGGGCTCACTTACATGTTTACTTTATGAAACACAATAATAAATTCATTTTTATACTAAAAATACCGTAATCAATACGAAAAATATCAGTATCAAAAGGAAGCACCTCTCTAACATACTTAAATTTTTAAGCACTCAGCACCCTTTCAGAAAAAAATAGTTCTTACATTGCTCTCAATTACCTAGTATAATTGCTTGGGAAAAAAAAAAAGAAAAACTTTTGTTTTCAACTTATTTTCATCTAGTAAATAATAAGCCAGGTACTCGTAGGACCTGCACATTAAATCATCGATCTTTACAAATACCTTTTTAGTGTTGCAGACAAAAGTAACTATTCAATCGTCCCAGTCATCACCACTGGTCTCACTCGTTGAATCGTCACTGTCGCTATCACTGTGTATTACACGCGATCTTTCTGCTAGGGCCCTAGTTAAAGCTCCAGCTAAACTATTCTGTATGATTGGAGACGGGGCAGATTTTGGTTGATTTGCAACCGACTTCAACTCGACTCCCTGGCGTATCTGACTCAACAGATTACCTCTAGTATCGTCAGCCAAATTTGGCTTAGGCTCAACTTTGTCCACCTTCTGCAATATAAAAGTAAATCGAGTTACGAAAGTATATGGATATGAAAACATTTTAAATGAAATTTCGAAATTGAATTCATTTAAACACGGATTATCCCAATTGCAGCTATGCTGAAAATTAATGAAAATTATAAATAAATCAAAAGTTTGCTCAGATACATCTTATGTACATTAAATATTTTCGGATTTACGAAATAAAAATTGATCACATAACGTATATCATCAAATTTAAAAAAACAAATTTGAAACGGTTATCGTACCTTGAGCGTTGTACCACTTCTGATTGCATCGAGCAAAGCATTTCTGGTATCAGGTAATCCACCATTGTTATTAGTGGCATTACTGTTTATTGTCTCATTATCCATCTCTGTTAATTGCGGTATCGGAGGTGCAGGAGGAGGAGGTATGTTTGTGGACATTGGAGGAGGAGGTGGTGGTGGAGGACATGGTGGTGATGTCACAGAAGATGCAACAGGGCGAGCCGGCAAAGGCCGATGAGCAGGAGGGGCATTAGGTGGTGGAGGTGGTGCAGCAGTTCTTGAAGGTGGCAAAGGCGGAGCACTACGTGGCTGATTCTGAAATGATCATAATAAATTAAAGCATGACTGATGTACTTAAAAGATAACTCGGATATTAGTATAGTTTTTCCTAACATTATGGCAACGCACACTACTTATTGGAGGTCCGGGACTAACTGGAACAGTTCGAGCCGGAACTGGAGGTGGAGGTCCTAATCCTGTCGGTGCTGGCGGCGGTGGTGGTTGATTGCCTTGTATACTCGAAGGTGGTATTATAGCTGCTTTAACAGCATTTATGCCCCCATGGCATTCGATGAAGTCATAGATGAACTCTCGCGTCTTTCGATCTCTCAGCTGATCATCCGAAACACCTGCTGTGTCGAAAAACTGCTTTAATTGCGGATCTACGGATTCCAATTCTAAACCTTTACTGTTCACATTCCAACCCATGTGTGCCACATGTCTGTAACAGGTAATATTACACAATTAATATATTTCTTGAGAGAAAATTTGTATTACGCAAATTTCTTTATAGTGTCATGGTTGAAAGCGCAATACTCTCAATAAATTAAAATCATACCGAAAGTTTGAGGGGGAACCTATGTCCGCCTTTGTCAATCTTCTCTTTGGATCCTTGTCCTGTTTATGGTTCTTAGCTTTGTACATCGAACTACTGGACACGCTTCTATTGACAGTAGTGGATGATGAAGAGCCATTTGATATGTCTGTTGAACTTCCAGTGCTGAAACCTACAGCTGAAGTATTGCTGTGGCTCTTTTTTGGCAACGTTAGCGAATGATGAGAATCGGCATTAATTCGTGACTTTCTTTCTTGTCTTCTTTGCCTCTTAGCATTAAGCTTTTCGAGAATTATCGACCTTTGATGTAAGGAAAGGAAATTATTATGAAACCATCGACAATAATGAACGATTGTAACATATATAAAATTAGACTGTATGTTACTTCATAGCAAAACATGTTGTGCCATAATCTTGACTTCTTATTGCGGTTTTAGAGAAAAAGCGATTAATACCTCAATATGATTGCATCTGTTTCGCTGGCAAAATTAAAAGCAGTCATAGAATCTTCGCCCTCGAATGTGTGAAAATGGGACATGGGAGCTTTGTAATCCATTGAATTATAGACTTCATGTTCCCACAGCATTGCGTTTCTTCGCAGACAATACAGCCTAAAAAAGTAACTGCGTCTTGGATTATCTTTAATGAGTGTTATTACACCAGTATCTCTTTTTATCCAATCCCTATGTGATGGAGACTCAGTTACGTATAGTTGTATCACACCAGCTGCAAGGCACTGAAATAGCAAAACATACCGTTAGCTACACAATTGTCTCACATGTTGTGACAAAAATACGACAAATGAGTCATAAGCAAAACAACACGACCAAATATTAGTTTGAATAGAAATATTAACCATTTGTTTCAAACAATTAAAAGCGTGCTTGCCTCGTCTCGACTAAAATTAGATGCAATCACTGACCGCTGATGTGAAATGTGAAGATATGGAATTTACAATTATGTTATAATTATGATCTAATTGTATAGTATATCGCTTAAATATGAAAAAAACTTATGAAGGTTCCCAATGGCCTATATGTTGAAATAAGTGTGTTATATGAAAAATGTTACAAAATACTCTGTTATCAAATGAAATATGATAATGCTTTATAATCTTAAGCCAGAAATTGATAACATTCCTGTCATAGCAGTATATGCTCGAAATATTGTGATAAGCAGACAGAACTTCTTGCAAAATCACAGATTATGTGTAAAATAATGATCATCCATTGATTATATGACTTCAAGCATTTTAAATATACCCAACATATACGGTAATTATAATGACAATCCAATAAATGGCAACTGAAATTTAGAATAACTAAAACATAAAATCGAAAGTCTAACTAACAGATGTTAGTTTACATCTAAATTCTATATGGACCATTTACTGCTTCAAAAATAATAAATTTGTAATGTCAACAAGGTGGAGTCTGCGAATAATCATACAACATAGAATGTTGTCATAGATCAGAGAATACAGTATATTCAATAAGTAATAGTGTTTTGAAAAACTTTCACGTATTAGACAGGAACTTCTAAATTAGGCAATCTTTGGTTCTAAACACGTAGGTAGACAACGATTGCCTGTAGCTTTAAATATAGGTCAGTATCAGTTAGCAATGAAAGGATATTGACAAAGGTAGTGATGACAAATTTGACAAGTTCACACCTGACATCGGTTCCCAATAAGCTTGAAGACTTCCTGGTTTTCTTCCTTCGAGAGAAGGATGGACCCTCTGTGCTCGTTCAAGCGTCCAGATTTCATTTTCGACAAAAAATATTATACACGTTTAGGTTATGGACGTAGCGATATCCACGGCTCCAGAAGTTCCATTCGATTCCCAGACGGCCCAGGGCACTGGCACGTAAATCACCGTAGAATTGATTGCGGATTTTGCATTTTTGCCCGCTTACAACCGCCTATCCGTGAGTAAGCCTTCACCGTATACCGAAAGCAACACCACCCACGAAGGTATCTCAACAGGAAGCGAGAGTGACGCTTGATGACATTTTCTTGCATCCGGTTCGATGAGCATTGTCTTTTTTTCCTTTCGCGGATACATAACCTATTTTTAATAAACAAGATTTAAGTACACACGAACGAACGGGTGGATAAAGAGTAGTCATCCACTTATATGCGACTCTAGTGAGTCATTAACCACGATCACAGCTAATTGGCAATGAATTCTAATAGGGGTCAAAATCATGCCTGTCAGTTGAACGTATGTACAAAGTGAGACTGCACTGCCCGTCACTGTCTACGTATAACCACATCAACACTTTGATATTACATTGTTAACACTTATCCGCAATCGGAAAGTATTCAAGATATTTCTAGCAAGTGTGCAGAAATTTATTATTGAATAACTGTTGCGCAAACCACGTAATTCGCTGAAGTATACACAGAGAATTCTGCTAGCAAACGTCAATTTCACGGATCATTACTGCCGTAGTAGACCTGTAAAACTCCCATCCTTCCGAGGCGTGTCTCTAACTGATAGGCAGCAGGCAAACAATTTTAGCCCAACTGGGTCATCCTTACAAGCTACGTTTTCTTCTTATGAATCGGTTTTATCTCCTCGTTTGACACGCGCGCTAAATCAACCCATGAATTCGATATTCGACGTTATTCGATGGTGCAGTTTGCATGATCTGTGATCGTAGAAGATCAACTGCTTTTTGTATTTCGATGAAGAGAAATGAAAAAGACAACTTCATACGCACAGGCGCTACCATCGCAGTAGTTACGTATAATTGCAAATGAGACAGTAGCGTATTCATAGGACAAGATAATAACAGGAATAGGAATCGAGATGATTCCTTTGTTTATCTAACAGTCGATAACTATGCTCTTCAATCTTCAATGAAAGGTACTACACGTCAAACATTCATTGAAGAACAGCACTATCGTTCAGCTTGAGTAAAAAATTGAGATGACGTCATTATTGGTATTGTAGTGCCGGTAAAGAAGAAACTCAGGAAAAATTTACGCGTGCGCGAATTCAACAAAGACGGACAATCCTTGATCAAGTTAGTCAATGTTTGAGCGTACGTCAAACCGACGAATATGGCGAATGTGCCTGTATGCCCGTTTACGTGGGGTGTAGCTAGTAAATCGTAAAATGAATGACCAGTGTCATTTATCTTGCTTGGATATACCGTATTAGAATAATGTCACTTTAACCGTATCATGTTTAGGTGGTACAATATTCCGCGAATAACTAAACTAACGTTAATTTGACAAGATGGAGGATCCACAGCTGACCGAAGAGGAACACGATCTTTACGGAGAGACTTTCAACTGTTTTCGCAAAGACCCTGACATTGATGAGGTCCCAATCGCCAAAGTCAGTCAACTTGTACGCACCGTTCGCATACCGCGCCGAATTGCCAAAAAGGTATAAAATTTAGCATACCATTTAAACATCACGTTCCCAGTTCTAAACCATTACTGTGTACCACTATCAATTCTCAATAATTCGAACTAATGTTATTCCACTCAATGAATCGTGATTAGGATGTTTCTTTTTTAATTCTTTCCCAGCTCAATCGGAGCAAGTATTTATATGCAATCACATATCATCCAAGGGGGCGTGTACCTTTCACTGCTGTTTAACATGTAATTCAACAAAACGGATCACACAGTTGATCTCGCAATGTTTCTGATTAAACTTTATACTTCAATTCTGTGCTACTTTCGTAGGGGTAATCGCATTCGCTATAGTCTGAATTTATTTTAAGAACTGTTGCATATAAATTTATTTCTGTCACTCATCTGAAAAACTTTACTAGGAATTGTGACACTGTGCTAGAATGTTTGGAATTGCCAAATACTGTTCACATAATTGAGTTTTGAAATATCCGAAATATAATTTTCAAACACAAAGTTGTTTTAGCATTAGATTAGAAAATAAATATTTAGGAATGCTCTTCAGCATACATAGATTTAATGATTGACCGAAATATTATATATGTACTGATGATTCTTATTTGTAAAATTAATTCCATTGATGATAGGTGATGGAAATATGTGGAACAACAAAAGGTAGCAGTCATGTAAATAGAAAGCAATTTTATTCGATTCTAAAATTGATAGCAGCCTATCAACATGGACTGGAAATCACACCTGACTTGCTATCAAGTTCTTTAAAATTAGACCTACCTTCATTCTACTGGCCCTACGGAGCTGTATTAGCTGCTGGAAAAAATGAAGATGTACTTTCTAGTACTAGTGAAAGTGAGAGCGAGGTTGAGTCTCCGAGGGAAAAGGGGTACAGTACGGATTCACCCACCCCAACGAATAGCGTGATCCAAGAGCGTGGTGAATTAGCTATGGGAGGTGAAACTATACTCGATTCCACTGGAAGCGGATGGCAAGGCCTCCTTGTTTCAGAAGAACAAAGACAGCTCCTCGGGACTGAAGAAGAAAGTTCCGAACGACACAGTAGTGACGATGGAGATGGCGATGGCGAAGGATCGAGTTTTCCCCCTAAAAGAGTTTGGGTCATTAATAAGGAGCAGCGAGAATACTACAGTGCACAATTTGCCCAACTGCAGCCAGACCCTGAGGGCTTAGTAGCCGGATCTGTAGCTCGTACTTTTTTTGAGAAATCAAAATTGCCAGTAGCCGAGTTGAGACGCATTTGGCAACTAGCTGACGTCACTAGAGATGGAGCTTTGAGTCTCCAAGAATTTTATGCGGCTATGCATCTGGTCGTTTTACGAAGACATCATGTTCCTTTACCAGACGTGTTACCTCCTACACTTGCACCTCCCATGCCAGCTTCAGCTCCAGATCCAGCCCCAGTTCCTGCTCCACTTCCACTTCCAGTTCAAGTTACAGCTCCGGTTCCAGTATCAGCTGTTCCAAAACCACCTCATCCCAGTCCACCAAATAATACAAAAGAAAAAAGCAAAGCGTGGACGAAATTTGTCGACTCTCCCACTGGGACCAGTGGGTCCCTTGCTAGTCCAGGCCCAAAGTTGGTTAATTTTGATTTTCAAAAGGCCGCAGTCGAAAGAGATCCTAAAATTTTACACCCTGTTCCTTTACGACTTACACCCGAAGCTTCTATTCTCGCATCTAGCGGAGGGAGCAATAATAGCAATGGAAGCACGCTAGGTGATGACGAAAACCAAGCCTCATCCATTACGCTTGTGCAAAGGCCTCAAGCTAAGAAACCTATTTCAGCTCCTGAAGAAACCATCATAAGCACTCCTAAAAAAGAACCACCTCCTCCACCTCCGCCCAGACCATATAGAACACATGCTAGAAGTTCTAGCCTTGATCTCAACAAATTAGGTATGTAAATTATTTTGACTCTGATCCAGAGTTTTATAACTATTTTTCCCTAAGGTTTACGTTTAAAATAAGTACAGCTAGTTCAAACCAAGATAAGTAGGGGGCATTGTTACACAAGTTGAGCGAAATATTGTTTGTCGTGACTCATTTTTTCTGTACTAGAGAGCATTTACCTATGTAACCTTGCTATTTGTGGTATATGCATTTACAGTTCAAGAATATCAGAATTCCTGCATAAATTTATTAGAAAATGTTTTCTGAGAAATTTTTCGAGATCAAGTGGATACGCAAGTACGTACGGACAGAAATAGCCGTTGTAAAATGAGCTAATTGTGATTATCACCTCGTTCATGTGACGTAATAAGGCCACGGCGTATTGTTTGACAGGGCATATTGTTTACTGATATCCGTACACATAAAAGTGATATTGAATACATAAAATCTGTGGTAGTCTAATAATAACATGCATACATTATTTCAGTGCGTGTCACAGTCTTGGGAGTATTTTTATTCTATTTACATATTCGTTTATCACTTGAAAGCACTGCATTGCTGTATATAAATAATAGTACTTGATGAATCCATCCTTCCAACTGACTCACCTTGTGGTTTGGAATTGTTTTAGGAAAAAACGGACAGAATTTTTTGGGAGCACCACCACTTGTACCGCCAAGAGTATCACCTGGAATTGTAAGACTTCAGACTAAATATTTTATTCATATTTACTTGAATTTGACAACGTTATTGAATTCTAATCCAAATTATTATAAATAGACTTCACCGAAAAAACTAGTGGGGCAAAAAAGTGAAGTTGAGAACCAGAAAACTGACAGTCAAAAGAAAGGCTTTGTTGCTGACTTCTCCCATTTTTCATCAAGGAGTGAAAGTAGTCACAACAAGGACAATTCTCAGACACAACAATTTACTGGAATATGTGGAGCGTTTCAAATATATCGAAAGCCAAGTCCAAGTAAGAACATTTAATTCAATATTTCAACTGTATTATGCCATATTTGTAGAAACATTTATTGAGAACAAATATACAAATGGAGTAGATGCACAAATCTAAGTTGACTTAGTGATGTAAGCATCATATAATTTTGAGTAGATCGAATAATTTTCAGTATCGATTCTCACTGGTTGGTTGAGTCTCCAGTGATAAAACGATTACTTGTGGCATGATTTATTCTATTTCTGAGATCTTTACATAATATATAGTCCGTTAGCAATGCGTCAATTGTCGTAGAGCGAGAAGGTGTTGAAGATGATGGAACAAGGGAAGAAGGGAGCGAAGAAACAAGGTTAACGCTGCAAGAGTTACGGGAAAAGAATGCAGAATTGAAACTAGTATGCGAAGAGTTGACAGTTGAATTAGCTGCTGTTCTTCAAGAAAAAATTAATTTACGTGCAAAGCTGTTACAGACCTGATCTTTTCATCGTTCTGTCCTTAGGTGTTCTTATTCATTGATTATTCTAGCCAATCATCATTATCTCCTACTGTTGCGATTTATTTTTATTTCTATCCTGCCTGTATTTAGTGTATCACGCCACACAGTTCATGATCATTTCTATTTTGTTACTTTATTTATGAAGAAATAATTGTATTTTACCAAATATTGAAGGGATTATTGTTTAGTCATCTTGAACATCAGTCACCCAGTGAAACGATTATTGTTGTTTATTGGAAAAGATGTGAATATAGCCATGATATTACTGTATTTATGCTGAATTTATTATCTGGTATGTCAAGTCATGATAAAACTATGTGATTTATTATGAAAGAAAACTGTTATTATTTAATCATGTATCAAAGTCGTGAACAAAAATGTGAAATTTATTTGTAATAATTAATTTAGGTTGCAAAATACTGACGATGACGCTTTATTCGTGCATCATAATGATCGACTGTGTAAAATTATGGAACTCTAATATTTAAAGAAAGGGTGTCTAAAAATCAAACCAAACGACATATGTAGTTTAGTATGCTCTATTCTATTTCTTATTGCTGTATTATGTTAATAATATCCTGCTAGTTTAAAGTTATGCTTGAGAGTCATACCACATAAGATCAATCTTATTTTATCAAATTGTACATATTGATATACTTCGTGTTTTATGTATAGTTTTGAGGAAGAAATTAGGCTCGTTTAATTGCAGCCACATCTTCGATATTTCACAGCTAAAACAGTCATTCAAGATCACATTTTTGACCAGCATATTTAAATTTCGAGTTCGACTTCGTGAAATCATAGTTTATAGCGCCTAACAGTAATTGACAATGGTACCTGAAGTTTCAAAATTAGAGTTGTAACCGAGAAAACCGGAGAGACTAAATTGTGTTTCATTAGGTTTTTATATGCAACGATATAAAAGGAGCATCTGATTTACAAGTGTCAGTAAGTTGACTTGTTCCATTATGTATCATAAAATTCTTCAACAACGGCATCAAAGAATTATCGTTATTGAATAAGAGTTCGTGCCATAGAGTGATCTTTTATTGACATTGTTTTAATTGGCGGCTAAATTACTGGTTCCTTACCTTGTTACAGATACGAAAGCAATGGTCTCGTGTAAATTAGAAAAAAAAGTTCAATAGCATATGACGTATATCAAGAAACAGTAACCGATATATTTGTCGATACTAGCCATGAAAATGCATTTTTGTAATTGTATAAATTAAACACAGTGTGTAAAGAATATAAAAACTATTCCCAGAATGTCACGACTCTGCTCCGTGACCAATATCATTTCCTATTCCTGTAAACTTGAAATTTTGTTTCAGATATGATATTAAGGTATCAATATAGAAAAAAAAACATTAGGTTTCTAGTTTCATATTTTTATTCATTTTTGGTTCTTAAATGAAAAATAACATAAGGCTATCAATTATAATTATAAGAGTGATACTTAGATCGTAATCAAATTTTGTCAAATTATTCACTACTGCAGTACTTTGAATCGAATACTTTACATTTTTTTGATACTGTAACAACATTGAGTGTAATATCGATTTTATTACAACTATTTTTAATGATTACTAGATCTAAAATGAAAAGCATGGAACTTGATTGTTACTGAACTTGTTGACATGCCCACGTAAAACCAGTAAGATGTACACCATGTACGACTGCAGTTGTAACAGTAGGATATCATCGTTTACAACAAAATCAGATACCATATAAGACTTGTTACGACGAAATGCTTTTCCACTATCATCATTTGACAGTGTTACAAATTCACTAACTGTAATGGTGTTTCTGATTATAAATATAAATTATACGACGAACTGCGGAGTACATTGAGAAGACAAAAGTTACTGGTTAAAAGCAATTAAATATTAAGATTTTTAATCTTTGGACTGCATGAACTTAATGAGGTCGATGACACGGCTTGAATATCCATACTCGTTGTCATACCAGGAAATGAGTTTAACGAACTGATCGTTCAAGGGAATTCCAGCCTTAGCATCAAAGATGCTTGAACGGTTGTCGCCGATGAAGTCAGATGATACAACATCGTCTTCGGTGTAACCAAGGATTCCGTACAGAGGTCCACCCTCTGCAGCAGCCTCCTTGACCTTAGCCTTGATAGCGTCATAGGGAGCAGGCTTGGCAAGACGTACAGTCAAGTCTACAACGGATACGTTGGCAACAGGTACACGGAACGCCATACCAGTGAGTTTGCCGTTCAATGCAGGAATGACTTTGCCGACAGCTTTAGCGGCACCAGTGGAAGCAGGGATGATGTTTTGTGCAGCACCACGTCCATCACGCCACAGCTATAAAAGAATAGCAGTTAATGGATTCCCAATAGAAATTTTGCCAGCAAATATATTGCTATCAGATACAAGGAAAATATGTCGAACATGAAAACACCAAGGTTTTATAGAATAGG
The DNA here is from genome assembly GCF_021155785.1 of Neodiprion fabricii. Classification (NCBI taxonomy): domain Eukaryota; kingdom Metazoa; phylum Arthropoda; class Insecta; order Hymenoptera; family Diprionidae; genus Neodiprion; species Neodiprion fabricii. The sequence goes on from NC_060239.1 coordinate 28,261,697, forward strand.
TAATCCTGAAAAAGTGAAACCAGCATTTAGATGATAAATTATTAATTTATAACTGAATGTCAAGTAAACGAACCTTGCCAGAGGGTCCGTCAACAGTCTTCTGAGTGGCAGTGGTTGCGTGAACGGTAGTCATCAAACCTTCAACGATTTCGAAATTGTCATGAACGACCTTGGCCAAAGGAGCCAGACAGTTTGTAGTGCATGAAGCGTTTGATACAATTTTGAAGCTTGGGTCATAAGCATCCAAATTGACACCAACGACGAACATGGGTGCATCGGCAGATGGGGCGGAGATAATGACCTTCTTGGCCCCTCCTTCCAAGTGAGCCTAAACACACAAGTAAATAAGCGTATCTTCGATGATGTTACAATCGGTAAAAATTTCTATTCCTGGGAAATAATTTGATTGCTACATTGGGTTAGCCATTTTACTCACGGAAGCTTTCTCAATGGTGGTAAAGACACCAGTCGACTCAACAACATATTCTGCGCCAGCCTTACCCCATGGGATAGCTTTGGGGTCGCGCTCGCTGAAGACTGAGATTTTCTTTCCGTTTACAACAAGGAAACCATCTTCAGCCTTGACTTCTCCTTTGAATTTACCGTGAGTAGAATCATACTTGAACATGTAGACCATGTAATCTAGTCCAATGAAGGGGTCATTGACAGCAACAACCTAAGGAAGAAATCGATGATAGGAGAAATTCTCAAACAGTCACAAATAGAGGATATTGGGTTCTTAAATGATGCCGTGTACTGACCTCAGCTCCGTTCTCAAGGGATGCCCTCAGGACCAGACGGCCAATACGGCCAAATCCGTTAATTCCAATTTTGCTCATGTTTATGCTTTTGTGTTATTAGCTGTAAATTAATGAATAATTATTAGTGATGTGAACCAATATCATGATAACAGATTTTCAAAAATTTAACCCTGTCAAAATATGATGTAATAGTATATATTATAATAATAGTTGATAGGAATAATATTTATACTCTTCATCACCCAGGGTTCCCAAAAACTTAAAATAATCAAATTTCAACTATGCCTAGCTCCATGTGTATAAGGTGTACTACCCATGCGTTGAGTAAATTACTTGGATTCTGCTTTAATAAATCCTGATTTCAATAAATTTGCGTACAAGTGATAAAAGACATGAACTATTCAGGAAAAGGTTTAATTGAGGTAAATATTTTGTCAGATTAGTTAAATAAATATTCTTGTTCTTGTATCGATCGTTGCATCCAAAGATTGTAATAAAACTCCTCAATATCGACTGCTGGCATAAGATGATAGGATTGTTCCTGGTTTATCAAAGTTGTATGAATTCACATTCCAATGAATAATTTTTTTTACATTGATTATATCTTTGTGATTGAGTGTTAGATTATTTTCAAAAATGAAAAAAATTCGCTAGTTTTCCAGGTGAAGCTGACAGATACTCAATAACCGTTCAGCAAATATCAGATAGCCTTCATTATAGGTCCATCAGTTAGAGGTCACGTCAAGGGCAAATCTGATTTCCAGCACAAATTATCAGTAGGTCGGCGTGTTTGTAGTGACATTGACGTTTAGCAAAGTTTACAGCTTCGTTTTCACGAGCTTATGTTGCATCGTATTTACGAAACAAGTTAGAAATAACATATTTTCATTCAACCGGCTCGAGTCGTTACACCAAGACGTTAGCTGAGACCCTCAGATCGCCAGTCATACGAATACATTGAAACGGACGACTTACTGGAACCAACACGACCAAATACATACATTGCATTGGTGTACCTATCTTACCAAAGATCTAATTGAGTTGTCCGTACACACGACGAACGTAAGAAATTCGAAATGTATATATATATATATATATATATTGTTCAAAATGGCGTTAACAAAGTAAATGCGGTTGTCTTACAAAAACGAATACAATATATTGTTGGCAAATGAGATATGCATCACATGATAAAGTGTTCACGGAGACCGATGTATTCGATTTCAATCGCCGTTAGAATATAGAGCAATTGAGTGGGAAAAGTCAGTAGGATGTAGAATGCAACGATTACGTGACCGGCGATTACAAAAATGTCTCCCGGCGACTACGTGGGTTACGGAGTCAACCGTTACCGATACAATATACGCGCAGAATAGTCAAGATCTGGTATTCTGTAGTAGAGGAAAATGACGGAAATAGGGCGGGATGCTATCCCTAACGAAACTCGTCGTGTGTTCTCAACTTACGTAACAGACAGATCCACTCACAGCAGCTACCACAGGGCCAGTGTCGTTTGAAGGGCACCGATCGGGTATTATAAACGTCGTGGCAGTCGTGGTAGCTGGGTGGGATTCTCTACGTGGTGGGAGATCTCGGGCGTGTCACGTGGTACCCGCGGTCTATCGACGTGTCCTGCGCGACTCGGAGCACGCGCACCCTGCTGAACGGCGAGTCGGGGAGCCTCCGGATTACACCGAATCTACGACCTTGGCGGTTACATTTCTTTTTTATAGATTTCAAAAATACAAAAGCGTCCAACAACAGTTGGCAACAACCTCGATTGCATTATCTATTGTACCGTTGCATATCGTATCCATTCATAAAGAGTGGAAGACCAAAAATTGTGCGGCAACGAATCGCAACTCTGATGCGAATTGTGCAATCCATTATAGATACAGGTATAGGTATCCCGTGGTATTAGGGGTATATCAGCTGGCTCCAGTGGTGACTTAATCTGATTTCACGGAAGTTTAATGTGACTTCCAGGATTTCAAATTGTTACACCAGCCGGAACGACGATGATTTTCCCATTTCGCATTGGAGACGTAGAGTTTGTTCGAAATTTCAGCAGAACCATGCGATGAGTTACGATCGAAGTGTATAAGGAACTCCAAATATGTATAGCATTTCTGAAAACTGTAACCGCATGAATTATTTGGTTACGTGCTTTTTTCACGTGTCGAGTTTATTATTTTTGCAATAATGAAAATACGAACGAAAATTTGATGAAAGAAACAATAATGTTACACAACTAATATGGCATACATTGGATTGCATATTATGGGGTATAAATATTAAAAAATCGCACGTCTTCTCGACATCATTATAGCACCGTTATCCCTGGTCGGTATCCTGCATGAAAGCAATCATATCGACGACACGATGGGCATAACCGTATTCGTTGTCGTACCTTGAATTATAAAAATTAAAGATAAATAATTTGTTGACGTCCTGTAAAACGGAGCAGAGCTTCTGCTGTATGTAAGAATGAATTACCATGCGACCACCTTTATGAAGGTACTCGTTTGCGGGATACCCGCCTTGGCATCGAACGTACACGAGTACGTCGTATGATTGAAGTCTGAAGAGACGCAATCGTCCTCGGTGTACGCCATTATACCCTTGAATTCACCTTCAGCCGCGTGCTTCATAGCTCTTTTGACCTCGTCGTAAGTCGTCGGTTTCGAAACTCTTGAAATTTGCGGAGAACAGAAAACTTGTGAGAATAGGCATAAATCGATGAAAGTGATTTTGACAAACGAAATATAATTATAAGTATATGTTCACAACGCAATGTAATTTTTATCCGAGCGTTAAAAGCCAGATTTTTTTTCATGCAATAAAAACTTGATATGATAAACTTCCAGTAGGAACAATTAAGAGGTTATTGAATCCGTGGAGTTCTTACCGAAAAGTGATGTCACATACGGAAACATTAGGCACAGGTACGCGGAAAGCGATTGCGGATATTTTGTCCTTAAGTTCCGGAATGACCTTGGCCAAGGACTTCGCAGCACCGGTAGACGTCGGGATGATGTTCTGACAACACCCCCGGCCGTCTCTCCAAAGCTTAACAAATTTTTATCAAGGCAATTAAAAATTCCACCATTTGAATTCCCATGTCCAAAACCGCGACTGACACGTCTAATTTATGTACCCACTAAAAGTTACACATCCGAGTAGTAATGATAGTTGTAATATAACATATCTCTTGCATAACATTGAGAAAACTAGGCAACACCTGAGATTATTCACCAGAAATGAATGTTATGATCTAGCAATACTCCTGTCATTGATATATGAGACCAATATAGTGAATGAGAAATTCTTTGAGCACGTATCATATCAGGAAAAGAAAATCAGAGAAACTGGGGTTCTTCACGTGTTGAACAAGTATTTATCAGTCACCTAAGTAGCAAGGTAAATAGAAAATTAGTCGCCTCCATCTCGCTGGGTGACATGCCTAATTTACAGTACTCTTAATCCGAGCATTACTGTCATCTTATTACGCGATACTCAGGTGAAACACATTCCTAAAAAAACGTTAATTCATTCTATAACTGAGCAGACTGACAATATATTTAGATGTAGAATACAACCGGAGGCGGAAGGTGCATAATTATTTCTTAGTAAATCAACTGTTCGGGATAATGTTCTATCGCGATAAATGAGAAACAAAATTTTTATTAAATAATTACTGATTAAATTTCACCTTTCCAGTAGGACCATCTAAAGTTTTCTGGGAAGCCGTCACTGCGTGAATGCTCGTAATCATGGCTTCGATTATTTCAAAATTGTCATTCATAACTTTGACGATTGGCGCCACGCAGTTGGTAGTACAGGACGCTGTGGAAACGACATTTCCGACTGTGGGGTCGTAACAGCGGTGATTCACGCCGTAGACGTGCATCGGAGCGTCGACAGATGGCGCGGTGATCACGACCCGTTTTGCACCCCCGTCCACGTGCCGCTGATTTCATTCGAAACCAATTGACAAATCCACGTTTTGATATTTACGTTGTTACTAATTGTCAAGTTCGACTCACGCTTGCTTTTTCGAGAGTGGTGAAGACGCCGGTAGCTTCTATCACGTATTTCACCCCCACTTCGTCCCAGCCAATTTTAGCGGGGTCCTTTTCTTGCGAGGTGGATATTTTCCTCTCTCGATTACGATTAAGGTACGAGAATTAATCAGTGGTTGAGTTTCACTTCTATACTTACAAGACAAGTGCATTTTTCACCTACCTCTTATCACCAGGGAGTTATCTTCGCAAAAAATTTTATCCGGCAGTGATCCGTGGGTAGAGTCGTACTTGAACAAATACACCATGTAATCTGCTGCAATGTAAGGATCGTTGATGTGGCTCACCTGAAGATGCATGAAACAAAAGATACTTTTATTTTTTCTATATTCACATCTTTTCGCGATCTACGATCTCACTTGTAAATTCTTTTCGAGACAGGCCCTCAAACACATACGTCCAATTCTTCCGAATCCATTGATTCCCACAGCAGTCATCTCTATCTTAATTATATTCAACGCCGGGGTTACTATTTAAGTTTTCATCGTGCGCGACTGATCCGACTTTTGAATAAATAACTTGAACCTGCTTACGACTAATGCGTAAAATCGGCAAAAACAAAGTAAATCTGTGCAATCGGAATCTCGATATTACAGAGATTCAGGCAATTACGTTCCCAATTCAAACAACATCGCCACCGTGATAATCGACTACCTTCGCGCCACTGGATCGGCCAATGAAGTGCGTTCATTCTCTCCTGACCGAACCACGCGGCCAATCGTCGCGATTTCTCTCCGTTCTTCGAGTCTTCGCAGTTGGCAGACACTGGTAGACACGCATAGATCGGCGTTCGACTGTTCTGCGGAGTAAAAGCCGTTCCGGCAGAGGTAATAAGTTTCTAAACGGATTCACGTCTTTGCGATTCGGTAAAAGACAGTGAGCGAGTCTCTCGACAATATTTCCTAGTGTCCTCGTGTGTGAGTTAGTGATTGAGTGATATACGCTCATTCGGAGAGGAGACAGCGAGGAAAGAAAAGTCCCCAAGCAACGCGGTGAGCACTCGCAAAGCTAACGTCATGACGTCGCAGGAGGCGGTAAAAAAAATGGTCAAATCTTGTATTGTCTCGCGCAAGGGCGGCGTACCTTTTCCTGAAATCGAGGGTAAGTTTCATTTTCATTCCACGCATGTTAAGCTTCCCAAATTGTGGCTTTCCTGCGTCAAGTTTCATTCGAAAGGTGATACGCACCGGATAGTTTGGACTCGAGTCTCAGAAGGACGTATCGCTTATATGTTTTTGTTTTACTGTTTGGTTGATTATTTGAATGCACTGAGCTCGTACGAATGTTCATCGATTGGATCATCGAGTCGATTTAGACATTTGTTCGCTAAACGGGATTTAGCTTGCCTTTCAGGATGCGCAATCTTTCATCAATTTATTTACAAGTGTTCGTTCGTTTAACTTCCAAAGTGTCTTAAAAAAAAATGTATATACTTATTTATTTAATTTAAACGAATCTCACGCCTTAATAACTTATTAAGCTGCCCAGTAAAACCTGGCCCCTTTTTGGCCACCAGATGTCATGACTAAAGTGGTCAGTTCCCAATACTACTCTTGATTAATCTCAGTAATTTTTACCCTTTAAGCCGACTACCCACTTGTTTATGTGCCTAGCAAAATAGGGGGACCAATTCCGTGTTTTATACCTGTAATACACGCTGCAGTAAGTGAAATTTTGCATGCAATGCCGAATACAAATATCTGAAACAATGTTTTGTTGCGCACCATAATAAAACCAAAAAAATGTATTCCTGTAATTGATTTACCACTGATTGTAGGAATATATTTTGTGGAGTTATTTTCGCGTGAATTGAACAAGTTTTTGGATAGTTTTGATTGACATTGTATGTAGAATTGCGCTGACTGTGGAATTTTCGCATCGGTGCTGCGTACGCTTTGATAATAGTAAAAAAAAAATGACATTTTACTCAGTTGTTAAAAAGGCTGAGTATAGCATCCTCTTAATGTATTTTCGTATTTTGTTTGTGAAAGAATGTATTTCAGTCAATTTCGCAACAATACTCGCTTTAGAATCATGTATAACTGTCGAAAACTTTGGGTCGTTATTAAGTGATCGTGAGCGGAAATTTTCTCAAATAAATTAAAATAAGCGTCGCTAAATTATTAATGGTCATTATTGCGACCGCTGATTTATAATGAGCTTCGTTAATTAATAGCGTCCGAGAATTACTTTATCACTCTTATCACTCTGCAAAGACAATCATATTTATAGTTTCTTCGACAAAAATCTGACACTCGCGTCAATTATTACCGTACAATTAATATTAATACATTGTTTAAAGCATGTGAAATTGCGAAAATCTGTCGCTGTTTACAAGAAATTGGCATAACTGCGGTGCTGGTAATTTTAATCGGTTAGGAATTTCTATATTCTTCATTTACAGTCAAAAATCGATTCCTCCGATTGATTTTGGTAATAACAATCACGGTTACATTGTAAAGATAAGACCATGTAACTCTTAACCGCGGGGGGAGTGAGGGAGCTAGTCGTGGCGACGGTATTAATACGCTAAGTTTTTGTTGTCATTCGTGTTTACGCTCGATTGTGATATGGACATATGCTGCGATTTAGCGATTTAGTGAAAGAAAAAACTTTCGAGGACTTCGTGTTTATGTCGACATTCGAAAATCTCACGACGCATTGATTTGTAGATGATTACAGGGCCTTAGTAGGCGAAAGTATACCGTATGCCCAACTGGGTTACACAAGTCTTCAGAGTTTTGTAAAAAGCATCGACTTCGTTGACGTGAGAACTAATCATTTCGGTGACTCGGTGCTTTTCGTGTCTGATCCAAAAGTCGCCCATATCGACAGTCTTGTGAGAAAGCAGAAAAATCCATCCAACCAGAGGAAGGTAGTTACGATATTCTCTTCTTCTACCGATGGTTACCCTATGACTCCGTGACTCGGTGTCCGTCGATTTTAATAAGGTTGACAAATTCTCTTTCGTCGTATTTTAGAGAAACCGAAGGCCGAAAAAACTTGCAGCAACTACTCCCCGGTCGGAAAGATTTACCAGAAACACGAAGATCGCGTATACTAAGTCGAAATGGTACACCTCCTCAAGCAGGACGAAAAAGAACTACTGGGTAGAAAAAAATAACGAACGTAGAGACATGGATCGGTTTAATAACTTCAACACTGGACGGACGGGGATCCAAAATTGTAGTAGTAGCCCAAATTTTCACAGCTACAACGGTATGCTCTATACAATTAAACGTACACACGTTTTTGTGTTATCATGTTGTTCCTTCATTAATATGTATGGTTATATAAATATTGGTTAACTCTCATCACACGGCAGCGATACTGCTGATCACAGATTCTGGACCTTTTACTTGAGTAAACGTTGGAGAATTTACAATCGGCGTTAAGGGAGTGCCCTGGTCGACTATTAATGTTACCGTAACGAAACATTGGGGAAAAAATTACTACTTTATTATTTTTACAAAGACTGTGAAGGAGTGAAGATTTTAAAATATTAGTATGTTTTGTTTTATTACGTCATACCGAATTTTAAACAATTCCAAAGTCACGAAGTAAAGGTTTTTCCTCAGTCAAATATTTAGGTCCACGTATCTTAAACGCAAGAACGGGCTTAACAGCCTCATTCTTTACGCAGTTCTAGCCACAAACACTTGAATACATTCTCATTTGACGCAGAAATCAAGAAATGGCACAAATCATACGAATTTACTATTGCGATTTCGTAGAATCCCTGCGATTTCTTTAGTTCTGCTAGTCCGTCGAGTAACTATCAAAACAGCTAATTGAGAGCTGTCTTGTCGTGTATTATTGAAGGATCATTCCGCGCATGTAAACGAACCAAAGGCCAAGCAATTTTTATCAGCGTCTGAATATAGCATGAAAAATAAATACTTAGATCGTTCATGGAGCACAAAAGCCCCGGCATCTTTGAGCAGCATCGACGACAACATGTACAACTACAACTCAGAATGTGAAAAAAGATATGCCGAGGGCTATCGAAGCTGGAGATTCAATATTCGCGTCGCCGACAACAAAGATGCAGAGGTGGGTAAATACCCCGTCAGGGAAATCCGGAATCGACCGAGTCAATCGAAGGTTCAATCGTCTAACACGCTTTACGCTAATCAACACGGCGGTAAGTGCAGTAGCGAGCAAAAAAAGTCGACTGATAAATTCCTCTCGTCCCTGTTACTCAGAATTTGAATTGACAATGCGAATTGTTCATCTCGCACATTTTCACTCTGAAAAACGCTTTCCGTATAGAGTGCGGAGGATAAGGGAATAGAGGAAATATCTTTCGGTGTTTTTCACTTTGAACACGGGATTATTCGATCAGATTTGCAACACACGAAGTCGCGCCTATTTGAAACACCTTTGTTTGTTCAGGTTTAGCTGGGCCTACTAACAATGCTAATAATTGGTGGCGGGGCTGGGATTCGTGTCAGTATCAGTCGTCGTACCTGCTAGATAATCAGAGTGGGTACTGGTGGTCGACAGGGCAGCAATTCGGGTACACCAACGTTCCAGGGTCGCGCTTCTATCCGTGGTATAATTATCCCGGGTATCCTTGGTGGAGAAATATGTATCCTCAGTATTCTTTCATGTACTAGGATAATCTTTCCTTCCGACCTTTTTTATGTTTTTTATTTTCCTTGTAACTAGTTTTATTACTAAGTTAGATATCTTTACTACAAAATCGGTTGATTATCTTTCACTATTTTAAGTACCTCAGGAACATTCTATGATGGGACTGACTTTGTTATATTTTGTATTTTTATTTGTTTTTGATAATTCAATACTTGGATGGCGCTGTGCCATGAAGCAATTTGGTATACGATGCTTGATGCGCTATATTGCGATGAATAAGTAAATTTTGGTAAAAATCTTGGGAAATGGACTTTTAGAAATTCGAAAACTTTGATCAGAAATGTAATATTTGAATTTTCATCATCTTGTTAATTCAAGTTAGTTTAATGAGCTGTTACGATGCTGGGCACGCTTCAGTGACAAATCATACAGTCTTTGAGAAATCGTGGGGCTACTTCGCATTTTGGGAAATCATTGCAAGTGCTTCGTTACAGCAAAGTAACACAACGAATTTCAACGAATTATGTCTTGTCTGGTGTTAATTGATTCATTCGAATTTATAATAACAATGTCCGTTCTATCGTCGTTGAACCATTCCTTGTGTTTCTTTCCGTATCACCGCTTTAAATATGTTCTGCGAATTTGAAGTTTTCACGGTGAATTTTGCAGTGCTGCGTAAAACGAAATTGAAACTGTAATTTTTGAAATTTGGAGAAGACTGTACCATCGCGACACAGAGTGTCTAGCCTTGTTGAATGCTCGATAGCTCATATCAAATTAATTTGAATTACTGTAAGAAATATACGGGGTAGTCATGAATGAGGAAGATTATCAACAACTATACGTGATCACCATGATTACGAAACTCAGATTTTATTTTTAGTTTCCGAATTTCTACGCATCGTTTTCTGTTTGCACTGAAGCAGATCAGTTCACTTCACCGTGCAACCTATTTTATATACATTTGCATTGGTGAGAATATTTGCAGGTGAAGTCGATTTTAATTATAGGCTTATTTGCAGAAAGCTCTTGTTATCCCAGAAACTGGCACCTTGCGGGATTTCTATTCTTTTGTAAAATCTACACCTAGAAATTTTATGTATTTCGTTCTGCTAGCAATGTTTTATATAATATTACGTACTTTATTTTCTATACAAAGCACGTGTCGGTATATCATATAATAGAGATGTTATTAATTGTTGGTGTAACTGTGATTAACAATAAATAACAAGTAAGAATGATGACTGTGAATGGGTGTTTGATTGACTTGATTCGGCGGTTGAATAACGTACCTAATTCTTAATTGCAATTCTCTTTGGATTCGGCTTCGTTACTTTGGACAGAGGTGAGTTTTCCAAAACATTCCATTAGTTTTCGAGTGTTGCTCTTGTTGATATGATTATTATCATTGCTTACATTGTATTTCAGCTGTCTCAAAAACTCTAAGCTTTTCAGAGCTTTTGCTAATAAATATTAATCCTATCACATCTGTTTCCGGACTGCACTCAAAGATCGTTTAATTTTTTTTGTTACATAATGAAACAATTTTTTCACCATCCTTTAACGTTGTGTCCTCCACATTTTCGTAGGAAGTTATGTTAGAGCCGTTGGTTAACGGGCACCAGTTAATCGGTGATGATTTTTTTCTGCAACTGGCGATAAAAAATTTTGGGGCACAACCTTGGAAGCCAGAAGGTAATCATCGTCCGAGACCGAGATAACGAAGTGATATAACAGTGAAAGATATGCCGTTTAGAATTACCATTTTATTTTACATCGATCTGTTAACAGCCAGAGCCGGAATTGAGTGCGGATTATGCATTTCTGGTCAAACGATCGATGATTGTCGTCGAAGACTGGAGAAAACCCAGTTCTTATCTGGCAAAATAACGATTTTGCTCGGTGCCGTTGACGTATTTCGAGTATGCCATTGTTTATTTATTCATTTTTCGTAGCAACACACGTGTACTTTTTTCAGTTCATCCCAGAGTCCGTTCATAAATTACATGCGAAAAATCTTCTCCTCTTATTGTGTTGGATGAGAAATAATTAATTACATTCCAGACTGGATCGCCTGCAAAAACAGTTTACAGAAGAGCTTACCATATTGAATAAATATCTGTGCGATGGGAAACCGACAATCGGTAGATAGGGTAGTAATTCGTAGTAATCCTTCCCGGAAATGTTTAAATCAAATTTTATTACGAGGTAGGAATTTCGTAGGTAGTAGGGTCGTTATATCGTAGTAAACCATCTCAGAAACGTTGAATAGGCTCGGATTTTTTTTTACTTTTTCCTTCAATCCGCTCGCATATTTATGCGTGCCTCTTTTCCTTTCCGACTTTAAAATCCTAATATAAACTTTCTTGTTCATATCATTTTGAAAGAAAATTTTTCACCAACAGCTTTCACGGAAAAATTAAGGTTTATCAGTTATTGCATGCTTAGGGAAATCTTTGCAACAAGAGAAAAATGCAAACGCGATATGTTTGGTAGCCGGGTTTTTGGAAGTTTCTAAGACTGAGTTGAAAGTCTACGATCTAAATTTTCTGTCGAATGCACAACTCGTAGTTTCGAATATCCAACGGACTTCTTTATCAGAATCTGTAAAATTAATAGCGTGAACTAGAAGAAATAGGTATTTCAGAATCATGTCAATGAACTTTACACCATCGTGCAACATGGGAATAGCGTAAAACATTCGATCCATTTTTCAAAGCATCGCATAATTTATGAACGACTTTCAAAAGAATTGATGAAAATTGAAAACTTGACATTTCGCATAAAGTTTACCCGCATTACTGCAACCTGCAGCTATTTGCATACATGACTAAATTATATAAATTACGCAGGGTCACAGCTTGGAGAAAATGGTGAGGGACATGAAGAACTTGCTAGATGTTTGCAGGGACAGATTTAATTTGACTGAGGTTACGCTCTGCACTATTCCGCCATTGGCTAATTACTCCGTAAGATGTAACCTTAGCAAGTTATCCGTACTTTACTCATTCAACAACTGGATCAAATTGCACAGCCAATACAGTCCCGACGACTCGTACATTCATCACTATAACGTGATCGATGTCTTCTCCAAATTTACCGACGGAAATAACCGCACCCTTTACGACTACTTTCAAATGTTAGTGTCGCCAGTTGTTTTTTTTTTTTTTTCGTTCCCCCGTTTGCATACTTTTTATACTTTCACGCAAATGCCAACATGAATGAATATTGTACAAGCTGAGTTTGTGGATTGTCGTTTGATGTTTTTTCTGTAACGATTACTTTGGTTTATATTTTTATTTTATTTTATTTATTTATTTTTTTTTTTTAACAAAGAGACGCGAGAATGGTATCCGGATGTCGGTATCCTCACGTTTTATGGAATGCAAAAGGACGCCGCCTGGCGATCTCAATGCTTGAGAAGCAGTGAGTTCAATGTGTTTTTTTTAGTAAATGTGGCTTTCCGGGCTGCAGAATAGTTTCTACATCTGGCGTCTTGCACCTTAGCGTAGTTTCGAGATTTTAATATCCATTTGTATGCTCATAGAAGTATTAATACACTCATCAAGCGTTGGTGAGTCACAGGGAGAGAAAGTTTTTGACCGCTTTATGTCATGGTCATTGTTATTTTGAAGTGGTTTAATTAACGTGAGTGGTTGTAAAGGATTATTTATTCCAATTAAAAGATCAAATTTGTTGCCCCAGCATCTTATTACTTTTCACCTGAAGAGCTGCTGTGTCTAAATGCATGGAAGGAGAAATTAAAAATCTGATTTACACCTTTTTTGTCTTTGTACATTCGTACGGTACTAAAGTCAAAAGTGATAAAAATTGATTTTTACGTTCGTACAAGTTCGCGCCTGGATATCCATCGAGTTTATGAAATTGATTAACTTTGTGGAACGCTACTAATTAGTTTCATACTTTTCTCATCCAAGAATTTTAATAATTTGTACCAAATAATGCAAGTTAATTGGAAACATTCCCTCCCCACTACGTAGGCGTTATGTATGTATCTCCATGTGGGAGGTAGTACGGTTTTGTGGTAATTATTCCAGACTTTCTGCAGGGCAACGTTTCCGCTAAACGAAATGTTCGTAATGAATTCAGAATAAACCGAATCCAAATTTCACTGCTCACATTAGATCATGGGTGTAACATCGAAAAATATTGAATTCCGTAAAAAGAAAAATAGCGGAGAAGCGATCTCGTGAATCTTTTCACCCCGACCAAGTAATTTCAGAATAACGTTACGATCATGAAAAGGAAACTTTGTTCGCCTGTAACTTCCGACATTTCATTTCACAAAAGAAGACGTATTCGTGAATTTTTTACTCATTGTCAGTCAGTTTTTACTCTGCAAAATCGAAGAAACAAATATGACCGTGATGAACGGAAAGTCAAATTTAATAATGAGAATAATTTTTATTGTAATTAAAAAATAGGCGTTCATGTGTAGTATTTATTTTCGCTATTTATCTAAATATTGATATCTGATTGTCTATCATGTACATACAATAAGTATTTCTATAGTATACGCGGCATTAATATACCCGCGATTATTTGGTGCTGTGCATCAAATGCGTTGTGTAAAATACTGCTAGATACCCAACGTCTGGTTGTATACAGCGGTGGTGAAATTGAGAAATTATAGCATGTGAAATTGAGAAATTATAGCATGTAGTTATACTATGTCTAATATGAATCTGTAAATTTATTCCTGTGAATAGCATGTAAGTATCGCTATTAAAGCAATCGGTGTAAATCAACAATAATTTTGTTTTTACTTCACTTAATTTCTCATATTTTCTCATTTGGCTAATGCATAACGAATTACAAACATTCGTTATAGCTTCTCAAATAAAACGAACTTTCTCGTTTGTACGTCATAATAAATACAACTGAATACTATAACTGAATTTACACTATACACACAAAACACATGCATATCGAAAATCATTCTTATTCAAACTCTTTTTTTTTTTGTACCAACAACAGAAATTACGAAAGACTTCAGACAAAATAACCAAGGCTGAAATATTTCTTTCACCATCCGCCAATCGTAATATTCGTTCCTTTTCCACGTACCGATGAATCGTAGGTCAGATATTTTCATCAGCGTCAGCGTCGGAGCTTGATTGATATTTTTAAATATTTACGGCCTAGCTGCACTCTTCGTACGTTTTCTGATGGCATGTCACGAAGGGTGGAACCTCGCACTTGCATTCTATGCATTTTTCCGTTTCCCTAGGCGTGACTCGGTCACCAACCCTCAGGTTCAACTCTCCAAATTTGCAGGTCTCGTCTGTGAGAAGGAGAAAAAAAAAATAAAAAAAAATAAAAAAAATAAAAATAACCTTGTTATTGATTCAATTTCGCAAGCGTGCGTTTGGGTTTAAAAAACAATATACCTGGATTCAGAGCGATTTTCACGAGTACGTCCGATGTCACGGTGTCGTTTGCATTCGCTATACCGGTGATGATTAAAAAATCGTTAGTCCGCTGTTGATCAATACCGTTTACATAATATCTATAAAAAATTGAAATATAATCTTACGGCAATGGAAACCGATGGGACAGCAGCGGGTGTTGCCGTAGTAGAGAGGAACACATCCTTGTCGAATTTCCCTCGTATGCTCCAAGACCGTTCCACAACGAACATCCCGGCACCACGGTTCTCCGGACTCGCCGGCTGTTAGCGAAAACGTCAAACGGGTAGTCGATAATTATAATTGCGAAAAAATTTTCAACGATTTGTAAACGATCGAACGAACCTGTGTATCCGGGCTGACAGATGCAGACCTTACAGGGCAGGTCGTCTAGATAAAATTCTTGACCTTCGACGTAAGTTTTGTTATCGGCAGTTAAACAAATTGCCAACTTCTTCGGTACTTGGGCGGTCGTATTTCCGACCTCAATCTCTTTACCTTCTCCCACGGATATTTTTACTGTACTGTTATCAACCTGGTCTTCGGCGTCCGCAACTGAACACAGTTATTATACAGAATTTGAGATTTTCGATTTGCGTTTGAATGAAATAAATGCCAATGTATATCGACCGCTAATTAATCATCCTCTTTTTCGTTGCTCAAAATGAAACGTTAACGCCAACTACTCTGATCAAATTACAGATGAAAGTAAAGCAGTTTTCACTCTGACTTGAACTAATTACACCTAATCAGAGTGAAAAATTTCACCATTTGTTTCCCCTTTATGATCAACTCATTACCATAAATCTTGCAATTGGATTAGAAATGACTACGATAATACGGAATGTTACCAACAGCAGACAGTTTCGCTGGCGCAGCATTCGTCGTGATTCTTTTTCGGTACGCAGGGCTTCAAATTTCCGTCTTCGTCGTAACTGGACATCATCTCTAGCGGACAATCGACAATTGCGCAATTAACGACGGCCATTCTGGAATCGAAGGATCCTTGATTAGTCGATCAATCCTCGCCAAGTCAGGCTGGCTAACGAAAAGAATCGGTCGTTCAACAAGTGTTACCAACTTTGTGAGATTGTATTCAGGGGATGGTTCCTCCAGATGACAAGAGCAGCCAATATCGCAGGGGTTTCCGGTATCGATGCTGGCACCAGGCGCCACGGCTTTCCCGCGGAAGAAGCACATCTCCGCATCGCTTTTCTCGAAATTATCTGTGGAATGAAATTTCAACGAATGAATAAAGTCCAAATCTGACAAAAATCTCGGCACAAATATGAACCGATTCTGGACCGCTTACCGCACGTATAACGAACGGGGCATTTGTCCTCGGGTTTCTTGAACACTGGTTTGCAGTCCAGTTCCTCGTAATAGCTTCTCGGTATTCCAGGACAAGGAGCTTCCACCGAAGTTGCGTTTAAAGAAATTGTTTCGTTATCGCCTTAAACGAGAAAAAGATGTGTAAATATATGTGTAAATACAAGTGGTTGTTTGCTTACGAGAAATCTTTTGAAATTTTCTACTTTATTTCGGTTAGACAATCAAATATGATAATCCGAGGTTGAGGACGCCGCGCGACGCCGATCGAACGGACTCTAAAATGCTAATTTTTGCGGATTATGAATCGTGGCGTAAGAGCAGTTGTCATTGACATTGTTAGCGTAAAACCTAGAAAGCTGATTGACGCGGTGCTCATGCGGGTCGCCTGCAGATTTCAATAAACCTTTCTGCTTGTTTGCTTCTTTTCACGACACACGCTGCGCAATCTTTTTTATTCGATGCTTGTCACCGTGATACAATCTCAAATACAATGTATAATATACGAAACGAGCAAGAAAGTCGACGACTGCTGTGCTCTGATCGGTGTAACAAATTTTTTTTTTTTTTTTACCAGTGATCAACGCCTCTAACATTTGTTGCTTGGTGTGATCAGTGGCGTCTAGCTATTTTGGAACTATAAAAATAGTTTACACATTTTCCATTTCTACCAGGATGTAGGCCGGTTGCCAGCGGAATTGATAATATCGGAAAATTACGTGAAGAAATTGGCATGCATTCTTTTATTTATCATGTCGCATGGTGTGGACTACACGGAGAGAATAAAAGAGCAGATTTTACTCAAAACTGCAGAAAAAGATGGACATTACATGTTTTTTTTATAAAATATACATACTTCGTAAAATACAGAGTTTACTTCAGAAACAGCGAAAATCACTGCGTGCAGAGTACAATCTGCTACATTTATAGAAAAATATATAATGGACATGGGTTTTTTTTTTTTTTTTCAACAGAAACCTTGATTTGTCTCTTTTCCTGCAGTTTTGAATAAAATCTGCTTTATTTTTTCCCTTCGCATACCACGCCAAATTACAGATATCAATTTCTTAAATATCAGCGATTGGACGTTGTGAAAGTAACCGTTGAAAGTATTTCGAAATCCGGCTTGGTAAGCAGAAAAGCGAACGAAAAAATTGAATGCCAAATTGCGATTATAACAAGTATTGACTGTTTTTTTTTTTTTTTTTTTTTGCTTTTTTTTGTTCTTGAAAAAATATTTGTACAAAGAAGTGAATTCGTGTAAAAAAGATTCGTCAAGTGTCGGTCATTATGTATTATTTACAATCGTAAACGACGTTTCGGCTGGGCGATGCCGACCATCTTCAGGCTGTAAACAAAATTAACGAAATGCACGACGAAACATTTGCTTTTGAAAAAATAAGTAATTATAATATTCAATACTCGGCGGATCTTTTCTCCGTTATTCACCTACCTGGTCACTAATATCAATAACAAAAAATGAATTCGTCAAGCAAATCGGGATCGAATGATCGTTGAAAATGTGACTATTCTTTTCTTCTGGAAAACTTGGGGAAAATGTCTGCACCATATTCGCCACACACCGTTGGCATTGTAACATCACAAAACCCTACATACCGTATCTCAACTACAATCGTATCTGATCGCGAGCCAATCGTCACGGTTTTATCATCTGAGTATCTTCTGTTTGAAAAAGAGTGTCTGACTTTACCCCTGCATGTAAGCTGTCAAGCTTTTAGTTTTATTCCATGAAAGGCCGGCACTGTTGGATGAATACGACATCGGTACGTGTAAAGAGGTTTCGTGGGAGGTTCAACCTTACCTGCTTCGGTCGGAAGTGCAACAATCCCACCGCTCCACACCAGCACCAATACTGCCAAGTTCGGCGAGAACAATTTACGTGGTATCCGCATGTCGCGGCTCTTGTAATGCCCTGGAGTTGGAAGTCGTCGTCGGGTCAGAACTGCAGTAATCTGCAAAGGAAGCGGCGTATCCAGATACTGAGAGCTCGCCAGCTCCGTGGGAGTATTTAATCTCTGTCCCCCCGTTTGTCCGTCCTCGTTTGTTCCGTCGTGACGAGATGAGGACCAACCTTGCCGAATCCCCGTATATCCGCGAATCGGAGTTCGGTCTATTTCGGCTGGTCGACGTTAATGAAATATAAAACGAACGCAGCCTTGGATCGGCTGCATTGTTCGGTCTCTAACCCTGATGAGTGATGTTTGTAAAGCCGAACGAGTCGTCTGGACATGTCGCGTACTTCCTCACGTGCGATACTTGCGCAATTCTCGGCCCATTATATCACATATTTTTCCCGTATCATAGACGGTGTTACGTTACGTACGTCTTCATATTTCATTGGAAAACGTAGACCCGTCGTCTTACCGATACATTTGTTTACCATCGCATCGCATCGGATTAGAATGTATTTTTTAACCAGATTTGTGGAAAATTTTTTACGATCGAAAGGTTCGATCAGTCGCCCAGCTCTTGTTGGTTGGTTTGACAGATATTTATCAGTCGGCTTACTCAAATTTCCCGTAACATATCATCAATGTTGGTTTAACGTGTATCGAGAAGGCCAAAGATCTACTGCAGGGTAGCTTTTCAAAACCACGTATCAACTGACGGAAAAAAACATTAGCCTACACGAGGAAATTGTCTGGATATCGGGATTTTGTTAAGTGTTCGGAAATCGATTAGTAGCGATTGTAATGTTTACGTTAATGAGGAAAGTGGCTACACTGTTACTTCACCTGACAGCATTCTTGCGCGATATAATTTTTATGGGAACCCGTAGGTACCGTTGATAGAAAAGGAAATAAAACGTACGAATAGCAAAACTCTTAACCGGGTAAATCAATTTTATTTCACTAGTTCATCGTCGAGCTAATGTTAACGAGTTGATGTTTCGTTTGTCGTATGCATTTACTTTTATATCGCCGGTGCGCTTTGTACGCAGTGTAGATATTTACTCTGCACACCATTGCGTAATATTGCACAGCCTGTTTCTGACGTTTATTGATCGTCCACTGCACGTGCAACGTGATGCTTTTAAATAATTCATGCAACGGAATTCACAATGTTCTTCCGCTGAGCATTATTACCCTATTACGATACATGGCGGACTGCTGTATTGCTAGTTTAGCTTAATTTTATTCTTGTATTACAGGTTTGCGTGCATGCCGACGAGCTTCGTACAATTATATCTCATACTTGCTGTTTTAGTTACGGGTCATTCGTTCCTACGTGGCCCCCGGACATCTTTGAGCAAGTTATTTTGCTCAAAGGCGATTGAAGAAAAAAAAATATAGAATCAGTTTAAACCGGTTCTGCCATTTTAATATTTAACCAGTGTCGGAACGCTGAAATTTATTGTAGGTAAAGGTTTACTATTCGTTTCTTCCAGCTATTTGTTTTTCTGGGTTTAGTATAAATTAATATAAATTATACTACGACTTATTACTCATGCTTTTCATAATTCTGTATATATTTATATTTTTATACTATTTATAACTCTTTGATACTTGTCATTACTAATTGTGAAATATCAACATGCAAAGTTTGCATTCCTTTGGAAATGAACCGTTTGATATTTAATGGCGGTAAAATGTACAAACATAACTCATTACGCATTTTGGCTATAATTGCGTCTTGGGTCTAATTCATCAACTCGTTCATCTCTTATTCAAACTCGGTCTACAAGTTCTAATCGTTACAGCGTTATAATAATATTTACGCAACACTGCTGAGCCTCGATTACGAATATGCGAATCAAATATATATTTTAACTGGTCTCATATAATTTTCTAACCACTTTTGACGTAAGTGTACGTTCCGGATTGACGGTTTTAGTCACTCCACTTCAGCAATTCTCGTAAACTGCGACTTGGACTTTATCGCTCGTGCCATTATTGATGTAGAATTTGAAAATTGTAATTCCATCTCATGACAATTTTTAATACCTCAATACCGCCGATATAATTATATTCAACTCATAGACGTTGTACACGAGGTAGCTTCATTGACTTTGATATCATCGCAAATAATATCGATAGTTACAAAACTAGCGTTGTTCGAAAAATATTTTTGTTATAGTTCGATTTAACATTCAGAACTAGTTCACCGATACGAGTCAGTATTATTATAGCCCTATCAATTAACTCAGGTGGGATTTTCTCGATTCGTAATGTTATTTTTCTTGCAACCGAACTGAAGTCAGCTGATCAGTATGCAAGAAATGTCTTACAGCTATATTTCAAAATCAAACAAGTCCTCCTCACACTCCGTGTGCATTAATAACTCTGCAATTATAGCCGTCTCTTCCTCGATTCGAGGAATTCGTTGTACAATCCTTGGTAGCCCTGAGTTTTGGTTTCGACATCAGGGTCTGCCTGGAATTCGTACGGCATCTCCTCGGCCCACCGTCCGCTATTTAATATGCTTCTCAATATGCCGGGTGTTAATGTTGAAAAGAAACTCATCAAGTTTTCACTAATCGTTGAGGGTATCGCGTTGCTGTCGAGTAACAAGTTTCCATTCTGCGGATTCTCGTGCTGCTGCAACGCCTTCGGAGGTCTGGAGGCGACGGGGGTTGCCAGTGCGCCGATTGCGCAAATCAAGCTGATCTACGATATGAAATGCACATATAGTACGTCTAACACGAAGTCTAATACTATCAATCATGAATATGTACACGAGGTGCGTGGGTGGGATTTATTTTATTACACACGGGTTTTATCTGGTGACACACATGCCCGTAATAGTAGTTTTATCCAGTTGGACTTGATTATAATTTTTCTTTCGTCACGTCAAGTCTGTTTCTCATGGTTGACCATATTTGAAAGTGGACAGAAGCTTTAGTTTAAATATAGCTTATATTTTTCATTCTGTGCAATGGATTCACTTCACACATGGATACGGACACGCTTGAATGTACCAGCTCAGTTGTTCAAGTCTTTTTCTAAACCGATCAGGTATCAATTTAAAAACCGAAAAATCGCACAACTTTTATTGGTAAAAACTCTCGGTGAAATCGGTTGTTTCAATTGCAAATCAGATTCAGCTGCTGCTCTACATTGCGAATTAAACGTTTTAACAAGTGAAAAAGAAATTATGAACTGGACGAAATTACATATCTTTAACACTCCTTTCTGTGCTCATTGTATATTCGTACGATTCTTCCTGGAGCGTCGCATTTACTCTGCACATACCTGACTGCGAGAGTTGACATTTCACAAATAACAATTTTTATCTGATATCGATTACACTTGAAAGCGCCGATCAATTTCTGGAATAAAGGTTGCCCTGTACAAACTCATAGTAAGAAGCTACAGCTCACCGAGGATACCAATTTCAAGTTGTAACACCGTCTTAAAAAGCTTACGATCTAAATATAACGCCAACTTACGTACGGAAATTATTGACGACAGCATGATGCCAAACACTACGAAGATCTCGGAAGATGTGACGGGTGCTGCGTTATGACAGTAATCTACAGGTTCCACGGTTGGTGCGATAGGATCGGTGTACAAAAAGAAAGTGAGTTTAAGAGAAAGTCAAAGGCAAGGTAACGTGGTTCTTGAGCACTCTGCTTCAACAGCTTCAGCAACCTCTCACGCTTCTTCGATCTTCTTCACCCAGCTTACGCTTGTGCAACTTGTGGCGACGGTTTCTTACCGATAGAATTGGACGTGGAAGACTTTGTTTTACTCCCACCGGTTCATTTGGTGAGCTGTAATCGCACGTTATACTCGCTTCCGATTCGACGACATTGAAGGTCTTTGCCTTCTATCTTCGGTGACGAGATGCATCGTGCGAAACCCATGCAGCGACAATTTTACACGCAGCACCGAAACCACGGATTTTCAGATGGTGTAATATGAGGGAAAAGTGTGTTATTCGTTACAGGCACGTTATGTTGGCCCAAAGAAATAGCAATTGGTATATTTACTATAGAATTTGATCGTAATATTCTTCGGTGCCATCTTCTTTAGGTGAAAGTTGTTTTCATTCTGTTTTGATAAATAGTTGCGTGGTTCTACTTGGCCGTTTTTTTATGAAATTCAAGTGATAGCTCGTATAGGTTTCGGATTTGCTTTCGCTGTACTGCAGATACAGCCTTGAGTGATTTACGAATTTCGAATAGTCAATGAAAGGGGAAAGGCGAGTGTTCGTCGTAGTTATTTTAACATTTCAAATCCGATAAAGCTGGCGTTGCAAGGCTTGACCGAAGTGAAATTTTTCACCGCAGTCGCTTCGTCGGAAAAAAAAAATGTTTCCCCCACACTTTGCAATGAACCTACGCGTCAATGCAGGGTAGAATAAAAGTCACTGTGGCGACGCAGCGCTGTTTACGCAAGTAAAACGCAATTACTCGATGTTCCATAAACAGGAAGTTGATTCTTTAACCGATACTTCCGCCAATACGTTCGTGACACAAATGTCAAATGCAATCCTTTATTCATCACGCTCTATCAAAGAATGGAAACCCGATACAGTGCGTATTGCTCACGTAACGCGCGGCCATCTATGTACATGTATGGGCATGGATTATATACATACAATGAAACAAGCACATTTAAAATTCCAAAGCTACGGCTTACCCAATTTTTCACGGAACTTGCCATTCGTCTTTGCAATAAAAACCTTAACTCAAATTAAATATGTCGATTTAACGGAAACAAAACAAACAAATAAATAAAACTGTTGCATCCTTTAGCAGGTGAAAACAGAGATCATGAAACGAGTAAAAATCTATCACCAGAGTTAATGAAAACAAATTTATTCCACACCTATGATACATTAGATTGTTTGGTACACGATAATTTTGAGAATCCTCCCATCATTTGGAGTCGGGATGTGAAAAAAAATAAATACTATCTGTAGATCGGTACTGTTTTACCGACGTGACAGCTCGGTTGGTCAGTTAGTAGATCTTCTCCAGCTACATATGGTTAGTTGTGCTAGTGTATCCCTTCGAGAGCACTGTAAGTTTTGTATTGGTAAAGTTCTGGTCCGCCGTACCCATACAGAAGTCTCCCTCGGCCGTTCTCGTCGTAGTACGGATAACGGTACTTCGGCCTGATAATTAAAACAAAGTGATATTTGACTTTCGGATATTTACAAGGCTAAACTCTGATAATAATTTGCGCTGCGTATGAAATCAACCAAGAAAATGAAAGCGTTATGTGGAGGGGGTACTCACCTTTCGAAGTATTGGAAATTTGGTGCCTTCGGCTGCGGTATAGTAGCTAAAATTTCACCAATTCCACAGACGGCAATCAGCGCAAAGAGCAGCACGATCCACTGCGGAGGAGACATGATCGGTATTACTTACTTACGATTAACTTCAACGGAATCTAGGCACAATTTTTTATTTAACGACTGTATCGAATGTCGCATTGACGCAGCACTTACGGATAGAAATCTCGTCATTTCGTACACCCAGCGTGGTTCTGCTGCAACGAAATTATAAAAACGTTATAGACGAAAACGTCGCTCAAGCTTAGCTTATCGACAACTAACACACAATTGTGAGAAATGCCGTAGGACAGGCTGAACGACGCTCTTACTGGTAAAGAGTGAAAGTTCCTTTAACCGTGGATGGCCGGCTTGGTAGGGTTCGAAAGGATGTCGGTGGGGATGGTGAGAGTAGCTTCTAACTTAACTACGTATAAGCTGGTTTCATGTCAAATTGCACGTTTCCCTGCTGGGCCCAAATTCCGGAGCTATCATGTGTCGCATAATTAAGCAACTCTTGGATTTGCTTTTGATTCCAAAACCATCCGATCACGATCTGCAAACGATCGCCGCACATGACTACCAGTTGTGTGGACGGCGCGATTAATCGAGCCTTTTTTCATTTTTCCTAATCACAATCCACATGCTAATAGTAAGCCCTAGGAATTATGGCTAATTGACAGTTTCGCAGCAACACTTCCGCATTCGATATAGTCTTAGCCTTCAGACTACGCTCCAGGCCCATGCCAGTAATTTTTTTATTCGTTGGTTATTCATGAAGCCAGTCGTGGAACGTAATATCATTTTTTGGTACTAAAATCTTCGTCGCGCTAATTCCGATGTTTTTTCTTTTCTTTTTTCTAGTTTTGCGCGACTAGAGGCATTATACCATTACAAGTTCGAGTTTACTCTTCATTTTGGCGCTTTTATTCCACGGTTAACAATAAGTGCAGACTTTGCAGATGTAAAAAAAAAGGTGTTTCAACTATTATAACCCTGAATAAACTACCCTGATAAATGGCACTTTGAAATTGAGAAAAAGCGTGAACGTATATGCGACGTATTATGATCGAGCCAACGTACGATGCGAATTCGCAATTATAATAGGTGATTCACAGTGAACGATTGAGTGTTAGATCTACACGTTTCGAGCACTCTTTACTTGCAATCCAGAATGACGGCTGTTGCGCTAAAAGTAATTTTTGTCGCAACTGGGACGAATACCAATTGGGACGTTTCGCTAGCTAATTTTATGCGTGTACCTACGACAGCAAAAAGATGAAACGTGGTAAGGAGAATAACCTCAAGTCCGCAAGAATTTAGCGATCGCTTGCTTTTTCATTAAATAGTTTTTTTTTCCACTAAGACATTATGGTTCATCGTGATTTTCATAAATTTATAACTTTCACGAAACCCGATATCCACCACAGACTAGTTTTCTCCATTTACGTGCAATTAAACGACGATCCGTTCTGCAATGAATTACACTAAGACTAATTTAAAACAATTATGTAACTACACACGTTATTTTAAAATCAATTTATTCTCTGTAAATGATATACATATTTTATACAAAACTTATATGGTAAAAATGTAATCGTTGCATACCAATTTATTATAAATCCAAAATGTTTCTATTTATTAACTAGATTTTTTTTTATTTCCACGCAATCTATCCCACACGAATAAACGGGTGTTTCCTGACAATTTTACGTCCAAGAAAAAAGAACAAATTATCGTCATTTCAATTACGATCCAATATAGCGATTTTTTTTATCCAATGCACGACTGATCAAATATAAAATTCATTGACCTTGAATAATATCCAGTTTTTATAACACCAAAAAGACAGAATTATAATAAAAAAAAAAAAAAAAAATATCACATCAGTTCCACGCTTAAATTGTTCATCATCCGGTACACGTGAGTTAAAATCGAAACTTGAGATATATTGTATGTAAACCTACATCTCGTTGACAATTGGCTAGCGCTTCTCTCAAGTACCAACTACTAGAGCTTTCGTAAAGTGTCCATCTCTCGGGATTTAGCAACAAGCGCCGAAATCAGCGCCGTGTCTAGTAACTCCCAGGCGTGGACGCATCCCAATTGGCTAGAATCACCGCGGGCTGTTTAACGACGGTGGTTTTTGGTGTTACTCCATGGGCACCGATCCCGTATCCCAGCCTGTCGATCAGGTCACGGCCTTGCGGTCCATTGATAGCCTCGAATTGGACTCTCCTTAATTTTCCAACGTCCGGGTCAAAGTCCCAATCGCTTTTCTGCGTGAATAATTACGAGGATTATTACACGAGGCATATATTGTAATGTTTATTCTAATCAATGCATAACCTGCTGCGGGCGCATAAGTAAAGAGAAATTCTCTCCTGTGAATATAGCTTTGAGGTTGATCCATGGCCTTGGGGCAGCAGGGGGAAAACTACTTTTATTACCTGTTAACTTTTTGTCTTACAATTTTATTGGCACAATTGCAAAGCACACAACTCGGGTTTATTTTTTTTTTTTTTTTTACGCTATACATCATTCAGAATCAGTGATAAAAACAGCCTTTAATTATCGCCGTGGTGTAATTATATAGAAGTAGCTCCGCGATCCTGGTCTAGGTTATACCGGTTTAAGAGTAGGTAAAAACGTGAACAAAATTAAAATAATATAAGGAAAACTTGTTTGTTTTTTGTGTCACTGTATCTGCGTTATGCAATCAGTGGCGGAAAGTCGTGACACGGAGACGGTTATAATACGGTCTTGAATAACTAATTCCGAGAGTTTAAATTTATATTTTTTTCACCGGCACTGCATGGGGCAGTATTTTTATTGACCAACTCGCCGTCGCCAGATGAATTATGAAGTACATAATTATAATCTGTGATCCCGGAAACAGTATCAAGTGTACGATGAACCCAGTAATTCCCGTTACGTCATGAGTTTAAAATAACGATAAGCCACACTTTGGGTATTCCGAACGTGCAGACTCTTCGGAATTTTCTCATCAATATTTGATCGTTCGTCATTTTCAACGACCAACAATTCATTGAACGTTCCGCTGAGAACAGAAACTTCGTTACGTTGGAAAGGGTTCAATTTACACACAGTAAGTGGATCCTTCACCCCTCTGAAAGTTCATGAGAAAGTTGATCGGTGCAACATGATAATGGCTTACCTCGTGGATAACTGGTCTTCCAGCGACATTATCCTGCAGAAGGTCGTGAATAATACCCAGAACCGAAGCTCCCTGAACCGAATATCCACCGACTAACATCATCATCATCTGTAAACAATTAACATCCTTTCATGTTACGCTGCATAGGCAAATTGAACGAATAAAACGATCTAATCGCGAACTCTAAGAATCGAGGCCTGCGGTGAGGGGCCATTGCTGGGCCAGAGAGACCTTCGCACGAAAGGCGAGGGACCTTCGCCTTCCATGAGTGGAACGACCGGAAGAAAGGAGTTCGCGGCCTCCGTCGGGTACGAAATTACGGTTCAACAGCGCGGTCGAGGTATTATCATTGTCTTACCAGGAACAATTTCACGCCCATATCGTCGATCGGCTGCACGTATCAACGAAACTAGAAAGCACCGTGTCGGCTGTTACGAAAGCACTCCGAGTTGTCCGAGGAATATCAAACGACTAAAACATACCGTCTTCGGTAATGCCGACGATGTTAGCCCACCAGCGAAAGAGAAAGGTTGGAAAACAGTGTTGGGTACTGCAGTGGTCGGCTGAAATCGATGCCTCACCCTTCTCAAGTGCGGCTGGGCCCAAACGGCCCGATTACGACACTGACGACACGCGTCCTGACGTTCGCCAATTGAATATTGATCAACAATGAACCAAATTACGAAATTCTGACCTCTTCCGATCGGAATGAAAGCGATAAAGACCGATCGCTCGCATTCTTCGCACTCTTCGATTTACACTCGACGAGTACCCAGCCAACCGTCTCCGAGGGCTTCGGTACATCAGCGATGAAACTCCAAGCGGGAATCTTGATCGTCGCGGTGAGCATTACTCATTTTCCCACGCTTTGCGGTACCGAGACGTGAATTTACCCGAAAGTGGAAGAGGTCTCGGTTCAAGTCTGCCTTACTTTAGAGTTCATTTTCCCCGCTGTTGTTGACCCTGGTGAAGTTTTGCCGAGGATTAATCCCATTGGTGAACTCAGGTGTTTATCGGCTCGTCAAAAGTGGCCGAGGGCAACCCGTACGTGACCGAATTATGGAGGAAAGGAGTCGCAACGGTGAGAAACTTCGTGCTTGGACCTGCGCCTGCTCCTTGGCACCAAGAGGCTGTGTGGCGGATTGAGTTCGATCCTGATGCGGGTCTTCGCAAAGCACCGGACTATCAGCGTTACTTTGGACAGCGCGGTGAAAGTTTGGTAGAGCTTCTTGGTTCCGGAAACTATCGTCCGGGAAACAGTCAGATGTCTCCGCGATCCGTCAACGTTCGTACGACTCAAGTCGGACTTCAAAATTAGACACAATATAATAACCGTCGTTGATCCAGGAACAATTCATTTACGATCAATGGGACTGTTCGCTGTTTGGAGGCGCGCTTTTTTCTCGATTTTGTCAACTTATTTCATTTCGAGTGTGTATTGAACATGCGTTTCAACTCTTTCGATGCGAATGCGTCGCAGCATACTGCATGTACATACATCGTCATGCGCCGCTAAGTTGTACATGCAATTTAGTTTCATTATGTCCCAACCGGCAAATGGTATGAATCACGTATGCAGAATTACACATTTTCACGTACCTATATGAGAACGTCGACCACGGCACGATCTTGCCACGTGATCGATAGTCGAGATGCGCATACTTTGAAATTTGATGGATGCATGGTTCACATCGTTATAGCCGCGTTAGCGTGCCGTTGCATATTTTTGAATGTGGTGAATCCGTGATTGGCCGCAATTATGATATTTTGTTAAAACCCATCAAGTCAATACATTAACTTCGTTCCTTGTTGTTTATTGACTCGACCGCAGTGATGAGAAGACTGTAATTATATTACCATCATGCCTGTGCGGTTATGTGGCTGTAATGGATATTGGATAGCAGTCAGGATTGAGTAAATCGTTGCTATGAGTTAGTGTACCTAATTGAAATATTTACGGACAATCTTACACGTACTCACACTTACGCATACTGAATTGACTTAACTGCCTTTCACCGGTGTGACTACATCTTCATTACGCTGATAATTTAATAAACATTCTATTTCGATATAAATTGAATCTATCTCTTCGACCTGTAAAAATACCTCGGAAGCAATCTCGAATCTTTAACGGTTGGTCAGTGTATTTTGATTCGTGAACCGAAAATCAAAGGGGTGTAGTAAATTCTGCATTACTACTACATGGCGTGACTAAATATAATTAATAATTATTACCGTAATCTACTGAATATTTCTTGCATCCCAATTATACCGACAAGTTCTAAAAGTCATTGACGCGATGCACTTTTCTCCGTGCTCAAGTCAGGTTAAGATATAATGTTATCAAATTATTGAAGTTTCATGGAGACTGATATCGCATAAAAATTTACAAACAACATTATACGCTGAACCCTAAATTCAAGATTTTCATTGGAAGATGGAAAGCTACTTCCACTGTAGACAATGTTTAATTATACACCAAAATACTTTCACGTTAAGTTCTGTCCATGGTCTACTTTGCTATCAAGGGATAAGTTATTTGAGCAAATTTATATCTTACTTACTTAACCATCGCTCCTTCCTAGTTTTTATCGAATAAGCATAGATTCTCAATAATAACGTAAGTATGGGTGTAGCAGTTTCTCAATTCCTCATTATCGAATGTAATTCACGGCTTCTGCAGAGTTTGTCAAACCGTTCGAGATCAAGTACAAATACTAATCATTCGATTTGTAACTAGTCATTTTTGAACTCCAACTCGAATTAAAATATTCCTCCCAGCTGGCTGAATTTATTAAGAAAGTTGAGGAAATAATGTTGACAATTGTGATCGCGTATATAAATAGCAATATGGATTCATCTTTATTCCTCATATTGAAAATGTGTCTCGTAAATAAAGCAGTGTGTACAAACTATATTTAAAAATAGTTTTATTTAATTTATAAACTAAATATATTTGTTGAAGTTTGTGATTATTGTACAAAACTAGGTATATCACATGTTTGTAGTTCACACGCGAGAAGATTTAATCATAAATTAGTAGAAGAAATAGTTTATAAAGTAATTACAGTGGTATCATTCCGATGATCAAATCTACGTATATTTACAATCCTCAATTTTTTTTTTACCCCACCACATTCAGGTATATAACAAGGACTTTATGCGTTGCTATCTTATACTCGTCGCTCGGGTATAAAATTATTCCTAATTACACTTACAGATGCCACGAGGCACTGGCTATCTCTGTAATGCAAATTGGTCACAAGCATGTATGCATTCCGTATGCGTGGTTTGATGCTGTATGATCCACACCGTTGTCTTGATCCTACAATCTGCAATTTATGCTTGTCAGCACGAAAGACAAGAAGTCATACCTGGTTGTACGGCGGAGCTCGCCCCCCCTCCCCCCTTCTCTGTCACGATTAATATATTTGGATATTAAAATTACACTTATCGTAGTATATATGTAAAGCTGAACAGTGATTATTAACGTCTTCCTTGCCGCTTTTTACACACCTTGAATAAGTATAACACGCGGATTAACCGCGATCCAAAGTATGGTAACATTAGAACCTGGACGCGCGAATTACTTTTTAGTGTAAACTTCGCAGCTACTAGCATCGAATAATAGAAGTCGCGCCGAGTTTCTAAATCATTCATCACGTATGAGAATATTATATAGTGCAAAATTATCTACTTACAATTAATCGAAAATAGAGGAAAATCATACCCTGATTCATTCAATTCATTGAAGCCCAAGTTCGATCGCTACGGGTTGCTTAGTGATGAAAACTCGACAGTAGGTATTTTCCGGTTTTTTTGAAACCGGTATGCAGTCATATCCATCACTTGTAAGGGGAAAAAAAAATATATACTCCGCAATGTGGAAGAATAATGACGAATATAATCTTATAATACTCAGCACCACGTCACAGTGAGTCACACTTTTGCTTATTCCAACCATGTTCAACACAAATATCTTTTTCTACTTTTTATCAGAAAAAGAAAATGGATCTGACGAAAGAAACAAAAACAACCCAATGAAACAAAAGCACTGATTTGGGGCACAAGAGCAATGTAGCTCTCGTTTGACTGGTTTCGACCGTTCGCACGGTTCGGTTTCGTTTTTCAGTGTTCACGGCGCATTCTCACTGTATTCCGGTTAAAAGAAAATTAGTCGTTTCTTCGTACAGCTGCTAGTTGTTTTGTTTTCTGTGTAAGTATCTGTTTTGAACCAAATGCAGTTCTAGCTGATGCCCACTGGGTCCTTGGCAAGCATGTCACGTAGTTCCTACAAAAGAAACAGGTGAGTATACAATTTGGTTATAAACGTGACGTGATATCATTTTGTCACAAACGTATTTTTATCACATATATTAGTGCGCGAAAAGACAACAAGGTACTGATAGTATCTAAAGATACTCCAAAATTACTCAAGCATTCCAAAACAGAACTGATATTTTTTCGACGAATTGAATCTAATTTTTGGTATAATTTCGCCCAAGGGGTCATGCCGATATGTGGCTGGGAAATAATGAGGGCCAGTGTAAGCGTATTATGTGCAACTGCCTCTAAACATCTAGCACGCCGAAAAAAGTTTAAACTGCCGTTAGCTTTGCATATGCAAGGATAGAAAAAACTGTTTGCCTGCATAATTCCGGATAAAACACCGACGAAAGTTGAATATGGAAAGTGTCTCCCAAATATCACCGCGTCAACGAAAATTAGGGCTCAATACGTCCGCAAATGATCATTGTTCCTAATTGTTCATCCTGATTCCGCGACAAAAGAATAGAATATAATATAGAATACATAATAATAAATTTTTGTATAGCCATGGCAATGTCGGAAATGGCATGTAAATATGTACGTAAAATTTACTAATTCACACTAAATCGCATTTTATATTCTGTTCACTTTAACTCATTTTAAATTAATAGATTTACGCGTCTTTCTGTTTAACAACAAAAACTAAAAATGGCACATTGCTGGATAATATTCAACTTTTGTTATACTATAAATCACTGGTAATCGTAGTAACTTGCTTATCTGTCCATTAAAAATACCTCTTCCTTTTCCCGCTTGAGTCTAATATTTCGAGTGTGGTTTTCGTCATAATTACAAACACCGCGGCACCGGGAGCTATGTTACTTGTTTAAGGAATGATTAGTGCCGCATAATCCGACAAGCATTCTCGCTATCAATACTACAGAGTAAAAGCAGTTTGACAAGTTTCAACGATAGTGAATGAGTTTTAGGTCAACTTCCCCTTAGCATCTATTAGCAACAAATCGATTTCTATCCTCTCTTTTTTTTTCATCACCAATCAAATCGCGATTAAATTAATTCTTGTGAACAACCTGCAGTCTGTGATGGTGGTGAGGTTCTTCCTTGTCCATGTCTTGGTCGTGATTCGCTACCTTGACCTGAACGTCGCTCTGGTTCAAAGGTCCAAGATCCCAGCCACCCTCGCCGTCGAAGCGGAGTATAAGCTTGTGGAATTTGGACAGGGAGGCGACTCGGTGAGTGACCGTCAGCAAGGTGATCCCCATACGTTTTGCCGCCTCGTAGATGGTGCCCTCAGCCTCGAGACTAACGGCGCTAGTGCATTCGTCCAGGAGGGCGTACCTCGGTGCGTGGAAGAACAATCTGGCCATTGCCAGCCGCTGTTTCTCTCCGCCGGAGAGCGTCGAGTCCCAATCGTTCCGAGAACTGAGCCCTTCGGCCTCTCGCTCGGCGAGACTTCGCAGATCGACGAGATCCAGGAGGTGGAGAAGCTCTTCGTCGGTGTATTTGCCCTTCGTTGAATCGGAGGGGTATATTATCTGGTCCCTCAGGGTCCCGACGGTCATGTAGGGCCGCTGAGGGATGTAGAAAAGCGTCGGTCTCACACCAGCGTAAGTGAACTCTCCGGTCTCCTTGGGGCGGGTCAATTCCCCACCGTAAACGGGCCAAAGACCGGAAACGATCCTGAACAGCGAACTCTTGCCGCACCCGTTTGGTCCTGTTATCAGTAGGTGATCGCCTGGCTGAATCTGCGTAGGTGAAAAATATGCAAAATAAAAGACAACGGGGAAGTGAAGAGGGGAAAAGAAACAAACTATTAAAACATGGATACGGTTGACACGTGCAGATCATGTATTGCTTGCCTCTGATCTTGACTTTTATATTTGAATAATTGTCAGTCTCGAGTCAGCAGCCAGGCTAATCTGAGGCTCGACGAGTTTCTTGGCGGCCAATGCCAGGCCGACTCGAAGATGCTGGCTCTATTATTAGGGATACAATTTGTAAGTTGGTGTACGGGTCGTATATACGTTTCACGTCACGTGGAACTCACCCGCAATGTCAGACTTGGCACAATGACTTCGCAGTTGGGTGTGACGATGGGGACATTCGTCAGTCCGATACTTCCGTCTGTGCTTTCGCGAACAATACCTATGAACCAAGTCGAGGATGTCGTTAAGCATCAGGTTTGCCGCAATAAGAGACGTGGTTACATGGAAATACCGTGGCGTTGTTCTTTGCATTAATTATCTGATTGTACAACAATTACGACCACGAAAGGTTGCAACGATTGTGTTGCCAACGGCGCAACCACCAATCATGCTCTCACA
Source organism: Neodiprion fabricii (assembly GCF_021155785.1). Taxonomy (NCBI): domain Eukaryota; kingdom Metazoa; phylum Arthropoda; class Insecta; order Hymenoptera; family Diprionidae; genus Neodiprion; species Neodiprion fabricii. The sequence continues at coordinate 28,294,928 of NC_060239.1, forward strand.
ATTTTCGTTCTCCAGCCAGGCTCACCTCTTATTTGCGGTACTCCGTCCTCAAAGTGCAGAATGTTTTCGCTTGGTCGCGTTACTTCTATACCGTCGTTTCCGGTAATCGGCCTGTGCTGTCCGACGACTATTCCCTTCTGATATTTACAAAGTGCCGTGTCCTTGAAGACGTCCAACATCTCGCCAACTCGAGCCGTGTAACCAGCCAGGGCCACGGCTTCCTGAAATTTAATAACTTGTTCCAATCGACCGACCATGTTTAATCGTGGGAATTTTAGAGTGGATCGAGGTGTGCAATACAACCTTATAGGACGACATGAGCCTCTCTACAGCATCGGCACCCGAGCTTAGAAGATACTTTGAGGTAGTCAGGTACTGCGTCCTCTCACTCACGCCAGCTGCGAAGTATTTCTCAACTGTTACTTGTGCCTTTCAACGTTTAATTGTGAAACGCGTTCGTCACTAGCGGTGTAAAAAATTAACTCAGAATAAATCAGGAGCGGCTTTTATTCTTAATTTGCGTCATACGTGAATGGTGGTTTACGTTTGTCGTTTCACTTCCTTACTATGTTGGTCGGAAAATGGACGAGACCGGGACGCGCAGTTATCTTTACATCAGTGAAATGTCAGGTAAAAGATTTGTCGCTTTCAACGACAGAATAAATTACACATACGGTCCTCAGTGTTGCCTGCTTCGCTAGATTACATTTTGACTTGCTCGTTCACGGTCTTATTTTAATTACTGCTCCGATTTCCGTTACACGTGTGCGAAAGTGCGTTCAATTAATTTTTGATACCGCTTGTACGTCGGTACGTTACATCGCCATGTCAAGAACTAACGAAGATGTCAATTAAGTTCGTGACGTAAGACTGCGAATAATACGTTAAGAGAAAAACGCTGACGCTAGTAAGCTGCGGCAATATCTGTATAACAAACGACTTGTGGAACGCGTGACTTTTATGAGCGTAACCGCACGTATGGAACCGGAACTAAGCAACTTGTCGCGATGAAGAAAATCTGTTAACGAAGAAAACTCTTGACATCGAATGTCCGAGGCGATTGAAATGAAAAAATGTAACTCACTGTCGTCATTGGATGCCCGTGAGGCGGATGTCACGGGGAATAAGACTGGCAGGGCGATGACAAAGAGCCCCGTTCCCGACCAGACGTACTTCATGAGGAACTGCTCCAGCATAACGTACCACAGTTTCAACTTAAGCACTCGTCTAACATGAACGACCAGAGAGTCGTAGGCGGAGTTGAGATGCCGAAGTTCGGCATCCTGGCCACCGTAGAAAGCGATCTCTTCGGCGTGAGCGCTGACCCTCGCGTGTGCCTGTCGCAGACGCCCGCGTCGCGACGCCTCCTCGGCGACCAATTGACCAAACTTTGGCGATGCCAGCCGCAGAACCTGACCAGTCAGGCCTATCACTGCCGTTGCCAACAGCGGACCTGTGGATAAGGAAAGTCCGTGTCAGTACCTGAGACGAATGCGCCGGAAGCGGAAAAGGAAAGGGAGGAGGAAAGAAACCGAGTACCTGGAACTGTTCTGGAACCCATACGAGCCGAGAAGGAGGCCAATGCGATGCCCACAAGTGCACAGTCGAGCAAAGGTTTCGTAAGACTAGTATAGAGGTGAGCTACGGAGCTGGCCAACTCGGACAAGTCGTCGGTCAGCCGTTGCTCGGCTCCGCCAAGCCGCGAGTCCAGGGCCGAGACTCTGTAGTAGGTCTGCTGACTGAGGTACATATTGTACGCATGTTTGACTAGCCGTCCCCTGTAGAAGAAGGAACGTGTAAGGTTGGTCGGAGATTAGAGAGACTAGCGTATAGACTACGCGCGAACCGCCCACGCTAGCTTCGCAGTAATTACAACCGTTACGGTACGGTTGATAAACGGCGTTCGATATTAGCTGGTACGATAAACGATGATCAGTCATAGTTACGGAGATAGGGCGATAGCTAGTCCGCTTTGTGCTCGCTTTATCACGAGCGAATGTGAAAACGATCTCATTATCCTCGCGTCCGCGATCAAGTTCCAAAGTTCAAAGAGCATTCCGATATTATCGTTGTCCGACCACTTTTTATCGTTAGAAAATAAACCTCCATTCAAGCTGTTTACCTGAAACTCAGGGCCAGACGCCCCTCGAAGTAGCGGATGGCCGAGTTGACGAAGGTCGCAGGTAGAGCAATGCCGAACCACCGTATCAGCATCGAAAAGAAACCCCAACCGTCCCGAAGTACGATGCGTTTTACTATGCTTCCTTCCAGGGTAGCGACGTAAACCGAAAGAAACGTCCTCGCCAAAAGAGCCAGCGTAACGCTCGTCAGCAATGCTGCCTCCTTGGTCCGCCAGCCCGGTATCATAATTTTCAGCAGTGTCAATAACCGTGCCAAAAATTCACGGTCCAAACCAGTTCCAATGCCTTTGTTACCCGCAGGTAGTGACGAGCTCGCCTCGTCACCGGCCGATGCTGCACCATTGTTTCTCGCCTTACCGTCATCCTTTACGTTGTTATTGTTATTATTACTGGCGGTGTGTCGATGGTCCGAAATATCCCTGCAGAGGCTGGTCGCCTTCTTTTTCGCCTGCGCCGCTACCTGGTTCAAGTAAGGATATCCGAGTTTCAGGAGATAAAGGGTCGTCACGAGGCCCACGACCCCTTTGGTCAGCCTCTCCTGTCGTATGCCATATCGTTCCGAAGTCTTGTCGATCAATTTAGAAAATACGGACGACATAATGACCGATTATCCGTCACTCAATTGTACTCATCAAGGTTTCACTTTGCGTCGCGCATTCGCCGTAAGAACGTGTCAGTTCCCAGCCTCGGTGTACACGTTATATTATATATTGTATCGTTCGCCCCTGCGAAACTGGAAAGTTTTGCAATCGCCTCCTCGTCGTCAGGACGTCGACGCACTCTTTACGGCTCTAGACCACTACACCACATGGTACAGTGTCGAGTGCGCTGATACGAGGACGCGAATCACCGCTGCCATGAAAGTTTCCGAGTCCCACTTCTACGCAGACACCCACGGTCTTAAATGGCAACAAAGAGTCGATCAGCTGCTCCTCGCTTGGAATTATTTCACTGGCCAATCTGCGCCGGGGTACGCACGTGATGCTGGTGAACTTGACAGTCTGACGTCTGACGTCCGATGTCTGATGTCTGGTATTATTCGAGGTGGTACCGCGATCGGAGCGGAGCCGTTCTGTCCTTTCGAGTTCTTTCGACGACAGCTCACGCTGAACTGCCCCACTGGGCACTGACGTTATTCCCGCTCAACTCGCTCATGGACTCGGTTATACACGGCCTCTCCTGCTGGCGGATGGTTACTCACGACCACAACCAAGACCATTTAGCCAACCGCGTTGGAGGATGGAGGACGGACGCGCGCAACAAGTGGCCTAGCTCTGTCTCTCACCGATTATCATTCGGACCCGGTGCTGCTGACGGAGACGCGAGATGAGAGCTCGTCGCGGTCCGCGTGTTCCTATGTGTGAATGATATCTGCTGTTGGTCGGAACAACTCGACTACTAGGTATATAACCGTAGCTCGCTCAGCAACGCATCGAGCCATCGCTTCGTCGGGCCTATAGACGCCTGGTCGAACATATGTGTCCTTCGGTATCGACTGGGCTCTTCGTTCGGGAATCGACGATACGTGCGATGGCACGCTGTAATCTAACTACAATCGCCAATACGAATATCATCGCCGCGGAAGTTTCAACAGTGAATTTGCCATGGCATCAGGTAATTGTGATGAGAGTTCGCAGCACGCACAGTGAAACCTCGCGCTTCGTTTATCTCGTAAGTCAAGAGATACCTGGAACGAGAGAGAGAGGGACGAAGAGAGAGGCGCCCGACTATCTCTCACGGTACTCCAGTCTGTACGGATCTCAATGTACATCGTCGTCTTTTCTTTTTTTTTTTTTTGTCTTGTTTGTTTTTTATTTTATATATATATATATATATATATATATATATATCTTATTCCTTCCGCAGCTGCACACTGGCAAACATACTCGTGTATTTGTAATTTGGATAACGTCACGGTACGCGGTGCCTAGCTCTGTCATTCTGTGGTCCAGACGAATTTCATTGTGATTCACAATTACATCTATATATAACCCACAAGCAACCTCACGCTGTAATCACGCTTATGCTCGTCGGCTCGTTTCCCATCACTGGGCTCAGGAAGAAGGCGTCGAGTACGTATTCAAAATACATTATATGTGTGTCTGTGCCTATATTCACACCCGTAGCAACGGATGTCCGTGCGAAATCGCAAGAATCGTGTGTGTATTGGTCATATTCGTCAAAATCAAGTCATCAGGACTTGTATGTACAACAGTACGTTAAGAGCAGCGTACACTTAACTCACAATCAGCTGACAAACTTCCCAAATATCTTCGAAGCGACCATGTCAAATTTGGGAAATAGAGTGGAACGAACATTCCTTCAGTATCACCCCTGACTATAGAATTGTAGGGCAAAAAGTTGAAAAATCATATAAACTGCACTGCGGAGACCTTTACCTGCTTCACGATATGCAGGACCAGCGAAGTAAAATTTTCTGTGGTATACAGTGCCAGTTTTCACTTCAATAATCAGGCTCGTGTATAGGGTAAAAAAAATTTGCCAGTCTTTTTTATTAATAGTGCTAATGGTTATTTTCGAATATTGTTTTACATTCACAGTATTTTAAGTATTTCCGATTTCTAAGCTATAAAGTATTCCTCAATAACTACGGTTACATCGCCGGTTCTGACGATATGAGAACCAGAAACGAGGAATTTATTCATTTATGGATGTGCCGAAGCGCACGTTCGGAAAATAAGACTGAGCGCGAGTACGCAAAACTTCAAATTCATGTTTTAAGATATCCAAATCTACATCATGGAAATATATCTGACGGTCAGAATGAAGCTGGTGAACGGAGCTGTACGTAATATGTTTGCGTATACCGAACCTAGAAACCTAGTGTTCTATATTTATACCAGCCCAGTCGTTATGCAGGACAGATTAAATTTCATCCTAACTTTTTCTTTTACAAGGGGAAACGCTGTACTTGATAAGGCTTATTATTACTCCAACGAATCAACATGAGAGCCCCTTCTGAACTTTTAAATCAGCGTTATCGTAATTTAGGTTTGAAGAAGTGGATATATGTCGTTCTCGCTGATTACCCAAAACTTCATAATGTATACGTCTCTACCGTGTGACCATATTTATTCTGTCAAGGTTTACAGCCAGGCAAAATCGTAGCAGAGCCTAGCTCGTGCGATCCAGTGGGTTTAGTCTAGAGTAAAATATGTTTAATGTATGTGCATGCCTATCGTACATGTAGCACAGCATACGGTGCATTCGAAGGTAGCAAGGTTCCTTTTTTTGTGATTCGGTTAATGACGGGCCTAGCTGACCAATGTGCGCATACAATATTGTACCGATGATTGAATATTATGACTTATATGAAAGTTTTCGGTAAGAAAGTGGACCCTCGGAAAGAAATCTCTCGTTGTGAACGCCGGTTTCAGCTCTCGATATTACTTTGTCTTTTTTATTCACGTAAACGGAGAAAGTACAGGTATGTTCATTGGCCGGTAGAAGACTCCTCGCAGCCGAGCGATTAGCTCTCTCGAAATATTACAGGTAAATGATCGTGCGAAAGTCAAAATTACAAAAAAAATCACGCGAATGATGGACAGCCCGATCCACAACGCTTGTCTAATCACCTATTATTATGCCGTGAATTAAAGTTGAATTTCTCAAACTACCTACCGAAGCTACTGCTCCTTATAACTTGCGAAAGGTTGATGCTGTGATGACAAACAGGCTATTGCGTGCATTCTGCTTTTTGCAATTTATTTCAGGAATCTCTCCCAATTGCTTTCATATTCCTTTACCACACCAGAAATCATACATATAATTATGTTTATGTGTTGTAAAAGTTCTGGAACTTTCGTAATTCAATATTGTTCTCAATCGACTTTGACTCGCGTTGTGAAATCGTTACGCAAGATGGCTTCGTTGCAAATTATTCGTAGCCTTATCAGCTAGTAGCCAAGATTTGTAGCAACGATATCAATCGCTGGTCCACACAAGGCCGATCGCATATGTCAGAGCTTTGTCGTACGCAGCAAAGTCGCCGACACGGTAAGTGTAATGAACCAACGAAGATACGCTAATCCAGTATGTATATACAATAGGCCCAAGTCAGCCAATGAACAGTAAGAGTTTGAAACGTGATCGGAGTATTATCGTGCGACAGGTTCGTAAATTCCCCTGCTAATTTCTATAGCTCTAAGGTATTACTCGGGCGATTTGAGCGCTCTTTTTTATGTGCCGTAAATTTTGTCTGTGAATACAACACATGACGCAACGTAGGCGCAATATAATTGACTATAAAGACCAAGAATTGAACGGGAAATAAACTTGTTGTCGAGACTACAAGTTGCCCGGTGTAATAAATTGCTTGTTTCTACTTCCGTAAAATTATATATGCGCCCAATTATTTCGAGACGATGATCGAGGTGGTGATTCATTCCTGCAATTTTGCAGTGAAAAAAAATAAATATATTATACAACCATTTATTATGGAAATTATGCCGGAAACAGGATTGTTTAGAACCAACTTGATCATCGAATGATTGACCTTAATTATTTTGTTTTTAATTTTCTTTTTACGATTGGTCGACTTTGCCACTTCAAAAATTTTCATCAATACCTATGTCTCTGTTTTGAACCGATTATACGTAAATGAAATGAATACTTGATTATGTTTCGGGTCCGATATTTTTGCAAAATTTACTATCCATAAGGAAACTAACATAATTTTCACGCATGTAAAAAAAGAGTGTTCCGATTTTATCTTCAAATCTCATGGAAAAATAAATTTAGAATTGCAGCTCTGTATAAAAGACAAAATCGATCGTTTGCTAATCTAAAAAATAATCTGTGACAGTTCGAATCTAGCCTTGCGCGATCACTTGACATTGAATACCCCGTGTATTATTACCATCGAATTCAATGAGAAACAATGCGCGTTCCTCCAAAAACATATATATGTAAAATATATATGCTGGCAGCCTTGTAATATGATGAAGTGTTAGCAATATTTTTATATTGTTTTATGTAAATTCCGGACTGTTGATAATACCCCGATGAATCAGTATTTGCACTTTGGCAAGATGAAAGACTATAGACATTTTAGCGAAAGTATTATTCTTCGTTTAACGTGACGACTAAAGAAATACCACGCACAGCCAAATGATCATTATTATTACTAGTGCTATCATCGTCGATCTTAAAATTATCTTCAGTCGGTACAAAATACTGGAATTCTGCACTATAAATCTGTGATAACCTGAAACGATGCACAACATGATACATTGTGGGTTTATTTTTCCGTAAATCGTTGTATTTGTTAAAATAACGATATTTTGACGGTAATAAATACTTGCTTATCAGCTCGTAAGCTATTATGAAACCAATCGTTCCTCATCGAGAGCCCGTGATGACTGACCGCGACACACATTGATCCGACAAATGGAACGACTTTTCTAAAAGTGCATTAAGTATGTATGTTTAAAGTTTCGTGAAAACTCGATGGAATATTTTTGACTCGGGTAGATCACTGCGGTAAGATCGTAAATAAATGATACGATTAAGGAAAGAAATAAAGTAAGAACCGATTACACAACGAGATCGCAAAACCGGCGTAACAATCTGCGTCATCGATTCGAAAAGAAATCGGAGTTTACCAAAATCGACAAAATAAATAGACGAATAAAGAGAAAAAAAAAATAAATAAATAAAGAAAAAATAAAAAAAATCTCCCCGTCAAACGAAAGCTAGCTGATACATACGTTCTCTAAATATTCCGGTGCTCATATGCATACTGCGTATATTTCAACCGGGCAGGTGTCAGCAAGCTGTGAATCGTTAGAAACTTTTATTTCGCACTCTCCATCTCGCCTTCCGTCGACCGTCCGCCGTCTGCATCGAAATCACACACACGCCAGTGATCGTGAAGAAGTGTGAAGCGTACGTCCGGAAGTTATCAGAGTGTGAACGCCCTTCGAATTCGGATGTGCGTCGACTGTGTTCCTCTGCACTCTCTTAAGAGCCGTTCAAAGTTCCAATTATACTGGTAATTGGAGGGCATGACGCTCCCGTTTGTATCAGTCTACTAGTTTGAATAATACACACCGAGCAGCGGTGTAAGAAACGTCGAGAAACCTAATTTCACAGCCCAGAAACGAGGATGATGTTGCCGTGGATGGATGATCAAGGAAACGGCGACGCAATGACGAACCGGTCCTAACGGTAGTGCGGGACCCCAGGCAACATGTCAGGGGACTTTAAGGAGGCCGAGGATAACAATAATTCTGCATTTAGAGATTCACGCCGGTGTACCACAAGCTCTGACAACCAGGTCGCGCTGTCGTTCTGTCAATGAGAAAGTAATTCTCAACTTTGTACGACGCGATATCGTTACACGAGCGATTATAGAACGGAGTCTAATCGCGTTTCCTTGCGGGGTGGGGGTACAGCTTGAACGGTCTAAACTCCTACCTATTTTTAGAAGTTTTTTTTAAAAGAAAATGCAAACACTTGGAAAAATTTGAGTTTGAAGGCTTATTTATTTATACTTTCAAGCATATTCCAAAAATTTTTCATTCAAATTAATAACAGAACGGCGTCATGGCGCAGATTCCTCGCTCAATCTTTATTCGGACGACCTGAAATTTTGATACAATCTTTAAAACATGTTTATCGATCCGACCGCGTGGCTGAATCTTCAAATTTCAATCCCTACATTTTTTTGTATATTTTTTTCAACAACTTTATGGTTTAAACATGAAATTTGTGGTTCATAAGCGTATACATTTGAAACTATATTTTTTTTTAATGTTTGGGCTACGAGCTCGAACATAAAAAGTTGTTTTAAACTCAAAATTTTTTTTTTCATTTGTTACAAGCTGGACAGTGATGTCAGGAGGTGCGCCATCGCAAAAGCCCTCGAGTTCGGAGTTGATCACTACTTATACACGCCATGCCGCCATTTTGTTATTAATTTCAATGAAAAAATTCTACAACATTCTTGAAATTGTAAATAACAAAGCCCTCAAACACAAATTGCTCTGACTATTCTCATTCTCTTTAAAAAAGAACTCCTAAAAACAGGTATGATTTTAAACCGTCTAAGCTGTACCCTCCTCCCATAAATGATGATCGTCTTTATGCACCTTCAGCTTAATGAAGCATGTTCAGCGCTTCTATGTCTATGATGAAAAAATTTGCTCTTGCATCAGAACCAATCTACATATTTGTGAATGACCTGCGGATCGATCGAGGACAACAAGTCGCACAAACGGCATTCAACGCGAATGGTATTTACGTTGAATTTCATCGATAATAAGCAGAGATGCGCAATGTATCAGTGTCCTTTGGCAACGTGTTTTTCTCTATATTGTTTTTATTCGTATAATTATTCCCTGAAACAGCTGTTATCAATCAAATACGGCAAATCACTTGGTCGTTATGTTTTTCAAAAGCTCGCGAGTTTAACGTACGCGAGTGGATGCCTAGTTTCTTGGTTGATTAACTGCGGTAATAAATACGCAAGTTTGACAAAGCCCATTAATTAGGCAAACCACCTGATACATCAAACGGTCCGTGTTCTAAAATCTTACATTATTTTTATTATCTTTCTTGTCTCGAAAAGGTGTTCATAGTTGTCGAGGATGTTCAGTCTTGGCGCCGTGCTCGGAGTGGAAAGCAGCACGCGTACGTTAGACGAAATTTGGTCTGCCTACAACTAGGCGCGGCTCACACTGATACTGTCCGTTTTCACATGCCGGAATTGTAATTCATTTTGCTTTACCAAAATAAAAAATTTCTCGGTCATGTTCCTAGATATCGTAGCGTAAATTCTTGTTAAAGGTATTCCAAAAGTTACGCGCTTCGCATATTTGCGACAGACAAGTACGTTTCCATGCCTCATTATTTTTATAGATGAAAATTTTCTACTAACATGTTACAATTGCATTTCAACTCGACCAAGATCGGCAGTTACAAGTATACAAGGATATTCACTTTGTGTGGAGCCTTGAACTTTCCGGTTGTACGTGAGTGAAATAACTGCCGGTACAAAATTTGATTCTCATAGGTTTCAGTTAGGTCGATAGTGCCTACACTAATAACTAAATAAATTACATATAACATAATTTTTTTCTCTACAACTATTTACTCACAATCGATTGAGAAATATACACAAGGTGTTGACTTTCAAATCACGCAAGCAAATTCTCCTCATTCGTTCCATAAACGTAGAACGAATTGCGCGGCTCGAGACTTATTAGCATACGTGATAAAGTGTTTTGTTCCAATACTTGAACCACTGTTTTCTTCGCACTTGTGTACTTGTTTTTTTTTTTTTTTTTTTTTTTCCTTCTTTTCCTCTTTTGCGAAGCATGGACATTAACAAGAAACTTCGGCTCGGTCTGCGCACGTGATACGTCAGGATTCAGGAAAATATTTATCAATCGAACGTATCGCCGAGTGCAGGTCCGTCTTGAGAGATGGAAAAAAATTGTAGCTTCAGTCGCGTTGTCAGCCGGGCATAAATCTGTATTTTTTTCTTCTTATTTACCTCCTCGTCTCTCCTCATTTTAAATCTCGGGTAAACGTATGCGTCTACGTCTCTCCACTCTCCGTTTCTCGAATCCATATCCTTCTCTCTTTCTCCTCGTCGCGTAGAAGTGCAGCATTATTTCACGAAACACGTGCACGCAGATACGAGTCCCCAGTATGAACGAGTATGACAGGTGCCTCGAGGAAAAGAGAGGAAAAAATAATATAAAAAAAAAAAAAAAAAAGCAAGAGAGAAAGTGTAAAAAAAAAGTAACAAGAAAAAAGCCGGGACAGGGGCGAGTAAGCTGGTGAACCAGGGGCGAAGAAGAAGGAGGGACAGAGCAGCGTAACATAAGCATTGCAGAGGGCTGGCAAGCCACATGTGTCACTCGGTTGATCATTTACTTACCATATGACATATATATCTGCCCGAGGAATAGTCGTGCGGAGAACGACCTACCACCACAATCACCAAAATATTATTATTGCTCGCGTATATATATGTATACACACAATATAATCTTCTATAACGCGTCGTACGTAAGCCTTGGGAATTACTGTCAGATTTTATTCCAAATGTTATTATATCCCACCTAGAATCATGCATGTAAGAAAACATTTTTTATTTAAAAATTTAACTGTAGAATTTCGACCGTATATGCATGGCTCGTTATGCATTAATTATGCGTAATATCGAGATGTCCAAAGTTTGCCTTCCGAGCAACGTGCCGTGCTTTCGTAATTACATTCCTTGATCGTGTCTAAATAATTCACTGTTAATTTGAATCGATTACTTCGACGTATATATCCAAACGACTTTCACTCGTTGGGATCAGTAATTTTAAGATAATTATATACTTCTTTATACATGCATATGCGTGTAACGCCGTTTACGCAATTATAGAAACCTCTCGCATTTAGTCAACCGTTGTTTGACTTTTGCCTTGCTTTTTCGATCTTTGCAATTTGTCCTAACGCAACTTTGTATGTGGCGCGAATGAATACAAATTGATGTTAGTATTCTTGATAGTTTAACACATCCGCCTAAAGACACGCCATTTTTCGTTTATTCATAAACATGGTTTTCTTTTTTTTTTTTTAATTCTCAACAACGTTAAAAATATTTACACCAGTGTTTTCGTTTCATCTTTTTTTAATCCGCTTAGCCTTGTTTTTTTTTTTTACTAACATTTGTTTCCTCCTCCATCGGACCGTGAAGTAATTTATTAAATACCAAGTAATAAACAGTATATTAACGCCTAGGTGTGAAATATTATTCTTCGGTATAGGATATAGAAATGAGTAACCGTTAATTTCATAAAACGGTTCGAAGGCCACAAAATTTTGGCAGGTTTAATTTTTTTGCAACCTTATTGTCACGGGGAATGCGGAAAAAAACATACCTCAAGGAATTAGCGATAAAATCCACTTGTAATAAATGCGAACCCTGAATCCGCTAATTTCTACACTAATCACAAATTTATCATATACCCGGTAGATATTTATTTTTCTTGGTTTTGGACGCCTCGGGACAAACCGCAAAACAGCAACGGTTACGATGTAAAATGAGAAAGGCTTCGAAAATACTCTCAGCTGTGGGTACTTTCAAGTATCGAAGAAACACTTCCACAAATTTTAACATTCATTCGCAAGTCAGACACATCGAGACGTGATTCAGCGTACAATTGCCATGATATCAGCTCCGCTTGTACGATGCGTGGATTTTACAAGTTGAGAAATAATGAATATTCATCAACCAGTGAAACAACAATGTCTGCAAACATCGCCAAGCTGGAAATATGGAAAAATTTACACATAAGTCGAGTACCAACATGCTTCGTCTCGTTGGAAGTTTCTTGCACGATCCGATCGCACACCTTAAGATTACGTAGAACGATTTAGCTGAGCCTCGGATGACGTCTAGAGATTGTTACAAACGTGAAAGGCAACGTGACCGTGCAACGAGATGAATTCATGTCCGTGCCAAACATACTTTATACTCGTTTAAAACCCTGCTGAAATTCAATCCAGGTCTGTGCCGAGTTGAAACACAATATTCACACGTAAAATATCGCATTCTCGCCGCGTGTAAATGTTCGAAAAATGTCTGAAACAGAGCTTCGAAAACTAACAAGTCTCTCTTAACTCGATCGAGTTTTCTCCCTTTTTTCCTCCTTTCCGTAACTGAGCCCATTTCGGTCTAGTCGGGTCGACACGGGGCCCGAACCATGGGGCTGAAATCGTCAGGAGTTTACATTTTGCGGACCCGTCTACGTAACGTCGCGTCACGAAGGTTCGGGGGAGGTCCCGGTGATTCTTGGCGATGTAAATCTCGCCTCCGTGAAGGAATTAAGTTCACCGTGTTTCTTGACACCATGCACACTCCGCCTACGAGGGAGAAAAGCTCCGGCTACCGAAACGATCTTCCTCCACCGGTCGTGGCACATGTAGACGTGTACGTATATTATTTCATTTCACAAGTCCGTTAACGCGGGGTGCGGTACGTCGTGCAGCCCGTCGACGAATTTGACAGGGGGCAAAAAACCAAGCACAGTATATATGGCACACGCTCGGTATCCCATCCCCTGGTGTATTGGTGGCACATTAACGAACGCGGTTTACCATGTTTGTGAATACCGCCGCAGAAAAAGCAACCGAACCGGGCGGAATTTATGCCGCTCGAAATAATCGCATCAACGGTTAATGTAATTTAGGCATGACGCAGCCCGCTAGTTGACGTTTTAATCCGAACCCAATTACGGAAACGAAATGATAGAGACGTGCCCCTTCGATTTTAATTCGAAACTCGGATTTCCTTTCTTACGACACGCCTGAATTACGATACATAGGCGACATGGCGACTGAAGAACAATCTCACGCATGCTTCGTATCCATCCTTCGAATCTATAATTCTCTATCGCGCGTATGTAAATCCGACACGAAAGCGCAGGTGAAAGGGGGTTTCTTCCCTGACGGACGCGACGAATCGTCGAATCGGCAACTCGACCCGACGTTGAAGCATAAAACAGGTTTGCCGAAGGCGTCCATCACGATCGTGTCTGGTTGGAATTTGCGTCGAGGGTGCGGGCGCGACGGGATATGTCTTTGTAGGCTTATTCCCCCGACCACGCGACACACGTTGGCAGCATCCACCCAGAGGCGAGCCGCGGCGTGCAAGAAACTAAGAAACGTCGCTGCGCTCGAGGGGCGCGTATTTATAATGCATGCGTACAATGCGAGTGACGAGAGGGCAGCGTTGCTATCGTACACGATGGACCGCAGCCAGCTCGGTACACTGACGCGTGTACGGCAGCTGGTGCACCGGTTTTTTGCCGCACGACTCTAACCCGCGGCTCGAGCCCGAACCTGCGCATACGAATCGGAGCAAAGGCGTTCCTCGACTCCCTTCGACTCGGCTTTCTCTCGCCTAAAAAGCTCCGCTCCTTGCTGCACCAGCCCAAGGTCCAAGGCTCGCACCCTTTCCAGTAGGTATATCTCGTGAAATCCGTGAGCGCGCCCCGCGGGCTCATAGTCGTCGGTTTTGTCCGGGATGCATGGGCTGGACTGGATGCGATTTGCTCTTTTTTTTGTAACGCAGGTTCGGACGAAGGAAGGAAGGTGAGAATTGACTGATCGGTAAGGTCCTGCATCTTGAACGAGAGGGACGAGTGCGAGGCTTCGTGCAGTCCGGAAGGTGGCGAACGACACGTGCGTGCCAAGTGCATCATCTGCGGGGTGTCCGGCGATTGAGCGTATCTCGTACGTATATGCGTTATGGCCGAAACGCTATTGACTGAGAAAAGACATGGGGGGGGGGGGGGGGGAGTCGTTAGCGATTTTGCCTGTCTAGGTCGGTAGGTCAGGTCAAGTCGTATCTTATTGGATTCGAGACATAGGCATATAGTCGCTTTTGGAGCGGGCAGCTTTGCAGATAAGTTTGCCGGGAGGAACGAACTGTTTGCAATATGAACTCAATTAGTTGTTCGCTTCTAGCGAGAGAATTCCGTTTCGGTTATTGATAACGAAAAGAAAATTCTATTTACGTAGCGATTCTCCTTGTCTATGAAATCACAATATATTCACTGTCAATTAATTTTATCCACCTGGAATGAATTTTTTCATCGAATCATTATATTCACGTATGAAATAAGGATGTACACTGTACAGGCAATCGTTATTAAATTCATGTATAAGTTTGTCGTGTAATTACTGAGATTGAAAGTTTATTTGTTTGTCACACGTTTGATTACGAAAGATAAAGCGTGGCGATATTGGCGTAGTTATCGTCTCTCCGATGACGTCTATATTAATGTTTATAAGACGTGGCAAGAAATTCTCGAAAAATTGTGGCGGTTGCACACCAACGTCCCGCCGTTATCGTATAGTCTGCACATTCCGGGAAGGCAAAGTACTCGTTGGATAAAAATATCAACCGCCAACCTGAATAACAAATGATTAAATGTTTTAATATTACAATGAAACGATATTGCCATTGCTGTAAAATAAATTTAAGAAATAATCTTCAAATTTCAAGTATCAGGTACACTTCCGAAACTCTTATACCTAACACAAGCTTTTATAAGCAGTAAAAACCGCGTGTACAAGCACATCGCATGCCTGGAAAATTAGCTCATCCGCATGTCGTATCTGGACCGCCCTTCTCCCTCAAGGCACTCGGGTCACGGAGCGAAGCGTGTTCGTTGTCACATCCATTGAATGTCGTGAGACGACAATTGACGATCGGGTACAGTTCCCGGCGAAGGCACCAGACATTCGTTCGCGTTGTCGTAAGCCAGGGTGTAACGTGGGGCACCGAGAAGGAAGGGCGAGGGAGGGAGAGGAGGGGTGGGGGCGGGGGCGGGGGTGCAAGAAAGCCAAGATGATGGACGACCGCGCAGATGTCAGTCGCGCGGTCCGAGCGATAACGATGAGCCGACCCGGAGCAAGCCAGAGAGCACGCATGGCACGGAGGCGTCGGGACGAACCCCCGTGGCGAACGTGCCTCGGACAGAGCGCCGAGATGGATGCTGCGGCGTCGAACTCGAGCCACGCGAGTGGGCGGCGCCGGCGGTTGCGTCGTCGCTCGTTTCGCCCGAACCCTTCGGGCAGCGGTGCTGGAAGTGGGGGTGGAGGGGCCTCTCTTAGCATAGGGGAAAAACGATGCAACTTCTTGCGGCGTCTCGGCCGCGAGTCTTCTTCGTCCTGAGTCCCGTCAGTTACCCTCCGGCCGCCCTAGCGCGTACACATATATTGTAATAACCGAAACGCCTCGAGCCCGCGGGTCATGATTTCCGACTGAATTTTCCCCGCGACACCGACCACGTATCGCAAATAAACGTTCCACTACCCTAGGCGTGATGCACCTGGAAAAGTACGCCAGTACCGGCGACGAGGAGCACCGTCATCCCCTCGGCAACGCCGCTCAGGAAGACTTCCAACGATCCAACGGCTCTCTCGCGAGCCAGACCTGCTGGGGTTCCTCCGTCAGCGAGGCCAGCAGCCTCTCCCCCCTTCTCCTGAGCCCTCGGGACCCCGGTGACTGGGAACAGTACGGCACCACCCTCCAGTACACCTGCTTTCCCTATCCACCGAACTCCGCCGCTCCTCCGAGACCGGACAGCGCGGCCGCCGACGCGATGCCGACCTGGTGCTGCCTCTACGGGGAGGCCGACGACGCCGCCGCCGCCGACGCGTCGTCTTCGTCTCGGCACAAGCTACCCTCGATGGGAACCGCGTTCTCCAGGTCCTTTTACCCCCCGAACACCACCGCCGACTGCCCGACGAGCTTCGGTTCGCAACTTTACGGTAGCCAGCAGCAGAGCCTCGCCAATGTCACGGACGAGTTCGACCTGAGCCTTATTCGCGGCGACCCCACCTCCCTCTTCGCCGGAAACGGATCGCCGCCCTGCCCGACTCCCTATCTGGACGACCTCCAGGAGGAGCTGGATCCCTTTGCCGGATTTAACAACTCCTGTTACGCGGTTGGACACCTCGTGTCCTCACCACCGACACCCGCGTCTCATGGATCGACGACGTCGACGTCGCCTTACTACCGGAACAGGGGACAACTCAACGGAACTTCCGCCGCCTCCACCTGCCTCCTCGACGAACCGTTGATCGAGAATAGCAACCAAGTCGTCCTGCCGCAGGACGAGGGACTCCTTCTCGCTAACGACCGTGAGTCCATGTTCACCTCGACGTCGCCCACGATTCCGGATACGATCAAGTTGGAGGCTCCGACTGTCGGTAGGTAGACCGAAACTCGATTTTACTTGTTGACTTGTTTTTGTAATATGATTTATCGTACAGCATTTTTGTGCCGTTCTTGAAAACCGCTGGCGAAAATTGAAACCCACGATTTCTCTTATCTTGCACGCATACTCGTTATGATAGTCGTAGTGTTATGGGATTCGCTCGATGCGCGCAACTGGTTCGTCTCGAGAAACAAACATAGCTTGATCGTTTAGGTTTCGCCAGCGCGAAAACTATATAACACTACTCGATATCGCTTCGGACGTCACGACTGTCGTAGATATAGCGAATAAATTGCATCACGTGAGCTCGATTATCTCACCAAACGTTAAACTTTGACTCGGTGATCGGCCAAACATCTAGTTTACTTGAAATACCAAACAACAGCACTGCCGTCAGACGGTAAGATGTTTGTAATCCATATTCTACCAAGGGTACAGTAAATACGCATAGTATATGGGATACGAAAAAATACCTTCATATTATTCGACAAAAAAAAAAAAAAGAATTTCACTGATTCAATTAAATTAAATAAAATAAATCATCGGAGGTTTATCGATAGTTTTAAGAAATTTGACTATAGATACATCGAATTAGGAACAAAACTTAATAACGTTCTAAACTTCGATTTTCGCGGGTATCCTGACGTAGGAAACAAAATTTGGAGAAAAAAGTCCCCCCATTTCTTCATCTGACGACGAAGCATGTATACAGGTGAATACCAATTGGTGGCAATATCAATTCGGAGCTAGATGAGAATCGTGTTTTGTCCACAGGCTGTTCCGTAACAGAGGATTCCTCATTCGGGCCGACTTACCAGTGTCGGTGGATGGACTGCGGATGTGCTTTTCCGGAACAGGCGAGTTTGGTGCGGCACATTGAAAGGCGGCACGTCGAGTCATCGTCGTCGGGAGCTCACAGTCACAGTAAAAGAATTCAACGGGATTCAACGTCTGGCGAAACCGGCGCCATGGTGCCAAACGCACCTCAGGACGAGTTCGCCTGTCTCTGGGAAGGATGTCCGCGAGCCAGGCCCTTCAACGCGAGGTACAAGCTTCTCATCCACATGCGGGTGCATAGCGGAGAAAAGCCCAACAAGTGTCCGGTGAGTACCTACTTCCGCTCATTTCTGTCGCCGGATTTGAAAACTGGTCCAGCGGCGCGGCTGACCGAATCGCGAGGAATTAGCATCGTTGTGACGGTACGGTAACTGGTGCAACGATTCAGTTCGCAGGCTGCAAAAAGGCGTTCTCGAGGCTGGAGAATTTGAAAATTCACCAAAGATCGCACACCGGTGAAAGGCCCTACGCCTGCCAGCACAGAGGCTGCTCGAAGGCCTTTAGCAACAGCAGTGACCGCGCGAAACATCAGAGAACGCATTACGACACGGTAAGAAATTCACCTTGCACATTTTTCTTTCCTTGTTATTCATTCGCGGCTAAGACTGCGGAATATACAACCCGTTTTGAAGGCGCGGTGATCTTGCATAAGGTCCCAAAACCAGTACGGGGCCCGTGTTACAATATAAATCCATGTTCGATAAAAAAAAAAAAAAAATTATAAAAAAAACATACACATTAATTATGTGCTTCTCGTTTTTCGGTATCCTCAATGTCAAACTTTTATCGAAGCTTGTTGGGTCCCGAAACTCGTCTCATACTCGATATTCGTTACGTTCCTGTGGGTGTTCATCACGACGATTAAACGAATTCTTTGAATTTTAAAAACGTTGCAATTATTGAAAGTCTTTCGAAGCACGAATTGTGGCACGTGATGTGATCATCCGAAAATCTTATTTATCGTTTGACGTACAGAAATTCTCGCATATACCTTGAAAAAAAAAAAAGTTCTTGACGCCTCATTGAATTTTGATAAAATGAACCTGGGGCTTGAGGAAGTGAGAAAAAAAACAACGTGTTTCGAAGATATTTGCATACGCGGACATATCGCAGGTTAAAAAACAAATATCAGAGTATGCGGTATAATGAACCATCGTTGTAACATTTGTCATACTGGTGACTGCTTTTGGTGGTGACTGAATTTAATGTGGCTTCAGGAGCCTAAGACGTTTTGATTCGAATGAAATTATTTACTTTGACGAAGATGACGACACACTGATAATGTTAGCATTATAAAATGTTAATTCTGTAATTCAAGACTACGCTGATTATTTCAAAATAAATTCATGTTAACCAACAGCTTAATGAAATAATCACACGGTCTATGCCATACCAATTTACCATACTTTCCAGATATTTCGTACTTTATCGTTCCCTAACGGAGGCGGGTGACAACCTTCTAAGCAACTCGAATCATTGCGGCGTATCGATTACCTTCTGAATATTAGCGCGCCGTTTACGCATGGCGAAAAAAGTGGCAAAATATAAAGACAAACAAGAGTACCAGCTTTGCTCTGGGCGTCAATAATTTGAAAATTACTTGTCGCTGCACATCCTGTCTGCCATGCGAGGTCAAAGCTATTAGGAATCACGTTAATCCTTTCAGAAACCGTATGCGTGCCAGGTGAGCGGTTGCGGAAAGCGATACACCGATCCGTCCAGCCTTCGTAAACACGTCAAGAACCACGCGGAACCCGGTCCAGGGTCGTCGGGTCCCGGAAGCAGAGGATCGAGCAACGGGATGTCGTGCAAGGCCTCTTCGACGCGTCTAAACTCCGGTCCAGCAGCGCAACGGCTTCAGCAAAAGACGTCGTCGATCGGGGTGGACGTCGCTGCAACGGGGACCACCTTCCGTCCACGGTTGGGATCCGATCTCGATCTCGGGATTCACTACGAGGACGAAGAGCTGCTCCTCTCGACCGTATGCGGCGAGGATCGCGTCCCAACCCCTTTGGACGAACGCCACGAGTACATTCCCTTCGAGTCCGTGCGACGTTTTCTTATCGGAGACGCAACCCACGTAGAGGTCACCGACGCCACGGGTAAGAATCAATCAGTAATATTATTTCTTTACCGCAGGATGATCAACGATAGTAAATATACTACGATTCGTACTACGTTGAATTTTTCCTACCTTCGAGGTAAAATTTGTTAAATTTTCATTCCTGAAGTGAGTTCATTTCGTATTGCGTGAGTGATAAGCTGCGAAGTCAGGAGAATAATTAACCCGAGGGAAAACCCTTTTAACCACTCTTTCGTACCAAATACCCCTGTGAGGAATCACCTTTGAAGTGATGGGAGTGAAGTACCTCACGGGTTTGGCGCCACGATATTATCTCGATGATCCAGATGCATCGCGTAGTCGACTGCAGAACTCGTACTCGTTACACGTATAGTGTACAGCAATGCACGTAGTGCAGCGTACACCTATACCAATGTACGAACGGAGGGTCGAAATACAGAGAAAAGCCGACGATTTCTTTGGTTCGTGCAAGCGACGTGAAAGATAAGCCACGCAAGTCGTAACAATAAACACGAATAGTCGATGGCGGAGTTGGGGGGGGAGGCGATGCATCGCGGGCTGAGGGGGAGAAGTGCACGTGCGGTGTTACGTGCATGCAGCTTCTGTCCGTTCGGTGCGTTTGCCCATATAACTGAAAAATAATCGTTCTAAAACTAACGACAACGCGATAATAATAACCGCGTCTGGACGAGCGTCCATCTTGAATCTCAGAGGAGGTGTCGCGCACCCCACACAGAGAGTTAAAATAATATTCCTTTCTTTTTTGACTGTGCATGAAAGCACGCGCCATAAGTTGCCACGTGCTACACACGCGCCCAACTTACCGACCAATGAATCTCGGTATTTCATAAATACACTCACTGCAACATGGATTAGGCTGGTTTCCCAATAATACATCAAGTTTCTTTCTTTCACATTTTTCTTCTTTTCCTTTCTTTTTTCCTCTCATCTTTTTTCTTCCCCCCGCACCGCACTTCTTGTACGTATTTGGTATTTACGTCGGTGATACCCAAGCTGGCGCGACGTACCCGTTAACGGAGTATGATAAATTGATGGTTTGAAAATTACGTGTTTCCAGTTTATGCGGAAGGCGATGTCTCTGACTTTCAAGAACTGGGATCCGATATCGAGCAACAGTTTCTGGAGCTGAGTAATTTGGACGAATCGGTATTTATCGGAGGTTAATCGATTTTTTCCATGATAGGCGAGGCGATGTAGGATACAGCGTATGTTAATGTTAGGTATGGGTATGTAACGATGACCAAAAAACAAATGTGCCAATAATACATTATGATCTCAATGCTCAAACGATCAAATTATATAAAGTAAATGTATATTAGAGTTTAAGAATGTTGTGAGAATTATTTTAAAGCACACTGTAAGTGCGATATGTGGATACTCGATTGAAACGTGTTCTGTACATTATGCTGTATCGCACAGTGGACCAATATTACGCGTGATTTTACCAAAGTACTTCCCATTAAAAGAATATATTAGAACGAATTTATCTCGAGAAGATTAATTTTTATACATTCATATTTCACGTAAGAAAAACACGTGAGAAAAAAAAAATTGTTTCTGTATATATAGACGTGTATGCCGATATACTATTTTGTATATATAAACTTGTACATAAGATAACGGAAATTCTGTAAATATATGATAACTTTTTTTATCACCGGCAATTGTTTGCTATTTCCACAAAACTACATATTTCGCTACTCATTAATTATAATCTTAGGCTTCATTTCTGGGTTAGAAAATAAAGTTGTAAGCAAAAATAGCATTCGGTTTTAATTACGTGGAAAATATATTTAAATTGATGAACAATTTTATAATATTATAGGTTATTGAAATGAGTGGTACCAAAATGTGACGGTAAGAATATTTAAAAATTCACATCTTTTTACTCTGTTTGAATTGTAATTCCGAGAAGTAAATACTAATTCATGGCACTGTTCAGCCGCTACAATTCAATGGCTTGTTATGTTCAGGTATGTGTTTACAGACGGTAGCTGTCAAGTTGCGCAGCGCGCCTATTTGATCCTCTTGCGAGTATGCCTGAAAGAGAAATTAGACATGCACGTTAAAACTTCTGCTGAGCATTGTTCGCAATCATTATGAAATATGTCTAATTTGAATTGTAGGTCAAAA
The DNA here is from genome assembly GCF_021155785.1 of Neodiprion fabricii. Classification (NCBI taxonomy): domain Eukaryota; kingdom Metazoa; phylum Arthropoda; class Insecta; order Hymenoptera; family Diprionidae; genus Neodiprion; species Neodiprion fabricii. The sequence continues at coordinate 28,316,896 of NC_060239.1, forward strand.
CTGATTTAGCCCGATGCGATGTGTCTGTTCTATTTATCATGAATTTTCCACTCCTCTATATTTATTCCCCTCTGTTTTCCGTAAAAATATTCCATTTGCAAAATCTCTCAACTTCTGAAGACAAGTAACATATTTGTTTGAGTTCTAAGCTTTTGACTCTGAAGCATGCTGCTATCAATTCTTTCTTATTCAAATTATTATTTTTGATGCATGTATTAAATTTTTTTCCATTTCACAGACAATTAAGTTTGAGAAGAAGGAACCCAGTCCATGACATTTCCACTGTAAAAGTAAAAATGTTGAGAGCAAGATCTTTTATTTACGACTTGGAGTTTTTCTATTATTCTGCAGGCAGGGTCAATCGTAATCTTTCTAAACTTCTTGTATTGTTCAAGTTTTGCAATAAAAGAACTGACTGTGAGAAAAAGTTTCCTGCCGCGTTCTACATCCAGTTCCACTGGAGAAGTGACAAAAACTTATTTTAACTCTCTCAACTTAAACGGAAACCGGTTCGTCTGTTTTAGATAAATCTGAAAACCAGTTGAACAAGCTCGGATAAATTAACAGTAGAATTGATTGTGAATTGAATAAAATTAGCACAGTAATTGTTATTTCTGCAAATCCGGTGTATCAAAGGCACTCCACACGAACTGTTTTAGCCACCAAGATAGCGAAAACACTCTGACAAATCGAAGTCTCGACTCACCCTGTCGACCGTGATGGTTGGTACGAAACTCAAGCTTGGCTGTAGAGCCAGAGTTTTGTCACCGTAAGCTGCGAGCAGCTCATCTCCTGCTACGGATGAGATGCAATTTTCTACTAACGATACGTGCTGCGTATCCATGCCAATCGTTTGTAGACACTGTAATTGGAGCAGAAATTCCTCAATTTTTATCTTCACCACCGCGGTGATAGTTTGTCTTATTTAGTTTCATTGCGTTGTGTCTCTCTGTTCACGTATGTGTAGAACGAACGGACGAGCTTACGTAACCGAGTGTAATTGCGGAATACCTGTGGAACAGCAGTGGAAGGATTCCTCGCCTGCATCACGCAGCCGACAAAATTGACTAGATCCTGTTGCTTGTTGGTTCTCTCAGGGTTTGTCAAGATGTCGTTTATGCCGCAAGCTTGCGCTTTATTGCCATAGCATTCTTGTGGTCCATGTTGACAGGTGAAATGCCATTTTTCAACCCCATTACTAACGTACTTTCCGTGCTAAACGTTCGGAAACGAATCAAAAATTTATTTCAATTTTTCATCCTAATTACTCTCATTTTCAGGGATAAAATCAAATATTACGCAATATAAGCGTACATTTTTCTCAAATATGACGGGTAAACAATTTGAAGTATATGCGAACGCTGGTAACCTTCGCAATTTCGACGATACGTACTGTGATAATCTGTCTGCCTTTTGACCCCCACCCAAAGCAATCTAAGTGATCTGAACTCGTAGAAACATCTCTATAACGAGATGCGAAGACGTTACATTCATCATTCATTGATAATCGTAAATTGTATAAATAAAATTAAAAGCAGTCCTACGATTACCTACACGGAAAGAAAAATATTGTAGATTTTACATCTCCTGTGGTGAATATATGTACAGCACTTTTTTTTTGGAGTTCAATGTATAATAATTGTGGCAAGATTTACAAATCCGATAATAAGAGTTACAAAACCAATTTCAAGAGTTGAAATATGCTTAGGTAGGTCTACCACAATTGATGGAGATTTTACTCCAAAGATGTAAAATCTACATAACATTTTTTTTTTTTTTGTGCACATGTGCGCTTTCTGACTCACCGTGGCTTTGCCGTAAGGAATGTAGTTGACGGTAAAAAAGCTTCCAATATCACGATACGCTGGGACTAGTTGATTTCTGACAAACTGAATGCTATCGCCGCAAAGGGATTCGTAGTACACGGTAATATCCACTGGAGAAAATGAGGGTCCACCAGTCGTATCAGACCTCTAAAGATTCGATGAGAAGAGAATAAACAGAACAATATTATTAAACGGTCCAAAAATCGGATCTGGAGCAACTCTCGGTTTAAGATCACAACTTACCGCAGAACCGCAGACGGCGATGATTACTGCGGCTGTTACCAAATAATATTGGCTCACAGCAGCGTGAGGCTTGACGTAGTACCACCTCATGCTTGCGAGTTACGGGCTCGAGTGAACGATGGCAAAGTGGTCAGTACGTATTAAGACGAATGAACTGATGCCGAGCAGCTGGAATATAAAGACTGCGGTGGGTCGTATTTGGTTGGAATATCGTTTATCAGTCGGCGATTCGAGACTCGAGTCAACATGTGCGTGACTATTCCGTAAATACTTTTCCTTATCTTGCCGAGAGTATTATTGCTCTGCCCCCTCGTACTTTCCATACAACAAATGTCGTCTTTGTGGTTTCCCATTGTCTTTTTTGTACAATTTGATTTCGCAATCGAAATAAGTGACTCATCTTAAGATGCTGACCTTTTTTTTTATCCATCCATTATTTTCGTAATTCGCGCAATTTTACTGTGAGTGATATTCAATCGATAAGGAAATTTTTCGAATATCCGACAACTATGTGTGTCGAGGAAAGAATCAACCGTCTGTGGTTATGCATTATCACAACAATTATGTATTTGTAAATCACAAATTGCATGGAATATACGATTGCTAATCGTAAGCTGAAGCAGGAGTTTCACAACGTGGAAATACAGTCGCCAAGGCATTACCGCAATTGCGTAAAAAACTATTAAGCTACTAGCGGTTAATATTGCTTTTTACCCATCCTACGTACCGTATGCGCCTATCGTCTCAGTCACAGCTGCGAAGCCGTTCTCTTTACTGGTGATCAGGCCGTAATACTATTTATACACGATCGTGCGAAGCCTCGTATTTTCAATTCACAATGTGGTCGGAATGCCAGCAGCCAGAAAATAATTATCACTGTTAACTCTTGTGTGCCATGCCTATTTCATCCTGTATGTTCTGGGTAATTTCAGCACCGGTAATTCGAGTATAATTCATGAAACCGGACTCGACGATATGATTGTTGTAAATCAAATATTGTTTTATTTTTGTGTCAAGTACGGATTAAAACGTGTAGTGTGTGTGGTTTTTGTCACATAACGGTTTCTGACTAATCAATTATCAATATGCGTTTCATCGGATCCAAATGTGGAAAAATATAATTAATCTATCAGCTAGAGTCAACTATCGTCTTTCTTTCCGTGATAACAGCTCCTTACAACTTATATGGTATATCAAGAATATTTGACGGAGCAAACGAAACTTCTTAATCAATCCTGAACGCAATGTGCTATAAAATGGCTATATTGAGATGACTGTGAGGAATGTTTTAGTACCACATCGATATAATTCGAGAAAGTATAAAAGATCAGACATTATAAACTTGCAGCAACGATGTAATTCCGATTTAATGTAATGCATGTAATCGGTATGAGTATACCTGCAAAAATAAATATGTATATTTTCACAATATACGGTTAAAATTACCGAAAATATATTTGTATTGTAAGAATATTCATCATCGAGTGTAATTCAAACTGAGTTTCGATCGAAATACGCAATTTCTATATATTGACTGGTGTATTGACTTTCACGGTCCGAAAAACCGTTACTCAGAACTCTCTAGCCGCACAGCATACGTATTACTTGTGCATGCCTACCGCAAATCCAAGTTGCAATAATTTTTCACAAAATTCCGCAATCTTTACGATACACGCCAGATATTACTTTACGAAACTGACCGGGTTTCGATTTTTTCATCGAAGCGATCACTATTGAAAAAAAATCTCGCTCTATTCCACAGGCTGAGACACATAGGTACTGTAATATATAGGAATAAACACGCGCAGGCGAGTAATATTATATTTCCGGCAATACGTCGATTACGATTTAAACTTATAACTACACCGATTTAAATTGAGTTAATTTTAAATCCCCCTCACGTATGCTTTAGTCATACGATAAACAATCTTCAGCTGCCGACACTTTTGAATAACAACTGCATGTGTTTGCGTCTAGTATACATGCGAGTTTGATCATCGCTTCTATAATCGAGAATCGAGATTTGTCGTTTTATAAATTCCAGTTTAGAAATACCAATTCTAGATCGGCCGTTATAGGGTCGAGTTTTTAGTACATACCTGAGTATGGAAGAGAACCTCGACCGCTTGTCCAACTCTGCTGACGCCGACCAGACTGGCGACAGAACTGGCGTGGTAACCAACTGCACAGTGTTTCTCGAGAGACACGTTTGTCTCAGGAATTTTTACTCCATGTTTTTGTTTGCGTGTAATTTTGTACCTTCGCAGATCGCTGCGAGGCAGTGGCGGAGTAATCGCGAAGTCTATGGATTCAGACATTTTTAAATTCATTTTTTAACTATGGCAAAAACTAGATGAAATAATATATACCAGCAAGGCCGCTCCTACAATGTAGTAGGAAAATATTTGTTCACTTATTGCCTTGTTACCTGGGTACTTTTTAGGTTACATTCAGGTGTTTTGAACACGTAATTGGATTGCCAAAATACTTGCGTAATGGAAAAAGCAACTGACTCGGATATTGGTATTTAATCAGTTGTTGCTTTGCTGTAAAATTTAAGTATATATTCATACATAGGTATGTGTGTTGGATATCCGATTGTGGGCGTTGATCGTGTCCTTATACACTATTGGCGTGTTCGTATCGTAATCAGAACAATTAGTTCATTGCGTGTTAATGAATCTCGGGGTTGGATTTTTAGAAGCAATCCTGCAGCTTACTTCTAAAAAATTGTGAGCTAGTGAGGATATTGTATACATGGATTTGGACACCTTCACTAGATGTCAAAAAACTTTTACCCCAAGAATGTTTTATATGATAATCGACAAGTTCAAATTGGAAGAACTTGTTATTCGTAAGACTAATATACGTTATAATTATTACAATCCGTTAACGATGCAACAAGCCGATTGTGATAGCATTTTCGCAGATGTGGTTGTGGGGAAATATTGAAGTTCTTAACATTATACGAGAAAAATTGTTTCTCTTTCAGTGACCATAACTCAACAAAAGCAAGTGCTGTCTTGAAACCATGTGAAAAGCCGTTAATCTAATTGATCTTATACAATTCTTACTAACCATTGTCAATTTATCATATTATCAACACAGACGGCAATGTAAAAGCACAGTTTGATATTACTGTAAACACTGAAGTAGGAATACAGGTATAACTAGAGGTTGATCACTAACTGCAATTATTTTCATCATCATTCGTAATCCTTGAATTCATTCGCAATTATAGATTTATGTATGTAGTTTTCAATAGCTATCAACAAGCCAAATGCTTAGGTACTGCAGCTTTAATCATGAGAACTCTAATCAGCATGCTGAGACTACGTTCATGACTGTCCTCCGCGAGTTCTACGTCGTATTTGCAATTTGCACGACAAAGCATCGCTTCATTATATTCTTATGTTAGTTAAACTCTATCTGACTCGGTTCTTTGACCAGACGCTAGTCACATTCGTGCGCCTGTTAATAGGCCACTGAGGTGACGTGAGAGCGAACATTCATAAATTCATTTGCCACGATCAACGCAATATCACCTAAGTAGCTCCTTTTACCTATAATCGAAGTCAATCGATATCATTGTAGCCTTTTGCTAGCCCTTTTCTAACTTTCTATGGAAAACGCAATTATACTCTACATTTGCCTGTGAATTTTTTAATTTTCAAACCATTTCGGATACAGGAACAGAAGAAACTTACGGATTTTGCGATAATCTACAGATTTGAATACCATTGAAAGAAATGTGAACCTTGATCATCTGGGAGGTGTTTTAAAGAATTTCTGTTACCAGATTAAAGAGAGTAAAATGAATGTTTGTAATACCATACTAGTAGGTAGATATTCACAACAAGGATTAAACTAAAAACAATTAATTTATTGCTATAATTGAAAACAAATAAATGTACATAAATGTCAACGAAATAAGTCTCAACAATTTATCAAACGTACTGGCAGTCACGTTAGCTTCCCATACCCTGCTGAAATGGTATATGTTTGGTCTCTTGCAAGGCCCTTTGAATCGAGAGTGCTCGTTGCTTGAAGGCTTCGGCAAGTTCAGAATTTTTCTGAACTCCGTCGCCACGTGCATGCATTTGTGACAAGTTGGCGCAGGCATATGCGTTTCCAAGCTCGCAAGCTTTCATCGAAGCCTTGTAAGCTTCCTTCATGTTCTTTTCCAAGTAATCCGGAACCCCGCCAAGATAGAGTCCTGACAGGTAGTAGCAAGCTTTTTCCAACTTGTGCTCGTGGCAAGTTTTGTGAAGTAAATCAAGCCCCGTTGGAAAATCTATGGGAACTTCTTTCTCTCCAATTTTAAACGAGGACGTTGCCACAATTCCTGCATGCGCACAGGACATCATGTCTCCAACATCGCATCCTTTTTTCAGATACTTGTAAGACTCTGTAGGTGATTCCGCATCCAGACCTTTGCCTTTGTAAAGAATTAACATGAAATTGAAAAAAAAAAAAACCAAACACGTTACAGTTATTAAATACGGAGTAGTGGGATGCTTTATGAAAATTTTTACGTTCAAGCCTTTGTTTAACATTAAATTTTCTGTAATCTTAGCTGAAGTTCTGTATACCTATTTTAGAACAATCTAATACAGGGATTGATCTCACCGATTAGTGCATAACCTCCAAACTTTCGGCAACTGTGGGCAAAGTTTCTCTCGTCACAATTTTCCTTGTAGATTTTGGCCGATTTTTCATAATCCTTACTTATACTCTCTTCGTAATCTCCAAGGAGGTGACATGCTGAATAACATAACACAGAATGTGAAAATTGAATGCTTTTAAACGCGCAGCGGAAGTCGGAAATGAGGTTATAAAAGGAAGGGTGGTATTACTTTCCGGGTTTTTCTCGTTGAGACATCCGAATTTGTATTCGATGTGAAGGTTTTTAAGATACTCTTTCACCTCTTCAGGGCTCTTCAAGTTGTAGCCAGCCATGCCCTGTCACGATAAATCCGCAATATGAATTAAAAAGACGACATTAGAACGAGAAAGATTCGCGAGAGAAAATTGGAGACAATCGAACCTTGAGCGCCGTCGGCAAACGAGATTGACGAGACCGGGTGTGCGCAAGTTCGATATCTCGAATTACGGTGCTCGTCTCGAGCATTGTAGCCCTTTGAAATATCAGTCGGTCAGTTGAGAGTCAGTCGCGCGCTTGGTTGGAGCGGCGCTCTGTGGTAAATTATTGTCTTCGCGAATTGAATATCGCCGTCGCAACGAGAATTGACAACATGCAGCTACGGCACAGTTTTCATGAACTGTCCTCGATCAACGAAGCCTGATTGAAGCTCTGCAGTCTTCGAGGTGAAAACTAGAAATTACTTAATTACTTAAAGCGCACTTTGATTAGCACGGTAATACGATACATTCTTGCGTCGCTTTTTTCCCACATGCACAGATATTTTAATTTCAATTCAAAATCATCTGGGAATAATTTTTTCGGATCTTTTCGTATATTCGGTAAATCCCCCTGCCTGTAGGCAACTCTCTATGAGTTCCGGGATAAGGATAAACGCTATTCGCCTAAAGTAACACGGATTGCCTACACGCAGGCGACCTTGCATCCTGCTTTGTCGCGTCGGCATAAATTAGCACGTGAAAATTGAGCCATCCTCGCCCTTGAATACCACATCGTCAATCGATGGTTATAATGATGAGGTGAACCGCGACGTGGTGGAAAAAAAATATGTATGTTCAATAAACATACCTACATGAAGTTCGACTACGTAGCGATTCGCGTGACTGGAAACTGTTCTGTTTTCACTATTCGTCATCACCCAAGGTTAAGTCTCGAAAAAACGCCAGGCACTACAGTTCGATGCCCAATTCACGCAATACAGCTACTGCTAATAGCATCATGGTGTATATTTGCGAACCAAATCATTCATTAGACACGCGATTACAATTATATCCACGCCGATTCATCGGTTACCCTTGACTGGGAGCTTTTGGTTTTTGACCCCACTGCTGCCCGAATAGGAAATTTTGCTCATTCTTTCTGATTTCGGCATACATTATTTGAAAATATCAATAGCAACACTGTTGGATTAAAACAATACAAGTTCACTAATGTTCGATGGGTATTCGACAAGGGTACGGAAAATAAAAATTATCAGACTAATTGCCAATCAAGTCAATCTACTACAGTTTTTGCATTGTCAGCTTTCTTGTACGACAAGTTAAGCTGTTGTGGTGATTTCAACAAAAAAATACACCATGCCTTTATTTCTTCTTTGTTCTTTTATGTTTATTCATGCTGCTTCCTGAAACGATGATCTATTGAACAATGGATATATGTGATTTTTTTCTATCAACGTGACTATTTTTTTTTTTTTTAACAAAAATCCGTTTTTTGGATACATTTTTACCGAATTCAATTTTTACCATTATATTTAAAAAGATATTTTTGTTTTCACATGTTCAGTATTTTCACATTCTACAGTTCACACGAATCCTCGTTAACAGATCTTACGGCTATATGTTTAGTCCAATTATACACTGTCCAATGGTAATTATTCAGTTGAAGGCGCACTAAGTTTAGTCTTAGACGTGGCTGTAAGAGATAAATGAACGTTATCTGCACGCGAATCAGGCGCGAAAGCATGCAACACTTAGCATCGTAGTTGCCGAAACTACAGTGCACCGATAGAACGCAGGGGGTAATTGTCACACTCGTCAGAGTCGTCAACAAAAATATACGTCACTTTCGATTCGTGCCTTGCTAGCTCGCTCGATCGATCTTCGGTAAAAGCTTAAGCGAGTGGGCTAACCGGTCATCCCTTATCCTACCTTTCATATATTTACGAACAGCGAGGAGTTGGGGTTGCGCATTAACATAAAGCTGACCTTCGACGCAGGGGTGGAAGCACTTTTATCTACCATCTACTGAGCAGAGAGGCGGTACACCTGCACGTAAAGGTAAAGGTACACGCGTGTAGTTCGAAATGCCTGACCACATGATGCCTGGGTTCAAGGGTAAGAAGCCTTGAGTTTCGGGGTAGGCGATGGTCGGTTGTTGCCCCGCTTATAAAGGTGACACCTCGTGTCTATCGTGGGGATCGATCGATTATCCGAACGCTAAATAAATTACACGACAACGCGTGAATAATGGGGTTTATATTAAAAACTTCCGGCTAACGAAGAGCAGAACTTTGCCAGTTGCGATCTTTGTTCAAACCTGGATCGGTCTTTGCACAGCTCATGCAGCAATACGTACAAGTTTCTTCGCAGCTGCTACTCGCTCATATTATAGTTCTGTATAATTCATTGATGATATTCACCTGCAATAGCTTGGACCTTCGCTTCAGACTCAATATTCGTTAGCGAAAATAGCATTAGCCGACGACTGCATGGTCAACCTTCGGATCTTGTCGTTGATTTATGTTTGTCTTATGGTAAGGAACATCTATTATTTCTTCAAGGCATTTTCGAACAAGTATTTTAGTGTCCCGAGTAACCTATCGTCTTGTTTTATTCCGACGGTGAAAATTGTCCTGCAGGACTGAAATTCATTCTCTATGAATCGTTACCATGTTAGAAATTTACGGTGAAAGGAAGCGAATTATCGTTTAAACAATTTCATGTCAAGAATTTTTTCTATAACTGTTACGATCATACTTAGTAATTATTTGTTATCATATCTTTATGTACCGTAGCCACCGATTCAATTGCTTCATTTTATTTACGGCTACCATTTTCCAACATTTAAACACAGTTAATCAAAACTAATTAGCCCAATTAAGAATATAGAACTTTGTTATTTCGTGTCGTACTTAGCACATTGAAATTGACAATTTGTCAACGCTTGGCGTTAATCTATTAATTACAGCTAGTATCGATCGTCATACAGTCTAAAACTTGTATAATAAGCACTGTAATATTGAGTGAACGAAGAAACAAAAAAAAACACCTTATTCCCGCAGTAATACTAGTTTACTCTCACGGAAAAAACCCTCGACTTGGGTGTAAATTCGTACCCTCAACTTTTTTCTTACAAGGATTTAGCATTATCTATCTAGTCGAGGGTACGAATTTACACCAAAGTTGAAGGTTTTTTCCGCGAGGGTATCGTCGAGGTGGATATTACTTTCGTTTGTCACTATTGGTCTTTGCTAGAAAAATATTACAAAACTAAAATCATGAACGAATTGTCACTATTTTTTGTTGTTCACACGCAGATGAGCGAGTCCGTCAAAGTAGCATTAAGATGCAGGCCGATGTCCGTCCGGGAGCAGCAAGAAGGATGTCGGGTGAGTGTTTCTTCCTTGAACTCTATACTGTCAGATCATTTAGGAATACATAGTCAAGTGCATAAGAATCAATTTTGAAAAATGATAAATTGCCTCCTTCTCGTGGTACTATAAGTAAGAGACCATCGATATTGACCGAAGGTAGCCCCTAGCGACGAGGACACAACACGCAATTATCATATTGTTGCATCTCCGTATGGATATATTATTTCCTGCCTAATCAAATGTCAGAGTTGTGACTCAAGAGTGACGTGTTTCCAGCCACCGAAACTCAACGACCGTTCGATTTTTGAAACGGCCGATTGTCTCGGTCAATCTTGTAATTGGAGGGTTGAACCGGGGATTCGTTACTTCGGCCAGGCATTTATCGATTCGACACACATCGCTGACTGCCGATATCCACTGACATGCATAACGCCACCCCTTGCCTCAACCTGTTTCCCCTTGCCGCGTGCAGGGAACTGTAGGTATAGATATATGGTTATATATATATACACACGCATATATATATATATATATATCATACCCTGTCGCAGGTTATGGCGTATAATGTGTTATAGGTCAAAACTACAGAGCCAACCCTTCACGCGAGTGCACCCTCCTCATTATTAATCATAGTTAAACGTGCGTTTGCGACCAAAGGGACTTCCTGTTTGTCTTGAGGAATCGATTCAGATTGCATTTGAACTAGACACCTTTTATCAACTCTATAAATAACCCGTGCGTAAACTAGCCGTCAATAATCCTAATTTCAGTGACCTAGTCTTCACTTATACTGCACTCCATCAAAGGAATGCCATGCTTGCTACGACTTCGTGTTCTATGTTAGAAAAGAAGTTTCCTCCTGTTATTTCCAATCTCCTCTGCATTAAAATGTCGTAGATCGCGGAAAGCGCTCCTTAGCAATAATTATAAATTTCCTGTGAACCGTTCAATTATAGTATTTACGAAAATGAGAGCAAGCATTTTCGAATTCGACAGTTGTAAATCGTGACAGAACAAAGTGCACAATTCTCGTGGTACACTTAAATCTAGCACATTTTTTTTAAGTAAGTAACGTACCGTTTCGGATATCGATATGAGACATGACCACACTTTCGACTGTATATAATCCCTTTAGGGACCCAGTTATAGAGGATAACTTGTTCAATCTTAAGAAAGCTCTTGTTTTTATACGAAAAGTGATAATAACTCATTGACTTTCCAGTGATAAATGCTTATAACTTGGTCATCTTGAAATTTATACTCGTACTCCGTTTGACTCGTGGTTTATTTCGAAGTATATAAGTTCTTTCAACCGAAGGTCATTTTCCAGAATCAATCGTTATATTGTTTCTTTTAGAATGTGTTGACGGTAGACTCGCAGGCTAAGACATGTACCCTGGAAAATCCGATGTGCGGTGGAGGCGGGGCCGGAGGCGGAGGAAAGATGTTCCAGTTTGACGCGGTCTTCGATCAGACCGTGTCAACGGAGGTCGTCTACGAGCAGGTTGGCTCGCCCGTGGTGGAGGCCGTCCTGGAGGGTTACAACGCGACGGTTTTCGCCTACGGGCAAACCGGATGTGGAAAGTCATTCACAATGCGAGGGGTGGTCGAGCGGAGTTTAGAGCACCTTTTCGAGGCGACATCGACGTCATCGTCGGAGACACGTTACCTCGCGCTTCTGAGCTACCTAGAAATCTACAACGAAAGACTGAGAGACTTGCTGGGAGACGGCGACAACGACGGTGCCTCAAACCTGCTCCAGCTCAAGGAGGACCCTTCCCGCGGCACATACGTCGCTGGTGGCCTCAGGGAAGTCACCGTCAAGGACGCTGCGGAATGTAGCCGCCTCCTGGTGCAAGGGGATCAGAAAAGAGCCGCGGCCGCGACGCGGATGAACGCGGCCAGCTCCAGGAGCCACGCGGTCCTGACGCTTGCCTTGGAGGCGATCGCGATAAATGACAAACAGAACAGCGCAGTCCGCAAGGGGATGCTGCATCTGGTGGATCTCGCCGGCTCCGAGAGGCAGGGGAGGACCGGAGCTACGGGGGAGAGGCTCAAGGAGGCGGCGAGTATCAACCTGAGCCTCTCGGCCCTGGGGAACGTGATCAGCGCACTGGCGGCGGGGAACGGCAGACACGTACCCTACAGGGACAGCAAGCTGACGAGACTTCTCCGTGACAGTCTAGGCGGAAACGCCAGGACGCTGATGATCGCCTGCGTCAGCCCGAGCGACATAGACGCCGACGAAACGTTGAGCACGTTGAGGTACGCGGCCAGGGCTCGGTGCATAAAGAACAAACCGGTCGTCAACGAGGACCCCAAGGACGCTTTGCTCAGGCAGTATCAGTTGGAACTACAGCGGCTCCGTAAGCTACTCGAGACCAGCGACAATCCGGCGACGGAACTGTTGATAGGTGATGTCCAGGGAGATAGGAAGGTTTCGAGTCTTACGGATCGCCGGGAACAGAGCGATTCCGAGGCGGAGGATAAAGTGATCCGGCAAGTTGCCTTCGAGGAGGAAGTACAAAGACTGAGGAAGGAGTGCGAGGATTCGAATCTATCGGCTCAGCGTCTTCAGGAGGAACTTGAAAACCTGCGAACGCGATATGAGGTACATCTCCCATTATTGTGCATACTTTCTAATAAAGATTTTACAACTATTATGTAAGCCTGCGATACGTGGACCAGCAATGAGAGTATTCGTTTCAAAGAAAACGTGATAATATTATTTGTTAATTTTTTCGTATTCCATGATTTGGGATTAATAAAAGGCTAATTCGTTCGTCAAAAAAAAAAAAAATTGAAGCCTTGCAGCTGATCCTTGCCGTGATCGAACTATTAAATATCTTTCTACTGTGTTAAACAGGGTTCTGGGGTAACGGAAGCAAAGGACGTTTGCGAGAGCGAAGGTGTTCTGGAGAGGAGAAAACGAAAGCGAGAAATCGCGAAAAAGGAGGTCCTCAAGAGGCTGGAGAAATTGACGATCGGTGGCGAAGCTCGGGGCGACGAAGAAGCGCGCAAACGAAGAGAGAGGCGGAGAAAACGATTGGAGGTAATAGCAGGGGCTCTGGCCGGTACCAGCGAAGGGACCGAAGGTGCGGTCGAGGTTTATGGTCAGCTCAAGTCAACGGAGGAGGCACTGAAGCGGGCGATTCGTAGGACTCGACAGTTGGAAGCCGAAAATGCGGACCTTCAAGCGTCTTGGGACGCGGAGAGACGTGATCTGCTTCGGCGAGAACTCCTGGCCACCCAATTGTGCGACGCGATGATTCCACACCTGAGACCAGGATGCCCTTTTCGCGACATCGAGGCTGTCAGAGCCGCGGCCTCCTGGTGCGATGAATTGTCGCGGTGGCGGCTACCGGATGTTTCGCCCCGTATTCCTCTCCCGCCGCCGACGCTATCGCAATCTAACCGTGAAGTCGAGGGTAAACCTATGTCGGGGGTGCAGCCGGACCATAACAACAACGACAATAACAACAACACCGTAAACGATATTAAACCCCAGGATATTGCAGACGCATATTTTCGCAGAAGTAGAGTCGACGCGTTGCTCGCCCACGCTCGGGAAGCTAAGAGCCTTGGTAAGTTGCAATTGTATGTATATGTGTGCACGTGCAGCTCACGTTTGTCATAGTTTATCCATTTATTTTGCAAAAGACGCATTTTTTGCTTCTTGAAAAGTTCTAATTATCATTCCTAGATTCATCGTCTCATTCTGCTATAAAATATAGGTATAAGCCTTAATCATCGAAATAGTTTTCTTTTCAAAAGTAAATCTAAGAGTTTCAAATTTATATATTTTAATCGTTCGAAATGATGTGACTTAGGAAGCCATCTGTTGTAATTAAGTAAATACGTGTTTTTGATAAAGTGAGAAATTACATTTTTCTTAATTACCGCCTCATTTTTCTCGAGTAACAGAATTTCTAATAAGCACCATCAAAATTAAATTTTCTAGTGCAGCTTCTTAGTGTTAAAATAACATGTTTATTACACACAAGATATTCACTTTTCCACTCACTTACTCATTTTTCTCACTTTTTTGACCAACTACAGCTAAGCAAAAACCCTGTAAGTATCAAATTCTATATCCAGTAACCATACAATAAACATTCATTCCAAAAGGTTTAGTATGGTTTAAAAATTGCATACACAGCAAAACGGCAATATCTCACAGTTGGTTCCACAGGATTTTTAGGCAATCCAATGCGCAGTTGACTCTTCGATGCATTGGAAAGTTTATAATTCAGTCTAAATTAAAAATAATTGACGGTCCTTAATTTTCCTGTTTTTTACGTGACGGGATATTTTAATTATCTTATCAAATGAAAAAATCTATAAGCGTGTGCCCGTCTCACCTTTGGAATTTATCACTTCAGGTGAACGGAACGTAAAGCAAATTCAGGAATACGTTGGTCGGCAAAGTAAATCTGGCGGAGCTGGCGAATCGGTTTCTGGAGCGAACAGCTACCTGCAATTGAACGCCTTGAATTTACAGAGCAGTGCTCCGCCGGTTTCCACCATGGCCAGCACAGACTCCGCGAGCAAACCGGCCACCCGCCAATTGTTCGGAAATGCGACACTCTCCGGTAACTGGCTCATCGATGATGTCAACCTGAAACCTGCAGACCCGAGTCCTTCCTCCACAATGGAACTGAAAAAAATTCCACCGCGTATACTTGAGGCTCTTCCGTCCTACCCGTTGCGGAGGGTTAAGATTTCCCCGACTCCTGTCGCCGTTTACTCACCAAGGCAGGATTTGGAATCGAATATTCGCCCCCATCACGCACGCTCACCCACCTACTGAAGAAAAAGGATATGCCGATGCAGAGTTGAACAGGGTTCAACAAAATGTTCGATACATGCATACGAATCGCATGAGTTCGAAAGCAGGGATTTTAAATCATCCTTATATGTCACATGTTACTGCTATACGTGAGATTAATTTGAAATAGTGTGATCTGTGTGTATGATATGTATATAGAAAGAAAACGAATTTAAAATGAAACAACTATTTATTGACTTGAAATTCCAAAAATTATATCTTCCATTTATATTTATTCCCCTTATTTCGAAATTGCTCTATTTACAATAAATTCTAGTATATTTCGGTATTTTATTGACGCAGGAATTTATCTGAAATTATCAGACTGCAAAGAAACTTTTATCAGTGGTTTGCTATTTGGCAAAATATTCAAAATAAGAAACTTCAGCAACATTTGTTGAAATATCGATTTTGTTATGAAAGGTTCAATGGTGACTGAAGAATATTGTTCAGTCAATAGTCGAAGCTGGTCGAAGTACATTCTTCAGTCAACGAGTCAATGTATGTAAAATTTGAGCAATTTCATTTTTCCTTACAGGTACGTTGGCAGTAATTAGTCATGATGAGCAGAAGTGAGACGTTCAATATTGGCTGCACTGCGTCAGCTAAAATTGCTTATTTCAGAGTGTAGAGCCATGCCCGAGGCAGTTTGAAAGATGAGCGAGGTTAAGTTTGGTTGGAAGTTTTTCCCAAGAAAACTAACACTCTGACATGTAAATAATAAATTTAAATTGTTTATACCCAGTAAATCACGAATGAGATATCTATACTCTGTAATGAATACATGAATGAATATAATTCTGTTGCCAATTGTGATGTTGAGGCAAATTTCAGTGATAATAAAATCGGTAATCGGACCGTGTAAGTTGAAGAAATGAGTTTGGATTACACGAATCGTTGGGAGCCAGTGGAAAACACGGTGTATGAGAGGTTAATCGATAATTCGTTATTACACACATTGACATTGGATAAAAAAATCCTTAAGCAAACAAAAATCCTGAATTCTAAGTTGAAAAAAAGACGAAACTTACGCGAGTACAAACAGTTTCTGTTCTTAAAGAGACAATCCGTTAGAGAGTTCAGGGATAACCATGCTGAAACGGACGATGAATCAGACCTAGATTATGAATCTTATAAAAGAATACATGCAGAAAAAACGAAATATCAATTACGCACCTTCCTCAAAACATGCGTGCAAAAAACACCATCACGCACGAAGAGAAAATCGCCACATCTCATCCCGAAAACACGGAATAAATCTTCATCTCTCTCAAAAACTTCCAGATCACTTTCAGCAGCGAAATCTCGAATTTATTCAGGAGAAAATATTTGTAAGTATCTACTTCGATCTCGACGAGAAGTACCAACAATTGAACGCAAAGCAGAATCACCGAGCCGAGAAATAATTTCTTCTTCGAGTAACAGCAATATCAATCAAGACAGTACTCAAACAGATGATGATGCAGTGAAGAAAATTTATGATATTAAAGCAACCAGTGTTCAAATCAGAACCATTGATAGCATCAGTTTGGATTCTGAATGCAAATTGGCTGTAATCAGTGACAGCGCAGCAGTAAATTTTCTCGAGCAAATAACTACACCGGAACTGCGAGATGATGCAGGTAATGAGTTAGGAATATCTCTGGAATCTGATGATAATTCTCACGAGTCTGGTAATCGCAAGCAGGACAAGTATGATGTTAATACCACTATTGAAGATGATGTAAAAACATCAAGGACAAATTCAAAATTCCTAGACAATTCGAAAATGGGTATTAAAGAGAAAGTCGATATCAATCATGAAAGTGATATTGATAAGCCCACTGACAACCTGGACCGAGATTCTGGTAATAATAGCTTTTCCGAAACGGATGTGTTGGATGATCAGCGCAGCATGAGTCCTGACAACAGCATTCCTGATAATGGCGGTAATAATGGGACAATTACCGATAAACAGACTTCAAATAAAACTCGACAGAAAATTGTTACAATCAAATCCGATGAGGCCACAAGTAATGTCATCTTATGCGAAGACTTGAATACTCCTCAGTTAGAATCGCAATATGAAATTTCTTCCAGAAATGAAAAACTGTCTGATAGCAACTTGGACAATGAAACACGTCTAGAGCTCGGACGCAGCAAAAACCAACACGAGGATTTAAATGATGAATTTCATGTCGAAAGCATCGTGAAGAATGGTAGGAGTAAGCTGAAAATATTAGCAATTGACTATTATGAAAGAGGACATAAATCTTTTAATGAGCGTCACTTGAGAAGATTGAGTAAACTTCGGACCATGAGTAACTGTGACTATGAAACTTTGAAACATTTGGACAAGTTTGTCGAAAGTGTATTACCTTCAGAAGATAAGCAACCATTGAGATATAGCGAAGCAAATGAGGGTTGTAGTTTTGCTTTGAACGAATCATGTTATTTGAATTCGTCGGCAGATGCTGAAGCTTGCTCCAATATATTGACGTCTACTCAAGAGAATCTGAACGTATTTGGAGAAAGTGAATTACTACCAGCAGACGAAGATCAATCACAAAGTGACGCTTTCTCTGAGAAGTGTACATCATCGGACATTCAGTCACAAAGCTTTAATCAATCATTGAATGGCAGCATTTCGTCCTTTTCTAGCAGAACGTATGATGAAGATGTAAAGAATACTGTTAAAAAGCAATTACTTACGGAGATTGAAAATAAATTGATAGATAATCAATGTAATGTTGAGAATAAATCAGTGTCATCAGGGGAAGAAGTTCTTTCCACTTCAAGTCAAAGACGGAAGAACATCTACAAATCAACCAATGAACCATTAAACACTAAAAATGTACAGTCTTCAAAAGCCAATGGTTTCGTCAAAGAATGTAATACATTGAAAGTTTTATCACAGAATACGGGAAAACATTCAGACGTCGGAGTGTGCTTGCTTTCTTCTAAGCCTAAACGGGCCAAAAGGCGAATTGTAAACAGTGAAACGGACAATCATCTCTCTGTAAATTCACCTTGTGCAAGCAAACAACCTCAACAACATACTAATAAACAATCCGAAATTATTTTGCATGAGGACAAAACTCCAGGTGAATCTTCGAACCGACTGCAACCAGACAAAAGTAAAAAAGTTGAACACTCACCGAAAAGAAGGCACAGGCCACGAAATGTAAGCTCAGTTGTAAACAACACAAGTCAGTCTTTACTTTCTATCTAATAATATAATTTTCTGTCGCTTCTAGTTACAAGAATTTGCTGTCACAGAAGCTGTGAATCAGGATCCAACAAAGGCTTATTTCCGATTGAAGGATATCAGCGACGATGATGAAATTTGGATACTGGATGTTCCAAAAATGGTAAGATGAAACTCGCAGTATAATTGTCAATTTTTACATTTATATCACGACTCCTGTGAAAACTGAACTTGACTCAAAAGTGCAATGTATATTATTCGCCCAATATGTCACATCATTTTATGGTATTTGTTAATAGTAGCTTGTGTTCTAACATCGTTTATATTAGATCAATCCAAAAGATCTTGAGAATCAGACGATCATACTTGGAGGGATGAGTGTATTGAGATTTGGAGATGACTGCTACAAAGTTTCAAGCAAACCCAGTAAGGGGGTTTGCAATCTGTCCTGTGTGTTAACTACAAGCAAGCGAAAAAACGACTATAAAATACGTACGTCAACTATTATACTACAATTGCATTTCATTTACATTACAACTTGATATTTGTATGTTATTTTTTTTGCAGTTAATATCCGATCTAAAGGCCGTATGAAGTTTTGTCAGAAGATCTCAGTTGTGTCTGATTCAAAATTAGTTCCTTCGGAACTGCCTTCTCCAAAGACAACTGTTCCGTTTCCGAAAAATTTGAAGATTAGACATCCGTTATTTGGTGCAACTTATGAAGATAAAACCTCATGAGTACCAAAAACAAAAACTATACAGATTGAATTTACAAAATACATTTTCAATATGTTGACCAAAGTTTTATTTTCACCTGGAATTTTTCCAATTTGTTGATACATTATTGTATAATATATGTATATATACATATTTTTTTAGTGTAATAAATCTAAGATCACATTTTAGCTCACAATCAGTGTTTTAGAATTAAAATATTATGAAAGCTTATACATAAAAGAAAGGTGAATGTAGTGATTTACATTGACATCGAGTGTTTATTTAAATCTATTTGTTTAAACGGTTTGGTTGTAATGCACTCGAAAATTGGATACAAATATTGGTATTGTTTACATTGATACTCAGAACATGTCGTGACTAAAATTGTGTACTTCATATTTCAGAAAATAACGGCTGAACCATTTGATTATGAAATTACAGATTTTATTGTCTCACGAGATGCAAAAAACGAATGAATTTATTGCTGGATGATGAGAGGCATCAAATGCAACTGATGAGATATCGATACTTAGATTTGAGCTTTAATCTTCTTTAAGTGCAAGGCCTTTGCTACGAAGATCGGCTCTGGCTTCTTTGATTTCCTGAAATAGACAAATAGGTACTAAACAATGTGTAAAGTGGATCGATCTAAGGTTCTGTAGAACTAATTTTTTTTTGTTAATCAGCATTCCATGTGCAATCCCATATTGATTGCTTACCCTTTGGAGTTCTACAGCAGCTTCTTCACAATTGTTGAAAGTGAAAGTTCGGTAAAGAACTACACTAACAGCATATAAGCCAAAGAGTACAATTAATGTTAGGGGAAGGTATAATATTGGTGTTCGCCATTTAATTAGGAGTGTCGATTGGGCACTACCAGTGATTGCAGCTGTCCATATACTGAAAAATACTGTGGCCACAAAAACCCATTCCATAAGCTTTGTCATCTTGAAAGAGAACAGATAAGAACAAAATGTTAGTAAGACACTCAACAATTAGAATTACGTGACTTTAAGGTACAACCAGAGCTACGTTCGGAATTTACATCTGATTCCACAATTAACTTGAAACAAGAAGAAAGAGGAATGTCTCGAAGCGCTCAGTGAGGAGAGTGAAGTGTCACATTTCAAGGTAATTGAGGAATTAGATGTAAATACCGAAAGTGCTACAGACAAGATGTGTTTTTTTTAAATAATATAGTCATAACCAGGCCATTATAGTTTGAAAATTTGAGGATAGATTAATATGGTTGGTTATCAATTGAATTAACCTTCTGAGATTCTGCAAAAATAAACAATAGAATGGTTTTTGCATATTTGATATACAGTGGCCGACAAGTGGCAAAGTATCGTCAAGCTCCTTGAAAAAACTTTAAGGTACTTTGAAGTATTTAAATGGTGCATTTTTAGGTTAACTTTTGAGAGTGATGATCGAAAAGAGAAATTGTAGAATGCACAATGCTTACATTTGTTTCGGGTGAATTCTCGGGGGAATTTTAACACCAATTACTAGTTGCAATATTGACGTTTAATACTTAAACTTCTTTCTGTTTAAATCCACGTCCGCAAGCGGCGAAACGAATGAGTTATCTTGTTGGAAACAGGAAGTAGACATAGCTGGGTGCCAGCTGTCATCCACAACCGGTCAGCTGATACAAATAAGGCCACAGACCTTTAAATTATTTTTAATCTCCTGTTACTCGATCATTGTCGCGTTTAAAAAATACGCGCCGTCTATCAACGTCATCAATAGTTTTGACTAACGTCTTTTTCTTCATTTCAGTAAAATAACATAGTTCACAAACGTTAAAGTGCACTTTACCCAGCAGAACGCCAGCAGTAAATTTATTATTCAGACAATATACGTGTCTTGTTTATTTTACGAATGGCAACCTGCAGAACTGTTCGGAACATTGCGTATGATTGCTATTATACATATTGTATCACATAATCGTTGTGAAGTTAAAGTTGAAGATGTGAGAAATGATATTATGCATATCAGATGATAATTCAAGCTCAAGCGTCTATTATTTGAAAATTTTTTTGAAAGCTACAAGCGCTGTACATAATAAATATGCGAATTGCGTACCGCATGTGCTATACTGTGCATATGTATACATAAGGTGGACTCTTTTATGAGGTAGAATAATTAGGCGTTGCGTAATGATATAAGAATTTCAAGTCAGTAAGGTAAACAGAGCGAAGATGTACCGCGGTTGTACCCAGTGCAATTTTTTCATATATGTGACCCATTCAAAAATAAATTCCATGCCAACGCAACGGAAATGAAACTTCAAATTCGTGAGATTGAACGATATCGACGATGAGGCGTGGAAAGAATACATTCAGTAGGATAATATCGTATAATATCCACTATTAGGCCTGACACCCACGACATTTCGGACGAGACGCACGCTTGACTTTTGTGGTATTCACTTGACATATGCTTCCCCCCCCCCCAGGCCAATTCGTTCGCTCGCCACTTGCATCGCCAGGCAGACATTCTTGTGGCTCTTCGGGCCAATATGGCGATTGTGGAAGTTCATGCGAAAATGTCATAGTATTTTATAAGTTGTGAGTGTACCGTGTGGCCGCGGGCGAAGGCTGATATCGTGGTTAAATATATTTCAGGTGCTTGTGTTATAGTGGGATCGGTTTTTTTCTAAATTTTTCCCTCGACCAGCCTATTTTTTTCGGAATCAAAGATAATTGAGGCCAAGCTCGGTCTTCGTTGCAGCTGAGCTCTATCCGAGGTAACAAATTGTACCTGTTCGGGGGAAATTTTATCGTGACAGTTTTTAATGTCCGTGATGAATACGTATTTACGTGATTTTATTAGTTTTTTTGACGAAATACTAACCCCCCAATTGATGTGCATATTAAATGTGTTAATATTCTAACCTCAAATTTTTTCCGGAATTTCGTGTAAATATTAAAATCTATGGCATTTTAAAATTGCTATCTGGATAGTTCTATTTCTTACGAATTGTATTTATTCAGTTGTAGAAACTCTATCTAGACAGCAAGGCTAAAATATTATCTGCCATGAAAACCTATTTGCTTTGTTATTATGGGAACGGTATTTATATACACCCATATAAACATTTTGTATGCCAAACAGGTTATTTTAGACTTGATGGAAACTCTGCTCTCAATCTTACGTAGCAAAAGTTTTTTCTACTAAATATATATGGAAGCAATGAAATCAAAAGTTCAGAATACATTCAGGGATTAATTACAAAATAAGATGAAATACTTTCGCATCAATAATTAAGTAAAAATATTTTTTTATGCACAATTAAAGTGAACTCAAGCCACACCAGATCAAGATTGGATTTGTACCACAAAGCGCACCATATCAATCCCGTAGCAGCTGCAGTACACTCATTGTAATAAAAATAGCACGTAAAGAAAATGGATAGCTCTGAGTATGAGTTGGTCCGCAATATGACTTTGCTATTTTTTTTCGAACGACTGATGGACAAGGGAGGCCCGAGAACTCTGCATGACTTAAGCTGCCAGTTTGGAGCGAAGGGCTTTACTAAAGAGATGCGACAAATTGCTGGCGGCTCTCAGAGTGGACTGAAAAAATTCCTCGCCAAATACCCAGCCTTGTTTTCAATCGACGGTGACTATGTTTTTGTAAATACCTTCCAACCTGTCGTGGCTGAGGATAGTGGATCAAATCTTGGTGGGAAGAGGGACTACGCCCAGGAAGCAGTCGAATATTTTTCGATGAAACTGATGCAATATGGAATCGGCACCGAAGTACCAATCAAAAGTCTTCTAGGTCATAGATCGCAAGCTTCTTCCGAGGTCAGACACATTTCTGGACAGCATTACAAAGAGTTTCGAGACTTTCTCATGAAATATCCTGACGCCTTTGCCGTTACAGAAGATAACGTTGTTTTGAAACAGTATGAAGGTATGAAAGCTGAACCATTCCGCGAATTGGAACCAGAAACAATCGACCCTGAAATAACAGCTAGGCTGCTTGACTTTTTTGCGCAATGTATCGAAAACAAAGGACCAATATTGGTCGATCAGTTGTTTCATCTTGTTACCTCTAAATTTCCGCAAGAAACTTGGACTTCGATATTCAAAACACCGCAGGATTTGTCAACGTTTTTAAAAATGTTTTCCGATGCCTTCCATGTTCAAAGTAATCTTGTTACTCTGATAAGCCGGCCAAAGACATTCACAATTGATAACTGCCATGGAAAAATAAAGCGTTCCACCAGCCCAGGAATACCAAACTGCAATAACAGATCGCAGCCAAATTCACTACAAACATCTCAGCCTACTTCGCTGCAAGTGTCTCTACAAAGTTCACAGCCAAATTCGATCACTTCAAATAATTCAGTGTCTCAACCAAACTCTCTCCAAAACATATCACCTACTTCAACGGAAAGCAATAACAATTCACCACCGCTGAGTTTACAGCAGCAAACTTTAAAGCAAAGAATAAATACGTTGGTAATGAAAACACTAGCGGACAACACTGAAAAAGATCGTAATTTGCAAACTGTGCAAATGGGCGAAGCATGGAAGCTTAAAGTATTTCAACAAACGAGAGTCGTTGTTAATCCGAAAGAAAGCTTACAAATAATTGAAGATATCATGAATCCCAGAAGACTGCAACATGATGGTAAAGTCATTGTTTCGTTTGATTGCGAAGGCATTAATTTGGGAGTTAAAGGTCAGTTGACGCTTCTGCAAATTGGGACTATGACTGGACAAGCTTATGTTTTCGATTTGGTTACATGCCCAACTCTCGTTCAAAGTGGAGGCATTCAGAAGCTTCTTGAAAGCAATAGTGTCATTAAGGTGAGAATCATAAACAATTCTTTTGAAATATTTTTTTGCAGAAGTAGACATTATTCTGTACAACCAAATTACTTCCATTATCTCATTTTTAGCCCCACATTTTTCACCAGAAAAACATACATTTAGTAACTGTATCATATCTGCTTGTTCCAATATTTAATATTTACTTTGAGCTTGATACTCCACTGTGTTTTCTGGCACATATTATCAATAGCATCAAGTTGGGTAGAAATTTATCATTTGGGTATGGACTTGCGTAAACTGAAACAAGGTTGAAATAACTTTGTTTCCACTTCCTGCTCTCTATTGGGGCTGTAATTGCATCTTTAACTAGTTATTCAACAACAATATTCATCGGACTACCTCATTCTGTACTGTTGTCGATTACAGATGTACACCACAATCTAAATTTATTTGCTTTATAAAATTGCCCACAAACCGTTTATCAAAATAAATACAACCTGCGAATTAGCGAAAGTAATGGGGATACTTTTTTTTGGAAATTTTGAAGCAATAAAAGTTAATCTGATTCAAATCCTCTACAATAGAAGAGCTTTAGCTTAGACTTGGAAGTATTTTTGTTTTGTACACATAGTGGTGATTCGTAATTGGGAGTGTCAAGTTAAACATTGAGGTAATTGGATAATGAATTTTTATCATATGGAAAGCAATTCTGTTTATAAATTGACAAGAAGGCAGAATCTCATCAGATATGAAATAGTATTGTATAAAAATTTTATTACAGTCTTGTATTACTGTTGGTGCACTAAAATATATGAAACATCATAAAAGGAACTGTGTCCTTTTTGTATCTGCCATTGCAAAGATATTCTCAATGTTAGTGTTTCAATAAAGTAAACATTCCCGGTAATCAAAGAAGAAGAGTGATTATTTTTTAAACAATACATCTTAAGGCTGCAAAAAGAATCTTTTATTAACTTCAAATAATAATGAAAATGGAATGTTTCTGCCAAACGTGGTAAAATCTTTGACTAGGAACCTCTGCTAGAAACTGAAACATGCAACGGAACGGGGTAATAACTTCAGGGAATCTCCCTAGGGAGTAGTCTGCACATTCTAGGACTCTGTGAGATATGAGACCGACCACAGACAACCTTTTATCTTTAAATATTTAATGGGTTCACGTAAAGTCTATGTTGCCCCTTGCGTATAAACTGCCAAATGTTGATAAACTACACAAGTTGGCAAAAGTTCAATCATTCTTGAAAATAGTAACTTTCAAACAGCAACGAAAATTTATAGCAAATTTTTACCATAATGCCAAATGCACAATTTATTCGTTTCTCCATGTGCTTGCATTATAGATTCACAGTTTCTTTTATTATGAGATGCTGACATACATTCTTGCCCTTTATTTTACCGGGTATTTATACATTCATAGATCAATATCAGGTCCTATACATTTCTGTGGCACCTTACACGAAAATCTTGCAATCAATAAATCTAATTTTAGTAACTATAAAGTGATGTGTTTATTTGCAAACTGTCCACAGTAATAGAGTTCGTCAACCAAAATGGTCACCTAGTCAATATGTGTTCAATCGAGTTGGTTAATTGTCTCCAAGTAGGCCATGCAACTAGTAGACTTGGCACTAGACCTGAATCCAAAATAAATTGCAGCATATATACCATATATACCTAATAACTGTCCTCGGAAATGTTAGAATGGGGGAGTTTAGAATACAAGAAAAAGAAAAATTATATATAAACTGGTAAAACCACGGTTGGTGCTACGTTTGCTTGATTGTAGGTCACTGACATTTGGTCTTGTTTGCATAACTATCATCATGACTTCACACTGTCTGTGATCTTGAACTTTAAAATAAAACCTTGGTACCAGATTTATTGATTACAATATTACCTCAAAATACATCTAGCTAATTTTACTGCACCCTAATGTCATCATATTTTCTCTTCAAGAGATAATTTATATTGGCAAACTACTCTCAGGCTAACTGTATACAATACATGTGTTTCAGTACAAACTGATGCTATGGCAGTTTCAATGCATGATGAAAAGGGAAATTTAATTGTTGTATCTTATCAGTGACACTTCAAAATATAACAAATTAATCCAGTTTTTACTCTCTGAAACATTCAACTTTGGTTTATCATCATTTACAGCAATTAAAAACAAACCTTTTAGGGTTTAATTTCTGTCTGTGCTTATGATATATTTTACTGCACAGTAATTATCATTGCAAAAAAAAGTTTAAATTACAGCACAATTTTCTTGACAAGAAATATCAATCTCTAGTTCTTCATTAATTCATAATCCCCAGAGAGATCCAAGGGAGCATATAAGCTCATTGACCAAAGGTTGTCTTGAAAATTTAATGTAGTGAGGGAAAAACTAATAGCAATCTCATAAATAAGATTCCAGCCAAGAAAGCTAACTGAAATAATAATCAGGCTAAAATGTTTCTGCAGTAGAGCGGGTTCATGTGCTATAAAGAATTCAGAGTTACGAGCAACTATGATTTTAGGTCAACATTAGGAAATTCTCATCTTTCCTGTTGAGTATTATCTTTTCACTTCCCCAATACATTCATACATTTTTTTTTATACACACATCAATATAAATATTTCAAGTCCGTTGACTAAGATCTGATAACATAAGTTGATTCTGTAGAAATCAAAAAAGACAGAAGATTATCACTACTGAAATTTGCATTGCTGTAATATATTTCATTTCGTTATGCTTGACATATCTAAAATATAAATATATATGTACATCACCCATGATGCTGTACAATTATAAAATTATTTTTAATTGTGAGTAAAATTGAATTCAAAGTATTTCACGAAATGTACAAGATTTAGATTGCTTACTAAAAATTTGCATTTGTGTCAGCAATGTGACCAGCCTTCAACATCCCACGTACGGGAGGTGCTACCTCATTAATATATACAGATTCAAGGACAATCCAGAAACAATCATCTTACGATATATATGTACGCATACACAGCCTTTGTCCAAGAAATTATAATTCTTCGTTCTCGAGACAATTCTTTTAATATTTGTTTAATTTGCAAAATTTTTAGTGTAAATAAAAAGAAGGAAGAATCAAGAATTAGAATTTGAAATGCATTAATCTGCATTCAAAGCTGTAAAACAATATTATGAGTGCATGGATAATAAAATAAAAAGACTGTGGCAGAGTAATCTATTCATATTAAGTTATTATTTAATTTTTATGTTTCAGGTTATCCACGATTGTCGAAACGATAGTGTGAATCTATTCAACCAATTTGGCATCACCTTGAATAACGTTTTTGATACACAGGTATATAATGCAATCGAAAAGTACCTAATTATGCTACAAATTACGATAGAGTTTTTTTTCACATAGTTCTGTTAATAGTATCCACATCCTCATGTTTCTCGTGATATCATTTGTAATAGAATTTATTTTCACCAAGTTGAAAGATATGAATCTACCACACGAAACCATTCAACCTAGCCACAATGGTATTCTCACGACTTTCTACTTAACCGTGCATACAGTAGCAATTGTGGAATCTCTATTTCACCTCTTTCTCTGTCCTTTAGAGTATTCAGGATGTCCAGCAACCTATAAAATCGAGATTCCTGCGGTAAAATTATTTGACTATTCTTGTGCCAAGTTATATACCGAATAAATTAAATCTAAAAACATGCTCAAAAAATTTCCTATCTTTTTCCTAATCTCATCTCACGTTCGATTATAACATGCACATAGTGCACGACATCGCTGGAAAAGCTCGATACAATAACAATCGTTATGTATAATCAGAAAAAGTATTAATTAATATTCCGTTAATGGTGGTGAAGAAATATTGTGTTCCACATTCCGAGAAGAAAAACAGATTATTGTGGTGAATATAAAATAGTTTGGATATTCAAGAACATCCATTAGCTGGACACTACATTATTTTAACATCTCACAATTTACAGTTACTCGATAAATTCGATCTCAACTTGTTAATAAATATATGATTTAACTTGTTTTCAGGCTGCCCACGCAGTGCTACAGTATCAAGAAACGGGCAAGCCTGTGTACAAAGTAAAAAATGTTAATCTAAATGCGCTTTGCGAATTATACGGTGCTCCATGTAACCCGCTGAAGGATCAGCTGAAAAATGTGTATCGCCGAGACCAGAGGTATTGGTCTCGCAGGCCCCTTTCTCGGGATATGCTACTGTATGCTGGCTGTGACGTACTGAGTTTGGTTCCTCAAATATACTCTGCTATGTCGAGGTACGTGCGAATCAATTTGGTTAAAAATGACTATAAAGATGTGCACACTTATTATCGATAGAGAGGAGCATGGTAAAAGTTATGTCCGTTATTTACCAGTATTCTAGATGTAATGCTTCTCTACTTTACAAATTGACAATAAAATTTTGATCATATTTTTGTTATAGACTTATAAAACCAGAAATGCACACACTATTTGCTGAACTGTGTGAGGAACAAGTGCAAATGCACATAAAGCCCGTTGAGGTTAAAGCACGTAAGAAGCAACGTAAAGTCGAGACCGAAGTAGCCGACTTACGAAAACGAATGGAGGAGACTACCGGCAAAAATATTGTTCTCAGCAACCGTGAAATCAGACTTTTGAGATACTTGGAATTAACAGAAGAGGAAAAGGAGAAATTGAAGGGTAGCTACAAGGTTGCAAGAAAGTTAGAAAAGCTCGAAAGCCTGGGGCAAGATAAAGGTGACAGCAGCGATTACGATGAAGATGAGAGGAATGGGGATGCCGAATACCCTAGCTTGGATAGTTATACGTCAGAAAACTCTCATTCTGGTAAGAAAAATTTTACCTGGCTGTTATTGCAAAGAAATTTAACCAATGCTGTTAATCATCTCAAACAATTCTTGGCAGCATCCAGTCTCATTTTTAATTATAAACAACAAAATATGATAGTGATGGTATAGTAAAAAAATTTTGCAACATCCATAACAATACCATAAATGTCGCATTAAATTTTTTATAATTATGCGAATGAATAGCTTATACTGCTGGTGTACACGTATAGTATTTGTGTTCATTAACAGGTGGTGTAACGTCTCCACGTAATTCAGAACCACCAAGCCTTACTGAGTCCATGCATATGATGGACGAAGTTTTATCGGATGGACGTATGGACAGATTTGAAAAGATTGAACGTCTTGAAGCTATATTATCGACAATCACTGCCCCATCGGACACACCGGCACCACCTAGCAACATTCAAGTATCTCCATTTAAATGTATCTGCACTTGTCACGGTAGTAAGCCAATTGGGACTCAACAGAATAATATGAAAGTTGACCATGTTGGCTGCCAAACCTTGAGTACAGGTGATATTGTTATAACGAGGATATTTTTTACGGAAGCAGATAAGGAACGAGAAAGGTCGTTGAATTCTCCAAAAAAGTAAAACACAACGAAAAAGCACATTCAATCGTTGAACACTTGTTGAGCTGATTGATGTTGGACTCCGTTTGAAACAGTAAAGTGATAGAGCCGTAATTATATACATACACGCCAAAGGAATAACTTTGATGGCATTTAAAGTGAAATGGAATTGACAATTGTATGTTATCAGCTGTCCGAAAGCATACAAGTAACGAAGATATTACTTCACTTCTAGTTATATTGTTTTTTTTTACTGACAAAGTTATCTCCACTAACACCAATTAGAAATAACGACGAATTCAATCCAGTCGAATGATCATGAAACATTATCAAAAATCATGAAACAAAACCGTATTTGCGCGATTTGTACAGTGATAAATTTTATCTGTTTAATTATTCTCAAAAATTATTCCCTGGAAATAATAGAAATGCAAGAAAACATATCCATTCATTTGGACAAGTTTGAGTCTTGCTCGGAAATTTAATATCTTTCATTATCACAATATGATAGAATTAGAATGAGGAGCCTGATTATCGAGTAAGAAATTTCGCCGCACAAATCATCTGTTTCAAACGTGATAACAGTGAAATGGTAAAGACACCATTAGACCTCCAAGTTCACTGAAACTTCGGCAAAATCGTGTGCTAAGATTACTTTAGATAAAATTGGAAATGCATCGTAGAAGAGCCATAAGATTAATACCATGAATTCAAGTACTTTTACCAATGTTTTCAGTATGCAATAGATAAGCAATGTTCACTAACGTGAAAGTTATTCGATATGCCATATCAAAAACTCGCATTTAAGGAAGACAAATTGAAATTGCTAATTAGAACCAAATAACTGTAGGCCTACTTTAGAACATTCGTGATGCTATAATTTTTATAGAATTTATTTTCAAAAGAAACAATAATTCCAACCAATGTTATTACGTTCGCATAATATAACGTAGCTAATATCCTTTACTGGACGGTAAACTACAATTACTTTTGAGAGGATAAAGGATTTCTAAGTTTCTAACTTATGTGATTAACAATCAGTTATCGATATTTATAACGATCCGCTCGCACATGTGTATTAAATGCGTATACCTACAAATACATATGGGCGCGTGTATACGGACCGTCTGAATCTTTATATAACATACACATCTATCACATATACATATAAATGAAGTTTATTTTTTGTGTTTCGTCAGTGTTGTATACACATATTTTCTTGTTTCTTTATTAAGCTTCAAATCATGTAGGAATTATAATATTGAACTAGTTGAAATTTTATTTATTATTGAATACTGCACTGGTGTCAAGATTTTTGCAATAAAAGCGTAAGTGCAGAATGTTTAACGACGATGTAATCGTCCGAAACTTAATATACGTATACAGAATATTAAACATACCGAAGTTTTCAGAGAATCATGAAAAAATAAACAAAAATTTAATTTGTGAATTAACATTGTTTGAACAGCCATTGTTTACTGCTTTAGTAGAATCAATTTTGTGGCCATTTTAATAATTATACCGAGAAAGCTGAAAGGCTTATATTAGCTTTAGTAGCGAGCTGGATATCTTATGCAGTTTGAAAATGTCATTCAAAGTGATCAATTATACAATTTTTAAACGACCATTGCTAGGCTGTAGTTTCCAGACACATGTACATGGTTCTGAGAGTAGTTCCACGATTATCATTATTTTTGTACAAAATCTAATATGATAATTTTGAACATGCATAAGAACCCGTACTAACGCAATCAATTATTGTATTTATGATAAAACAGTTATCATTAGATAGTTTTCGCTGAGAGCGGAAAAATTATTTAAAAATATATTCCACAAATTTGCAATATTGTACAAATTTTGTGTGAATATACAAAAAAATTAAATAAACTTACAAAAAATACGACAAAAGATAACAAAAAAAAAGTAAAAAAAAAAAAAAAACCTTATTCGGGAATTATGATGGGTAGAGGAGCAATGTCCTGTATTTAGCTATTTAATACAAGGTTGGATTGCAAGGAAGATTTTTATATTGCTTATTAAGAATAACTATTAGATTATAGGAAAATACTAAGTGCAGCGTAGAACATCGTTTCAAGGTGGACTTCCAACGAATCGAAATGTAAATAATAATCAATAATGTTTTCTATTTAACAATTACAAAAATAACATTATGTTATGTTTTTTCAGTTTGAATCTGAACATAGTGAAGTGACATTGTGATACACGAACACAAATGTATACATAATGTTGTTAAACAGTGTACTCCAACATGAATATACGTATAATATGTGTGCATTATTTATTTCAAACTGTTAATGCCCAGTTATGTGTATATTCATGGTCAGTTGCAGACGCGAGTGTGTATATAAACATGTAATACATTAAATTTGTCTCCTAATACGAAATAAAATGTATTTTTAACGGTAGCATTTTCATTCCTCAGTGTATTGCTTTTTTCTTCAGACTCAATGTCATGCGAATTCAACATGTTGTACTTACGACTAGCAACCATGTGTTTGCCATGCTTGCGTGACGTGTGTGAAGCGTGTGAGATTGAGAGTCAGTGAAAAATATACGCACGACATCTGGGTGCTTTTTTCTATGAACAATAAGAGAAGTCATAGGTGAGCATACAAATTTTCGTCACTATAATATTATTTTTTGAATAAATACTTACTTAAAATCAGTTTTGAACCGTTGCTCGATTCTTTGATTAGGTAAGTTAGGTTATGGTGCAAACGGTACATGTCTTTTTAGTTTCAATTTCTATGAATCTTTTTGCAGGACATCCGTAAGAATCAATATATTTGTACTTTTACTTAATTTACGATTGTTATAATCACTATTACGTTACATTTTTCAAATCAAAATCAGTATATCACTTTAATATATCTTCAACATGACTGAACATAACCTGTAACAATAGTAATACCTTTGTATTGCAAGAATCTGATGATATTTTTTCATACTCATCAACTTACATTTAGGATTAACAATGAATGCTGAAAATATAAATAATACCAAGAAAAAATCTTGGACCGAAAATGAGCGCTTAGAACTTGCCGCTAAATTGGACGCTGAGTTGGATGACTATATTAATAATTTGGAGCAAAAACAATATACCGAAGGATGGCCAGAAGATCGTTGGGAAGCCGAAATGGACAAGCATCCTTTCTTCATGAAAAAAGCTCCCCAAGTTGGAGACGAATTATCACCGCTAATGGAAGGCTTGCAGCAGTTGAAATACGATGAGAACGAAAATACTCCCGAAGGTTGGTGAGCAAACAATAGATAAAGCTGAAACTAGCAAGTAATAGTTAGCAGGTAATACAGGCAGAAAGGTTTCAGGGGATGACCAAATGATGAAACACGGCAGAATTATTCAGGGAACTCTTTCGAATATATTCCTTAATATTTTATCGTTTGCTCACTCCCTGAAAGCCCTCCACAGGTATTACCTGCTAGTTTCAGGATCATAAACTATAATGCATATCATTTTGGTAAACAGTGTACGGAAAGTAGAAACTCGTCATAGTAAGCCCAAGGTGTTGAAGAAGGCATTTTTTTATAATTCTGTGGTTTTGTATTTCAGAATTAGCAAATAACTACAAAGAAGATGGTAATTTCAATTTCAAATACAAGAACTACCGTCTAGCTATAATGGGGTACACAGAAGGCATCAGAACTAAATGTAAAGATGGTGATTTAATGGCTCAGCTTTATAATAATCGAGCTGCTGCACATTACATGCTTCAGAATTACCGGTAAATATATCTCTTATATCATGCTCATTGTTCAGTTCATATTTCCAAATACTGTGGAGATCAAAGTGATTAATTTTTTGACGAAATTATTCAAGCTTTAAAAGTAAGCCATGTTTGGAATGAATCCAAGTGGTCCAGGCACTAGTTACTTTAATAGAAACCATATCTTTCATCCTAGTCCAGTTTTCATTTAACAAATATCTGCATTTATGAAAATTTCAGATCAAGTTTAAACGATTGCAAACATGCTTTGAAACTTAAGCCAGACTATCCAAAAGCATTAAACAGAGCTGCAAACTGCTGTTCGCAGATCAAGGACTATGATCAATGTATTACTTACTGTGATCAATTTCTCGAAAAATCTCCGTCGGAAAAGGTGATATTAAATCTTAGAAATGAAGCAGTAGCTAACAAGGTAAGATGCGGCTTACAACAATATTCTGTACTGAGCTCATCAGCTATAACTTTGAATACTCACACTGTTGAAAAACTATTGAAAATTTACAGAAAAAATTGGAGAGGGATAAACGTCGAACTGATGCTTTGGCTAAGAAAATTGACCGAGAAGAGGAGACTTTACTCGAAATAATTCAGAGCAGAGGTGTGAATATCGAATTGGGCTCAGGGAAGAGACACCTGCAACTATCTGATCTTGAACCGTGCATACCACAAATAGCCCAGAACAGAGTGCATTTGATGGAAGACGGCCGTCTGGTTTGGCCCGTTATAATTTTATATCCAGAAACTCAACAAACAGATTTCATTCAAGAATTTCACGAAGATACCAGGTACTTTTAATATTAATACTATCATTATCATTGATAAGATCAATTATCTTATACTGCATAAACAACCGAAAAAATGCCATGCGTATTAAACCACTTTCTTGGACCCGATGAAATCTAACTATTTATACTAGGATGAAAATTACTGAAGGAGTTGGTAGTTCAAATTAGTTTGATGTTGTACATTTTAACGCTGCCTTTAAGCACATTTGCACGCAGTATGATCTACTTGAGCATTTAGAAAAATCTGGTGCAGTAATTGATAAAAATCTTACACGCCGTTGTTTGGCTGGGAACCGCATATTTGCTGTTACTGTATTTTCACTTCATACTCAAATATTGGTGGTTTATGTTCCAGGTTGATAACCCAGTTGAAAGAACTGTTTGAAGAACCTCCGGGATGGGACACAGGAAGGCGGTATTATCCAGAAAATTTAAATGTGTATTTTGAGGGTAAAGGGAAACGCACTGTTCACAAAATTGACGTTGAAGCAACACTTGGAAAAATTCTGGCTGACCAGAGGTGAGAGTTTTGAGATTTAATTGATTATTGTATTACGTTTGCAAAAAGTTTCGTTAAAGTTAGAAACCAAGGACGAACATCGCTATGATTTTTAACTCCATTTTACAGTAAAGGCGTGAAATCGTGATAAATAGTAACTTGATACTTACGTACCTATAATCCGAAACCCGCCTTTATTGCATTCTCTTTTATGTGATATTCTGCATCGATGAAATTAGACAAGTTATTGCAGTAATTTACTCTATCAGGACAAAGGATTCTTCGAAAATAAATAGAGACATATCCAATATCGGGCGTGTTATTGGCAATATTTGCTGCAGTTGAATGGAATTTTATCGTTCGAATCATACCCGGTACATATTTCGCAATTTAGACAATAATAGCAGGCATTGTGTTTTACTGCACCTACTAGCGGGTGGCTCTCTCGAATCTCTTTTTCTTTCCGGGAATTTGAAACTGCGCTTAATACTACGGCTGTGGACCGGTTTTACAGAAACCTATCCTACAGAGTAAAAGTTGTACACAGAATATTCTAAATGATTTTTTTCTGTAAAAGTTTTATTCTACAGAGTACGATCTCACAGAAAACCTTTAATCTAAAATGATGAACATAATCTCTTCTGCTGAAATTTTATTTCACAGAGTGCGATCCTACGAAATAAAAATCCTACAGAGTTCGTGTCTGTCCGTAAATTTGGGGAAAAGTCAGGGCATTTTTTTATTATTCCAGGAATTTTATAGCGGTTTAAGATAAAAAAAAATGCAACTTCCATAATTCCCATGTAAAGGAATTATTACAATTTTTTTCTACGTGCTCGGTTGCACGAACATTAAATGAATCATAAACGTGTTTATGAAGGTATATTTATTCGGAGCTGTATTTATTAGATACTTGAATCGACACTATTAGTTTGAATTTTAGACAAGGAAAATTTGCAATTTAGTCAGACAAAGTCATAGAACAGTCAGGTAATTTTCACGACTATTTTTAGTGGTCACAGTGGTTTCTACACAAAAATCATCTAACGATAAACAAGTTCGGAATTACTCGTCCGAAAACTGCATTTAAGTGATTCACGGCATATTGAAGTTTGGAATATATTAGGCCGTATCCGAAACTGCACCACACAAACCCCTGATAAGAATGCAGAAGGTTACTTCACTCTGAGACCTAGAATAAGTTAAGCTTCACTTTCTGTAGTAGCGAACTCTGTAGGATTTTCATTTTGTAGGATGGCACTCTGTAGGATAAAACTTCAGTAGAAGTTTTACAGTATTTTCTGTAAGATTTTTACTCTGTTATATTTAAATAGCTTTTTGTAAGATCAGAGGCCTCTCTATACCACGCCGGAAGAACAGTGAATATGCTCCTTTTTTATTCCAAAAAGTCTTGATATATATGTATGTTTTTAAAGCAAAAAGTAAAAAACATTCATTGGAATGCAGGTTTATCTGTGCAGCTTTTACACCCTGTTTGTAATTATTATCGGAATGGGATATGAAAGTAGCGAGCGGTGTGAAGAGATACTCGATGGTATTGAAAACGTTGGTGCTGGTCAGTAACGGTTATTATACGGTCGTCCGTAAGCTCTCTTTAAACCAAGTTCAAACTGCATCAGTGGCGCAGGTTATCGCTAAGCGAAAACAATCATGTACGAGAGCATAGTTGATACCAGTTCCCGTACCAGCAAAGCGCTCGTAGCGTGCGAGCGCATTTGAAATATTAATGAAAATGTAGTTTTGCGGAAGCGTGTATACACCCGGTTTCATTATTCGAACCGTACATGATGTTTCCCTTGGACTGAGAGTAAACCGTTTACTTTTTCATACCGTAATAGTTAATCAATACCTTCCTACAACTTGGCGCCCATGGAAACCTTGTTTATCACCGAGCTGTTAAATGTTCTTTCGATTCAATCCCACGGTGCTCGTATATTACACTGCATTTAGGGGTATGTTCGTATGCCGCACCTTCGTCGAATCAAACTTCTCCATTTTTCGTTCGTCGGATAAAAAAATCGACCGACTTGAATCGAACTTCGAAAATTCGACACGCTTTTAATTTATCCAGTTCTAGGTATGCGTATGCACTCCTCTAACGATCCGTAGATATAAGGTATGTAGGTACATCACATGTTATTGTTCGGAGCAGACAAGCCGATTATAGTCGTACATGCAACTTGTCAGTACACTGGTGAGATTCAGAAAATTATTATATGTATTATATGTATTTCGATGCAGAAGACTGCGATTTATGCTCTATAACTTGAAGCCTGCAGTATAAGGTATATTATTTGCAAGGCCTTTGTACGACCTCGTCTGAGTCTAATGAGCTTTTAATGGTCTCGTACCGAACCGAACCCGATGTGTGGGAGGGTGCGCTTTTTCGGTTAATTATTAATTATTATTCAAATTAATAGTCTACCCGTAGTTTCAAAGTGATTAGCACGTCTCGGATCGTGATATAAGCGAGAGACACGTACGCTTGATTTGTTTGTTGTACCATGAACTCTACAGTTTTCGATTTTCGTTATATCTGTTTTATTCAACTTTGATTGTGAATTAAAACTTTTGCGCTACGGGATTGTTTTATCAATTATTGAAAATAGTAACTCCTTGATGTTTTGCGGAAAAAAATCAATTTGGGTTAGCCGACGCATTCAAACAAAATTTTAAAAGGGATACTCACGGGTCATGAGCCGCATGATTTACGCGCGGATACTGATATCGGATATAGCTTTCTCTACCTCTGCCTAATATCTGAACAAAAGCTGATTTATTGGACCGGCCGTTAATAATAACATTTCAAATTACACAGTCACGACTCAACGGTAGTTACAATTTCCCAAACAGTTTATCACGGCATTTCACGGTATAAAATTTCAGACTTGGAGAATGTCAATGATGATTTGTTAATCCCGTTTGAAAAATTGATGGTTATATAATTTTTTTGATCTTGTCTTGGATAGCCGTTTACCGGCCAATTTCGACAGGAATGCAACTAACAAAGTAGGGTTTAGTTGTTTTTAAACAAAGGATTCCGTGCATCCTTCGCCGTTTGAATGGACCAAAATCCGAGCCGAAATCTCAACTCGGCTTTGCTGTTGCGAAGAATACACATTAATTCTCGCATCTCCGAAGCAATTCAAGTTGAGTAACTCACTGCAGGCGTTGTATTTGTTAACGAAAACTTGACTCCGCAGAGCTTCTGGGATTAACATGGAGTATACTAATCCCGAAATCCTTTCAACGCCCCCGGAAGTAGTTGTTTGTCGAGTGTTTGTCCTACAAATTATTTAGTTTCAGTCCCAACGTTTAATTACATTTACGCAAGATTACAATCCCGTCCAGTGGACAGAAACGGTGCATTAGTAATTAATGCGGAGCGAACGAAGTGCGACCGAAAGCGTGAATTTCTTTTATCTCCAACAGTCCGTGTTAAAATTGCGTTTATTTGCGGTAGGTACATGGACATCGTACACGCAAAACGTTTAGCACTCTCACGAGAGCCATTACTCACAGGCTATTGTGTATCCACGTTACGAAACGAAAAAGCAACCCAAACAAATTATTCAAAAAAGCAAATGAAATTTCTTTTTTTTTTTCTAATTTATTTTATTTTTTACTCTGAGTAAAGAGGTACAAATGGGGTTGAAAAAAGATATTTCATTATTATAAATCACCACATTTTTCAACGGAACGGCTTTATGTACGTTGTATAATATCGATCTATTTCAAGCGGGACAAAAATAGTCCCTTTTCATTCTGTCGCGAGCGTAAAATTCATATCACAGCTTCGTGAGATATCTTAATTAATTTACCGCCGTATTAATTCTACTTAGTTATACTTATAATGCTGAGGAAATATAATATCCGTCTATCAAGTGTACACGTACAATAGGTATTATACGTAAACCGAATGCCTAAGGGCATATTTTTCGATGTCCAAGAAAATCATGCGATGCCTGTTAAAAATTTGATTAGAATGAAATTACGTATACGCGGGTCGGATTATTAAGGATAATAAATAGCCTACCTGACCGTCGGACGATTTAGGGGGCAGTGCGTGAGATAAAATTCAGGCGGGATGGATGGATGGATGGATGGAAGGTAGAGAATGAAGGTATACGTATAAAGAAGACGTTACAAGCTGCGAGAGGAAGAGAGACGGATGCATTAAAATCGAGAATTCTTCTTTTTGACGAGTGAGTTCTTTGTGAGCACGTATAACATCGAAATTGCGCAAGTTGGAAAGAGAAGGTATTCCACCGGTGTATACGTATTTCTGGGTGAGGTGAAGCGAGACAAAACGACTAAGAAATTGTTCCAGGTTCGAGGTGAGAGGAGGAACTCCGGCGTTTCTGGTGTTGGTCGCATCGAGCGAAGCGGAGAAGCGATTTTTAGCCAATTATTGACTTTGAACTGACTCCAATCGCGTTACGGAAACGCTACTCGACTCCACGGTGCTTTGAGCCGACCGTTCGAGACACTAACTCTCGCGTTACCTTTCTCCTCCACGTTGTTTTTTTCTTTTATTCTCTACCACCACGTCACGCTTGATCATCCATTATTTTCAAATGTTTATTCCCACTGAAGTTGTACACTACCTGTAACTTCGAGGTGAATAAATTTTCGTCTCTTGTTCGTGAATTCTCAGATCCTAGGAAGATGGAATAACCGTTTGGATTCATTTCATATTCATGAATCGTTTCCTACCGTTTTTACCCCCCTCACACTTCCTGTCATTTCTCAGTTATCGTGCAAATGGGATTGCAAGACTCGGAAGTTCTTATCTTTTCTTTTACTCCCTCTATCCGTCGATTCTTTGATCAAATACAGGATCTTTTATTTGATTTTCACTTTTTTCGCACACTCTCCAATTGATATTCAAATTCTTTTACCCTCATGATTCCGAAAGAACCGCGCTCCGCGATTCGCCTGCCTATGCAGATACGACCTCACGCAGATAACGTAAAGCGGGTTTCAAGGAACATTCGTCCAGGTGTCAGACGAGAAATCAATAACGACTACAACGTGATTAGGCGAGTCAGTTTCCTCGATCTCGAGCTTCTTTGTGATTCTACCAGCTTTCGCCATATTTTGGGTAATTTCGGTAACGGTCAGTTGAGAGGAGTGGAGAAAAACATGGTGAAGACATTGATTTCAATTAGTATTGCATTTATGAGTCACGAGATTGCGGAGCGTCGTTTTCTTAAGGTAATTCTATCGTTTATCAGCTGAATAATTATATCACAACGTGCATGTATTGTTGTTAAAAAATATAATACAGAATCAATTCGCGAGGTTTTAATGTAACCGTTTCTTCTTTTAAGATAAACCGCAATATGAAGTGGGTATGATTTGTAAAGTTGCCCGCGCGATATAAAAACCTAATTGATGTCGAGTTCACGGTGAAATATGTATTTGTCAGGTGTTAACGTAGCAGTACGAACTGGCATATTGTTATTGAAGTAGAATACGAGCGTGAGGCGGGTGTTCCCGGGGATTACTTATAACTGTTGGAGCCGTCGTGTTCCCGTGGCGAGTAGGTAGGTATGTTGTACATACGTACGTATCGTGGTGCGTGCACGTGATATATTTCCCTCCGCGTCACGTCGCGTCGGGTTCAACGGGAGAACATGATTTGTGGGGGGGTTAAATAAGAAAAAATGTTGCTCAAATATATTGACGTAGGCGTAACTCTGGTTTACTGTACAGCTATAAATCTGAATGTTTTCGCAAATGGCCATAAGTAGCTTGTGCGCCGCGTGCCAAAGTCATAATGTCACGGTTGTCCTCCGCGCAGCCGATGCCTCCTCGACTCGGGGAAAATGTCTTTATTATTTAATTGCCGTTGTAAAGATATTCTTAACCTGTTGTAAATAGAGCAATAAATACTTCAATAACTACGTTTCTACCCCAGGCTAATTTACTCCCCATTAGAAGTCCCTGAGCGTCCTTAAACACGCCCCGGAGCATCCTTTTACTCCCCAAGGTCCTTACCGCATTATCCTTGGAAAATTTTAACCAAATTGACGAAAGCTGCCAACTTTACGTTGGACCCCCAACTGTGGTCCTCGGGGTCACGTCCAACGCCCATAGAAAATCCAATTGACTCGTTGACCCATGACAAATTTTGGCCAACGATTTTGAGCCACTTATGTATATCATTGTCAAACCACCAACCGTTCGAAATTGCGACAGGAAAGCAGTCGCTTCTTTCTTAGAACCCGAAATGACGGATATAACCAGTCATGTAGATTCATCGGATTTGGAAGGAAATTCAGTTCGGTAAGTACAACATTGTCAAACTTATTTTCAAATGTTCAATTGAAGTATTTTTGTCCGGTAAGAAAGTCCTAGAAGATGCAACTGTGCATATGCTTTAGCTGTGATCTAGAAATATTTAGTAGTAATTCCTGAGTCTTGAATTGTTTTTAAGCGAAATTTAACGACCGTATGTCTGTAAAATTTTGCGAACGACAATATTTTTTCGTGATAACTCAGTCTTGTTCGGATTTGCGAAGGGTTCGCATCCGTCGCTAGTTTCGGCTTTTGGTTTGGGAATTATATTGTCGGTGATTCGACCCCATCGAGCGGGCCGTCACGCTCCGCGAACCGCGCGTAAATTCTTCGCCATTGTTCAGACGTGACGACGATCCCTCTGCATTCGATGCCGCAAAGACGATATTTCAATGCCCATTTGAAGAATTTCAAGATAAGAGTAGGCGCAAGGCGTATATACGTATAGCGTGCTTACTAGTGAACTAGCGCGTTAGATTTTCAACGATGCAATCCTGGCATAGCGTCGAGTTATACGTG
The DNA here is from genome assembly GCF_021155785.1 of Neodiprion fabricii. Classification (NCBI taxonomy): domain Eukaryota; kingdom Metazoa; phylum Arthropoda; class Insecta; order Hymenoptera; family Diprionidae; genus Neodiprion; species Neodiprion fabricii. Next base: position 28,358,085 of record NC_060239.1, read on the forward strand.
CCTGTGTTTATTACCCAGTACATCTCGAACGTAAAACTTGTAAAGCAGCTAGATACACAGCGCTTTGCGTTGCCGTTGCAGTAAGAATACGAATGCTGTAAACTATCGAAGCGCAAGTTTACGCGGGGATGGTCCATATATCGTCGAAATATTGATGATCGATATTTCAAGCTATTGATATAATTTTTGGTGAATGTCGATTTATTGGAACGCGTTGAAACAATTATTGTCGTTTGTGTTGGGCTAATTTAAATATTTAACGTTGTTCTGTAATTGGTAAAAAGAAGAAGAAAAATTCGTATAACAGAAACTAAAATGTTTATTCATGTAAGATTATTAATACAGTATTCTCGTAGGTAGGCCCTAAGCCAGCAAATACCCATTTGATGTGACCTTTGACTCTTCTACCAAAGAATGCTGAAGGTTATTGTTGGACTGAAGAAGTGAGGCTCATTAAAAAAACTCTCTGTTATTGTTCAAGCTCCGGTAGAAGTTTACATCTCTGGGGTAAAAAAAGACACGGAAAATGAGGGATGACCTTAAAATACGTCATACCCAACAGAAGTGTGACGAAGGTATATTCAGTTCGGGAAATTTTCGGAGTATAATTGCCCGTAAGATGGGGTTATATTATTGTAAAGTATCGAAGCACAAACTTCAGATCAGCAATGATCATAAATTGGTGTAGGTATAATCACGTTGCAACAACAAATCATTGGCTCCTGGTGTGTAACATATCTACAAAGACAGAATTACTCCACCATTAATAAAAGTAAGTATTCACAATGCCCGAAGTACTTTATTAGATCGCGTTGAATAATCTAACGTCGTTTTCATAGCGTTAATTCAAATTTCAAACGTTGGTGCGCCAGCCGGTTGAAACTCAACGATATGAAAAGAACTCGTGTTGTACGGTTGTACGATTGTGAGTGCGGTAAATAAGCCGCATATACCGATAAAATAAAAGTATTTCATCGTGGACCGTAAAGGTAAATCAGTAAAGTCGGGTCATTTTCATACGATCCTCGACCTCTTATCGAAACAATGCCGTTATTGTTTGACCGAGGTGCCGAGGCTCGTTAAAAAAGCTCTTTCTACCTGCCCCTCGTTGTTTAGCGGGTGAAAATAAATGAACATCACCGGCGTAAATAAAGCCCCGACCAATGAGAGGCGAGATCACCGTCCGCTCCAACAGAAAGGCAGAGGGGACAGAGATTCTGCGTGCGCTCGGAGCGCGCCGCTTGGTTGGCTCGACAACCTTTCGGCCGTCTTCGGCTCCGCGGCCCTTTGTGTTCGGGGCGAAACAATATGGCGTCCGGCGAACTGGCTTTTGATTGGTTGTTTGGTTGACAGAGGTATCCGGCGATTGCCCTCTTCAGTCGGGTACGCATCTTCACAGCGGGCGTATCGGCAGCAGGAGCGGCAGCGGCAGGCGTCTAGACGGAGTAACAGCTCGTGGGAAAAACAAAACACGCTTCGCGAACAGTAATGGCCGCCGTGGGGTGAAATCAGAGGCGACGGAGATAGAGTTACACCGCGTTTCAAGCCCCGCGTTGAAGGGGATCGTTTTTATCGGCGTCTACGAATGACATTGCGATTCATAGGGATGTGATCGAGAGGAGTGAGTTTGCCGGATTGTTGTGTGTCAGTGCCGGGGGAATCCCTGTCTCGTGTGCGGAAGTCTCGCTGGCTAGCGACAGCTATGCTTTCTTTGTCTCTACCCTGAGTTTATAAAGACTATTTTCTGTGGATTTATGTGACAAAACTCTCGGCCCAGTTCCTCCGCGTCTTCTCTTTGGATTACTAACGATCAAGCGGTAAGTTTTATCACATAATTCTCTTCACTTTCAGCCGTGACGAATCGAACGCACGGTGCACGCAGGCACGCACCGTGGTTGTGCGGCGAGGAGGACGAGGAGGTGGTGATGGTGGTGGTTGTATCGCTTCTGCCTTCCCTTCTTCCTTCCTGCTCCTTCGTCCTCTTTTTGCCATTTATTCGAACGCCAGTTTTCCCCGTTGGCACGATGCCGTGTCCGCGAAATCAAGATCGTTGCATCTGATTTACGGCGTGGGGGGGGGGGGGGGGGGGGGGTGCGTGCCCGCCCGTGTGTGGGTGGAAAACGTGACCGAGTCTTACATTCCGGAGTGAGAAATGAGGAAAGAAAAAAGCCGGTGAGGCTTACGTGTAACTTACCCCTGACGAATACAGGGGAGATGACGTGGTATCGCGCTATTAGCTTGAAGGGTTGTTGCATCTTGCAGGAATATCGATCCCGGAATCATAACGCGTGCCAACTTCTTTTCATCGAGGGCATTAACACACGATCCGTGTCGCTGAATCGTTTTGTCGCCGATGTTGTTACTTGCTCACTTACTTTACTGCGCTCCTGGGAGTTGATTTTCATATTGTGAACGAATGAGAATACAAGTCAGTTTTGTAACCCGTCGTTGTCACAGGGAGGATAGTGGGGCCTGTTTAGGTAGTAGGCATCTTTTGAAATATATAGGTCCCTTGTCTACTAAATTTATTCCGGCACACACGGCTCGGCTGACATTATTCACTGTGCGACTCGGGTCTTAAGGACTCGGTTGGGCAATTATTCATTCCCCGGTCACAAAGTCACTTTACCCCGAAGATTAACTGGTCCGTGTGCCGTGCGTATAGGTAGGTGCGTGCGATGATGCGTTATTGACGAAACTGGCCGAGCGCGCGACGCTCCGCCAAAACACACGGTTTGAACTTCAATCGACTTGGCGAGTATCGCGAGTTCACTCTTCCGTCTAAATAACCATCCGCGCGAAATCCGCCCGGCGAATAAACAAGTCTGCGAGTCGCATCGCGAAGATCCTGCCCGAGGGGTAATTGCAACGATAACAACAAATGCCCCGAGGAGAATGAAAATACGCGCACGTGTCTCTCCCACGTACGTATCTGCCGGTTGTTGTGTCGTTCGGCGAAAAGGATCTTTGCTTCTCCTTTACACGGATACTGTTACATTGTTGGAACTGATACATCAATCTTTGCCGTGATGCGTCAAGTTCAGGATCACGATCGGATACCGTAATGCGATACGTGTGTTACGCTTAGATAATATGTGTTCTTTGGTGTCTGATTTCGGAAAATCTTAAGATACAGAGAGGGAGAGAGATTCACACAACGTGGCCCGGCGCTCGGCTGCTGCTCGTTTCCGTCGTACATACTTTCATAATATAATATTTGTCGTCGAGGGAAAGTCAAACATTTATGTGTACGGTATATCAACTCTGAGAGCATGCAGATATTACGCGCGATGAACGAAGCGGTAAAAATATTTGTCCCGCTATTGGATAACCGAGAGAACTGGGAGGTTTGATGAAAAATCTCGTGATTTTTCCACCCGATATACCTACGTAGCCTCGAAATCAATTTTCTTATTCCTCGAGTTATTTTCTACGACCGCCGCACCGCGGGGTTTAGTTGATTCCCGATATCTCTCTCGATTGAGAACCAATTTACCAAACTTTCATATCATCACAATTTCGTCGAGATGGCTTGTCAAAAGTTCCCCCATCCGCGAGTTCTTTTATATAGGATCTCGTTTTTTTGCCTTGCTGTCTTTTCACCCAGCCAGTCATATATATAAACGAATCGATTGACAATTATATTACTCCAAAGACCGATATAACTTTCTGCCTATGTGTTATTTTCACTTTTTATACCACACCGAGTCAGCCGGTGACGCTCAATAATATTATCGATGATTTTTCAACCATGCGACAAATCCACCCGCTCTGTAACCAGATATCCGTACATATCCATTCTGCGAGAGGGGACGAAAACATTAATTCAACCGGGCTTACAGCGGAATTTGAAATCGGAACTACGAAAATACCGGATAACGTTCGTACCATATACGAGGCTGAGGTTAGTAACGTTATCGTGACGAAAAATTACTATTTTTCAAGTTTATAGTGACTTTGAAGTTTATGTTTTCATCATATTGGAGTTAGTAATTTTGCCGTAACGATTCATGTTGAGGAAAAACCGTGATTTTGCGATCTTGGAATTGTCTGAAATTCAGTAAATCGCGTTGAAACAAACCATACTCATATTTCAAAAACTTAGTTCCTTCAAAGTCATTGTAAAATAAGAATAATACGCCAATGTTTCGTTACGATAACGTTACTAACTTCAATCTCGTGTTCACGTAGAGGCTGCAACGCACGAAGGAAAAAACGTTACTCCGCATCTTTAGCAACGTCCGGAAATTTAGTAAACCATGATAAACAAAGCATACTCTTATTTCAAAAAGCCAATTTCTTCAGACATCAAAAAATTGCGCAATAATGATTGTTTCTATGATATTTCGCTGCGTTAACGATCCCGACTTAAGCTTCGTAATGTATAAAGTACGTCCATCCGTCTAGGCGGTGGACGAATACCGGAGAACCGCTTGACTCGCATATTCCTGTTATACTTCCTCAAGACTGTAGGCGGCCCTTTTCGTCAGCCAGGTTGGAAATAAAAATTGACCGCCACGCACATGCATCTTTATCGTATTCGCCCGAACACTGCGGATCGGGAGATGAAGTTGCCTTCACGTGTGAAATTAACCAACCACTCCGTTTCTGTTTGCCGGAACAGCACGCGTATCCTCTGCGTGCGTGCGTGCGTGCGTTCGTGCTGCAGCAGCAGCGCGGCTAATATTTGAATGTACAAACAATATTACACACCGTCCGGTAATTCGAAAGTCGCCTTTATGTTACTGCATTTCAGGCGGCAGGTAGTCGTGTGCGGTCGCGACATGCGGCTAAGGGATTCCCTTCTACCTTGGAGGAAATAATTACAATACTTACTCTACTGACAATGAGATACAGAGAGAGAGAGAGAGAGAGAGAACGAGAGAAAAGTAGTAGCGGTTGCAGTTCTGGCAAAGCAGCAGCAGCAGCAGCAGATGACGAAAGGGTTGTTTAAAAATTCTGCGGATAACCACGAACCAACGTACGAATGTACACGGGGCTAAACTATACTTATTGGTTTTGTTCCCCGCCCCGGGTTGGTTGGTTGGTTTGCTAGTTACAATCGTGACCGGTAACACGAGCGGGCAGCCGGCCAGGCAAGCAGCAACCAGCCAGGAAGGTGAACAAGCTCCGGCGACGAGTGAACGAAGCTCCGAAGCTGTACTAATCCGTGAAACCTGCTTTCCGAGGCACAGGTGTATATGTTACTCACTCCGCGTCTTCGCCGCCTCTCCTTCTCTCTCCCTCTCTCTCTCTCTCTCTCTCTCTCTATATCTCTCTCCCTCCTTCGTCTCTTTTTTCTTCCTCTTCTTCTCCTCCTCTCCCTTTCCCACCCTTGCCTGCATCAGCCAGCCTCTCTTTCATTCCTCTTCTCATCTCCGTTTCTCTCTCTTCTCTCGTTCTGTAAGGTATGCGCATGCGGTACCTGAACGGACACACGCAATCCTACAATACGAGTCGTAAACGTTGTAGGTATACTCGCGTGTTGGCACACTGCATAAATACCCAGATATAGCGTGCATCATAGATAAATGGGGTTTATGCGGTGGACGGGATTTATATGCGTTACCCGAGCGTGTGTGTGTATTATATACGCATAATATAGTGTATGTGTACGTGTAGATGCGCGCAGTGTCAACAAAATGCAATATTGTACCGCACGTGCACTGCACACTAATCCTGAACAAGAACACATTCGTCAATGTGTATATTGACGTAAGCTAAAAATGTTGTCCTCTGTGTTAAGAAAACGAGAAGAAGAAGAAAGAAAGAAAAACGAAATGAAAAGGGTTAGAGAAAAAAGTTGATACGTGACAATTATGATTTCTCCTCGGATTTCTTTAACTTCGCGTCGTGCGCGTTGCTACATTATAGATATTCTACGTGGGATCTGTTAAAGCTAATTACAATACGAGGTTCACTATAGTAACGTTAACGTGACGAAAAATTGAAGAAGAAAAGGAACGCTATTTTGCAATTTGAAAACGACCTTGATCGAGTTGAGAATTTGAAAAAAATATGAGTATTATATTACTGATAATCTCGTAACGTTAAACCATATTTTTTTATACCTCAAAATTTCTCAAACCGTTACATTAACGCTAGAGAGTTTAACCTCATCTCAGAAACAGCGTTCACGCGTTGTTGAATAATATTTAGCGTAACGGTTATGTGTACAGCAAGAGAGAGCATTTGGGCATGAGTTTTACATTCATGCGGTTAATTCTGAACGTTTGTAACCTTCGTTAGTTCTGGCTTAAGAAATATACCCTTGGTTACGCCGCGGAGGCTGTTTAGAAAACACAGTAGGTCCCCATTGTCAAAATACGTATAACATAAGCGTAGCGGCGTATAATGGTTCGGAGGTCTGCGCCAGACAGACTCTGGAGGCGAAGGCATGCTCGCGGCGTGCGTGAGTGAGAGTGAATGCGTGGGTGGGTGAGGGTGGGTGAGGGTGGGTGGCGTGTAGCCGCGGGATGAAACTGGGACGTGCGCGGATCGCGAAGGTATCCCGATTTTGTCGGAGCGCCGAGTTTCGGGATAAAAGGATTTAACCCCCCTACCCTGGATGGAATAATAAACAAACACCGAATATAATCGCTTCTGCGCACGACTGCGCGCTAGACTCGTTTGTTTTACGGCCGACCATGATTTTTTTACCTCAAACAGGACGAATCGGTTCGAAAACACCGCGAGTCTCCCATTAATACATAATTTTATACCGCTGCTAATTACTGCAGGTATATTAATACGTCGTGTATAAATATTCTTTATAACAATCCACGCTTTCGATGGGATTTCAAATTTTTCCAACAGTTTTCTGGCAATTTCATGGGATCCTTACTGCTGCTCGTCATCGCGTATTACACGGTAGCTTTTTTGGACACGTGCATGGGTATATGTATATATGCATAACGAAATGACGGATTCGTTTATCGACCGCGGTTCCTGGTCCACAGATGTTGGCCAAATTTTGTCGAGCGATTCGTTCGAACAGCGAGTACACGGTACGGACGGTGGTGGTATCGATAATTCGTAATTGGATATTGCTTCATCGGCGCGTATGGTCAACGCCGCTGATCAGCAGAGGAGGATGTAGGTGAAAATTCGATAGCGATGATCGCTGTGTGCTGTACTCACTATACTCTATAGTATAGTCAATCGAGGTAGAGGCAATTTCCGAACGATGATTTACTCGAAAATTGGAAAAGAGAAGAAAAACGGGCAAATTTCGTGCACGCTCAGGGTCTTGTCCGTTCGATTGGAAATTTTTTTTCAAATCCGGAATTGTCCGGGGATTTTGTTTGACACGGGGATGCTAGGGAATTTTAGCAAATAACTGCAGTTTTTTTATTTTTTTTTTTTATTTTGTAATTGCACCAAATATGGTGTTTGATGGGATCTTTCAATTTTTCATTGATTTATAATGGCAATTTAAAAAATCTGCCTGTAATCCATAGAAGCCATTTTTTTCTACGTGTCGCGTTCACTCGATTATCAGTATTTATGTATCAGAGAATGAAACGATGATATCGATAAGAATTTTCAACGTGTATATGCTCAACACAAAATTTCAAATCAAAATTGCGTGACTTGACCCACAAAATTCATCCAGTCCTTGAAGCGATAAAATTTTATTTGTACATAGGTATAATACACTAGTGCGTGTTTACGTGAATCAATGAACTTTTTCTTATTCTCGCAAATTTACGTCGAGTCGAAGGTATTTGGTTCGATTTGTCTGGCACGAAGAACCTTGTTGTTTCCAATATCCAGTCATAATTCTTCGGGTCAAAGGTTTGGCTGAAATTTTTATATCCGCCGAATCGTAAGGGAGCCGTGTCAAACGCGTCGAGCAGCGGCCAGACGTCCAGACACATATATCACATCCATACCTAGGAGAGTTATACGTAACACGCAGCAGTACCTTAGACCTATCCACACCCGTGGGATATCGAGAGGAGATAAAAGTATACTAAACCAACCCATCCCGGGTTTCGCGCAAAGCCGCACTTTTATACCGCGACAAGTAGATGGGACGATTTAGCGAGGAGCCGCAATTTTCTTCGTCCTCCCTTCGATCGGGAAAAATTGCTGCGCGGGGCGGGGGTGAGGTGAGCTAGCGGCCATTCCTTGAGCGAAGCTCATATCAACGGCTCGGCTCGATTTGTGTCCGATGTCCATAGGCGATGGTCGTCGTCGTCGGGAATAATACTAATAAAACGAATAAAACGAATAAAACGAATAAAACTAATAAAACGACGAGGAAACTCGGTATAGGTGACTCGGTTGTGACGAAGAGCGCTTGGCAGGCCGGTCCTCGAGTATATGTACTACCCATAATACGGCTCATCGAGCGAAACCCCCGCGAACCTTTAGCCATCCGGAGGTTAGGTGGTAGGTAGGTGCCCATGTGATGTGTATACTTATACGCGGGACTACATTCGGAAGCCCCATTTATGCCCCAGCGGTCGGCCAATAAGCGAAGTTGGGCAAGGAAGAGAGAGAGAAAAGATGAGGAAAACTCGATATTACGTTATGGTCCGTTGGACTGCGCGGGAGGGTTTCGTACCTTCGTAGACGAAGGTGAGGGAGGGATATGCAGCCGCTCGTTGGGTCAGGTTATAGGCGAATCTTTATTCCCTTCCAACCTTCGACCGTGGATAGCTCTGCTGGCTGTAACGGCGAATCCGAGAGATCTCGAGCGGTTCAAGTACCTGGTGACTGGGGGTCAGGCCGTCTGTTCGCTTCGCGCGCCGCACGTGCTTCGTGTGTATAAACGCACACAAGGTGGCTGCGGGTCCTGAATATGTATGGCCTGCTGCAGGGGCGGAGAAGAGGAGAAGTGAAGCGAAGAAGAAGCGGAAGAGAAAAGGGTATGCATACGTATGCGTTCATATTCCACAGCTCCGATGGTGTCGTCGGTTAGGCGTCCCAATTTTCTCACTTTTCACACTCACTCTGTTTCTTTTTATGCTTCTGGAACGACGTCATTCGATCGGAGTCAATATTTTTATCTTCTCGTTTCTCTGTTTTTAGAGAAAAAAGGAAGTTATTGTAACGAACACAAATATGAAATTTTCAGTTTTCACCAGATCTCTACGGGTTGAAGTTTAGAGAATCACCTCCAATCATTGTCAGATAGATGCCTACGTGTATGTATGAATGTACGTATGTTGTCAATTTTTTTTATCCGAAGATATCTCGAGAACGAGTTACCGGATCCAATGATTTTTTTTCTCAATCGACGTGGCTTTTTTAAACATAGAATTGATTAGATTTTTGCTTTGATCAGTTTCGTACTATTTCGAGTATTTAAATAACAAGATTCCAAAAAATGAAATAAAAATGATGATATCTTGAGAATGGATGAATGCATTTCGTACGATGAAGTGTTTTGGATCGCTAACCACGAATCTAAGGTCAGATTTGCGAAATTAAAATTTTTTTTTATTCAATAAGCTGAAGAAAAAAAAAACTAAAGACATTTGGATTTTAACGAAGATTAATATACTCGTCAGTTTGTTGGGTGGCTGATCGCGAATCTGAAGACGAACTGAGAAATCCAAAATGGTGGAGAAAAATCTAAAAATATTCCTATTTTGTTAGAAATTGATAGGCGGAGGTTTTTCAGGTCCAAGATCAGACTTCCCAAATTTGTAATGGTGGATCCATTAGAGTGGTTCAAAATAAAAAAAAATCAACATATTTTCACGTAATATGATATCCGAGGGTTTTAAAATCGTGAATCACGAATTTTAATTTTTAGCCGGAAACACGTATTATACGTTATTCTTTTTTTTTCTCCAAGAACTTGTAACCTGCAGTGTAAGAAAGGGAAGTTTGAGGGTTGGCTCATGGTCCAAAGCAGTTTGGTTTACATGCAACGTCGCTAATTCTTACTCTCAAAATTCTACATCCCAACTCAAATATGTTGTAACATTAAAAATTACGCCAGTGCTATGAGATGCGAGAAAATTGTTATCGAATATCAAACGTGTACATACTGCAGCTACGTATGGAATCTTGATTTCAAGCGTAACGACGAATGCGCGGCGGTGAATGTAGAACGTTATACGAGTTATTTATTTCCGAGTCACTTTTTTCCTTGTCAAAATGAGCATCACTCTTTCTTTCACACTTTTTCCCCAAGATTAATCCCCAGCGCTCGTGTCACGTACAGCGTACACGTATATGACGTACGCTGCATCTATCCGTGCAATACGAACCCGGCAATTCTACGTCCGTACAACCTTCTCCATAGAGCACGCATATGCATAAGCGCAGCATTAGCACTACGCGTCGTTAAGCCCGAGTCCTGAAATATTATCGGACTATAAATACGTCAACGGCGCGCGACCCGAACGACGTTCGTTCGCTAGCTCGACGTATTTCTTTTTACGTTCCTCCTCCTCCTTCGTCTCCTCACTCCCCTTTTCCTCGCAGGCAGATGTTCCCCGTAAGAAAATGCAAAGTTGTGCCTGCTGGATAGGAATACAGGAAAAAGGATGAAAAGCAGAAGAGAAGAAGGATCGCTGAAAATTCGAGGAACGCGTGAATCGTCGGTAAAAGATCCGTATGCATACACGCAAGACGTTGCGTCCCACGTCCGTTATCTTGTAGAGAGAATTTTTTCTGTTCCGCGGCTTAGAGCATACACAAACACTTATCCGCTCTACACCTGTTGTTACGTGTATCGTATATCACGGTTGTCTCTAGGAAGTGATCGATTACATAGATCAACAAGAATAAGAATTTTTTTTTTGTCGCCATTGATTTTTGGTGTTTGAGAACGTAGAATTTACGAATAAAATCATGATTATGTTAGATTGGCCCTAATTTTTATATCATTATAGTATTGTAAGGAGGGGATGGTTTCTAATATAATCATAATTTTATTCGTAAATTTTACGTTCTCAAACACTAATTAATTCACGGTAAAAATCAGGGTGGAAAAAAAGTAATTTTTTTACCGAGCTGTGTAGTATTTTTTTTTTTTTTTTTTTTGAAAAACTATAGACATTGAAAAAAAATGGACTGTTTCATCTAAGTATTGCTTTTTACCGTCATATGTGAAAATGTCGATAAAATAAATAATTAGAGCCAGTTTCGAAAAACTACACTTACTTCTACGGTCATTGACGTGAAATCTTAATAAGACTACTCAAATATCACGGGCGAGAAAATCAGCGTTTATTTACACGAAAAAAAGAAAAAATCTATTGTCCTGTGAGTAATATCGTCGCGTTTTTTTATTCCTTCAGAATAAGTGAGAGGGGAAGAAAAAGAATATGATGCGAGAGAGAAATAAGGGGGAAAAAAGAAGAACGGGAAAATACTTAATTCCTGCCAAAGTATTAATAATTATTCTGGGCGTGCGTGCATCCACCATGTACTGTAGAAATTACGTGTAAACACTACACTGCTAGATATGTATATATTTCAACACACAATAGAACGGCGGGAGAGGGAGATAAGTATACAAGACGGGTAATTTTCTTGGTCAATTTAAAAGGAACGAGGCTTTTGTTCTCGCGTTTGGTTGAAATCACACGCAAATTATCGTCCTCGTCGCACTCGCCTACTGCTCATTTTCTGCTCACTAGTTTCGACCTATGTTGTAGCTGTGTTCTTTCCGCTCCTCCTGTCGAATACCTGTTGTTTCTGCCGCTGTAACTCAACCGCTGCCGCTGTATTATATTCTTTTCCACTTCTGGAACTCGAAGGTAGAAGGATGTCGTATTCGCGTAAAATTTTTATCTCCCGCAGAATTATTACAAATTGTAACAACTATAACCGATTCGTTTATGTCAGGTTGAAACTCGTGGGTGGGGGTGAAGATATAGAAAGATCACAAAATTGAAGGGCCGGAATATCGAATTTTTGAAGAAGTGAAAACTCAATTTATAGAATTTAAGAATGTTGAGAGTAGAAGTATGAAGAAGTGAAGAATAACAAGGTCAGAACGTAGGATGTTGAACTGTAGAATCGTCCGAATTCATCACTCTCCACATTTTTAAGTTTTATGAATAATATTTTCGCGTCTATGAAAATTCGGTATTCTGACCCTTTTATCAGTCGTAAATTCTAGTTTTTTTTTTTACCCTTACCCGAAACTCGCACCCATACGGAATAATAACCCTCGAAGAAACAAGTCGGGCATTTTTTCAACGGAATATCGCGTAGGTATAGGTGTGTACAGATGATGGCGATAGATAAGTCGGATGAAGCCTAGATTCGGAGATCGAGACCTAGGGATGGATGGATGGATGGATGGATGGATGGATGGGATGGTCGGTCGGTTGTTGGCCGTGCGAGTTCAGTCGAGCCTATCGCGGGCGGTTTGTTGCTTACTTTCTATCCTCGAGATCGCGCGTTCAACCGCGGATGCACCGCTGCTCGACCATCCGTCCATCCGATCCAACGTTGGTTCGTCCACCTCTGGTTGTCGTGAGAACGTTGGTGGTACATAAGGTACGCGAGCATTAGCTCTGGACCGAGGATTAAATAAAAAGCGATTTCACGATGTCTTCCGAGAAGGAGAAGTCCGAAGTTTCTTCTTTTCCCTTTATTTATTTGTTTATTGCTTTTTTTTTTTTTCTTTCAAATCAACCGAACAACGATCGGAGATATGCCGGGCACCGATGCCCGATGCAGCAGCAGCAGCAGCAGCTGTAGGAGAATTAGAAACGGAGGACCGTGGCGGAATTCGGGCATGGTTCATCGGATTTGTTATCCTAGCATGTCGCGTCTTGTATTTCCATCTGTTTCCTACGCTAGTTTATATATATATATATATATATATGTGTGTGTGTGTGTGTGTGTGTGTGTGTGTATGTATACGTAACAAATTTATGTAAGTAAATTTTATATATATTGCGTGGTATAATAACAAGAATTAGCTGAGAACTACCGAAAACCACGGATTTCAAGCGTTTTTTATATTTTAATTGTACTTACCCGATCCGTATGGCTATGATTTACGAGGCCGAAGCTAGCAGCCAGAATTATCAGCGAAACGTTTCAATGTTCATTCGGATAAGGCAGTGAAGGCCGAAAATTAAAAATTTGTGAAATACCTTGAACCCCGGATACTTTTGTAGAACGATGAGGATAAAACTGATCAACAGTTTTTCGGTTTCCAAAAAGTTTAAAACGTTTATGCTGCTAAATCTGGCTGCTAGCTTCAGCTTCATCTATGATTCGGTATGTATCTCCTTCTAGTTCTGTTTTGAACTTGCACTGTTGTTCTTATTACATTTATTCTCATCGCGTTACTTCTGTTACTCTGGTTTTTACCCCGTGTAATAATCAACGCAACGTCTGCAGGAACGGGATGAGGAAAAAGGTATAGCATCAGCAAGACGGAACAGGAAGAAACGCGTATTATAAGAGCGGGTATCTGTAAGAAAAGAAAGAGGATGAAAATGTGTGCCTCGAAAAAGTTGATCGCGGTAGAAAGAGAGGAGCGAGTTAACGCGCCGGTAATTTACAGCCACGGAGGTGTAGCAGTACTTTATATACTATAGGTATAACCCCGGTGCTGTTAAAGAGTTAGTATCGTTTCCCGATGGGTTGCAGCAGCTCGAAACCCGCCTCGAACTCACTCACTGGCAACCTCGGATAAGCCTTTGCCAGGGCTAACGGACCTGGTCGTCGGATATTAATACATAACGACGTATCCGTTCAAGAGGAGCACCGTGCCATCTAACCTCGCCTCACCCAACCTAACCTCACCTAGTCTGACCCTCTTCGATATGAGCATCTATTTACCCACCTTCTTGTACGTTAACCGATATGGGTTTTAGGGGTGCTCGGGAGGAACGCGAATTCTCCTCATCTCGTCTAGCAGCCTCTTCGCGCAGCAGATGAGCAGCTTGTTGATTTATATTCAACCATACGCGACGACGATCGTCTGACGAAGTGCGCGATTATTAAATCCGGAGATCAACTGTCGCTGGGATATGATTTGGTTATTTGTGAACTTTAGTATTGCTCGGACCGTCTGATATTTTATTTTTCGATAACACCGTGAACTTCGCAATCATGTTCTTTCGTTAATGTTGATATTTTTAAAATATAGTAGGAATGAATTTTTATAGAAGAATGCGTTTACTCGATTCCTCTTGACGCAACCATCCGATTGAATTATCGATACCACGATCTTTAAAACTTGCCATTTTACTGATTTTCATCGGAATTTGAGCAGGCCATTGTGCGTCTGTTCGGTCGAATGCAAACCCTGACGTGAACTTCCAAAACTCGCAAACGGGTTGCAATGTTATATACGCGTTATTGCTGTAGGTCTTTAATCACGAATTCCATAAATTGACTAAGCAAATTTAATTTCGGAATGGAATCGATTAGAATCGTGTTGCTGAAAAAAGAGCTCATCTTGATGAAGGATATTATTGAGTAACGAATATTGATCACTGATCAACCAACGCGTTAAATTGATATCAGTATAAATCAGAGCGTTTCTACACGAAGCTTCTTTTTCTCCACCAATAAAGTCGTTGGTATTCACTTATACTTCTATAGGTATTATTCATCGTCGGTGATCCAAGAAATTGCTATTTTGACGAACAATCATTACGTATGATCATTTTTTACGGTATTATCGTTAAATTCCTTTTTGAGCGTCGCACATCGATCTGATCAATCACGAAATTCAATTTCCTCAAGAAATTCAACAGACCGTGGTCATGACTCCTCATCACTCTGCGTATAGTCTCGAGAGGACGTCTGTGAGTTTTGACAAGTTAATTCGCGAGTGGCTCAACCGAGTCGGCGAGGTTGACGTTGAGAGGGGCGGATGAAAAATTGGCGCAAATTGGTTTGATTGACTAATGGAACTGAATTATTTGACGTGTATACTTTTCTCGCATAGCGGTAACGATGTGTATTCAGTGAATGTTGTTTAACCAATTCAAGATATGAAGATCTCTGCAGCGGCAACGATTCGTCCGAAACGTGATGATGTCGATCGGTCAAAAATCTCCTCACCTCCCTCCCTGTCTCAGCGCTTGCATGCATACGAATGCGAGTTTGATGCTCTGCAAAATGTTACCGTGCAGTTATTCGTTTTTCATTTTCCTATGTAAACTTTTCTCATTCTGAATACAAAGCAGAATAATTCAAAGTCGTTAATACGTTTTAAGCCGACTGCGTCTGTTTAAAAATTTGTACATAGACCACAAATTCAATGACGTTACACGCAGATGTATCCTGAATGTAGCAACAAATGTCGAAAGTCGTCGTTAATTTCATCGCGATCGACGTCTGAATATCATTTCGTCGTTACTGCAGATCGTTATTATTCAATTAAATATAGTTGTTTACGTATTGTTATGCGCTACCGATAAAACCATCACCCTCAATTTCTCCCCCTCTGTTTACCGGCAGGAAATGTAATTTAAACTCAATCGGGGAGAAAAGTGCGCCGCTCTCGAGTTGTATATTCTTGAATTAATCAGTCGATATTACTCTCTTCATCGCGTCATGCTTATTCTTCCCCCGAGACGTACTTTCTCTGTACCTGCCAAACATATACATTGATATCTATATCCTGTGCAGTATTGTACATACCTAGGTATGTATAAAACACCGCCACCAGCCGGTTGTCGTAATGGAGAAAATAAATGACCGAGAGCGAGTCGCACTTTTACGTCGTCGTCCTGTAAGCGATGTATTGTGCATGTACACTAACAATAAGGTGTATAAAATATGAATTGAATGCATATTTAGCGCTTAAATATCTCAAGTGGCGTGTATAACTAAAACTACTATAGTTTGTATTAGAGTTCTGTAATCTGATGGTTAAGAAAAAAAGAAAAAAAAAAACGTTAATAAATAAAATTAAAAAATACCCAACACTCGATGCTTTGCACGAATCCGATACCGTCGGCGCTTTCGCTCTGCGTGTTCAGTATACATTTCGAGCTTAAATCTGTGCCGAATAAACTAATTTGTTATATGCTTTATACGCAATCTTTCCTTGATTGTTAAATTATTCTTCAATAGTATCATACTATACATGTATAATGTTACAATTATTATGTCACGGTAAAGATGCGACAAATCGAGGAGTAACGAAAATTACATTTTCGGTTGGAAAACGAATTATTTTTATCCGAATTAATGTATTACCTAAATGGCAGTTGAAGGTAGAGAAAACTTTGATATTCCAGATGCGATTTATTCTCTTTTTCTTTCTTTTTTTTTTTTTTTTTATTCTGCGAACTTTTGGTGAAAAATTACACTTGCATCTAAAGTTCATACGAGAGAGAGATATAGGTCATAATATAATTTTAATGCAAATTCGCAGACTAGTTGCGCCATCGTGCGGCACCATGTTTTGCATCTCGCTCTTTCGTTCTCTCCCTCTCATCTTTCTACCGCGAAAAATGATAATAAAACGTTCCGCAGGAGCGATGACGACGGGATCGTAATGCCCGTTCATCCGCTCAACTTTTTAAGGGGGGGGGGGGGGGTAGACGATTTCACCGGCAACACATTTTCTAGACAAATTATCTTTTTGATTGCTCACATATACCCCCCCCCCTCACACACACACACACACAACGCTCGCGTTAAGCCAAAACTGTTTTATGCCCCGTTCAAATTTTAGGATTAAACGTGCTCGTTTTTCGTGGGGTGGGAGCGGATGGGAAATATGGGATGCGGTGGTTGGAAAGGCTAACCACCCTAGTCGGCTAAGAACGAGAGAGAACATTTATTTTGGTTAATACGCTGCGGCGGTGCGGCAAGGGCGGGTTATCAGTTTTTTTCTTGTTTTCCTCGTACAACCCGTCGCTTTCGCTTACACTCCTTTTTTTTTTTTTCTCTCCTCCTTCACTTTTCATATTTCTTCACAAAGTGCGCTACTACTTTTTTCTCTTCATCTTCATCTTCTTCTTTTTCTTCTTCTTCTACTTTATCTTCTCCTTCGTAAGACACGCGTATGTTTAGCAGAGGCCAATTTACCCTGCAGCGGTTACCCAATCGTGTCTTTTTTTTTTCATTTTTTTTTTCCTAATTTTTATTTATTTTTTATTTTTTTTTTTTTTATAACATGTCTACGTGTATTTTGGATAACACAAAATTTTTTCGGCCGCTGTCTTCTTCTTCTTCTTCTGCTTCTTCACGTATTGATAGATATTACATTGCACAGACTCAGAAGGTAATATCATATAGGGAAATTTTGAGAGAAAAGTGTCAGGCTGAAGTTAGTAACTTTTAATTTTACCTCGTGGAAAATTATCGTCATAAGCTACATAATATTTCACACACGTTACGTGTGCGCAGAGGTACAGGATAACGAAATTAACAATTAGATAATTTATGTGATATATATTACGACATGCCCGCTAATGAAATAATGAAAATATTATATCTTCATTTAACGGATGTTTGAAGGTATTCTATCTGCATGCTCGTGGAAATCCCTGAAACACATATGACGTATAAATTCAGTTATACTAATTGACCAACACCTCTCGAGTGCAACATTCGAATTATTTTGCGTAACATATTTCGCGTGATATCTGTATTCGTATATTATATTTTATTCGCGCGATTTGTACCCCGAATAGATTCGAATCGTTGCTGCAGCAGGCTGGGCATAAATACAAATGATTGCTAATGAAATATAGCAGCACTTATAACCACGGTATCGGTATCGAATGAAACAAATTACTTACAGGGTGTAATTTTTCCATGCAACATATAATATCATTATTATTCATCTTTGTGCCTCCTTATTGCGGATTTCCACAACTTGTAGGTACATTCACTTATGTCACGGCAGGGCGAGTTTTCTGCTCCTTAATTTTTTTAAACTTTTCCTTTTTACCGTGGTTTTATTATTTCCCTCTTTTCATAGATCCGTGACAGCAAAGAATCACAATTGCTTACAATAAGATTCGGGGCAGCTTTCTTTCATCTGCCAGCCTGTCCGTTGGTCCGTGGAGTTCGATTTCTCTGTCTTGGGTTTTCTTTTTTCTTTTTCCAACTTCTATTCTCTTCATTTCCCTTTCCTCCTCTTTCTCTCCTCTCCTCTCCTCTTCTCGCTTAGCGAGCAGACCTTTTATCCGTTTTTTCCGCCTTTTTTGTTTGTTTTGGCTGCTGGAAGCCTTTGGAGTGATGGGAAAATTTTAACCAATTTGTTATATCGACGGGCCAAGGCATGCGGTGAACACCTAGAGTGGTAATATTAAACTGTCAAAAAATTGCTTAGGCGTTTTTAAAACAACGCGAAAGGTACCGAAGGAGGGGAAGAGCGCGTTGCTTGACGACAAAAACCATCGTTTCATCCTCTATCGGGGGCAATTAATTTAAAATCCGAACATACTCGGCAGGAATCAGAGCTATACATGTAGTACATGCGAGTATATGCCGCCCGATTAATTTTCACGACGTGTTTTCCTAATTATCTCGCAAATTCTACCTATATGTGTTACGCTTTTTCCGCGTGCATGCAGCTGTACATAGCTTGCGGATTTATCTATGCACGCGCATTTTCGTTGCACCAATGTTTAATATCTATTTTTATATGCATCACGCGTTGAAATTTCATCGCAAAATGCCAAGCTCTGTGCACACATATGTGTACCTATTACAAAGAGAGTGTTTTTTTAACATCATTTCCTTTTGGCTCGCTTATTTTGAGCCCTCTACAGTACGTCATGCCGCATTCTTCTGTGTCTCGTTAACGAACCTGCCGCCCGCTTTACGTACCGTCCATACGTCGTTTTCAATTTCCGATTTTGAACCTCTGACCCTGTCGCGCGTGCAACAATCCTCTGTGTGACTTCACAATATTCCATTCGGAATTTTCCGCTCTTTTGTTTCTTTCTTACCCCTTTATCTCTCATTGTTTATACGAGCTTTCAATCTCTGTTTCGAACAGACCGTCAGGTTTCAATGGCCTGCATTCAGTGATCGCAGTATGCGTGTACGTGTGACGCGTATCATTGACATCGAACCAATACGTGACCGAGTGCGTGTACATCTGCATTAAACGTACGTTAAATGTGGAAAAATTAGATTGGCCAATGTAAAAAATCGAATCAGTAAATACCTGCCGGTATTTGTTTATTTTTGATTTAAGAAAAAAAAAAATAAATAATTTTGATTTGCTTTCTTTTCTACAATAACAAAGATGCAAACGACAAGTGGAAAAGTTTTATATTTTCGTCGTTATTGGCCGTGCGTAAAAATCGACATTCTGTCGAATTCAATGTTTTACATACGTTACCTGTACCCACGTATATTATTCCGCAAATAATTTTCAGCATAGGCAACTAATCACGGTGCGGTTTAAAGGCTGAAAACGAAATTAGCTTTGGTACGTCGTCACGACCTACACAAGTCCCGGTAGATGTTTGACAGTGCGCTTTTTATCTGTCTTTAGCCACTTAATGGATAAACGCAACGCACGTACAACATGGTTGCAAAGAAAAAGTTTATCTAGCATAAAAAATTTGATACGCATACCTACCTCGGTGAAAATAAGGCAAAAAATATTGAGTGACCAATCGCGGCGATTTGATATGGATAAGCGGTTCACTTGATTTCTCATTCTTGTTCCTGTGCTGTTTGCTGTCCTGAGAATCGGCAGCTGACTATCCGTCTCAAGGGCTCAAGCGCGGTAATGCTTCTAATACCTCTTTCAACGCTAAATAAGCTGGGAAACTACATTTTTTTTTGCCCTTTAAATCTTTGCTCCATTTCGCGGAAACTTGTTTAAGGTTCGTACGTACAGGGAAAACCTGAAAAACCGGGAAAACGAGGGAAATTTTTTACAGCAGGGAAAAGTCAAGGAATTTTGACTCTGTCGAAGAAATAAACCCGCTCTTGTACAAAGTATTCGTTCTTGAGAAAAAAAAACGTTGTACACTTTAAAATTTTGTTTCACCGCACCACGTCATACATTCTATGACGTATATTACTTAATACCAAACTTTCCTTCGTTTTTTTCTTACGGAAAATCTGCTTTTGTAAATTGATATTCAGATATTAGTATTAACGTGTAAAAAAGATTGTCATTATTGAGCGGCATATTTCTAGTAAGTTTACTGGGAAAAATCCCATAATATTTTCAGGCTGTTATACTTGGAAAAGTCAGCAAATTTCAAATTCCAAAAAGCGTGCGAAACTCTATTATCTTTTTATACCCGATCATAATTCGGTTGTAACTTGAAGTAGGAGGAAAAGAAAATGTAAACGTAAGACTGTACTTATGACGCAAACTTAACAATTAACGATTTTATACGCTTGCCAAAGTATAGAAACAATGTTTCTGTGCGTAAACTTCACTCGATTAACACCATCGCAGGTGTATAGAAACAAATGATTAGGGTTACGTAAACGGAGTGTTCTCCAGTTCATCATTGATGTTTACAACGTGACTTAATTTCGGCTAACTTTGTACGGTAATTAGGCAATTGACCTCGACATTACTACGGCTGGTGGTGTTGTAATTCCCTGACAGAATTACTACGTGCGTTAAGGCAGGTTATTCGTATTGTACCTACGTTGTTTTATTACGTCGGTGAGGGGTTGAGGAAAGTGCGGGGTCGGTGGGAGGGGGGGGGGGGGGGGGGGGAGCGAAGGTGTGGTCGAAAAGTTTGAATTACCCTGCGGTACTAACAGGGGAACTTGTAATACGTGTTAGGAAAATGTCTTCCTGTCTTATATTTCTGCGGGTCATAATTTTCTTCCCTCCTCCTCGTGTGGTAGTCCTCGTTTTCTTACGTAACCTGTTTCGTTATAACGACCTTCCTAACGCTTATTTCTAAACACTTTTTTTTTTCTCTCCCTCCCCTTACCGGCAACGAAACTAGGTTACAGCGACCTTTTTATTTTCCCGATTATTACGTTTCATTACCCTCGTATATAGATAAATCTGGAGCATCGGATACCGGTCTGAACTATAACTTTGTCGCAGCCCCTCGCGACACACTGATTTCTCGTCTGTACTTACATTACAAATATGCGCTCAACAGTGTGACAAAACCATTGTTGAAACGATCTGTGCTTCTATTCTTATTACAGCAGAAAAAATTTTTTGTCCTCCAATGCGAGCGATTCAGTTATACGTACAAGTTATCTTATATTTAACGATTTGGGGGGAGGTTAAATCCGTGAAATAATTAAACTTGCGTTGTGGCTGGTATTCAGGTTGTCTCGTACGTTTCCTCGTAGTATATTTCCTCGTTAATTAATCCTCCAGGGTTAATCCGCCGTTCCGGATATCGTATCTTCACTTAATTAACGCCCCGGGTTCGTTATGGTAATATTTTCGTTCTAATCGAACCGTCAGCGCCGCGCGGCTCCCTTATTCGATCTGTTCAGGGTGCCTAGGTTTTCCTTTTAATGTCCCTTTTGCGGCAAGCTCTTATACGCGTGGTCTCCGATCGATCGGTCCGCACTATTATTCCCGATGTATCAACCGACATGCGTTTGTATGCGTTGGTCGAGAGCGGAGAGCACTCCAGACGCTCCAGCTTCATTACAGATTGTGGCCCTTCGCAAACGCAAACCGCGCCCCGGCTGACAAAGCTCTCCTCGAAATTTTTTGAATTTCGGTCCGATCATTTATCTTGGTAATCTCGTCGTACTTTTATTACGGAGATCGTAATATATATATATATATATATATATATATATATATACATATCTGTATGTATATCTACTATACGCAGCGTCTGCCTGTGAGCTGTGAGGCCCTGTCCTATATATCGGACCCTTTTCACATTTAACGCTTTTCCCCTGAATATCTGTTATATACGCATTGCGGATGAGAGAAGAGCAGAGCACCTTCGACAAGAAATAAAAAGACGCTGTACCCACCCCGCGTCCGCAAATAAGCAGCTTTGCATGACGTCTCGGTATACGAGGGAGAAAAATATCGTACGATCTTTCGGGTGAAAATTTTTTCGTTATCTCTTCAATAAACTATGCTAATAAAAAAAGAATTAAATTAACCCTTGAGTTGCAAATCGGGGTCAAAGTGTGACCCCACGGCATCTTAAACATTAAATTCCGTACGAAAAACATCCAAAACAATCTTATTTGATCCGAGGTAAATAATAAAATATCGTGAAAATCATTAATTCATTCTTTTTTCCAAAAATTTTAACCTTGCTCGCTCAATTAAATAACTTTTTTCGAATATCTGTGTCTTCGGAGTTACTATGTCAATTTTCAGCTCAAAATGTTGAAAATTCATATCGCTAGAGATACCTAATTTGCCTTGATATATATTAATTAGAGAGTATCCCAGGATTTTTTCAAGTTATTCGAATCGACATCTCCGTTTCTACGCAATGGTTTTTGATGTGGAACCTCCAATGACCCTGGTTGTGACACCAGTGTTACACGCAGGAGTCGTGCAGCGTATAAGGGTTAAATAAAGTTTCCTCTCTTTCAGATCGCCTAACTATAACAATATAAATCGGCTTGTTTTTTTTTACTAAAAATAAAACGTCGAATTTAAACATCTTGCTGTAGGATTAATTCGCAGTTTCCGTACCGTCCTTGCATTTCCTACTTGTTTTTAATTTTTATAGAAATTCTCGAATAGCAACACTGTTTCGGGTATAATTTCAAGAGGAACAGCAGCAGTATATCTAGATATTAACGTACTTGGCAATTCGCGGTTATATATACCTCGCAGACAATTTCGAGCGACACCGCTCCGCGAATACGTTTAGTAGAAAACAGTCCGTTGCGGGTCTTACAATTAGAAGGCGCGAACGATCTATTTTCAGCCGGAGTGCCAGACGCTCGTACGTCGGACAGGTGGAGTTGTGAATGGGATGCGTGACGGGGTGGCTGCCGGTGATGCTCGGTGTATTACATATACAGGCATACCCATGTATATACGGAGGTAGACGAATGCGCATGCATGTATGTGGTTTAGAATCGATAGGCAAAGAAGGAAAGCATGGCGTGTAATTCGCATTACGGAAGCCGAGGAAGGAGATTTACCCGCTGTGCAAAATTTTTTATAATAAAAAAAATAAAAAAAAACAAAAAAAACAACTATATACATGTATGTAAATATAAAAATTTCTTTCTATAATACAACATCATTTGCCGAAGGTCATGCGCGAGATCCTGCAGTAAGTAACCACCTGAGTCGTGCCTCGGGTTAGGTTCTAACAGAGTCATCAAAATTCGTAGACTGTTTGCCTCGAGGTTTTGATATTAGGTACGAGAATGTGATACAAGGCATGGGGTGTATGCCTTACCTATACCTATGTACGCGTACATGGTCTTCATGCTTTTTCCAATCTCCCTTCTTATATATTATACCTATCCACTCTCGCCCGGTAGAATTTTTCACGTTTCTTCCAACCCAGCGTTGCTGTGCAGGATTCGCTAACTCGATAATTTTAAATTCATGGGTAAATTGCGATGCGGTATTTGCACTGTAATACATACGCTGTGGTTTTTGGTAATCTTGTCGATCGACGGAGAAATTTCTCGTTTATACAGAGGGAATGTGGGAAAAGTATATGCATACGGTGGAGTTATTTTTATGCGAGTTTAACCGTAATTTTATTATTGTTTTTAACTGAAAATACAAGTGATTACGAATTGCGCACATTTGAACACTGTTTGGTGGTTGCATTTTTAATTCTAAACTTGACATTTTGAACCGGCAAGTTTTTAGAGAAACCGTAGATAAACATTGTAGAATAATTGCAATTCTGATTATCCGGTGTTGCAAATGAAGAAGAAAAATGAGATAAGATGATGGGAAAGTTGTCAAGTTTTTTTTTTTGTTTTTTCATCTACTAGATGTTACGCGTTCGCTATCGTTGAGATTCTGAACAATAAACCTGCGATCGTTGATCTATGAATCATTTTCGTATGAAAAGAAAACCAGCAAAACTATATGTATATATATATATATTTATATATAGAAAATATTAGAGGGGTAACGGAAAGGCTAAGAAATTGCCTCACACATACATAGGTATGTAATATATGTTCCATCTATTATACCACGGGGTATACATTGTGTAACAAAAATGGAAACAAATGGAAGAATAGCGGTGTCTGACAGGAGGGTTAAAGAGGGGGAAAAAAGAAAACCGATGGATACGGTATAATATAAGATTGATCAAGTGAGGTATAATGAGGCTAATATCCTCGCCGCCTTGCCAAATCCATTATTCGTATCGGTGAGGCTCCTCTTCTTGGGTTATTTATCGACTAGCCGGCGTAAAGGAAATTCACCATCCCGAGCTGACGATTTTCCATTGTGTTTTCCTATCATAGCGTGCAAGGCTGGGATTAACGTCGAGTCACACATGTAGGTATGCGCGTATCTCGAAGAGAATCAAATGTAAGGGGAAAGAGAGAGAGAGACAGTGACGTCTGGCATGGGAGAATCCGATCCTCGCCAAAACTAGACTACTCGTCTTTTAACCTCTTCCGGTTTTCATACGTTGTAGATCTGATACTCGCAGAGCGGGATTTTATCCCGGAAAATATGAGAGAGAGCTGCTGGCGGATGATCTCTGCCGTGTCGCTGTGCGTGTCTTCTTGGCGTCTGCTTTACGCCAGACTGTTATTCGTCTGTTGTTCTCTTCCAGAGTCTGACGGTGAGCTGTGCACGGTTCCTCATCGCCTGCCATGCCCCGTTCACGATTGCTAGATGGGAAAATTGGCTCCGTTCCAGAGGGAATAAAAACAGCCTATAGAAACTAACGTGTCGTCGAGGAGGTATACCCGGTGCTCCCCGGTCAGCGCAACGCGCGAGATAAAATGATCACCAAACCCATTCTAGAAATAGTACCCATGTCCCGCTGTAAGCTATAATACTCGGCGGTACTGGAATACCCAGACTTGCGGGCCATTCAGTTTCTGATCGCTAATTTAACGTCGTCCCCGCTTCCCGTGCTTCTTACGCGATCCGTTCCTCGTGCTCGTTCTACTCGTTTTTCGCTTTCGTACTACTTCTCTTTTACTTCTTGCGTGTGTGTATTTTTTTGTTTTTTTAATTTTTTTTTGTCTTACCCACTCTTTTATCCGCGCCCGTTCCGTCTCTGCAACGTCGACGCGAAAGAACCCCGTTGGCGTATACATCGTTACACTAACAGAAATACAATATGGCGATATTTCAAATGAAAGCTCGTATAATTAAGTCACGCTTTATACAACCGCGTGATGTTTTCGTAGACGTTAATTAATTGTAAGTCGCGTTCGGTGAATTTTTCGTACTCTTATATGTGAGTAATATTTAGCCGAATATCGGTCCAAATCAAACTGAAGTAAATTTATACTTTGACCGATGAATGTTTGATCGACTCAATAATTCTCTCAGCACCGATGATTGAAATTTCATTTTTTTTTTCTTCTTCTTTTGTTTCGATCTACTGTAAATTTTCATTGCAGTCAATTGAGTTTCAATGAAATCGATGAAAACTCATTGTGCTGGATGAGAAAGAAAAATTACCGATTCAAAGAAGGAAACTGTATATTCGGAGGGTGCGGGTGACCCTGTATTATACTTACCGGTTTTTAAATTCTCATCGGTTAACAAAAACGATTAATTGACTCAATTGCAAATTCATTGAATTAAATAAATTTACTGCATTCCATTAAAGCGCATACCTCGTACATCGAGTAAAATGAGTCACTTGGGAATTTGTTTCCTCACAGCGTGGAACGATTATTATGACATCTGTACTTGCAGCGGATCAAGCCAACCGAGGACGAAAATTCTAAACCGAATGAAAATATTTCGTACGAGATCGACGAGTTCTTTTTTTAGTATGCATATACATATGGGGCATTCTATGCCTACACGACCAGGTTCTAATATTCATATTTTTTATTTTTCCCGACATTTTTGTCGGTGCAGTTTCAGAGGATCTCAAAATCGTCTGAATTAATTGTTTTACGTGCTGCAAAAAAATCGTTTTAAAAGCAAAGACTGTCGAAAGTCCTGGAATAACATCTTCGTGGTTAATCTTGAAAACAAAAAAATACCAAAAATGCAGCATTTTATTCTGATCATTTTCGCACAAGACCTATGATGGTAAATGATGTCCTTCTGGGTGTTAAGATACTTGAAAAAACATTTCATACGACGAAAGTGTGGAAAATTTTCATTTTTCTCTTACGTAGAGAGATGTACTTTTTTCTCTTGTTTTGGGGGGAATTTTAAAAGAATTTTCGCTGATCGAAGAACATTTGTAGTTTAATTTTTCACAATGAATATAAATAAACACCATTTTTCCACGTTTAGATCGAATATAAAATATTTCGAGTGCCTAGACACTTTGGAATGAGATCATTTTCGAAATAAAACGCAGTATTACGGTATGTTTTTTCCTGCAGATTTCACATTTAGAACGTTTTTTCACGACCTTCGACAATCGTTGCTCTTTTGCGACCTGTTCGAAGAATGTATAAAACTTAACATAGATATTGTTGACATCCTATTAAACCGACGAAAATTTCGGAAAAAAACAAAATACATGAGGGTCTCGATTTGGTTGAGTTGACATGGAATACCTCATACGTATAGGCATACATTATACATGCATAAAATAGTTCGACGTTCCTTTTTTCGACAATTGTGTGCCTTTAGCTTCTGATCGTTGATATTCCTTCAAGCTGGGCGGAGTCGGATATATTCCCTGCGTGTATACAGGACCGTAAAAGTTTGCCAGGGCAAGTTTCCTACGGCAAGGAGAGTAATAGTATATACCCCGAGGGTTTTTTCCCCTTTTTTTCACCCCGCTGTAACCTGGAACTGGAATTCGTATATCTATTTGACAACGAGTGGGCGACGCCTCCTCGTCGCGAGTCAGGGGTGTTGTAGTAAAGCGAACTGTGTCGAAAACTCGCGACGAGGAGAATTGTTGCACGGCAGTGTGTGCATGTGTACACATCGAGAACTCGTATAGTGCTAGAGTGTGGGAGGACGAGGACGAGGACGAGGACGAGGACGCGCCGTGGTACGTACACGAGCGTGGAGTCCGTGTCTGGTGAAAAAATATAGCTTGACAACACTTGAGCAAAGTTTTCTTTCAATTTATATGGCGCCCGAGAAGCCGGAACCCTTGTGCGCGTCCTTTCGCGTTCTCTCCTCCCTTTCTTCCTTCCTACTTCCGAATTCGGGGCTGACCCGTCTTCGTGAAAAAGCAAGATGGCATTTACTCGTGTTTGGCCGCTACCCTTGCTCCTTTTACACCTCGCGAGAGAGCGAGATTGAGAGAGGGAGAGAGGGAGAGAGGGCTCGTGTCCTCGGGTCCTCCTCTCCATCCCCCCGGCCAAGTCGTTGGTACAATACCGGATATGTGCCGCGGGGGTCTTCGGTACGGTCTGTCGGTTATACCAGGGCTCGCGAACTCGCGGCCTGCGGGCGACGTGGATACTCTGGAGATCACAAAGAGAAATGTGAAGTAACAAGGGGAAAAATGAAAAAGGTGAGCCTGAGGAGGAGCCGCAAAGAGGAAGATGGAAGGAGCGCGACGAGGTCTTACGAAGACAGTGGAAAACGAGACGGAGGGACGAGGAATAGCGAAGGAGAGGAGCGAGGGACGGATAAGGGGGAGAAGAAGCCCGTCGGAGCTGGGCCGAGGAAGAAGGCTGGTGTGGCTGCCTCTTGGAGTGGCTTTGGATATGTGCTCGCGCTGCCAGAGAGGAAAGGTGAAGTGGAAAGGAAGGAGAGAGAGGCTTCGAAACCTCTTGTGGAGCCAACAAGCTCGGCATCCAGGCAGAGCGGTGCAACTGTTGACAGCCGAGTTTAGTTGTGAGGTTTTCACAGGAACGCTGGATAGGTATACTCGCTACCTCTAGGCGCGGTAATCGGGATTTTTATATTACATTATATTTAATTGGATTCTTCAGAGCCGTTGCACTGTAGTTCTGTAACGCCTTGCCGGCACCTTCCTCCGGTTCTCTCGAGGGACCGCGCCGCCGTATTCTTACGGTCGTTACCTTTTCTATTTAGCCAACTTGAAGTGGTAACGAAGAAGCGATTTCCTCCGAATGTTAACCACGGACGTAGTTTATACACCTATGTGCGCCGGGGTTAAAGTTCCGAATTTGAAAAGTTTCGAAAGCTTCTAATTACGAATTATTTGGTGGCGAAACTTGAAGTAAAGAAAAGAAACTTTTACGATATAACAAAGTTTCGAATGGTCGGAGGCTCAAAATTCCGAAAATCCAAGTTTCGAGAGAGTAGAATTTGAAAAGTTGAAATATACTCACAAAAAATCAGAAAAATCGAAAATGAGAATGACCAGGATTCCGAACGTAAAAATATCGCAAATCCAAAACAAAGAAGGATCGAAGCCATGCAATTTCCACCAAGTCAGAAATTCACAGAACTTTTTTTCAATTTTCTCATATACGCACTTTTGGGACTTTGACTTGTCCGAGTTATGCCCTTTCGGCATTTCGTCCTTTCGGAACTTTGATGTTTTGTCAAATTTTGATTTCTTTATTTCAAGTTTCGTCACGAAAAAATTCGCAATCTGGCACTTTCGGAAGTTTTCAAATTCGGAATTTCAGACCCGCCCCACGTATATCTATACACAGGTTTTGCCTCGAGATCACGTCTCTCGCGTAGAAACGTGCCGCGTTTGCTTCATCGTCCTCGTACTTCTCGTGATATTCATTTTCCCTCCTCCTCTCGCCTTGTTATACAACGCAGGAACCTCAAATCCGCTAGGACCATACTCTACGCGGATTTTAG
Organism: Neodiprion fabricii; assembly: GCF_021155785.1. Lineage (NCBI taxonomy): Eukaryota > Metazoa > Arthropoda > Insecta > Hymenoptera > Diprionidae > Neodiprion > Neodiprion fabricii. Next base: position 28,386,814 of record NC_060239.1, read on the forward strand.
GTGGGTGCCTGTCCTCTGAAATCATCATCATACATCATATCATCATACCATATCATACATCATATCATCATACGTAGTATTAAAGTTCGAAATCAAAGTTTGGATGTTCGGATGCTTAGAAAGTGACGTCGCCCAAAATTTTTTTTGCTCTGACGTCATCGATCTATAGTAATCGTCGACGATGAAACTCAGCTAGCCGAATTCCTCAGTCTGGAAACAACCGCGCAGTAGAGCGGACGTATGAGAATCGCGCTCCGCAGATTTCGAGTACCGGGTTCTCTATCCCGTTCCGGATGCGCTTCCTCGTGCAACTCGACTTCCAGGACAAGCGCTCCGTGGTTTCTGCGCTCCAGGTGCGCTACCTGGTGAAACTCGACTTCAGGAACAAGCGCTCCGTAGTTCTGGCTGTCCAGGTCTTTGATCTAGTGACTTTTGACCTTCAGGACTAATTTTCCGTAGTTCTGGCTGTCCAGGTCCTCCACCTGGTGGATTTTGACATCCAGAAAAAGCGCTTCGTAGTTTTGGCTGACCAGGTCCTTTACCTCGTGGATTTCAAACTCCAGGACTAGCGCTTCCTAGTTACTACACTCGAGCTCCGCTACTTGATGAAATTCGACTTCACGGACTAGCGGACTGACATTTATTACCCATTGAACAATCCTCAAGCATCGAGGGCGTGAGGTATCTGGTAAATCTCGTATCATCTGGTAAAACACTGACAACGAATAAGCGAGCGCACGAGCACAAGAACCAGCTACACTAGTCATCCGACCCCTAGCGAGTTTCAGCGAGCGAGTGTTTTAAAGCTAGCGAAAAGTCATCTCTCCTCCTCGTGCACGGAGAGTTTAGCCGAGCCGAGCTCAGTCGAGCTGAGCCAAGCTGCTGAAGAGTACAGGGATCGCGAAAGCGATCTTCCATTAAATTCGTGATAACCTCGGTCGATAACGCCCAGAAACTCGCCCCTTGCTTGCTGCAGGCTTCGGCCGCCGCGTAACCAAGCGATTAATAGGCCGAGGGGGGTTTGTCCTTGGAAAAGGATACCTATCCTACGCACACACCGCCGTCCCTTCGCAAAGAAGATAGGCGATAGATATTCGTCAGTGAAACCAGAGAAGACCGTCTTCTTCCAGGAGCTCTGCTTCCAGGGACTCTGTGGGACCACGACTGCGTTCGCCGCTCGTTCTAGCGACTCGATATTTCGAAAAACAAAAAGATCTCAACCATGAGGGAGAACGAAGGGGGAATTTCACCGTGTCCTTTGCCCCGCGCTGAGCCAGCCTTCGGGTACTTTGGGACTCCGAATCCTGGTCCGACTTTATACCTGTGATACTAACTTCGTTCGTTCGTTCGTGTAACGTCGAACAGCTTCGAACGTCGACGTCGACGACGAACGGACTTTTATTCAGGGTTAAACCGTGCGCCCGGACGACACGAGGACCGAAACATCCTCGCAATAAGTTATCGCGGCATTCGCTCTTAGTGACAGGATGAAGGATGACGCTGGTGCCACGCCGAGGCGTTTCTTTTAGTTTTATCTTTTTTCATTCTTTTTATTTTTTCCTATCTTCTTTCGTGTCGCTGTTTCTCTTCTTCGTCTTCTTCTTCTTTATACCTGAAGACCGCCGTTGTTGTCTTCTACAGATAAAGTCGAAATGAATATCTTTCCCTATCTTTATCGGCCTCTTTCGCACGGTCTCTTTGCCTCTTTACTTATATATACATATATATATATATTATTGTTATTATACCCCAAAACGTTAAAGATTTCACCTCACGTTTTCCTTATGTACCGAATCCGAAAAATCACACTGAAATTGACCGCTGACCCAAAAACTAGGTCTCCAACTTCTCCTCTTTCCTCGCTAGTAGAGTTTTTTCTCTCTCTCCGTCGTCGCGATGCGACTGCTGTACGTATACCTCTTTCTGCTTACCTAAGCCGGACCCGGATTTAATCTACCATCTTTAAGAGGCGTGCATGCCGGCATTGTGTCGCCGTTTCTCTCGCTCTGTGTGTGTTTACGTATCCGTGTGTATAGACACTCACGGTAAACAACGGTACACGACTTCACGTCTCAGAAGTTACAAAACCGCATCGCGGGCTCGCACTGGAACGTCTTTCGTTATAGTTTCCGTCAACGTCCGCGGATCCTCTCCTGCCTCTCCCCCGATATCATCGCCGTCTGCAGCAAGCAACAGGCCCGTGATACTTACAGTCCGAGCAAGTTAACAAATGATCAGAACCAGTTTCTTACCTGTTATAACGTGTTACGTGTATACCTAACTCGTTTCCTAGATAAAAGATTGTCACGATGTTTCATATCATCTTGCGTATTTCAGGTACTCTCTTTTTCCTTTTATTTTCAAACCCCCTGAAGCCGTATAGTGCGATCGCCGTTACAGGTATACCTTTAGCCAAAGAAAGAAAGAAGTAAAAAACAACACTCCCACGTCGCAAGTGGATATAACCGTACACCGGGTACATTCTTTTAATTAATCGCCGTCATATCTGATTAGGGAATAAGTGACTTTCGGTGTTGAAGTTTGCCCGATTTCCGTGCACAGCCATGAAACGGCATGGACTTACGTCGAGAAATCGATCGCTACGGATGTTCGGAGTTTGTCGTTTTTGTTACGGTAAAGTTATATTTTTTCTTCTTCTTTTTATTTTATTTATTTATTTATTTATTTTTTTTGTCATACTTTTCCCTTACCACTTGTCGAGAAAAATGATTTTCGAACAGATTCTCGAAGACTTTTGTTTCGTAATCACGTATCTATAATAAGAGAACCCGCGTATAATATATACTTAAACCTACTTGAAACTTTTTCCCACCGCATTTTCTAATTCAAATTTAAAGTTGAAAAATGTTATCTCAACTTTCCTACAACTCCCGGGAACCCTCGGTATAAGCGTACGCGACTTCTCGCCTACCGTTTGACTCCCGCGAGCGGAAGGATATACAGTGGGAATTCAAATTTGTCGAAGTTTGAAAGGTACGTGTACGTATATATATATACAGGCAGAAGCAGAGAGGCAGGCAGCGGTAGCGCCGCATCTGGCACCGTCTAAATTAATGTCTCCGCCCTCTGCGGTTTTTCATTACTTTATCTCTTCCTCCCTCTCCCTCCAACTCTTGTCTCTCTCTATTTCGTCGAGGCAATGTACCGTATAACAAAATGGGGGAGCATAATGTTGCGCGAAAGCCTGAAACCCTTCGAGACATTGAAACAATTTACGGAAATGACTGTACTTGGACAGGCTGCCGCCACCACGAGTGCCTCCATTCTCCAGGGTCGTTTAAATATTTGGGAAGTATTTTTTTTTTTGTTGTTATTTTCTCCCTTTTCATCTTCTCTTTTTTTCGATTGTTGCTTCGCATTGCGATTTTTATTCTAGATTTTCCGCCTCTTGCAGACACGTGTCATTCTGCTTTTGAGAGGAGCAGGTACACGTCTCTTATTTCATCCCTCAGAATTATCCTCATTCCTTCTTTTTATTCTCGCCAATCGGTGTAACTTAGCCGCTGCTCGTCAACGTTAAAGTAAAATATGGGGCACGAGATTACACAACTTTAATGACACGATGGCCCATTTTAAGGCTTCGGATATACCGATAGCCTCAGGGTTACGATGGGTGGCAGCTCAGGAGAGGGATTACCTCCTTATTTTTCACGTAATTCAAAACTTCTCTCTTTCTCTCTTTTCTTTTCATTTTTACACTCACTTTTCTCCCTCTGTTCTCTTCAATATTTCATTCCTTTATTTTTTTTCCTGAAATATATATATATATATATGTGTGTGTGTGTGTATGTATTGTATATATATATATATATATACGAGCGCGCACACACACACACACACACACTGTGTATATAAAGTAGAGACAGACGTTTATCGTAAAATTTACGTTCTGTTGAGCTTCAAGACCTTCGCCCCCACTTTTCTACAACGTCTTACGTTATATATAAACGCTGAGTCTAAAGTGCCACCTACTATAATACCTTTCGCAGCGTTATTCAATTTTTCGATAAAAAAAGAAAGTGGAAAGAAAAAAAAAAAATCGAAAAAGGAGAAAAAAAGGTGCGACTCGATGTGAGCTGGGTGCAGTAAGTTAAGAGTAAAAAAATATGGAACGGCGACGATGTAGATACTTTACACTTTTACACCAGCCATTAGGTATATACATATATGTATAGTACATATGTGTATGTACACACGTATGAACGGCGGCAGAATGGCTGGAGGAAAGATGCGCTGCGTTTTAAAGCTGCCATGCATGCAGGTGACATTTCTCTAGAAATTGAGTATAACGAAATTAATGTATAATGCATTAGTACCTGTAACGATTCGAGCCGTTTTTATACTAATTCTCGGTTTCTTGGTTTTTTATTTTTATTTTTTTTTATTTTTTATTCTTCCATCGAATAAATATATCGCGTACACGGACCGTGACCGTCGATGATTAATGGGGAATTTTTGAATTTTCGACAGCGTGGCGATACGAGTCGGCGTGTTGTGAAAACTTTCCCGTGAACAATCATAAATTATACCGGATTTTAAGCGGCGAGGAAACACTTATATTATGCTGTACTATTTCCAACAGAATTTCACTCTCAACCGAGTATCAAGACAAACAATTGAGGTTCTCGTTGAAAAGCTAATAGATAAAAAAAAAAAAAATTATAACACATTAACGAGAAGTTGGGATATTCCATGTTGAAAAGTTGAATGAAATTTTCAATCGCTTTTTTTTTACACTTTATAGCGTATAGCAGGGAAAAAGATCCAATCTTCGAACAGGTCGAGTTTTAATTGAAATTTCAATATTCGTTCCTTTGAGCGTTCCTCACTGATGTATATATACCTCGCAGGCTCCTCACATTCATTTACATGTTATCAAAATATCGGGAATCATTTCGTCATTATACTTTTTAAGTTTCCCAGCGTCAAGCCTCAACTTTTTCTTACGTCACGGTATGATAATTTTTATACATTTTTTTTCTCCCTCTTTTATTCTCTAGTACAACGATAAATCTGGCATCTCGCGTTAATGATTTATCGCCAATGGTTACAGTTTTCTCGAATACTGCACGTGCTTCGAATACCGAGTTCTACACACCGGAACGAATTTGGTGAGTCGAAAAGCCCACCAATCATTTGGGGTTTCTGTGTTATACTCTTTTGTTTTTCGTTACCCATCGTCCCGAAGTTTTAGGATATAAAGTCTCAGTTAGAAAAACTCTCGACTGAATTTTTTCCCTCGCCCTTTAGGTTGAGAAAAACACAACGCCTACCCCCACACGCCTCGGTTACCGCACGAAGTGTAGTATATACGATGGTGGAAAGCGTTACACCTTTTTTTTCCCCATTTAAACTCCCCTTCTCCGGTTATACGAGTATCTTTGGCACATATACGTATACATACGGTTAAAACGATCGTCAACCGCGCAGCTATTACCACCCAGAGTGACTACGGTATGTGAATTCAGGCGATACTTTTACAGGATACGGTACCCTCGGCGTCGCGTGTAACGTCACATCATACATGGGGGGAAATGTATACGTATTTGAAATCTCACATAACTCGGGAGTGCCTGCGAGGGTCGTTATGCTTGCAACCGGTACAGATATGCACCTTACGCCGTCTACGTATGGCATCCACGTTCGCCTGATATCTGTTTCGCATCTAGGAAGAGATGAGAATATATTATGGAAGCTCCGAGAGACACGATTGTGCAGCGAGAGAAGAAGCTTATTCACCATCGATCCGATCAAAGTCGATGGATGTGCGGGGATCTCGGCTTCGTCAAAAATATATACATATATGCATACCTGGGTATATCCGGCTAGCAGGCTTTTCACCATTTCGAAAAGATGAGAATTTTTCATCGCCAAGTCTTACCTTGTACGTATAATGTGTACATAGGTATCTATATGCATATACATGTGTACGTATCGTTATACGTATATTCGGTCGATTCTTTTCATACCGCGGCGTAGTTCGGATCGACTCGACTCGGGTTCGATTGCCGGGTTAGCTAAGGGTCTGCCATGCCTGCCGTCTGGGTGGCGTAAAACGGGGACGATATCTGCATCCTGGCAACGAGAACTGTCCCCCGGGAAATGCCAGCCAGGAACAGGAAACCAGGAATTTTAAATTACGTTTTACGCTGGAAGTAGCCCGGGCTTTACCCACACGGGGGTGCAGCTAAGCCAGGCGGTGGAAGCTGGCGCGACGTTTTCAATGGGACAGCCGTATACCCGGTGTGTATAATAGCTGGGAGCTAAAATTACCCTAGAGAGGAAAGGGTGGGACGGGGGGATTGAAAAATGAGAAAAATATCACGCAAACTTCTTCTCTCTCGACGCCACGGGCTAGTTTTACAACGGGCATCAAAATCCGGACGTCCGGCAACAGCGTGTTTAATTACCTCGATTGAGCGTCACTTTCCAATTACGAGAATCGCTATAGATACTTGAAACACTCTGAGGAAGATTACTCACGCGATCTATATAACCTGGTACATATCGAAAAATGCAGGCGTTTAATTCAATACAAATCTCTTGATATCGGCTCTCCGATATACGTGTAATTCTTTCCTGAATTGAAGAAAGCTTTCGAAATGCGAAGAGTCTCATCGCTGCAGACGTGTGAATACACACTTTGTTGAAAAGAAAATGGTTTCTATAGTAAAACCGGCTTCTATACTGTAGTTTTATTTTAAACACACGATCCAAATGTGGATTTTCATTTGGGGATTTGGTCAGATAAGGTTTGGAAAGATTTTAAAAACGGGGGAAAGGAGAGATAAAGAGGGGGGCAAAAAAGAAAAAAACAAAAAAAAAACGTGGTTACGTATCTCGTAAACTACGTTTAGGGGTTTCGTGCGCGGTCTACTTCGTTTCACGCAACGGAATTAATGGGGGTTAGAGTTGTGTATACCTGACGAGTTTATTCAATGAATTCTAGCGATAAATCCAGGCACCAACGCGTGCATATAATATATCTGCGTGGTTTTAAACCGTCTACCCTTCCTCCCCGTCCATTACACGCCAATTCTAAATTCCAATTACTTCGTCAGCTTCTTGAAACTTTCAGCAAAGCTTTTTGTACTCGGCTTCGAAATTTTCGGCATGGTCTTGAATAGCTTCTTCTTTGTTGTACGGACTTGCCGCCCGTAATCGCGTGAAAAGCTTTTCGCCGTGGTATCGTACAAGTAGCTGCAGAACTCACGGGAACGATTCAAACGCTCTCTCCTTCGCCAACCCAAACGGTAAAAACAACAACGATAATAATAGTAATAATGGTAATAATAGTACTAGTAGTATTAGTGGCGGTGTCTTCTAGCCAGCAGCAGCCAGAGCATGCGGAATAAATCTTCGCCATCCGACTGCCGAGATTTCGACACAAACCCGGCACTTTTCTCTCCTTTTCGTCCATCCGCGGGGCTGATTCTTGGATTCGGAATAAAGTCGTGGAATAAGGACCTCCGTCCTTATTGCCCTCCGGCTTGCCCTCCTCGTCTCCTCGTCTCCTCGTTCTGGTTATATTAAAGGGTCGAAATCAATGTTTAAATTTCGCATAAAACTAGCCGCGAGGTACGGCGACGGGGAGGGTTGCTCGCTTTCTTGCTTGTTTGAACAGGCCTCGAATGCGTATTCATACGCGAACGAACCAACCGACCCGGCTGGCTCGGTCTCACTTCACCTCATACGTTATGCAACCGGGCGAAATCTCGGCGTCCCGTCCGGCCTTAGGCTTGGCGTTATTAACCACTTGAAAATTATGCCTACCTACCCCTAAACGGCGCGGCGGGCTGCCCTTGCCGTAGGTACAGGCGTCAGCGGGTCATATTCAACCCTTTCGATTGAACCGGTGACCGTAGCTCGCGGGTGTTTGGTCGGAGCCCCCGACCTCCTCGTCCTTCTCTCTGCGCACCAACAACGCCATCCTCTAGGCACGTACCTCCTAGAAAATCACGCCGCCCTCCGCGTCGGGGACACAGATGTGCAAACGCGCCTTGTTTGCCGAACCAAAACCGACGCTAAATCATCGCTAAAACCTGTCTAAAAACCCTCCCTACAAACTCGGGCTCTGTCCTTTGGTCCTTCTCGTACGTTTTATTGATTTACATTGCAATATTGTTCTCGCTTGACGCGCTGCTGCCTACTTTGGCGCGTTGTGTAGTTGGAAATTTATATATATATTTTTTTTTTTTAGAGAGATTTATTGCTAGATGATCGCGCGTCGAGTGTTTTATCAAATTTTGTATTTGCAAGCCACGGTCTTTTACCTAGAAATTTAACAAAATAGAGACTGAAATCATGAACGAGAGCTTCGATTTTGTTTTATTTGACCCCAGTGCAAGACGGCTCGTATTTGTCTGAAAAACTGTTTTTTGCAAATTCGACAAATCAATTTTTTTTTTCACCTTTCTCACAAGAGTTAATTCAGTATCGTGCTATTTGTTGTTTCTTGTAAATTAAATAATCAACGATATTAATTGATATGATGGCATTGTAAAGTGTAATCTTCCGAGTAAAATGACTAATTGTAGGGTAAAGTCGCACGAGTCTACTAAATTTTTCAACAATTTAGACGCGGTTTGAAATGAACAATTTATATCGTAGCTCTCGTTCATAATTTTAACCTGTTTTTTTTTCATCATTAAGGGAAAGCCCGTAATTTAAGAATGTAATAATTTGATAAATACTTGACCGTCTTGTAATAAAATAATGAAAGAGGCATTGATTTTTAACCGTGTATCCGTTCGCAGATACCTTGGTATAATCTGTAATCTGTACGTTATGGATAGAGATCTAATCCGCCGACAGATGGTTTAATTTATCGTTCGTTGATTGGCTTTCAACGCCACGATTTTCACACTCGCGCGGATTTTTCAAAGCTTTGACATCGTACTCACGCCATTTGCGTCAACATGTTACTTTACTTTCCCAGCTGCTGTTACTGTGTACTTTTCTCTTTTCCTCTCATTTGGAACGCTGAATATACGAATATATTTCCCGGGAAAAGTTTTTCATCCGGTTCGTTACTTTTTTTTTTTTTTTTTCCTTTTTATAGTTTTCAATCGCTTTTCAGCCCGCTGATGTTTTTCACTCCTGACAACATAGCGGCCGATCCAGCGAACCAGACGCCGCTTCTTGATCCCTTGGTTTTAGTACCTCAAATATCGCCTCTGTACGCCTACGTATACTCACTCGCAAGCGATAAATATTATATACCTGATGAATATTGGAAAATACCTCGCTATCGTCGCCGTAGCTTTTACGGTTTCGGAACGAGGTAATTTTATCCAACGAAACGAAACTGTCAGTCGTACGAATTAAATGTACTCTATGAACAACGTTATACTCGTATAGTGACGTTGGTTCGTGTGTTTCTTTTTTTTTTTTATATATATATTTATTTCTTCCTCTGTATCATAAATTCGCGTGACTTCTTTATACGGATGGAACTGATTCACAATTCTACGATTATTAAATGCGAGAGGGATGATCATTATTCACGAAGGTTTAGTGACATATTATATTTCATTGTGATTTTACAAATTTTGTGCATGACAAATCTTGAGTAAATGCTTTTAAAATCGTCAAGAAAATTCTCCATAGGTTTGCAATGGCGCGACATTTCACAATGCTTGAAATATTTCAACATTTCAATCCTGTGCCTGATCCACCGTTATCTGTATCGTAATTTACTTTACCGTATTTCGATCTTCCTCGAGGTCAAGGGTTGAGCGACAGGAATAGTGTTGGTAAGTTCGTCCGTCGCAGAGACTCTGTATTGGCTCGCTCAGCCTCCCTTGTCAACTTTGATGCAATTAACCTTCCGATAATTACGGGAGGACCGATTTTGGGGAGACAACCTCGCCGAGATCGACTCCGCAGACTCTCTATTTGATCGCCTCGGTTCAAGCCTCGCTCGTTACGGTACTTTATTCGAATCGGAAACTAATTTTCGTTTGCGTAAAAATTCCCACCAATTTCAATTGTGTGTAAAAGTCGTAGTCGTTCGATGGTTTTTCAAACTGTTGATTTTACGGACGGCGTTGAAGCAATTTCTGTACGTCGATAGGGGACGGGGAAAAAAAATCATGCGTAGGTATTTTCGTGAAAACCGTTTGTCAAATTTCTACCGTAAACTCGAAGTTAAATTAATTTTTCGAGTACACGTGTGATAAATTTGCCTCTTGAAAAATTTATCGTTGCCATTCCCACGGGGTATTATTATTATATACCTACGTACGATACGCAATAATCAGAAATTAATTTTCAACAAGTTTTTTCAAACCAATTTGTCGCGCTGGAAATATATCGGGGTTAATATTCCCAAGGGTGTTGAGGAAGTTTTTAACTATCTCCGGATAATTAAACACCGCTGTAAATGGGACCACGCGTTGGCCTAGTCCGTTTATGAAGCGTTTGTTAGTTTCGTTCTGCCTCATTGCCAGAAATTGGTGTGCAATGAAAGAATTAAAATACGCTTGAGTTGAAAATACAGAAGTGGAGTTGGCTATAATTCCGGAGTCTCGTTACAATTTCACGTGTGTTGTGTATTATTAGGAAGCGGTAAATTTATTTACTACATTTGGAAAGGATCATCATATACGTATATAATCTCTTCGTCTCGCGCCGCGATCGTGAAAAGAAGAGCAATATCCTTGACAGATTTTTGCAGTTTTATTTTAACAGATCCAATTACGAGCTCCTAGGACACACTTAAATCCCCCTTTTACTGTCGACGATAGCCGTGAAACTCCTCGCGTGCCCGCCGAAGACAGATGCCGCATAAGAGTTCTGAAAAATTTGTAGGAAATCGTTAAAAATTTAAACCTCTCTTCTTTTACGACCCTAACCAACAACTTTCTTGCTTTCTTTTTTTATTCTCATCCCAATCTCGCCTTCAGCGCTGCAACAGAGGGATACGACATCTTCTCCGAACGGTGTCTGCAATATATCATAAAAATTGGTACATACATACTGCATACATATATACATACATACATAAATATTTAACAACACTCGCAGAGAAAATTTGCGCTAAGCATCGAAAATCTGCAGACGTTGCAGATTTTTTTATGTCTTTCTTTTCTTTTCGTTATTTTTTTTTCTATTCTTTTTTTTTTTTTCAATCTACGTACCGCAAATATTCACGAATGGAAATTTTTTTGAAATCTGCATCGCGATTGTCAGCATACCGATTCGATGTTTAGATGATTCGAAAATCGCGTCGAGATCTCAGCAAGCACGGTATCAGCGGGGCGACAACGCGTCGTAAAAAAAAAAAAAAAGGGGGGGGACTCAACGGGGTTTCCAGTGGGATATGCCGGGCAACCGATTTCCCATTCGTTTTGGGACGTAGGCACGACGGCAGTTTTCTATACGCAGAAAGTCTAGACACGAACGATATATCGCGACTCTATTTGACAATTATCCGATTTGACAAACGTTCGTATTTTAAACGCATACGCGGTGATCCCTCCAACCCCCATTGTTAAGATCTCGGGTCCGTTAATATTAACACCGATTCCCGAGGATTAGTCCATTATCGTTTGGCGGGTGGGAACGCGTTGCGTTCGGCATTGACGCACCCTAGAAAATGCTGCAGGGGTTGAAATGAAAAAATATGAAGACAAAGGGTGAAAAGGGAGAAAAAAAAAGAAGCGTGGCTTTTCCCTCGTTTAACCATCGCCGGCGAATGTTTCCCCCGCGTCAGCTGCAACGCCGCTTCCTGATAACTCTTTATTGATTTACCCTGTCGTCGCACTTCGTGCAGTCTTCTTATATCTCCGTAGTAACCCATATGCGTCTGCGGAGGCGGAGTCCGACATCCCTATATTTTGGTACAACGGTCTTTCTCTCGCTACCGTTGCCTCTGCGTTAGTAGAAAGAATTTTAGCGCGCGCGTAGCGAACCGGGAGAGACGAAGGAATTCGTTTAGTCGCCCTCTTTTCGTCCGCCCCAACTCGTGACATTCACTAAATAACATCACTTCGACCTTCTTTCATGTTAATGTTCGATAACTTTGTTTTATAGTACTTTTCCTTTCACGTTGAGGGAGGCATTTTTTTTTTCTTTTTTTCTTTCTTTTTTTTTTTATCCCAACCCTAAAACACGTGGTCGATGGGTGGAGTCGGCTAAAGAAGATACATGTACGTAGAAGAGAAACTGGAAATCGGACTTCGATTTTAGATACGTCGATACGCATTTTTTCCCCCTTCTTTAGCTCATATCTTTTCTGCAATCTTACAGCATCTTCGTTCCAAATTTACGTATTGAAACATAATTCGTGTCACGGTGCTAGATCGTTTGTTCCAAGACTGCAGGTTCTACTATAAAAGGCGATAGAAGCGCTTCCGCCAAGAGAGAATATCCGTTATAATTACCCGTGTAAGGTATTTCTGTACTATTTTATACACATGTGTAGACTAGCTTGAATTAAGCATCAATTGTATCACTATCTCGAAGGGCAACGTGTAACCACCTTAGAACGGAAATGCATAAACACAACCTGAATTGAAAGAGCCCTGTTTTCAAGTAAGTAGAAAAGAAACAGGAGCAACGAAACATTGCACAGGTCTGCGTTGTTTCGCACGTATACAGATACAGATACATGTATAACGGAGATGGTATTTCGCCCTGCGTTATTCTGAAAAGTAGAGCAAAGCTGGTGATGGATAGAGCGGGATGATGTTTCTAGGACAAAGCCAATCCCCCAACGGTGTTTCATGATGCTGCAAACGTCGATCGTGATCCTCTTCTTTTCCCGCATTTTCTCGCAACCCGATGAAAGACTTCTCATCAACCTCCCCAACCATATCATGCACGGGGTGCGGATTGACCTATTTTGGCCGAATGGACTTATCGTTGAAAGTCCACCGAACTCTGAGTTGCAACAGCAAACGGCATCGCTTGCATGTCTTAAGTACCGGTACGACCTCTCCGTTCGTCCAAAATTCATCAATCGGAATATGCCGAGGTTCTACTCGAACGTTATACCTACGTCGAATCAACGTCTATCCCGATACAGCAATCCGTACGTGCGTGTACGAGAATATTATCGAACGTGTTCAGCTGTGGTGAGAAAAAAAAAAGGAAAAAGAAAAAAGTGAGGAACAAAATATACGCCGGGGGAATTCCTGCGGTGTTTGATTTCCGACTTCGGCTCGCTCGGTATCGTAGAAATGCCAAACAGTAATCGTGAACACGTACTCCTCTTCCGACCCGTTCGGCGTAAGACGCGATTTCAACAGCCAAGCAATGTTCGGAAAATTATAAGCGTACAAATACACGAATATAGAACAACCTGTTACTTTTACCTATTGAAATGCGGCGCCGTCGAAAGTTCGCTTAGTCGAGAAACTCGGCTCGACGACGACACGGGTGTTTAGGTACCGAGTTATCCGGTGTGCGTCGTTCACCTTTCCTGAGGTACGAGATACCCGATTCGGCCAAGTGCCGGGAGGAAAAGCTGCCGCTGCAGGGGGTGGATGTGTACGTACGTAGATAGGCGTGACCCTCGGTATTGGAAATGAATCGGGTCCGAAAGTTGAAATATCGAACCGTAATCCTTGAGCGAGAGAGTATCAATAAAGCGGACTCTGCAGGGATGTTGAATGGCTGCGGACAGGTCCGGTGATAAAATTATCATGACCAAGTCGCCGGTTACCATTCACTTGTTTCACGTCCTGCGGGATAAATCGGAGATAAAGTAAATCTATATATCTCGTATAACTTCTCGAGAGCGAGATACGCGCCGGGTGCATATAATTTACTACCGGGATAACCATGCGCACGCAGGTTATCGCATGCGGGGTCCTTTCTTCCTTCCTTCTCTCACGATCAGTCAGCTGCTCCTGTTCCCGTACTCACACGAAGGTTACGTACCGTGAGCGAGTGTATACCCGTAGCAAATAAGGAGGGCAACGCAGCCCCGTCGCGTCGTATCTGAACACGCACATCCACAATGCCCTGTGATTATTTAGTCTCCATTGATTGGTATCGCGGTACTCTGTACCCACATGGTGGTGGAGTTTCGGTAGGAAAGCGATTTGGCAGTTTCGGAACGTAGGGATCGGAGTTTACGGTGCGCAAACGGTGTTTATCTCATCCGGACTGGTGAGATTCGCTCTTGCTTTTAAGGGGCGGGAGGGTTACAGTTTGGATGGTTTAAAACCATACCTATTTTTAAGTGTTTTTATTTTTTATTTTTTTGTTTGTTTCTTAAGAAAATGAAAACACACCGAGCAATGAGACTCTTAGGGCTGTATTATTTATAGTTCCGAGAACGTTTTGCAACTTTATAAATTATAAAACCCTGAAACTGAAATTGCTCTGTTTTCAATTTCTTTGAAAAATGAAATTCTAGAGATAGGTATGATTTTAAGCCTTCCAAGCTGTACCCCCCCCCTCCTCCAATTTTCATGGGTTATCTCTTTGCAGTTATCCTTTAGTCCTAGATTTAGTTTTCAGTATCAGGTTTGTCTCTGGATAAGTTATTCTCCTGTAGAATATTGTACGTCAGTTTTGCTTTCCCTCTCATTTCGTTATCCAACATTGTAATGGAAATATTCAATAAACATCCAACTAGGCACACGTACCTCTATCCCTTTTCTTGAATGCCGACTTGACTACCGCAGGAACAAAGTTGCATACGCGTTTGCATAGGTAATACGCTTTGCTCCGAGATAACCGGTCTCTCTGTTGACCACCGCTCGATCCACGATGACGAGGGTTAATTGAATTTTTAGATATAAATTTCTTTTCTTTTTTTTTTTTTTATCTTACCTTCTACATCTCTCTTTCTCTTCGTCTTCGACGTTGCGTTGGACGTCGCGTAGTATATTGTTTGTAGGTCCGTCAACCCCCCTCCCCCGCCTCCCGTATCGCATTCTGTGCCACGGTAGCCAAACGATGAGCATGTAACTCGGTTATAGTGCTGCTGTCTATAATGTACTCATTTTAATGTACAAAAATAAAGTACGCCGATACCCTGACGCGTTAAAGGGTACCGGTATAGGTGTATACATATATTATAGGGGGGTACAGATACTGTAATTTAAATGCGTTACCTTATACCTGCTGCGCCCCACTTTTACGAGCACCCACCCGTCATTCAAATAGCGTTTAAATTGACGTTCGAACATCTGTGCAGCTCCTGCAGCAATATGGTTCGATACTCCCCCCCCCCTCCCTCTTTTTCGTGTTCAAGCAGTATTTTCAATTCGATTATTTCTTCAGCATGACGGCTCTATGCGACTAATTATCATTGTACTGAACATAAATTAGTTTGACAATTCGTTATTGCCTCTGAAAATTTTTATTTCATAGCATTTAGGGATGATTGAGATTGTAAAGAAAGAAAAAGGCAGTGTATAAACTTGTACGTGTATCTCTATTCAAATGTTATATCGTAAATTGAAATTTTAAGACACAAATAATGTACGCATATGCAGCTGTATTCTCATCTTCTGTGTAGAGGATCGTAAAAAGGGAGAAAAAATAGTAGGGGGGGGGGGGGGGGGGGAACTCACCCATGTATAATTTTTTGTCAGTTTCGAATTATTTCGAGATAATTTAAGCGAAAAACGTGATGACAAAAAATACGAGAGTAAATTATAAGTAAAACTTGCCCGTAATTTTTGAACACTTGACGCCTCGCGGCAACATGTAATATACGTGTATAATAATATTTATATATATATACACGTTTATAAGTGCATGCATATGTATGAAAGTTTCCCCATCACATCCCTCGGGGGAGAAAAGTAGAGAAAGAAAGTGAGAGAAAAAGAGAGTACCGCGACATCTTTTAATTGCGGCAAGAAATCGAGACGTCGAGGGAAAAGGGTGGTCCGATTTACAAATCGTTAAAATATGAATAAACTAGGTGTTACGAGTAGAGCGAAGCTGAAGTAGTGAATTGTATTATTTTACCCTCGTACCAAGATGCAAAAAAAAAAAAAAAAAAAAAAAAAAATGTTATTTTGTTGTTAATCAACATTAAAAAGTTTTCTTCTTCGGAAAATGACACCCTGTATCGATTTTGAAGAATCATGCCATTTTTAACGTTGATTCCCGCATTTCGGTGGAGTTTGTGAATATTACTTAACATCGTCCAGACAAGGATCCTAGTTTGCTTATCGTGTACCTCTATTATAATACGCAGGATTCACTCGAGGAGAACACAACCCTCTACGGATTCACTCGAAACTTGTGGTGCAGCACGAAATTGTTCGTAACGGCAGTGAGGGAAGTTTGACGTGAACAACATGCAGCGACGGCACGGCGCGTTGTAGGTAAATGAAATATCATCTAATTGAAATTAAGATTTCCACGGTTCCCGTTCCATAACCGCAGTTGCAAAATAAGACAGCGAAATCGTTCTCGTTGAAAAATGCCCGCTTCTTTTCTCCGTCTTACTTTTTCGATTTCTATTTCTATTTCTATTTCTATTTCTATTTCTTCTTTCTTCTTTTCTTCGTCCGCTTCGGATCCAACCTCTCTCGCCGCCCCGAGGACACGCCACGCTATACCTTATAGATATTATTCGATTTAGGTTTTTTCCCGCCCGTTCGTTTCGTTCGAAGAGGTTCAGTTTCACGCTAAAAGGAACACACCGTCATACCCAATGTATGCGGTGTGTTTTCTCGCGCGCATAAAAATCGAGAATGAAACGAAAGAGAAAAAAGTTTTTTCGCTCAATTGAATTTGGCTCAAGTCTCAAGGAGGGTTCTCGTACCAGGGAAGAACGTTCTTTCTCTTCCATCTCGCGATGTGTGTATTAAAATTTGAGACATCACAACGTACCTTTTATGTATTTTATAGATATAGGGATCGACGTACATTCGAGGTTTTTGTTTATTTATTTTTTTTTTTTTTTTTTATCTCCAGTATACCTAATGTGACGCGAATTATTAGACACCTGTAATGAAAGGATGTCGTACAATCGCCCAATTTTCATTCACGTCACGTCATACGCATATACATATATGCAAACGCGTCTAGCTCCCATGTATATGATAAATATATACGCGCTTCTTCGTAGGGCATGCATATTGTTACATTATACGTTAAGTGCGGCTTCCACTCTCTTTCTCTCTCTATCTCTCTCCCTCCCTCTTTTCAGTATTATAATTTTCTCGGAAGAACGGCTTCCACTACATTTCCAACCCTTTCTACTTTCTCCAACGTTTTTTTTTTCCTGTACATTACTAAATTATATATATAATATATATATGTATATATTTTCATTTCTCGTATTCCAACGACGAGCCGCACTCTGTGTGTTACTTAAATTACCGTAAAACTTTATAACAGCCGTTGATTGTGGATACAACGTGCATTCGCAAAACCGTATACAGAGCCGGCAATGCGCGGGCTTATTTTTATTTTTTTTTTTTTTTTAGTTCGGTCGACTTGATTACACACGTTCCTGCTTGTATATACTATATATATATACATATATGTATAAAACGTATGTGTACGTATGTATACCTACATACGCGTACGACAATGAAGAGACTTGTTTTGTACCGCACAATAAGTACACACGTACACGTCGCGTTGTGCTGCAAAAGCTGGCTGAGCAGTGGACGCCCCGCGTGCCCCCTTCTATACAATCCTCAAAAGCGGGGGTGAGTCTTTTTTTTTTTTCCCTTCCTCAACCCCCCACCCCTCCGCGTATAGCACAAAAGTGGGCGAATCGGACGTCGTTGTTTCGTCAGAGCAATTAATTAAACGAAACCGGGTGTGCGGCTTGGTAATTTTGGAACAAGGGACCCCTAATTCACCATTCAGAGACCGTTCAGGCATCGCCGTTTGAATCGCGCTATTTCCGTGGCTGCGCTCGCTGGATATGCGGCGCGTCTCGAATGCCGCGCTGCCCGAGGAGAGTTGAAAAAATAAGAGGAGTGATAAAAACGAGGAGGAGAGGAGGGGGGAGACAGAAAAGAAAAAAAAGAAAAAAAAAAAAAAAAAAAATTTAAGAGGAGCTTTTTCTCTTCGGATGAATGCAGCGCCTAACAAGGCTTCGCCTCTGACCGGCGTTACGGTGCACTTATAACGTCAACACCCTATAGAAAACGGCGGCCAGCCATGCCATCCAGCATCGCCTCGCCTCGCCTCGCCTTTCCTCGTTTCCTCCTTTCCTTCCACTCTTTCTTGGCTGCAGGGTCGCGTCGGGTCGAACCCGGCTGATTCGGGTCGGCCTCTTCGCGCCCGTAGTTGCAGGACTTGCACTGCAGGCACGTGTGGTTATGTATGCGTACATTAAGAAGAATATACAATATATTATAGCCAGTCAGCGAGACGAGACGAGACGAGGTACCCAAGTCTCGTCGTCATCCAACGCGATTAGGGTATACCTACGTATAGTAGTGATGACTGAAATCAACCGCATTCGAGAGCCTATAGGCTCCTTCCTATACGCTGATTCATCCCTCTCTTGAGTGGATTCTTTTCAATTTATATATGTATGCACACGCGCGTATAATACACATGTGTATGTATGTATATATTATTCAAATATTTATCGTTACATATACGCGCGCAACTAGCGATATTGTGTATATATAAATACTTGATGGTATTTTTTTTCTCGCTGTTCCGATGCGCGCAGGAATGCGTATATGTGCGCACGTACACGTGTAATATAACACACTTTTGCTTCTTCGCTGTCGACTTGGAAGTGTGTTCTATCTCACGCTTTTACGACGACGATGAAATATACGGAACGAAAACCTTGTCATGCCGTCCAACAAATCAGACAAAACGAGATAAAATCCGGGTGGGAATTCTCCGATCGACCTCGTTACTGTTTTTCAAAAAATACTGTCTAATATTCTCTCACCGCAGACGCGTTATCTAGGCAAAATGATCAAGGAGCAGGCAGAGTTCACTTTTTCGAGTTTACAAAATAGATCGTTTATCGATAATTTGTATTTTCGAATGATACGGAAATTACAAATCGCGTGGAAAATTGCCGCATTTTTTCGTTACACGTCGTGTGAGAAATTGAGAGAGAAAGAGAGTTTGATTTCAGCTGCAGGATCGAGCGGAATGGGTTCGACAAAACCAAATCCGTCCATGGGTTATACGGGTGTAATACGTGCACGTGTACGGTGCTTAATTGCTTGTCGATACGTGGCCCGAACCGATTACTTCGTTAAAATGCTTTCTTCGTAACGTTTCATAGTATTCGGCTCGCCATCCACCTAATTACCAGCCACAACGAAAACCAATCTATTTATTGATCCAGCTGCCGTATGAAAACCCACCGGCACTAAACTCACCATCTTAACGCAACGACGTCCCGTTCTTCTGCATTTACCGACCATTCTACACCGCACGTCACCGTGTTTCATTATATCATTTTATTAAGGAGTTTACCATCATCGTTCCGTGTCAATCTAACACTATTCCTTGTCGATACGACACTGTCTGACCTCCGAGTTCAATATTGTTCTACAGTGGTCCACACCAGCCACTTTTGATCAATTTTTTACAGTGGAAATTTGTGACCCGCAACGTACTCATTAGGGCGGCTCGTTTTTTAACTTTTGTTTTTTTATGGTGCTACTCGGAAGATTTGTGTCTAATATTGAAAAAACATTGTCGCAAAACCTGGAGGCGGTAGGAAAATATTTAAAGATCGTTAACGATTGTTAAAATCTTTTTTATTCATTTTTATGTGTACAACTTACGGACTTTCACGTTATATTAGTTTATATTTTTCGTATCGCGTTCCAATTAATCATTGTTCGTAAATGTCAGTACTGAAAACAAAATAAGGACATTACAAGGAGATGTCAATAATCAGTAGCGACCGCTAAATATTTTCCCATCTCCTCCAGGTATTACGATAATTTCTTTATTTGATAATTTGTCGCAAATTTTTCGATTAGCACTTGAGAGAAATAAATAAAAAAGTTAAAAAATGTGCCACCTCAGTACCCATGCACCAGCTTTCCTCTATTATACAAGGAGGGACTCGGTTGAATGACGTCGGTGACACCGAGTTCGCCGCCTTATTGCATTGTAATATTATGTGACTATACGGGTATCGCGTTTCTTAATTTCCCGTGTAATTTACGCGCATCGGGGTGTAAAGTTGGATCGATCGACAGGAAATACCCGAGACGGTATCGCCGGCCGGACATATGGTGCTTGCAACGAGCCGACTCGCTGTACCCGATCCTTACTCTTATTTTATCACCTATACTTATGCCAACGTATACGGAGCGGACGTCTAACGCGTGGATATGTGGGCGTAAAACCCATACGTTCGGTTGTATACCGATATACATATATGTGTGTGCGGAAGGGACGACCATCGATTAAACCCTCGTCACGCCGGATGTCACCGGCTTCTTTTCTCGATTACGCAATTTGTAGAAATACGCTGCATGGCGTCGGACGACGAAAAAGGGGGGGTTTAACAAATGGAAAAAACGATTTAGCGCTTACAATACAGTGAAAATATGACACGCGAACGATGATGCGTGGATTTTTAAATGATTGTTACTCAGGAGCTTACCTGCGCTTTAATATTGTAGAGTTTTTGGCAGGGCATATTGTTATTATTCATCAACGACGTTTCCGTGTGATTGTTTTACCGCAAGTACGTATACCCAGAATCAAGGCGAGAGATAAGATTACAGATATAGCCGCGTTATAGACTTAAACGTTTCCCCACAGCTTAAATAGGATTACGGGACGAAGTTTTGAACGTTGACGTTTTAAAGACCACGCAGTTATTACCTGAAACGGGGGCTCCTTTGTCCACTGTAATCCTGTCTATATACCGCGTAGCGATAAAGAGACTGAGACGTAAAATTTCACTTAATGTCCAATTGTTTTGGCCATACCCACATCAGTTGTATGCATACCGTTACGTGGAATAAAGCGTGGTTAAAACACCCTGAGAACTCTCGCAAGTACCTGATATCCGTGTCATTATATTTGGCATTTGTGTAACGGTTTGCCACATGCGTAGGCATACGTATATGTCATATATGTATACGCACAGGTGTATGTGTATAATACGAAATTTAAGGAATCTGACGAAACTTTTCAAAATGTCGCAAAACTTCAACGCTCCGAGTCAAAATGGATATGGTATAACGTTATACGTGCGGTATAACAGTTCGGTTGAGTGCGGCGGAAGGGGGGGGGGGGGGGGGGGGCATAACGTCCGATTATACGTTGCAGAATTTCGTTTCATTTTACAGCGTAGAAATATTTCGCATTCCTGCTTCCGTATACTAGCTATACATATATAAAGCTATCAGCTGTACCAGCAGTAGTTAAACTATTTGATATTTTTCTTCCTCTTCCGTCGTCCACACAAGACACGATATAAAGTATGTAAATATCCGCTGTTGCCGCCACCGATGCAACGCAATGCAGGTTTAGTCTATTTTGTCCCTGTACTTCCAAATATTTTTCCCTAATAAAGATGCTTTATCTTGACGAGTGTGCGTGCGCGTGTGTAATGTGTACGTGTGTGTCACGTACGACAGTCATCCCTGTATGACTAACGCAGCATCGATTCTTGGGAAATTTGAATAACGAAATTTTTGAATGACCTAGCAGAGCAGGCTATGTACATACTTGGGTACGTATACAGAAATACATAAAATATACATATGAAGAGTGGTGGGTAAAATACCGATGAGTTAACCGGAAATTGTTAACCGATCTCGGGTCGAGACCTTTTATCCCGTAACATACCTTAATCATGAGCATAGTCAGGAGGGCGTCGGTATTTCGCATACCGCGTACAACGGTCACAGGGTTATACCGATCGTTACTCATAGAGATACTTGCGGAAACCGCGTATCTTCTTCACGCATTAGGTATACACGATTCCCGTTGCGATGCAGGAGGTATAGGTATGCACGTAGACGTATATTATATATACAAAACGCTGAGGAGATGTGTAATTTACGAGCTAATGCATTCAACCGGCTCCTTTATGAGATGATAATTTTTACGAGCTACAGGATTATGTACTATTTTAGCGGAATGGTCGCGTCTTTATCATCTTTTTTCTTTTTTTTTTGTTGCTCCCCCAGCGCAACGCTGTTTAAACGTCAGGGGTGAGAAAATAATTAAAAAATATTTTAATCATCGCCGCTGCGCGAAAGGGGAGTATTTGAGTTTTATAATAAAATGAGCATTACGAGTAAGGTATACAATATATATATATTGTGTACGTGTATATGTACGCGATACGTAGTTATGACATTGCCGGGACTGTGTTGCTATAAAAAAGCGCCACCCGCTGTGCAGAATCTTATCTCTGTGATTGAGGGTTTAAGGTGCAGGCGGTATATTAAGGATGACGATTACGACTTGTGGAAAAATATTTTTACCCTTGATAATTCCTTTTCTCTTTATCGAAATTTCCCGTCCTTTGCGTACTTTCCTTTTTCTGCCCCTCATTTTTCAACAATAAGCTTCGAAGAACGACGACGATTGTGAGACCGCCGTGAAATATGCAGGTATACCGTCCGGGTTGAACTTTGAGCCTAGGTAGGGATGGTGTCGTATAACCGCGTTACTGCACCTCGGAGCCATTTTTGCCGCTCGTGAAAGTGCAGCGTGAAATTTAAACACGTGTGTGAAAACCAGAGCCAGAGGCGAAGGGCCGAAACGAATCTCGGAAAAATTAAACCCTGCACTAGTCATTTGGCTGCGTTCCTAAAACCTTTATCTGAAACCTCCGAGTCTCGTTTTCCTGCTATACATAAAATATAAACAGCTCACGCTCACAGTGGTTTATTTTATAGCCGTCTTTTTTCGTTCTAGTCGAAATTCTTTCTCTTTCTCTTTTACGTCTGGCGCGTGAGTTTATACGTAGTATTACAGACACCTATATGTACACATAGGTGTGTGTGTGTGTATATATACATATACACACCCGCCACTCTCTGCATCGTCTTTTCACGAGAACGTGATCGAGATAAGCGAATTAAGACTCAAGTTCAACCACGAGATAATTGCAATTGCTTTCCTCGTATCGGGGTGGGGAAAGGGTACGGGGGCACTTCTTTTATCCTTTTTTTTTTTTTCTCACACGCGTTCCGGTTAAACCTGCCGCGGGGGTGTAAAATCGCTTAGTGCATGCCGTGTATTGTGTATATATATATATATATATATATATACATATATATATATATATATATATACACACCTATATACATACCATATGTATATTTACGTGTAATATGCTCCTTCAGCTGGCCGACCTTGTCGTCGTTTAGTTATTACGTCGTTTTTATCACGTGTCTCGTTTTCTTTCGAGTCTTCGATTCTGCTGCACTTGCAATGGGTCACGATTATCCATCCTTTTTGTTATTTTCCAACGCGTTATAGTTTTTGCTATTTTTATTATAACGGCGTTATTCAATCGCTGTAGGATTCACGCCCCGTTGCAGGATCCGCGAACTTCGGTAGTCTTTTGTTCGAGGTATATTTTTCGAGCCCGAACAAACAATGGACTCTTTCTCTGTACAGCGGCTGTAGGCGTGTGTATAATGCGCATGTACGAAGAGCTCGTTTGCGGACCGAGCGGTCCAGGGACAGAAAAAAAAAAAAGAAAAATAAAGGGTGAAAGAGCGAGAGAGAGAGAGAGGCAGGGGGAGGGGGATAGATTCCCGCTGCGATCGTTTGATTCTTCGTACTGGTTTACTCGAATTTTTTATTTCCTTAATTTCGACGGTGAATTTTGTTTTTGTTGTTTTTTTTTTTCCCCTTTCGTCGGTTTTTCTATTCCCATTTATCTGTGGCTTCTTTTTTTTTCCTCCCTTACCTTTCTTTGTAATCATCTCCCGGCTCTTCCTTTAATCCGTGCGCGTCGTTAATTCGCGGCAGTGCTTTAACGACGCGGAAAAGATTGAAGAGAGCGGTTTTAAAAGTGAGAAAAAAAGAAGAGAAGAGAGGCAAAGGAAAAGTAAGAAAAAAAAAAAAAATAATAATAACGAAAGAAACAACACAAGCTGAGACAAAATGAATGAAATGAAAAAAAAAATAAATAAACATATACGTATGTAACAAAAATTCCGAGCGAATCAGAGCCAAGACGGCGTGGTTTGGTACAGGCAAGGTTCGTAAGGTTCCTGTAATTACAGGGCTGTGTCTCGGGGGCTTGTTCCTGCCTCCTCGCGTATAAGATGCTCATGTCCCGGTTAATTCCATCGGCGAGGTCGGGTCGCAACGCGCACACATCGCGCCTCGTTCTGCAATACGGATTCCCACATCCACGCCTGCACGTATATATCGTATGTGATATCCGTGTCTACATACGTATACGTAAGAGAAGCGAGTAAATATATACCGCGTATCTATTTCTTTTCTCCGGTCCTGTTGGCCAAGAACCGCGTTGTTCGTCCTGCGGAGAGCCAAGAATCCGTGCGTGCTCCGTGCTCTATGGAGTATGGATACCCCCGTACCTTTGATGCGAGACGCTACGCGCCGGTGGTGGTGAGTCGTTTCGTTTTATTCGAATTTCATTGGCTGAAAGTTGTTCGAGACCTGTCTTCTCGAATAAATTATACAATAAGTTACCGCTTTTAACCGCGGTAGATTAACCGGGCTTCGCCGCGACCGCAACGTGCGATTAAATGACAAGGATTTACGATTATTTTCCCTTCCTCCTTTATGGCGTATTTATTTATTTTTCACTTTATGAAAGTGCGTAACTATAATTTAACGATAATTCGTCCCATTGAGAATGTATCTTTGAATAAAGGTACATTCATGTTACATACGAATCTCGTGCGCGTGTCCTTTCAGTTTCTTAATATTATACGATGTATCTTCTTTTTACAAAATCTTCCCCCGCAATACTGTTCTCCTAATTTTAGCGATATTCAATATCCTCAACGCAGTCGATTTTATTCGCCGTATTATGCCCACGTCAAAAACTTGAATTACGCTCAATTTCTTCCCGGAGCTTCGCAGTTTCTGACAATATGTGGGTAGGCAATTAGGAATGAATGATAAAAAGAATGAGATTCGTCCGCAGGCTCAAGTTCTTTTGTATATGCTGCACGGTTTCCCAGACTTTAATCGAGCGGGGAAATCCGAGGAAGGCTGAGAAAAAGAAAAATTAGTGCGCGTGGGTGCAAAAAATTCTGTTATTACACATATTTCTTTTCGGTAATGAGTGATTCAGTTTTTTGTTGTTTCGAACGAGCGATGAAAGTTATAACCGCACTATATCGGTATTTTACACACACACATATATATATAAATTGCAAAAATTTCGTGAGGTAAGCAAGTGAAGGAATGATGTAAAAAAAAAAAAAAAACGCAATGAAAAATTTTGCGAGACGGTTTATATAAGCATTAAAGTCGTTAGTAACGACGAACGTATACCTATATACATATACAATAATGAGAGAGAGAGAGAGAGAGAAAGAAAGAAAGAAGCGCGTTAGGAAACGTCTGTTAGAACAAATCCCAAGTAAACACAATATTGCTGGTTTTATTGCTAATAACTTTTCTAATAATCCCTGTATAAACAAACCTGATTTCTCCAGCTAGCCGCCTAGTGGGTGGTAGAAACTCGTAAGATTTTATGTGTTTGCACAAAGATATCATAAATGATACGCGGCGAGGCTAGCCGAGGAGGATCTGACGCCCCTGTCTATGCGACGTCGTAAACTAAATAGATTTTTTGTTTTTCGCTTTTTCCTTTCATTCCCTTTCCTTCCTTCTTTACGAGGTAAACTATTTACGTAAACACTGATTTACGAAGTGCGGATCGCTGCTTCCATATCGTTATCGTTTCTTTTTCTTTCTTTCCTCCCTTCTTTCATACGATACCCGTACGCATCGCGTATGCGTACAACAACCGTCCACAGACAGCTTGAACTTCAACTGAAAAAGCTCGTGCTGTTGCCGCTGACGCACGCTCCGAAATGTAACTCGACTAGCTTCTTCTACAAAGTTTGAGCAGAGCCACATGGCGGTCGAACGTACTATGTAGGTATAGCATGTATTTAAACATACGCCACAAACAACTTCGGAAACAGAGCTTTCTTCTATTTTCTTCACCCCCTGCATTTGGTCTAAACTCGTCAAACGCTTATCCGCGTGGCTATACGTGCGTAATCTCAAACACACGAACGATGATAATTGATCGTCTGGATATCCGAACCACCCGGCAGGGCTGTGCGCGCCTCTTTATGCTGCAACGGCGATAAGTCGGGGGCGGGAGTGTGAAATATCGAATTCAACGCCCAGAGATAGCAACCACGGAGAAACGTACGTCGCGAGCAGGGGTCTCTGCGAGCTTGGAGAATACTGAAAGAAGTACCTCTAGCACATACAGCTTCGGACGTGTCGCCCCTTGGGAATGCACGAATTGCTCGTTCGACGATATTCGCACGACGAACGCGGGAATCAATTTTGTTTAACCCCGCCTGTCGTCGCCACGTCTATGTACAACCCCGCCGTGCACACCTATTTCTAAAACCAGTTACTCGACGCCTTCGATGCTTGGAATTATTTATTCATTTTCTTTTTTTTTTTTCTTTTTGTTTAAATAAAGGACGATCCGATCATTCCGAAGAGTCTTTAATTATGTCATCTCTTCCGATCCGATACATATCTACGATTTTCAATCACCAGCTGTCACTACCGCCGAGATGATTAATTATGTAATACTTGCGCAGAGTATGAATATTGCACTAATTGTAAGCGGGCATTGGCTGATGTATACGTATAAAGTTGAGTAGCTTGTAACCCTACCGCAGATGTCCGTCCGTAGGAGCGTATGGCCAAGGGCTTTAGGGATTGGAAGAGCTGGTATTGTTTTCTCTTTCGCTTCGCGGCGCGGGGTGAAAAGTGGTTTTACGAGTAGGTACGAGGTATGGGTGTACGTATACCGCAGGGGCACTAGGTACAGTGTGTAATAAGGAACGAAGGTCGGGATGGTGGAGGTTCACCCTTCCTCAGCGTGCCACCACCGCCGACCGGGCTTTGTGAAAAGTTTGTTATATACGTATGTATGTATGCGCGACACACACGCCGATCTCTGTCGAGTGAATTCTTGAAAAGTCCATAAATTTAATTGAACGATGTGCTCGACGAGGAAAAGAGATAAAGAGATATGACGATCATGATGATGATATGCGTAATGAGTTAGATCTCTCCGCCCTGTTTCGGCGCAGGTTATACTCGCACACGTACACGTATACAGTACGACGCTTTAACAGCTCTAACACAACTATAGTAAGTTCTAAAGGATCGACGAGGGGAGATGTAATATGGCGATTGCAGGCACGGTCGAAATTGAGAATGAATGGTACCTACTCATCGTCGGAATCAAAAGTTGTTAGGAAAAGAAAAGAAGATTGCCGTGTAAAATAAATCTGTGGCAATGTTATTTACACGCTAATCGGATGGTGAATGCGAATTAAATAACATCTTTTCTGTTTAATAGAAGTGATTCTGAGGCGATTCGAACACCGCAAGCTAAAATGTTAACAATTTTGGATAAGGATCTATAATGATAAAATTCCGATGGTTTTCAACCGATTCTTATGTTTTAGGGAATGAAATTTTTTTCATTACAAATAGTTATCTTCGAGTTCGTAACAATAGATTTTAGTCAGTATGGTACAGCAAATGTTCGTCAATAGTAAATTGCATTTGCGCGTTATAATCGTACTGGAATGTAAAGATTCGTTGAATGTTTCTGAATCAATTTACGGGTATCCGGTCAGAGAAGAAAATGAGTCGAAAAATATTGGAATTTGATGAAAAACGCTAGAGTTTGGTAATTTAAAAGGTTCTAATTATGAAACCATTTCTCAAATTTTCAGTTTCATTTCTATCGCATAGTAGGGATGTTTTTTCAGTCGTGTCTAGTATTATTGTCGCGAATAACGTTATTGAAGATTTTTTCAACCCTTTTTTCTCTTCTCCGAACGTTGGGGCCCATTCATCTTTAAGACGACGCAAAAGTTCAACAAAACTTCTCATTCAATGGAAGAAAATTTCTCACGTATCGACACATGCCTATAGATATATACGTATAGTTGTGCCGTCTACCTTTATATTTCTGTCTTCGACCCGGTAAGATATATTACATATTATTTTGCGAACATACTTTTTACCGAGGTATACTCTGTATATGAATATATTATATTCACAGTCGACAGCGTTCGTACGAGTTTTTCAATTCTTTAACTTTGTTCTTCCGAGTATCGGCAAACGTCAAGATGGTACGTTTATGTGTCTTCCTATTATAGTAACGAGTTCGTTGCATGATTTTTGGAAATACTTTCCCCTGGACTACCGCACGCCATCGCGCTATCAAGTCTACGAGAAGAAGGAAAAGAAAAAAAAACGTAAGAAACACCGTCAACTCACCCTAATTTTCGGCCAAACGATTTTCTTATACTCGACATAAAATGGGAAAATTTCGAAATTTGATTACAAGTAGGTATAGCAATTTTCGATGACGGATCAATAGCATAATTGAGTTCTTCTCGGGTGATTATTAGCTGCTTATTAAAAATTTTCGTGTTCGACTGTTTCGAGTGGAAAAAAAATTTCATTTACGTATGTCACTCTGCAGCGTGACGTTGCCTTGGCAGAACAATACAAAACTAACGCGAATGTTCTTGAACGATGACAATAGAAGGAAATAGAGATATGTAATTCCTTTCCGCTGATAATAAGGGGTTACGGAATATGAAAATGCGGTCCAATACGAAGAGATTACGTCGCGATCGATAAAGCTGAACGGTATAATCTGAGTGATCGAAAGCTTGTCCAGTCCGGTGAAAATGGCACGGATTATATGTATAGACAGGTACTGGTATACTCGACAAAATTCGAGCGCGACCGAAATTACAGTCCCCGAACGCGTTTATACGTCTCGTCATAACGAGCCGCCATTCTTCGCTTTTGACTTGATATATTTGTTCCTTCCGCCTGATCCGGGTAGAGAAAGAAAGTGTGAAAGAATGGAAAACGGGGGATAAGAAAACAAAAAATAAAAAAACGTAGTTGGAACCGTTCTGCGAGCGGAGGAAGAAGTATCCTGCGAACAGGGGATGGGGATGGTGTTTGCCTGCCAAGGACATTGTCACGGGGACGTTCACGGAGAGACGGGAGCTTCCTTTCCTTCTTTTCGCACAGAATGGGGGAAATTACGCGTCGTGGAACAGGAACGTATACGTACGAAGAAGACCGGATGGGCCGGTGTAATTGTGGCGTAACCATGATGGATGACGAACGGTCGTCACCTTTGTACCTCCTCCACCCCGGAAGCGAATACGGACACGTAAAAAGCATTCCCTTCCGTTTGTTCGTTCATTCGCCCCCCCTAGCGCGGGTTTTCGCTCGTCTTCGTCCCTCTTCGCACCGCCATCTCTTCTTCTTCACGCGGCGGAAGCTGCGAGAATCGACCGCGTCGCGTTCTCGTCGCCGCCTCCGCCGCGCGTTTCTTTGCCTCTTGCCAATCTCCGTTGATGAGAAAACGGGTGACCGTCGCTAATATGCTCTTGCAGCAGCAGCAGCAGCAGCAGCAGCAGCATCAGCATCAAGTCGCCTTGCCTTTGGGGTACGCGATAGCTACCGAAGGAGGGGGTGACGAAAAACTCATTTGAAACGCTTCCGACCGCTTTTTTCATCCCCCTCTCCGCACCCTCTCATCCTCCCTTCCTCTCCTTTACCTCGGTTTGTAGCTTCGCATTGCGTCTGTGTTCCGTGTACGTACCTCTATTACGGACGCAACACACACACACACACACGCACACCTGTGCCTATACCGCTGAGGCGAGTCAGCTACGCAGGCCGCTGCCAAAGGACTTACAATAAAGGGCAACGACCGAGAAGTAAGATTAAGCCAAATCGGGTCGAATCTTAAACTCACGGTGCGGGGTGACGACGGCGGCCTCAATTTTCCCCAATTCCGTTGAAATCGCTTCAATAAAATTTCGGTTCAATCTTGCTGGGTCGGAGTTGTGGTGTTTCGAGACGGCCCCCGGGAACCGCGCTAATGTGCCGCCTATTCCTCTAATGAGACGGAAGCTTCGAATCGCGTGTCTTTTACCCCTTCGGCCGTACCGTGTTACATACAAGGCCGCGGGATAAGGTGTGTGCTTAGGCATCGCGGGGTGGCCGACGTATCTATAGATATACGTCATACAGGTATACACGCGTTGCGTTCGGTTCGTAGATTCTCTCTCTCTCGCGCCCTCTCTCTACGTTTCAATTCTGGGTCGACAGAAAATTTTGTCTCGGGTCGTGGGAAGGGTAGCCGAACCATGGCTTAGACCTCCAACAGCTACCGCCGACCTTTGTTCTATCCAATTAGAAAAGTTTTCGACAAGGCGAAAGGGTTTCTATATTACTACCGTATACATATGTATGTATATACATACCTATCGATGTACGTATGTATGTATGTATGTATGTATGTATGTATGTATACGCAGAGTTGAAATGAAATTTTATTCGATTAAGACAATTGCTATTTCTCCAGCGAACAATTAACTCTACGACCGTCGTAACAGGGTCGTCCTTCCTCCCCCTTCCCTCCATCTCGCAACTCGGTGTCTCTCACTCGCTCGCTATCTCTCTTATTCAATGTTAAATTATACGCGTAGGTATATAAGTCGGTTGGTATATGCCCGTCTAACGTCAGCTGCGGTGCGGATGAATGAGAGGATGAATCGAGTGAAAACAATTCGATTTAATTGCATTATATTTCGGTATGAATGAGTGAAAATCTCTCAACGAGAGAGGGGGAGAGAGAAAGGCGACGGGGGTTTGTGGGGGGAGTGAGGTAAGGAAGGAAACGGGAACAATGGGGATGCGGGAGTGTCGTCGTCGGGATGGGGAATTTCGGTAAACCTGGGAACGGTTAACCGTGAACCCATCGCGACCCCTAGCGACACGGGGACCCGGCGGTTTAGCCTAGAGAGCGGAGAGCGCTAAATACCAAACACTAACAATAAGCTGACGGGGCGAGTCGCGCGGTCGCCAGGCGTCAAACACGGACCCACGGAACCTGAGCAAATAATAATTGAATATGGTTAGCATGAAATTAACAAACCTCCCTTCCAGCTTCTCTGAGGGGGCAGAAGCGGCACCAACGGCACCACCAGCCGTAGGCAGGTCCCCGGGGAATCCCCCGAGCTTTCAAAGGACCTGAATAGTTAGTTAGCCGCCATTATCCCGGTCCCCGACACGGAATGAGCCACAGTGCCACCGCACTTTGTGCACCGAGACGACCCCTTGCCTTGCCTTGCCTTACCTTACTTTCGTCTACAATTTCTGTCCGACGACAACGCGGAGGAGACGCGGCGGACCGAAATGAGTGGACGTCTTTCAATCCTTCGGAATTTCAATTTCGTTAATACGTACATGTATACGTAAAACCCCATACGACACGAACACCGAATCTTTGACTCATTGTACTGGGTTTTACGTCATCCGGTAACAGCTTTTCACCATGCGGGGTTAGAGAGAATGTAGAGGGGAGCTATCGAACTGTCCTTTCCAGGCTTCGGTAGTGCACAATATGCTGGCTAGTCGGCGGTTTACATATTTCCCTCAGACAATAGGGGAACGATCGCGAAACAATTGAAAAATCTCTCTACTTATTGCGCCCTACTGGTTATAGGTATATATATGTATAGCCTCTCTAGAGTTCAGACAATGCATCGCGATGCACAATAGAATCGGGCTGGATGCTCTGGGATTCGAAACCAAGATTACAGCGTTTCGAAACCAGGACCAGTTTCAATTACGCGAAATATATTATTGTCAAAGGGAAAGTAATTTCCGAGGAAATTACAACGATATGCAAACCGTTTAGGTATGTATTCGCATTTCTTGTAAGTACTAGTTTCTCATTTTGAAATTGCTCAAGTGCGAGAAGATGGACGATATTGATATCTTTTTTTTACGGAAAGGTACACTAGGTATCTCAATCACTGAATGATTAGGACTATTTATCTTTATTGTCTAGCATTAGTGCGAAACTGACGAAGTTGTGACTGAGACATTCGTTACTGGAAAATTTTCTCGCCGAGTGTTTCATTTTTCGAATGCCGCGATGCCGTATCGAAAATAAATCTGATTGAATATCTCAATTGCGTGAAACGGAATTTGGTTTGAAATCGTTGGCGGTTAAGTTAGGCGAGTGATTTATTCGATTGTTATAATTTTACAAGCGTTTAAATCCCCAAGTTACAGGAAACAATGGGAATTCGATTATTTCGTGACGTTGTCAAGAGGAAAGCGAGACCTCGTGAAAAAGCCCGCAAGTTTTAACGTAATTTTGTACATGATTAGAATTTGGAACTTAATCTTGAAAGTTTCGTGTTCTCCGACTAGGTATAATGCAATATATTCTGGGTTTATAATAGGAATAAATTAAAAGACAACGAACGAACATCGATGGGCTCTTCCTCGAGAGTCTGAAACCCGATAAGACCATATCTCATGCTTTCACGTGTCCGATGTTGCGCGCTCGTTCCCCAGTGTAATTTGAAACGTGGAAATAATTTGATTTTGAAATTACTAGCAGTTGACCCCTTTCTCTTTTCTCATCGTCTTCTTATTCATCTTCTGCTCCTCCTCCTATCGCACCTCTTCTCCTCTTTCACAACTCAGATTTTAAATCTCCTCTTCACCCTGCGGACAAGATATACGTTCGGCATCGCTTCGCTCTTTGTTACACATACCGTAACGACGGTGGATATTACGACTCGTAAGCCTACTCGCTGCCTTCGGATGCCGGTATTCAACCCGATCAATCCGTGTTAGCTAGTGGCTAAGAGTTCACTGTTCGTGACATCTCGCGCAGCGAAATTGTTTGTTCGCACGCAATTTCGCACCATTAATTGATTTTCGACCGCTTCCCTTCTTCCAGTATCGTGGTTACGCAACTCTGCTCTCCCGTTACCCTCGACATTCCCCCTCCAAACTAATTACAGAGCTCTGCCTTCGTCACTCTCCGATTCCCATTTACGTATCATCTAGATTCGGTAAACTTTATCAGCCGTAATCCGTGCGGGTTTATATCCTGGCATGTCGTGTGCAACATCTCTTTGTCACGGTGTACGTGTACGTACGTACGTATATCTATAATACAGCTGCATACGTAGTAGGTACCTATCGTAAAAGCATTTCACGGGAATGACAATAAATTTGTTTTTTCCCTCCCCGTTACGTGCAGAATTAGAGTCAGGATTTAATTGAGGGGAAACAATTTCTCCATGTACGAGTATATCTAATGACCGATGCGAGAATTTTAGTAGAAATATATGGGCTTGCACGGTTGTTCGAATTCGCGGTACGCTTACTATTCGGTCGTGAAAATTGAAAAATAGTTGAACTATTGTTTTTTGTGTAATTGAATTATATCTTTCGACGTCTCGCTTTGGGATCTTTCGTGATCAGTTTGAAGATTGAAAAATAGAGGTTACGGTCGTACCGGGGGTGAATGTTTTGTTCCTTATTTTTTGCTCGTGGTGAAAATGTGATTTCCCCGAAAATAGCTACCACTTACAACTGTATGACGACACGGATAAGTTTGACGTGTTTCTGAAGTTTAATTACATTTCCACTTACAGTCCTGACTTACTTTACCCGATTTCTGCTAACTTTGTCATTATCATGCATAAATCTGTCTTACAATGTGAAATAAAAAAAATGAAATAACAGAACGAGGGGAAAAAATATAAGCAAAATACGTGTTTGACAAGTGAGCTTCGGTGCTGAGAGAAATAAATTGAAATGTCAACGTTGTACGGACAAGAGAGAGAATTTGTGAGAGGCAGTCCATAGTCTGGTTGACCGGTTTCTCGTTATTTCCCACCATTTCCCTACCCTTGCTCGTTCTCTCTCCATTTTTCGGCTACGTATATTCTTCTCAATCGCGTGAAAACTCCGAACGCTGGACCTATATCTTTTACTCTCTTACGTTCTATGAGGCGTTCGGTATCTATCTCGCCTGCTCATAAAACCCAATTCCATTCAATAAGGGAAAATTTGTCTAATGGTACCTGGAGCGCTTCGTCGTTGCTCTTCTGTAAGCTTTTGCGGGTGCGTTTATTTTTCCCGAGCATCCGGTGAAAAAGTAAGAGATACCGAGACGGAGAAAAGGAGTGGGAGAAAGTGCGCGAACGAGTTGAGAATTGATATGTGTAACAGAGGACCTCACGAGAGACCCGGAGAGCAGGAGTCATACCCATTATAAATACGGTGAGAGACCGCAGGGAGATGAAGAGTAGGTATAAGGTGTACACCGCGGAGGAATGAAAAGGATGAAAACGTGTCGGTATGTATGCAGCTCAGCTTAGAGTCTATAAAAGCGATACAGGTTCCACGCACGCGTGTACCAACGATCCGCCGAGTTCATCAAACCAACTGTACTTTGATTTGCATGTTTTTAAATGCGAGAAATATTCTGAATAACGGGGGAATTTGGTGGCTTGATATTATCAAAACCGAGACAGTCCCGTCTGTTTTTCGACAGCGTTTCAAAGTAATCCTGATGAAAATCCAGTGTAACAACGTTTTCTCTATTTTAAGCAGAAATAGGCACTGCGCGTCGTCTTTTCTTTTGTCGTTTTTCACAGGATCCCAATGTGTTTGTTGGTTTTTTTTTTTTCTCTCTTCTTTTTTCCCCTCACATCACATACGTAAAGAGAATATACGTGTACTATATCATGTCCCAAAGTAAGCTGAAAATATCGTTATATTATAGTCGGAAACGCAGAGCAATCTTCTTTACGTTCTCCGTATAAATACACACGCGCACGCGTACTTACGCTTGCAAAAATCCACCTTCGTATTCGTATACATGTAATACCACGTAAATATGTATATGTACGTCGGCGTGCGAATCCTGAGCGGCAACAAATTTCACCTCTATGCGAAGGTGTTCCCCGATCTACCGATGCGCGAACGCGTGTAAATACTTCTTGTGACTTACGTATATGTATAAATATATTAGACTGGCCGTTGAAAAAAATGTTTATGCTCCGAGTTGAAAACTCTTTATGCTTTATTTTTCACTATTACGGAGGGCCTGTAATTTTTTTAAAAATTTTATTTGTTTTGAAACCTTGATCTTTTTGTGAAAAAAAAAAAAAAAAACAGTGAGAGCATTGGAACTTTGAGGATCTCATTTTTTTCAAAGTTAACTTGAGATTTGTCAACTTGGAACATTAACATTTTTTCGAACGGCCAGTCTAAAATATATGTACTACATACTGTCATACAGGATCAGAGAGAAACGTCAAAATTTGTTGGCAAACGTTGGATGAAAGTTGGCACAACTTTTCGAAAATATATATCAGTAATTTCGCGCTCCAGGCCAACGTACTGGACGTGTTTATTCATCACGACGGTCTACGGCAGTATTTGAAATTCCAAAATAGCGAGGTTACACAGAGTATTCGGCCTGTAGTTATACCCTGGTAAATACAAAAACAACGAGGTTGCGAAATTTTTAATCAGAGTGCACGAAATTGTCGTATTAATTAGTGGTCGTGCTGATGCAAGTAAAAACTGTTTACCTACCTCGTTGTACACGCACGGATGTAATATTGGAAATAAATTCGGAGAATCACTCGTACCGTCGTTTTATGATTTACCATAAATTGCACGGGCAAACCTTGCTGAGCTTAAACAAATTGCGTTTTAATACGTTTGAAAATTTTTCAAGCATAAGCCTCGGTGAATAGGTTTCGAAATGAATATTTTAAACTTTTACAAACACCGTAGAATCGGTAAGCTTCGAAAGTTGTTCGAATCCAATTTCAATCTTCAACAGTATAATCCTGCTAGCATAGGTCGAACTTTTCTTTCGGACTACGACGGTAACTATTCATTTTCACTAACAATAAACGACGATATTGACTGGCTGTGCTTGGAAACCCCATGAAATTGTTCCGTCATATTTAACGAGGCGTATTCCGATATGGTGCCGAGACAAGAGGAAAGAAGAAGACAACAACGAGTAACCCTTGTGGTATCCCAAGCAAGCCGTAATGTCATTTGCGTAAAAGCCCCTTTGTGGTTTGACTTTCTTGCCTCCCTTTCTCCTCTCCGTCTTCTCCCTCCGGTCGTTTCCTTGCTTTTCGTTGTTTTCACGCATATTTTCATCCTCCTCGCTCGTTCCATTCCCTCCCTCCCCACCTCTATCACAGCTTGCGCAACACAATCCGAATATATAATGCAAGGATTGCGTTGGGTATTATATTTGTCATGACGCTGCTTTTCGTTTCATGCCAGCGTATAAGATGCTGGAGTAGTTCAGTTTCTCTTTTCCGTAAAATATAACAGGTATATTTTTCTCTGTCGCGTTTACTTTCGCGTTAATATTATTATTATTACTATTATAGTTGTTGTTATTGTTGTTATTATCTTCTTGTTCGCGCTTTCGTATTTTCATTTGGTTTTTCTACTTCTTTTTCTTCTTCATCGCATTCATTTCCCACCCGCGTTCTACCGAGATAATTAAAACGAAGTTTGCAAAACTTTGTACCCAGCGCGTATAATCGAGTTCTTTAAGTCACTTACTTTCGACAGGGTTCGTCGATCCTCGCGATGCCAAGACTTATGACTTTCGGCTTTAGAGAGACTCCCTCGACTTTGCCCTACTCTACTCTACTCTGCTTGCTTCCCACTCTTTCTCTCCCTCTCTTTCTCTCTCTCACTCACTCACTCCATTTCAAGTTGAATATTCCAACTTATTGACCTTCCTGCCATAAACGCTAGTCGTGTACTATAAATAATGATATTGAGTGCGAACAGTCAGCAGGTCTTAAAATGCGGATATAACAACGGCGTAAAATCTGCTTATATTCTATCCATGCTGCTATAGTTGCTATACAACAAGTCGTTACTAGCGTGGCAACTAAATCTGTAACAATTGTCTCGTCAATGTTACACATATTCGTTATTTCCCTTGTCTCTTTACCCAGATGCTTTGCACGAATTCGAGGTATTTCTCTCTCCCTCTCTCTCTCGCCTATCACGTGGATAACAATACTGGTTTTTGCCATTCGAGTATAACAACACAACCGTAATATATATTTGTTCCTCTCCCACTCTGACTTTTCACTTTTCACTTTTCACTTTTTATTTTTATCAGCAATTTTTGAAGAGCCATTCTTCGCCGAGTACGCGACGGACGGCAGAAAGTAAGTTGGCCGTCGACGAGAGTTTACTTTGAAAAGTGTTGAAATATTTTTCCCCAAAGTCGGTAGAATTTTTGACCCAACCTTAACATCCGTCGTTTGTATATACGGGGACAAGTATATATAAGCTGTTCGTTTTCTTTGGTGTTGAAAAATAAAAAAAAATAAAAAAATAAAAAACCGTGTTTCCTCCATACTCCACAGCTCCCGTGTAGCGTTATCATTTCGGAACGTTTGAACCTTTTTCATAAAGAGACAAAAATAAAGGTACCGCGTTTGCACAGCGACTATGTATAACCATAGGCTTCGCCCGAGCATGTAATAATCGGGGAAACGTCCTGCAGCGGCAGCATTCACGTATCGGTGATTATTTCTGGGGCGAAGAAAATTCAACCGCGAGCTTTGTTATTATTACTATTATTACTGGCTTTGGGGGTGGAAAAAAGTTGTACAAGTCACGATCGCGCGGTGTTGGCTGGTTGGAAAAGTTTCGAAACAAATTTACAAACACTCCCCAAGGGACGGACCTTTTGTATCTAACGTTGGATGAAGCGGCTTCCAATCGCGCGGTAGGTACTCGACTATCGACCGTGTACATCTGTCAGTTTCGAACCGATCCAAAGACCGTAAGAACGGTTTAAAACCTATTTTAACCAAGCTGGTGGTGATTTGGTGGATTCTCTTTGTCTACCGATGAACGACAGCGACTTGGAGGTTCGACGGGAACGGACGGACGGAGAAAAGGCATCCTTGCCGCGGCGTCGAATGCCTGCCTCGATATTATAACCTTCGAGGACTGTGCAGTACGTCTTTCAACTCTAGAGTCCAACTTGATTATGGTGTTGCTGGTATAGGGCTTAGGATGGGCAAGGAATGCCAGCAGGCGGCTTTGTTCCGAGCACCGTTACCTACCTAGCCAAGGCAGTCAGTCCCTTTCGGATCCTCTTCAATTATATACACTCCGTTCGACGTAACTCCTCCCCATTACGATACACCTACGTGTCTTATACGTCCTGTGCACTTACTTGTCTCAAATACCCCTCGCCTTATTCTTCTCTAAATGTACGTGCCTGTCCGAACACGGATTACGGGAAACGTAAGCGTCGTTTTAAAAATCAATTATTTTCTCCCGGATCACGGATGAAGCGTAATTTTCGTTACGCATGTTTGCGAAGAAAGAAATTCGGAAAAGATTTTAATGAACATTTATTGTTAAACGAGTCGAAGGAATGTCCTAACATTTTTAAGTTCAGATGCTAACCTCGGTAATTACAGGAAACTTACCAATACTTGTCAATGTTTACGTACCAAGAAAGGTTAATTACGGTCTTTTTTCTGAAACATATTAGTATATCTGTAAGAAGATGACGAGTCTTTGTCCAGAAACGTTACGAATTCTAATCGTGACACGAAACATCTGTTCTGACAAAAAATGTGAGATTCGGTAAAGTTCGACATATTCGACGAATATTAAATTTCGAACTCTGCAGTACCTACGCATCATTGAACATTTTGCGAAGAGTCGGGGAAAAAAGAAACAAAAAACACACACACGAAAACTGAAAGATGAAGAGAAAATACCTGTAAACCTTGTCGTGCGTGACGTGACACGTGCCTTGTGTCTCGGATCAAAGTCACTCTAGTACGTATACCTTGTACCTGTACATCTGTACGCGAACGAAATATCACTCCGCGTAGTAGATATTAGTGAAAATTTGAAGGGTGCGCGATGTTGTGGATTCTTGGAAGTGCCGAATGAATAAGAGAGATGTGAAAAGGGGGCGAAAAAGCCGGCGAGAGGGAAAGGGAGACGCGTAATTACACGAGTCTAGGGGTGAAAGAGCTGAAATAAGGGTTAAGGGCATGCGCGTCTGTGCGTGCGTGAGGTCGATGTATCGAAGGTATTCCAAGTAGAGGAATAAAAATTCTACCTTCGGTATATCGCCATTCGCTTCGGAGAGTAAAAAGAACGAGGCTGCATACCTCTCTGTCTGCGATGAACTAGAAAGGGGAAGTTTGCGCCTGGCATCATCGACGCGTAGATGTTCTTCCTCTCTGTCCTTATTTTTTCGGCGTTAAATTTAGCGGTGGCTCCTTTTTTTTCCCCCGCAAGTGGGTCGGCAATTTTTTCGCCCGACAGCGCGCTCCAGATCAAAATCTTCAACGAAGCATCGGTCCTCCGCGCTTGCCTCTTCTCGACCCTTTATCCCCCATTTCCTCCCTCCGCCACCTTCCTTCCTCTTTCCCCCTTTCCTCGCCCCGGTGCCTCGATTGCCTAGTGATCCTGCGGCCCGACCCGAAACGCTATGAATTTAATGGGGTATTATACGAGTCTCGCTATCCAACGGGCATGTAGTACCTTATACCTACCCAACGTCGCTCCTATCGACTATACTTGGATCCGTTTTTCTGAACCACCGCCTCCGATCCGAAATCCCATTGTAATCACTTTTGAATTGGGCACTTCTGTCGGTTATTTATTGGTTCACTGAGCGCACCTACTTCTACTTCTACTTCTACTTCGATGCCGTCTACTTCTTCTTTTTATTCTACTTCTTCTTCTTCTTCTTCTTCTTCTTCTTCTTCGACGGCAGCTGGGCCTTCAGCTTCAAACTAAAAGGTCCTCTCAGTTACCTGTGAAACTCTCGCTTCGTACTACACCAGCGCGGCATACTTATTCGCGCTATTCTTCTTCGCTGCTTTTCCATCGGGGTAGTTTTTCGCTGCTGATGCATCCTAACCTCGCCCCTAGCTCGCTGCAATATGTACAATGTCGTAGAGTCTGGTCTGTGTCCGTATCACGTACACACGCAACGTACCTTTAATGCAAGTAGGTAGGTACGTATATCAAACCGCCGTACTTAATGTACCGATGAAGAAAAGGATTGTAGCGTATATAATACTCGCGTCCATTAAAGCCAGCTTCACACGGAAGAGAAAAGAGCGCTTAATTTAGTGTACAAATCTGTCTTATTATTCTTCTTCCTCTTGTTCATCTTCTTCCGTGTTCCACTTTATCCAACCATTCCGCAACACATTAGCGCTGTTTTTTCTTCCTACTTCCTTGCACGGTTGGATAAATAGGATTGTGATATTAGTAATAAGAAAAAAAAAATTGTTTGTTCTCGTTTGTCGTATGGTTATAATCAAATTTTGTGATCGCGATCAAAATGTGCGAAATGTCGTTTCTCCCTTTTTCCTGTCGTCGTGCTTAAGCTTTCACAGACTTCTGGAATTCCACAGTAGTCCTCGAGGAGTATCAATGCCGAGTATGAATATTCATGACAATTTATCAGAGATTGAGTTTCTCATTTGCTTTCCACTTCAAAGTTCATGAACCTGATAGGTGTTCGCGTATATCATCATCAGTAGTAGAACTGTCCAAAGAATATTGTCTCGGAAAGAAACATTTGTACCAACGTTGAAAACGTTCAAATCAGCATACTTATATAGCCTGAAATGGACTAGGTAGTTAATTTATATTTCTAACTTGAAGAACATTTAATTCGAAAATAATTCTTGTGTCACAAACATACAAAGTTTACACGTTTCAAACGGCTTGTCATAGGAGATAATTTAAAGAAAAATCCGTTTCTTATTTCAAACATCCGTTTATATTTTCTTATACGGTGAAAATGGTTAGCGAAGACTGGCGCGTTTAGTTCATGCAAGATATAAAGTATTTTTCTTACTTTATTTTTAAATAATCCGCTAACGACTCGAAAATGCATTATTCATCTAACCAGTATTTGATGCCGCATTCACTAAAGTTTAAGGTTTTTCTCTGTGCGATAACGGATCATCAGACGATAATGCGTAATTGAGTGCAGGGGTTGAAATTCTCAACTAGTTTTAATATTTAATCCAAGGACGCTTGTGGTTATTCGCTAAGTTGTGTTTCCTGAGCCCGAGTACGCCAATTCGACGATTCGATTCCATACCGTTTGAAGCCAGGTATTCATATACGTATACATTATAATATATACATGTTATAAATATACAGGAGGGTATTAGGCACACCGTGCTTGAACCGCACTCAAGAGTCTCTTACTTAATTCTCATACATACATACATATTAATCCACGTCTTTACACCAGACTCTCGAGTCCTGCTCGGGTATGCGTCATATGTAGGTAAATGAGGTAGGAATCTTACTTTTACCGCGAGGTCAACTCTGCGCCGTGATGAACGGAAATTCAAACTCGCCTCGGGTCGGCGTGCACACCTGTACCGATGTGTGTGTGTGTGTCGGGTACGCCTGGAACTGAGAGAGCATCTCGCGGA
Source organism: Neodiprion fabricii (assembly GCF_021155785.1). NCBI lineage: Eukaryota > Metazoa > Arthropoda > Insecta > Hymenoptera > Diprionidae > Neodiprion > Neodiprion fabricii. Next base: position 28,428,303 of record NC_060239.1, read on the forward strand.
CCGACGGGGCCAGTCTGTCTCATTTAGTCTCATCTCGGCCCCTATTCGTGTACGTGTATGTACACACACACACATGCATTCACGTACGTAGGTATACTGATAGTTCAAAGCCACCGTGGGAGTTGGGTTCGATGTTAAGTTAGTCATGCACTCCTCGCCGCCCGCCTCGGTAAGACTGGGTTAAAATATGAGCTGGACTGAAATCGAGCCGAGGACGAGTCATAGACTACCTTCACCGTCCTCTATACAGGTATACTACACGTATCCTGCGCTTTGTTCGAAGTAAATTTTTGTCATACCCAACATCTTTCTCGTTTTTGACGTTATACGTAAATCCGATCGCGATCTTTATCGTTTCCAAAAACACCGAATTCTCAGACGGTGAGTAAACTTGACGATTTTCGAAATTCTTCTTTGGTTATCGATTATCAGCTGGTGAGATGACAGTTACAGATTATAACAAAGAACTGATCATTCTCGAGCGATATTAATCGGTTATCACTTTTTTCCAATAGCCAATCGTTGGCCTGATTTTAAGTTTATAGAATCTTTTAACTCTTCGCAGAAAGATGAGAGATCAAAGCGTACGTCTGCCGGAAACTTTCATCGGACCGCGCACATTAGCTTGGAACTTTAAGTGATCCTAGTATGTATATACGTGGTCATTTTGCTGATAAAATTGTATAATTTTCATTATCATTTCTTCACGCATTACTTACCCATCATCAATCACAGCAATGATCGGTGGTCCAGAATAAGTTTCGAAAAGGGCCCGAGCCCTCGTATTCTCGTATCAGTGTTTTTGTTCGTTGGTCATAAAAAAAATTGGGTGAAAAGGGGGACGGTCTTGATGTCTTGTTAATATAATTATCAACTGGGTTTGAAACGCACGATGAGTTTTACCCACCTAATGGTCTAATCCGACACGTATGCGCGATAGATCCATATATTATAGGTACGGTTGAGAGAAGAAACGGACCGTGAATCAAACAGGAATGCTATAACTAGACGCGTACGTCACGAGCTTAATTATACGGTGAACGCAGGAGTCTCTCGTCGTAATTTTAATTATACTAAGTAGTTTCAGGTTGCAGGCGCATATTCTGCATGCGCTTTGCTGAGCGTGTGCTATTGTATCGTTTTCGAGCTAGATGCCACTGTTGCAGGGCAAGGCGAGTGGAGCAGGCAGGCACGTGCGAGAGAGAACAATCGCTAACATTGTTCCCGAAAGACGTGTTACCCAGAAGTATGGCGCATGCAGTTTACGTATACGCTGTAATAATTAATGACGTCGCTTGCACGGACTTGAAACGGAGTTGCGGGGTTAAACAAGTGCAAGAAACTCGTATACCCGAGTAAGAGATATTTATTCGTATAATTCGATCGTTGGTACAATACGCTCGTTTACGATGACGATATAGTGGAACTGAGGAAGAGCGTGTCTCGACTTTTGCAGAACTCACGCGTTCACCTCGAAGGGCGAATTGCAAGCCCTGGATCCTGGACTGCGTTAGAATTACGCAATCACGCAACGGATCCGAAGACACTGCAGTTCTTTTTGTATGTCCTTGGGTATATAAGGCGCCATGGTGTCGAGTGAATATTTTTCTAGGAGTCCTGTTATCTTGCTTTTGCAAGTGTATGTTATTAATTTGGTAAAACTTTGCTTTGCAGGCGAAAATCTTACACCGCAATGATTCGCCCAGCCCTTTATAACCATCGAGTACTGAAAATTGTCGAAAAGTTCAAAAGCGTGGATTAGATCTGCGTAAAGTATTTTTCGAGAAAAGTCTCATGATTACTCGTATATCTTTAAACCGTCCAACAAAAGGGGTCCGCTCAAACTGCGGAGATCGCAAAAGAGATTTTCGAGAACTGTTTCTTTGAAGTTTGTTCTTTTATCTTTCCATCTCTTTAATTATTTCTCGTAATTATATAACTGGTTTTTTTTTTTTCTTCGAGTCCCACTTTCTCAAATATAAACACAAGTGATAAATTCAACCTTATAAAAAATAATTAATACGATTTCGGTCTCTTTGGTTATGTTTTCAAACTGGGAAAATATAATCTCGTAATTTTAGTACCGCAATTATCACTGATAAAAAGCATCGAGGGAAACGTAAAAAAAAAGGGTGAAAAAAAGTGGGAAGAAAGGAGGAGGACAAGAATAAATTCAAAAAGAAAAAAAAGCGAAGGTGAAAAAAACCATTTCAGGGAGCTCGTTGCCTCGATGCTTTTAAAATAATTATCAGCTCTTTAAATTCTAATACCAGGTCGCACGGCGGGAGAAGCTGAAAGAGAGGGGAAGAGAGAAACTCAACAGGCCGAACGCGCGAACTCTGCACCCTCAAACGCAAAGCTCTAAGCTTTCTTCTTTTTCCTTCGTTTTTTCACTTTCTCTTTTCGCTCTCCCGACGCGTACGTGTAAAGTAAGTACCTACATTATGTACGTACTACGTACCCGTTTACCAGCTTAAGTATAAGGACCCCAAGAGAGTTGAAACCGACTGGATGTTCGCAGATTTTTTCAAGCGGATATCCGTACCTACCCGCACCTTGGTGAATTAACTTTCATTCTTTAAACCTTTCGTTCTTGTGTTATTCGTAATTTGAATTGGATCGAAATTCTTGGGAAAATTGAGTCCCGATTTGATTACGTGCGTAAATATTTAGCGCTATAAAACTTGCACCGAAGCTGAAAGATTTAGGTCAAGATCGTTGATCAGGTATCGATTCGTGGCGCCTCGATACCGGGGTAAAGAGATGAAACGACTCGGTAGTGGAAAAAGTATTGGATTTTCAGATTTAAATTCCCCCGCCGGACACCGTGACACGATTCGCAGTTGAGAAGCCAGAAAGTGACAAATCCGATTTGGGGATATATTGACCGTTGGAACTGATCCTATATCGAAACCGGAATTTCAACTGAATTCAAAGGAGGACAATTACATTCCATCCGTCACGAATCCCGCACAGGTTTGCAATATCTGCAGACCGACACGCACGAGGATCGTGCATGGGAGACTTTTTCGCCTCCGTCCCTTGTCTCAGAATTTCCACGGTGTGTGTTTTCCTTGGCAGTGGCCGAACGGCCAGAGCCGTTCCTCGGTCACCCCGGCCACTCCGCAGGGCACGGCTGGAGAGGAAGCAGATGTGAAAACGCGTGTGGGCTTACCCGACGAAAGGCGCATTATGCGTATATAGGTATACATCTACCTATGTACACATGTACGTGAAATCGGGTGCATGTGCCCAGAACCTAGGGACGGATAGTTCGGTACGGCGCCGAGGGAGAGGTGCGTCCGTGAGCGTTGTAGACGTAGTGCAGGCCGAATGTGTCTGCAGCCTGCTGCTATTGTGTACCTTGGTCTTCTTAAGTGTGTTATATACCAACGGCAGACTTCTACGTTGGGAGTTTACGCATCCTCGAAAATACGGATTACCTGAGTAATCCGTGTGTTGAAAGCTTAGCAGTTATAGGCCGCCTCGTCGTAAGGCCCGGGAGTTTATTGGCTGTCCAAGGATTACGCCTCGTAATATTTCCTATTTTATTTCACGTGTATAATTTCTTTCTTTACGTTTCTCCTCGTCTTATTATACCTACACTCCTCCGATATCACCATCTCGCATCGGCGGCAGCATCTTTTCTCGTACTAGGTGCATGTACCCGTCGGTGTTTACGTACACCCGCAGTCTTTATCTCGTGTACGGTATTTACCTACCCGTTGCAGCATTTAACACCCCGCGAAGCGGTAGCCTCTTTGTTGTTGGTCTATCCGGCTTCGCGTTATTAATTCTTTCCCTCGTGACACGGTAGTCTTCACCTTCCCGTTCTTGTACACACTCGCATCATTATCGTACAATTATCTTTAATACCCTCGATGCTATTTCTTTTTTCTACGGTATATCTGAGAAATTTTTGTCAAGCTGAAAGTATTACTGGTATCGTCGTCTCGAGCTATAATCTGGCAGACGCTGCGGTCCATTACCTTCTGGTATGTCTGATTCGAGGAGAGCTTCGGAATTTCGCCTACAAATAATAAGCTTCCTCGGCGTATAAGCATTATGGATACGTTTATTGGTACACATGAATATAAACGGTGTTCAAATCGTTGGCAGATGAAATAGCGTTCGATTTTATCTCGCGGGGTGTAGACGCATCGTAAGCCTGAACGGAGTACGCGACGTTTACCTGCTATTTACACCGCAGGATTGGAGCTATTGGAGCTTAGCTTAGTTTGGAGTGCGGTCGTGAAACGGTTGATTCATCCGGTCATTCACGCTGATGGATTTTTATTGCGGAACGAAGTGCGGCAGCGGTGGAACCGGGCGGTCGGATTGATCCTAATGGCCGAGTGATAATTTGCGTGGAAAATGAAAACTGAATATGGGTTGTCCGTGCGAGAGGGGGAAACGAAGATAGAAAAAAGGGGTGCTTTGAAAAAGTCTATAATAAGCGAATGGAGGAGATGGGGGATAAACGGCGTACACACCTTTCCCGTTTTTTGGGTGGAAGTTGGAGAGCCGAGGAGGCTTTCTTCTGATGAGCTAATAACGATAATTTCAAGTTTCGGGTGGCAATTTGGTAGACATTTTTGGCAGGTGGTATCCCGAAACCTTTGGCCAAGCCCTCCTCGGTCATTAGTTGCTTGCCGCGAAGGTACCCTTGCATATACCTACATTCTCAACGCTGTGTCGGTGCGTTCGTGTGAAGACACACTCTTCGTTCTATTCCACACACGCGCGTGCTGCGTTGTTCTGCCTATGGACGGGGTGCCTACCATGCTGACTACCGTGCGTCTCTTGTACCAGCTACCATATACGTATGGACACGGGGAACGGCAGCTGGTAGCCCTGGCAGCATGACACGAAGAGAAGAGAAGAGAAGAGAAGAGAAGAGAAACCCTGCCGTAACGTTATACCGGAGAAGCCAAGGTTCGGGATCCCCTCCCCCGTTTTACTCCCTTGTTATACATCCTATTCGCCAAACCCTCTGTCGAGCGTGCGTGCGTGCGTGCGTGCGTGTGTTTGACGCTTGTGCGCGTGCAGGACGTACAATGAACGTAAGGAAATACTTGGCGAAGCCCTCGCGTAATCCGCGATCAATCAATATCGCTGATATTTCGTTGAGCATGGAACGGGAAAAATCTGTCCTCGCGAGGGGAAGATAATGGGGAGAATATTACGTGTATATAGGTACATGAAAAAATCCGTATATTTGCGCACGCAGCGTTGGCAGAATATCTTCTTCTTCTTCATATCGACGGTCTCAACCCTCCACCGCTTCCCTACGGACCAAAGTCCCCCAACGTTTTGCTGGATCTTTTTTCGAGCACTATATACGCCACGAAATATATCGCGATTTTTTCTTCACCAAAGCCATCTTGAATTAGTTAATATATATCGCGTGTGAAACGAAGCAAGCATATGAGGGTAGAGTATATTTGCGAAGAAACTGGATTGCGACTCGGTTGAACATTCCGTTCTCGGTTGGATGGGTAGCCAAGAATTACCGCCTTCTCGCTCAACGATCGCCGTGTCGTCACTTCGATACAATACTTGTACCAACCGGTGGAAATTAGTTAGTCTTGTGGAGTAACACGAGTATATGACGCCGCCGGGTGGAGAGGGGGGTGAGAACGTTTTATTAAACTTCTTCGTCGGAAATTCTTCTTGCGGTCTAAATCTCGCATGTAAGTAAAGTACGTGAAATAAATTTCCAGACGCCTGAACCGGGCTGAGCTCGGTTTTCGTTGCGGTTTTCCATCTCGTTCCGAAAGCCCCCTTTCGCCTAACGGTGGCACTTTGCTGGGCGGGTAAGAAAGTAAAATACTATCCATAGACAAAACAAACCGGCTTGTTAACTCTCCGAATTGCCACGCGCGTAAAGGTTACCCGTACGCGTACACCTATTCCACAACTTCCAGAAAAGTACTCAACCAACCAAGCGAACACCTACCTAACCAGATTGCTACGGTGAAACGAGAAACGTATCTCCATGTATGGAAAACTATCCCCGCGCTCTGCAGGAGAACGAATGCAGGCAATGTAGCAAAAGATGGATCGAAGTCTTCATAACTTTTTTAAGCCATTCGTATCTACAATACGTGCAGCAGTATCCTCTTGCCGCAGGAATGATATACGAAAAGATGTATCGAGGAAGAAGAAGGGGAATCGGAAGAGAAAGAACAAGACCGAACAACAGCAGACATTCTTTCAAATGTCTTCACATTTCACGATCATCCAGCACAAGAAGCCGTCTCCTCCTCGTGTCTTTCGTTCGTCCCCTTTATACCCGGACAACTCTTCTTCTATCCGGAAATTCCCACTCTTCGTGTTGCCGAGATCAGAGCAACAGACGCGTCGCCGATTTGGTCATTGAGCAGAGAGAGTGAGACAGAGAGAGAGACATGAGTGTAGCATAAGTGCCTATTGGTAGGTGAGACGGGGAAACTGAGTGCTACCGCCAGGTGCAAGGTGCAAAAAGGAGGATCGGAAGGACAATTCACCCGGCGACACGCCGCCCATGGACTACCGCTCTACTGGATTGCACAATGCCGAGGTGGACTATTTCACACATCTTATGTGTAATACCCTAATTTCTTTATGCACCCTACGTGGGCATACGCTGCCCATTATTGTACCACGGTAAAATAGCCCCCCCCCCCCGGATCCCTTCCCGGCCTCTTCCTTCGCCCCAACAGAGGAGGGACGAAAAAGGTACCCCGGGACATTTATAATCATCAGCTCAAAGACTCGGGCGCCGAAAATTCTCGGGAAGAATGGAACGTGCTGCTCCGGTGGCAAAGGAGCGCCAGACCCTGACGGGCTTCTCGCGCCGCGTCGACGTCTGCATATTCGGCTCTCTCTCCCTCTCTCTCTCTCTCTCTCTCTTTTTCTCTCTCTGTGCCGAGACCCGTTTCTTGCAATGCTTGAAGTATATCGCAACGTTACCTCGTGCTGTACTACGTGTAACCTAGGTATGTACCTATATTGCTTTTGGGTAGGGAAAAAGGGAAATTTTTTATACTGAATATTTTTCATTTTTTTCAACCGACAAATAACTTGTGTACGCTACAGCGTTTTCACATTCATTTTCATCAGAGTCCGTCGGTGTTGGTTTCAGATTAGTGTGTAGGTGTAGGGTACCAGTCTCTTCTTACGACGTCGACGTACAAAGGATCCTCCTTGGCTCTTTGTTTCTTTCTTTTCAATCTTTTTTTCCTCTTCTTTTTCCAGCTCTATTATGCCCGCCCGCCTGCGCCTACCAACTTTCTTTATCTCTCTCTTTAAATTGGGCTCGCAAAGTGCCAATGCGGACTCAGTCCAGTCGTTCGCTTATTTTTAACTTGAATGTCTGTTCCTTCGTCTAAATACCCTCGTTCCGTCTGTTGGACGGTCGTTAAAACAGAAGTCATTAAAATTTTCCCGCTAGATGAACCGTCAATTCACCATTATTGGTTTCCGATTACTATTTGAAAAGACGTCTCATGTAGTCGTTTTGGCATTGCCGTTGAAGGGCACGTTTTCATTTTACATTCCACAGTGTTCGTTTCTAATTATCGTGAATGTATAGTATGGTGTAATTTCATTCGTATACCTACAATTTCGATTGGCTTTCTGTGATGTTTGTCATTTGCGTTTGACTCGTTTAATCTAGTTCGCAATGCGATCGTCAGACGATATCGTATTTCGCGGTGAAATCTGATAAACGGCTCACTACTTCACGCACTGTAAGCCCGAAGGCTTCCAGAATTTAAGCTGTAAATTTATGAAAATTAAATTTCGAACGAATTTAACTACGGGGTGTACGGTACATTGATAAAATAAACGCATAAAGATAAAAGAAAAATGTACAGATAAATTATATAAATTTATACATACCATGATAAAGAGAAGTGAAAGATCATGAAAAATTATAATGAGAGAAACGCGCTGCGTTTTAATTTTCAAGCGTCTGATAAATTTTCGCCTCGCCTGTGTGTAAAGGTGTGCGAAATCTTCTTCGCGCTGAAAAATGCAACGCCGTTAACCCAACGTTGAATAAATCGCTGAGATTAATCCAGTTGCTCAGCATTAGGATCCTCTCGCTATTTGCGTCCTCCTTTTACTCCGGCCATCCCTCTCTTGCAGGGCTTGTCCACTGTTAAACTTAATTTGAGTAAATTAAGAAACTTTTCGTTCCACCCCGGACGATCGCGCGACTTGGTCGACCCGCCGCGTCTGGAGTCCGAGGGATGAAATAATGGGAATATTTCCTCTCTCTTGAATTTTTCTCAGCTACTCTCGATGCTTTTTCAAACTCTCCATTATGGGAAGTGATATTGGACAGGAGGGCTACTCCGCTCTCGACGGCAAAGGTAAAACGATTTTCCTGTATTTTGAAAAATCGAGGCCTCGTTCTCTCACTTTTCTCTCTCTCTCTCTCCTCTCTCTCTCTTTCTCGCATGCACACGTACAGCTTCCACACGGAGCATAAAAGCCCGGCATACCACTCGACGGACCCCCTCCCCTCTTCTTGTCCGCATTATTAACAGTCATTTGTTTTCCTATCCACTTCCCGTGCGATATCCGCTCACCGCGCGTGCGGTCCTCTTTATGACAGGGGCGTTTGTAAAGTAGAAAACCAACCATTCGATTCATCGCCTATCATCTCTTCGTGTATATATATGTGTATATATTTCTCGCTTATTTCGTGCCTGACTCGGCAGTCGTTTCGTTCAATGGCTCTTGGCGTATGATTGAAATTCCTAAACGAGGTTCGACGTCATCATCCCTCCGGGACCGAAGACGTGATCGTCGTTGCATTTTCCCATCTACCGCACTCCTTGTAACGTACATATACGCAAGTGTTGGAAAAATACGAGGAAAAATATTTAACATAGAAATTTCATGAGTAACCTGACGTTTTTATTGTTAAATTATTGATACGTAGGTACATGGTCGATGTAATTTATAATTCTTAAATTCGTGTACCATCTTGTATTTCGTATTACAACTTATCTTATACACTACCGAAAGCGACCAGCCATCACCTCCTGGTTCAAGAATATTATAGCATGATCTATTGATTGTGAGATCGATCGTTTCATTGCTATCGTTGTCTAATTTTTCGTTTCTGCCAGAGTGCCAGTTTATCCAGTTCCAACGTGCGCTCTTATTCCTCGAATTATCATACATTTTCTCAATAATACGCCCGTAGAACGCGTTCCGAATGAAAACCCCCGCCGTCTGCACATTATTAACAGCCATTTACTCCGCAACCCTATTTCCTGGGTTATTAGCTGCAGGCTGAATTTACGCGTCTATATCGGGGTATACGGGGTGCGTATGTCGATGTACAGAGAGAGATGGATGGATATAGAGAGAGAGGAGAGGAGAGCAGCCGTACATACCCATTGTAAGCGTACACCGTAACATTGACGAGGGAAAGAGGGAAACAGGAGACTAGCCAGTTGCTCCACGCGTATAATTTCTACCCGCCGGCGGCAACCGGCAACCGGAAGTAGCTTGCTTCACTGACGTTTGTCGTTCGGGCAGGAACTGACCCTGCGCCGATTCAATGATCATGAAATTTGGATTATTGTCGAAACGGCCGCGTGGGGGACGCGCCGACGCGAGCCGAAACATTCCAATTAGAATTCTAGCCCTATTATACTACGAGCAACTCTAACGCGATAAATTATTACCAATCAATATGTATTACTGAATTAACCATCACAATTCCCCTCGGCGCCGTAACGGATTTATCATCACCGTTACTGTATATAATCTTTAATAGTCAAATAATTCCATGGTTGATTGATGCTATTTGCGGCTGTTGTTGCTGCTGCTGCTGGTGCACGAGTCGATATTATACTCGGCGCATTTCAACGTTCCCTACTCGCGTAAATACCACTTGCAAATATTGTAATTGTTACATACTTACGTAATTCGCATGTACCGCAGTTTATAAACGGTGTGGTGTTGCATACGTTATTGGATCTTGCTGGACGATGAAAATCATTTTAGACGGAATATTTGTTATCTGAATATCGTAGTCTTTTGATTCTCTTCGTACACTTCGGTTTAGAGAGCTCTCTTCATCTTGATCGTAGCAAAATGTTCGGCCAATATATCCTGAACGTAATCTGAAAAGTTCTGAAAATATACCATCGGATTTATAATCTTTTGTTGAATTTCCCTGTTGATATGGATGATAGATATATATATATAGAATCCAGCAATCGAAAAACGAATTCTCTGTCGATCGAATTCATTTCTTCTTTTCTCACCTCATTCATTTTAAATCAGTTTTTCGATCGTTCCAACAAAACGAATAAGACAACAAAAAGGCTGTCGACGATATTTTTCAGTGACATTGAGAGAAAGGAGATTAATCACGGTAATTGGATATTCTGTAATATAAATAAATGAAGTAGGTACGGTTAGACGCTACGTACCCATGTATATACCTCTGTATATAGGCACAATGAACCGTAGAATGTAAATAGTACGTAATTTTGAGAATACTCGCAATGCAGTAGGCTCAGCTCTCCGGTTTATGACCGTGGTCTGAACTCAGCTTCCCTCCACCGTGCTCTCGGAGTCACGGACGACAAGCAGCAACGACGGCAGCAGCAGCAGCAGCAGCAGAAGGAAAGAGCACGAACGCAGAGCCTGGTATTACATAGAAACTGTTATTCCCGAGAACGAGGAAACCCTCTCGCAATGTGGTTCTACCTACGTACGTAGCAGGTATAAGTGTCACGTCACATCGACGGTACCTTGCGCTATGTCATCGCACGGAGCAAAGTCGGGTCTTCGCGTCGTTACAACGTCGACGGGGTTACGGTCGGTTGGCAAAAATTAACTTATCGACTGGCTAATGCCCGATAACGACCGGCGATGAACGATAAATGACCCGGGAACAATTGTTCCTCCTTTTACTTTTTAAGGGACGAGGGAAAGCAAGCGAACGGCATGCGACACACCGCAGTTTATACACACCCTTACGCAACCCCTAAACTTCCTTACCTAAAATATATACGCATTCCACCCACAAGAGAGGACATGAGAGATTGCCAGGCATAACTCACTCGTGGCGGTGCGGTGGGTAGGTACCTACCAACGAGAACGGCGGGATGCCTACGACCGTGAGGAGGACGAGGACGAGGACGAGGACGAGGACGAGGAAGAGGAAGGCGACACACGTGGAAAACGTGTCGGGAAAGGCATTTCGTATATGCCTGGACCACATGCCACATTTTCCTCGCCATATCGAAAGCTCGATTTATCGTTCATCGATACCGCAAAAGCCCCGAAGGTTCGGGTACGTTAATCGCAATCACTGAGAGATCGCGTCGTCGATGTGTCTGGTGTACCGTCGGGATTGGAGTGGGGAAAATCGAGAATTTGTGTGATAAAAGACACGCGTATACATATCTCTTCACCCTTATGCATACTTACGTATTTGCGAAAATATATATATACATAGACATACACATTTCTCACGATGTTTTCTCCCCCATTCGTCTCGTTATTATTTCAGCCGTCTCTTGCGTGCTCTTTATTCCCAAAACCGCATTTAATCCCGATTCGAATTCCGTGGTCTGGGTAACAACCGGCCTCGAAGCAAAACAGGAAACAAGATTTCTATGGTTAACCAACCACCACGTGTGCGACGTGCTGCGGCCATTTTTAAATTGGGACCTAGGGCAGCTCAGATGGTGTTAATTATTTGCTCTGTTTTTCCTGCGGGAGACGGGGCACGAGGCACGACTTCCCATGCGTAGAAGGTGGAAGTGGGAAGGGAGTGCGCGCTGCTCTTCCTCGTCCGAGGGTCTCGTTTGGTTCAGTTTTTCTTTCCTCGTATTTTTTTCCCTTACCCTCACTCCACTTTCTTCCTTTGCGGAAATGACTCGCCGCGATAAACGAGACTAAATCATGCATCAAGACCATTTTTTGCAATCACAAAGCTGAGAGTAGCGCCATGAACCCACTGCCGTACCTTAATACGTATTTGATTACCCACATCAAGCACGATAGTTGGAATTCTAATCGAGTGTCGTGTCCGCGACGGTATGATGATTTGCGAATCAGGCACAGACCCTTTTTATTTCAGACAGCGGATTTATTTTTTTATTTTTTCTTTGTCTGAGAGATTCGAACAAAGGTTCTGTAATGGAGAGTTGTTACTTTATTCACCTCTGTGGGAGTATAATAAAAATTGAAATTCTGTAGATGATATCTATCTGAATATCCGATGTATCTAATAAGACTTTTATATATTTATATATGTCGACGGTGTATAAGATAACAGTGAAATTCTTGTGTAGTCCAAATTGCCGTCATTTTACCTCGTGAGTAATTCATAAACGAAATGAAGAAAGAAAAAACCGGCAGAAATGTGTTGAATAAACGAGTATCGCACGCGGAGACTACTTCACTATACATACAACTTGCATGGAATTTATTTACCGGGTTTTCGTCGAATACTCGATGAATCAAACCGTATACGCATACCGCATATGGTATACAACTGTACGTCACGGACGAAACTAATTGACTCGATAAATAACTAATTGTAAGTACCGCGGAAAGTGGTAGTAATTGTTCGTACAACTACCTGAACAAAAACGGCCGTGTACTTGAGGCTATACTGTATGTATATACGGCAACTAATTGCAGAGTCGACGACGAGGCGAAATAGGAGGAAAATGAGGGTGGGAGAAAAAAAAAACGATCGCTGTAACTGTAAATTGATTTACGAGACATTGCTTTTACGCAAAATGGCAATATTGTATCATACCTTTGTAAATATCCGAATGACCGGATACGCGATTACGGACTGTTGAAGGTATCGTGATTTGCCGATCTGCTTTTCCACCCTTTGAACCTTCCCCCTAACCCCCGTCGGCCCGCCGACCCACGCACCTTCCCTCACCTGCCCGACGGTCGTTTCGTTACTCTTTGCACTGACGTTTTGAAAGCCGGAACGGGGGCTCAACATTCAACGCTCAACGAGGTATATAATGCAACCCTGCATTTGTGTGTACGAATAAGCCGCTCGTTCGTTCGTTCGTTCGTTCGTTCGTTCGTCAGGTATGCATGCATGTAAATGGGTGTGTCTATAGTACGCGTACGCATCCGTGCGTAGTTTGAAAAGCAAATAGGCCCTCTTGAATTTCAAATCCCTAAATCTAAGGCAAAGAACGCTAAGCGCCTGAGGCTTATACCGCTTCATCCCGCGCGACCTTAAAGCTCTCTGCAAGGTATACGCTATATATACCAAGACACATGCCTACCCAGTTATACCTACGTACATCCGACGGCAGTTGAGTCGAAAGTTCCGTTTCGTCTTTCTAACTCCCCACTACTTTCTCTGTTACAGGTAGTAGCTCGGACATCAGTCGCTCAGCTGACTCGAGCCCGTGAAGACCTACCGACCCTCCGAACCGTCCGGGTTCCTCAACAGGCGGCGGGTTCGGGATGTAAACCGTCGAAGACAACCGGGGCTTGACGTTGAACCGCGTCCAAGGTTGACGACGAAGACGTCGCGGCTTGCCGAAACTGGATGCTCTATCAATCGTTTTGCGTCATTTCTCACGAATACGCCGGCAAGTGTGTTGTGAATACGACCGTGATCCATCGGCAAGTTTTCATCGCGCGACAGTGAAATTGTGAAATTGATAAAAGTGTTGTACCACGTGTAATCTAGGGTCCCCTGCCCGAGCGGAGTAATTGGATTTCCAGTGAATAATTAATACGAGTGTGATTTACGTTCGACAGTGTTTAAGAGAGAAAACCCGTCGCCCCCGCTCACCGCGCAGGATTGTTGGTGCTATCGCATTCTCATTTTCTTCTATTACCAGAGTGATTTAAAGACGTCAAAGTCAAGGCTTTTTTTTTACATATACTTTCGTCCCTTTCTTTCCTTCTCTTCACTTGCCTCTTTTTTTTCTAAACCTTTATCTGTCTCATTCTCGCCCGGTCTCTCTCTTTCTCTCTCTCTCTCTCTATCTCTCTCTCTCTCTCTCTATCTCTCTCTCTCTCTCTCTCCCCCTCTCTCTCCCTCTCTCTCATTTCACTCACGAGGAAACACGTGTCAAGTCTGGCACGCTTGCGCCTACCGGCAAATGACTTCCCGTCAAATTGATTTAAAAACTAGAGGTGATATAAAATTAACGGTTTAAGTTGGTGTCGTAAATCCTAATTATCGCCGTGTTAAGAAGGAAAAAAAAAAAGAATAAAGAAAGCGGGTGAAAAAGAAAAGTGTTCTGACAGTTTAAAACGTCCCACGACCCGACGTATACGTAAAGGAATAAAAGACAACATTTAGGCAATTATGTATTTAACGAATTCACCCACGTCAAGCTACTTTCTAGTGATGAAAATAACGAAATAACCCCTTCATCAGGTTAATTAAAAATTAGTGCAATTTGAGTGATATTAATAACACCGGGCTAAGGTATGAAGAGTGTCGTGATCTTTTGTTTATATTCTTTCAAATTGTTTCTAATATAATCTAGTGTACATTGGTTATTTTCTTTTACGTTCGACAGTGGTGAAATAGTGAATAAATTCAAACTACACGCAAGGAATTGAGAAATAAACGCACGGAGTGAAAGATTCCAAGTCATTCGGCGGATCATGAAATCGCGGCTTCGATAAGGGTGCGAAATTTTTTGGCGATAGAAAGCAAACAGCCCGGCGTTGATCGTCCCGTTGTCAGGTAAACTCGCTGAACTATGATCGGGATGTCGACGCATTTGTTGCTCTGGTTATCGACGTTGTCGTGCGCGACGTTGGTCCGAGGCACAGGCGAAGGCGGGCCGAACAGCCCGGTGTACAACCTGGACGAGACGCCCTTGGAGAAGAACCTCGCCGCGATATTCAACAAAGTGTCGCACGGCTCGGCGACGACGAAACGAAGCGTACCCGTCTACGAGGCTCAGATGTCGGCGAGCACGACATTGTCGACGGTCCCGGCACCCCTCAGCACGACTCCGACCTCACCGTCGATGAGGTATCCGATTCCACGTGCTACCATGGCACCGGGATTCCGGGAACTTCCCTCCTACGCGCCGCCGGCGAGGGCCTTCTTCACGCCTCCATTACCGCCCGAATACCTCAACCCGTTCGCCGACAAACCCACGCTCCGAGGCACCAACACCGACAGTCATTCCGGGGTCCGGAGACCCGTACCGCCGCCGAGTCTGACTCCGGCCCACGAGAGGATACCGATAAGGCCCCCGGACCTGGTCGTCGGCTCCTCGTCCCAGAGCCCCGAGAAGCCACCGTCGTCGAGGAACAAACCTTTGAACACGCCGAGCAGGGAACAGCAGAAGGGTGCCGAGGCGGGCGTGGATTCCGACCGGAAGAACGTCACGGCGAGCGAGTTTGTGCCGACCCTACACTTTCCGAGCATATCTAGAATTCTCTCGGGTAGCAACGGGAGGAAACAGGATATACCAGATATCCTCTTGCGACCGCTGTCCACGAAACCCCCGCCGTTTCACAACGTCCCTCCGGCATCGACCACCGAGGGACCCTCCACCACCAGCACTCAGAGAACGATAACCAAGGTCTCCGATACCGTCACCTACCCGACGATATTTAACCTACCGAACACCAGGCGGCAGGAGGAGGAGGACAACGGTGATCATAATCTAAAGGATGAGAACGGCGATGCGCACGGAATCAGGACCGAGCATATTGGGATAGTGGGCGCCGAAAGACTCCCTCGTCCTCAGGCCCAGCCGCCGGACTCTTCGAAGAGGCCGCCGGACAACAACGGCGTGATTAATCACGTCGACTCTCACCCCCTCGAATCGACCTGGAGGATAGCCTGGTCCCTCCACGTATACGTAGCCGCGATAATGTTCACCCTCATGGCCTTGTACTCGATATACAAAATCGTACGTTTCAACGAGGCGACCAATCTCCTGAGCCAGTCGTATTTCCTCACTCTGCATCTTCTGCTCACCACCGTTTGCACACTGAGGTGTTTCCACCTGTTCTACGACCCTTACAACCGCGGTCACTCGCTATCCAAACCTCTTTCGGGGGTGCTGATGAACCTACCGGCTCCCCTGCTCACCACCGCGTTCGCCACCCTCGTACTTTACCTGGCGAGATGCTCGCAGGCACCCTCGTTGAACAACAAGTTCGTATCGCCAGCAGCCCTTGTCCTCTGCTCGGCCGTCCACGTCGTCTTGTGCATATCACTCCACGTTTCCGCCCATGTGCTCGGATACAGCAACGCCGATGATATTCTCCCGCTTGTCTGCCAGTGCATTTATATCGTCGTGTGCGTCACTCTGGGCCTGTGCTACATGTACGTGTACCGAGTAGCCAGGTCCCAGATCCAAATTACGAACGCTAAATCCGTTGGGAATCACGTCGGGGCCGACCCCACGACCGTTGCCCTGAGCACCGCCATCACCACGACAATAGCAACCGCTATGCTCTCGATTCTCATGGGATTCGTACAGCTATACGAAATATTCGGCGTTCAGGAACGAATCGACGATCCTTATCCGTGGCTACGATGGGGATGGGAGTTCTCCGTCAGGCTTCTCGAACTCTCGATGTGCGGTTTACTCGTATGGGTTGGAAGCCTCTCGCAGTATCCGCTTCGCGAGAAACAGTTGCAGCAGCACTCTGCCCATTCGGGTTTCGCTCTGTTTCCCTGCGGCAGTTCAACGTCGACCGAAAATATGGACGACGTTCTCTACCCGGCTATATGCAGCACGAATCAAGCGATTCAGAACTACAATATACGGACTGGAAAACAGATATACGACGACAGTTTCCCCCTTAATACGCTGCCGGAACACTTGAATATATCCGGAACGTTCGAACGACACTCGATCAGAAAGTCCGGGACTATGGGACACTTTCCCCACGAAGCTCGTAGCTCCCTTAATCGGCACGGTAACGGCGTACAAACTCTGAAGACCTCCTCCGACGTCAGGGGTAGGCATACACCGATTCAAAATCTTCACGAACAGCAACCGCCGACTTCCGGATCCACGATGCTCGTTGCCGAGGACGGCTTCGTAAGGTTCCGAAGTCTCGGCGCCGAGGAGGACGAATTGTCGGACTCTCAGAGTATCGTCGGGACTCACGGACGCGGAAGCTCCCTCGCCGGCAGCGTTAGATATAACGCCCGGCATCCGGGCATTCAACATCAGCATCAACACTCTCACTCCAGTCATCAGGGTCACCATCAAAGTCATCATCAGCTTTACAACAACACGTAGGCCGGGGGTGCATCAGTCAGGACTGAAGAGTCTTCGCTCGCGCTGTTCGAGTAAATGGTAAGACCCCGCCACCTTGTTTCATCTATTACTGGAATTGGGAAGGGAGGATATTTTTTTTTTTTTTTTTTTATGGACTACCCCAAACGCAGGGGAACTGGCAAAGAATTAAGGATTTTACGGATCGCGGTAGCTCGGAAAAGCCTTAACGAGAAAACGCGCGAACCAAATTTTATACGTACACCTATGTGTCAAGTCTGAGAAATTACTTCAAGCCAGAGAATCACATTATCGTAATGTAAAAATACGTAAAATGATACTCGAGAAATTTTTCCATCAATATTACATGAGACTTACACGCAATGTCAAGTGAAAATGGTCTGATTTAATAAAGCGCTGACCACTTCGCAATGCGTAACGTTTGATAAAAATTGGCGTAATCTTATTTCTTCGAATCTTGTTGTTAGTCGAAATGTGGAATTGAAAAGTTCGAGATCCGGTTTCGCGTATTTCCAATATCGAGTTTTGTGCGAGATGATGACATGGGTAAATTTCTTCCGCAGCTTAAACGTTTCGGCGATCAAGATGAGGACGACTAAGCCGAGGACGGCACAGCGCGGACAACGCCTCGTTGAGTCCGTCTAAAAGAAAGACAGGGAAAAAAAAGATCACTAAAAGAGGAGAAAAAGAAGAAAACCACCTGATCGATCTGATGTAAGATATATTGTCCCGTGTATAGATATCCATCCGTGGCCCCCTGATCTGATACTGTGCTGCTCAAACTCTTGACGACGCGAGATATCGATATTTATTTTAAAAAGATGAATGACGAACAAGAAAAAAAGGACATTTAATCGTAATTTCAAGGACAGGACGATGACAGGTCTATTATACGATACCGAAGTAAAAAGTACTTAATAAGTTATATAATAAATTATTTAAACCTCGTGAGTACCGGGAGTAAGTTATGCGAAGGGCTTTATGTCTGGTTGATCGGTACAACGCGATACGAAATGTGACGCGATTCTATTCCGTTTCCAAGCTCTCTATCACGAATTTCTATAAAATTCGCCATAAGTCGCCCTGACTTCGTTAGTTTTCAAATTGAAGAACACACGTATGATAACGATCGGTCGGCGGGATCGCGGTCCAAGAAATTTGACAAGAGTCGTATCGAGTCGGTGTATTGATCACGGCGCGTGGGTGTAATGGACTTTAATTCGCGCGGCAGCGCCGAGGGCGATTCAGGCCGAACCCTCGAAGAGAGATCGAATCTGTCCTGTGAGATTCCTCGAAAGCACACTCGACACACCGCGATGATTCCTTCTTCGGTGGCTTACTCTCGGTACCGTCGTATAACGACTCCACCGTTGGGTCCAAGACGGAAAGAAGAGGGGGAGGGGGGGGGGGGGGGGGGGTGCAGTGCAATAAAAGGTCCAAAGGGGGCATTTGTACAGCCGTCACTTATTTAAAGAAATATAACAAAATTTAAAAAGTAAAAAAAGGAAATGAAAAAGAATTAACTATTAGTTTAAGTTATACCTTAGTTAGCGTTTAAGCATAGATCTAAGTTCCTCGATCAATGGTTAAGTTAGCCACCGAACTGAAACGAGATATTAATTAACGATTTTATTAATGAAAATTTGAAATACAGGAAACATGTACACAGTATGAAACGATCAAGCGCGACACGTGACTAAAGATGAATTCTTTAAGGAGAGAAGAGACTTCTTTCGTTGGCATACATACAATGCATCGCCAAACCAAATTGTGCTTGCGTACGCCGAGATAATATCGCCACTGATGTGAAAACAAATATATATATATATATATATATGATTTCTAATATACTTTTTACTATCACAAGAGAAAATATAGTATTTTCGTTGCAGTTTTTTTTTTTTTTTTCTTAATTTCGATGCATATTTTATCACTTCGGGGTACGTGAAACAATGCAAACTGCAATCACTGCCCGTATAAAAATGAAAAAAAAAATAGAAAATGGAGCTTTTAGTTTTATGGACAACTTTTACGTTACGTTTAAACGCACAGTTTGGTGACTCGTTCGTTTTTAATCACTCGTAGATTTTTTATTATTATTCTCATTCTCGTCGGTCCGTTCCCATCAATTCCGTTTCGAGTATATCGACTTATCTCTGGTTCTCCATGACGAGTGGAAAAGGAATAGAAGGATAGTGAAAAAACAGGGCAGTCTTCGTTATTTATAATAGGGCAGCCCATTTAAATCGCCTCCGGAACATTCACGTATAACACACGAGTGGGTATACGTATATAATACGTACGTCAGACCCTCCGAATCGTTAGTTTGCCAAACACGTTGCAGTGGATAAACTCGGAGAGGAGAATATCATTTCAAATCTGCGCTTATCGATCGCTGCATCTAACTTCTCCAATGCAATTTCCCCCTTCTATTTTCCGCTCGTACCTGTAGTCTATTTTTCAACAGTGCCAGTACCGATGCGTGTTCGATATTTTTCCTTTTTCATCCAATATTTTATTTATTTTTTTCAAGCTTCACGTTGGATTTTAATTTCTTTTCAACTCTCAATTCTAATCATTTTTATTCCGGACTCTTTCACTCGGGCAAACCTGCAGCGGAGATTGAAACACCGATTCAAAGGTTTGGGATACGCGTTGGCAATGAAAATCACAGTCTTTACGGAATGGTGCTATAAGGTCGTATTATTCTGTATACAGTATCGTAAAGCTCGGGCTTGGTCGGCAACGCGTTTCTGTCGGGTGTCAAAATCTGAACGGAGGTACGATTTCCGGTCTAGATTTATGCGTGTCGGTTTTACCGCAGAACTACGCGTGTGAGCCTGCGTTCAAGCTTCAGTGATTGATATTTTATTAAACTCCGATTATAACCAAGACGATTCAGTTTATCGCCCCACATTTGCGATGTCTCGAAGGGATCCACACGCCCCTGCAATTCTTTTTCCTCGAGATTCTCCACCCACCGTCACCGTTACACACCTCGACGAACAAAGAACAACCGCGTCAACAGTCGAAAAAGTTGGAAAGAAAGGGATATAGAAAGCGAAAGGAGGAAAAAGCGCTGCCGTAGCTTTTTTATTTCTGTTTTTCGTAAGTGGGTTTTATATATATATATATTTTTTTTTTCTTTCTTTTCTCGCTAACCGTTTGCAAACCGTACTGCGGATTTCACAGCTCTCCGACTTCTTGGTTCCGCCCTTCTCACACCTTGTACACATGTGCGCGTATCTATTATCTATCTCTCTTTCTCCCTTATCGCAGCAGCACGCTCTCTCTCTCTCTCTCTCTCTCTCGCTCTCTCTCTCTCACTCTCTCAATGTTAATTCCAGAATATCGTACGTAATTTGTCGAGCTTTACTTTGGCATTCGGGAGAATGACTTTTTTCTTCCGATCTCTGTCCTCCTCCTACCAAGCTGGAAAGGGAGTTATGGCTAATAGCTCGGATTAAAAATTTTTCACTTTGTCTACAACCGGTCTCTCCACCCCGATCTGCCTACTTTCGAATGAACGTGAGTGAACGTTGGGATTATGAGCAGTGGTTCTACCCTCCGCAAAACTTTGGTAATTCCATGGATTCCCGGTACAACCTACGTGAACATTCAACTGACCCGTTAAAACAATTGAACGCTAATCGTAATCCGGGTAAAGGCCTGCAGGGTAATACGGGAGCGTGTAAACGGCTTAATAAATGCGCACGAAATGTTCTGTGCCTGTGTTTATATGTGTATGTGTACGGATTGTTCGGCTTTAACGAGCGATGGGTACGTATAAGGTATTAATCGTAAATGAAAAACGGGCAAGAAACGTCGCGCACGAAGAAAAATGATATATTTCAGGTATAATGTTTGAAGAAGAGAGAAGAGAAAAAAATATTCCATCCTCGATCCGCTGGTATACCTTGGATCGACTATTTTTGTCATTATTATTTATTCGTTTTCTCAACGATGCAAATATGCCCGGTATAATAATATATATCGTTGACAGGCGAAATTACTTGAATAACGTCTAGACCGTGGAGAAGTAGAGGGAGGGAGATGGGTGGAAAGTATGTGTAAGAGGTCTGAGGCGTAGAAAGTCGTAAAACAAAGCGTGCGATGATTCGGAGGAAAGTGAAGTGAGGAGAAGAAGGAGAAAAAAAGCAGATCGTTTTATGTAAGTGATGAAAAACGACCCCGATAATGTCAAAATTTGTCTACCGATCACACGGCTCGCCGAGAGAGCAGCCGATACACGTATAATACTCCGTATAATACGTATATAGGTAGGAGGTAGATACCTACAGCCCCATACCCTTATACAAAGATTAATACGAAAAAATTTCTTTCTACATGCCTCCGACAAACTGACGAGCGTGCGACGCGGTGAAAATACATGCCACACAACAGATGCCTATGCGCATGTGGAGAGTGAGACGTACATACATACGTACGTAATCTATGGATACACAAAACACGTGATTCATTTCCTACAACGCCTCGAATCGCTTTCGAACGTGTCGGTCATATTTTATAATTCAAACACGCACCCGAGGATCGCTCGTTCCTGTGTTTTTCCGCGCGTGCGTTCGTCCGTCGGTCCGTCGGACTTGTACGAACAAAACACTGTATCGTGATTGGATCCGTTTGCGGTGGTGTTTAAAATTTATCTATACCGAGGATCGGGATTTATCCAGTATTGTTACTCATTCCTCGGACTGGAATGAACATTCGCTACGCGCGTCGCTTTCGAGGGAAGAGATGTGAGGGAAACGGAGAAACGGGGATCTGTAGAGATTTATGGAAAAGACAGGGCAATTATACTCGGATAAGGACAGCGACGATCGGTTCAATTTTGCGAATCGATTTTAGTACAACGAACCCTGCGCCATTTATGCCGGGTCTTTCTCATATCCATTTTACAGGTTGTAGGTACCTACCTCGTCGCGGGGAAAACGTTGGGCACAATATGTTGTATCGGTTAAACGCGAAAATTTTATCGATTGTCTCGCGAACAACTTCATACGTATACTAATTGAGCCCCTGCGTGAAACAACAACTTAACTCGAGTTAAGGATTGGACAATGAAGTAGTAAAAATTATGATCTTATGGATGTTGCAGCGATAAGAAAGGTTAGGACAATTTTGTTGAAACGAGAAACGATTGATATTTTTATTAAAATCCGTGTACATCGGTTTACAAATACTTTATTCATGTTTCATTGTACAAAACTTAAACTCGAGTCAAGTTCTTGCACCTAGAGTCGCAATTTTGTATGATGCATGTGCGCAGCAGTTGGGGGTGAATAAAAAACCTGTAGAAATTTGATCAGAATATGAATGGTTCACCAGTAACAATTAAGGGATGCACGTGTCCCGTTGACGCCGAGTATTAGGGTATATAACGTTGTAACGAATCAAAAGAACGCTTTGTTAGTTTTTTTTATTTCAACTCTTTGGATTTTGTTGAATCATTTTTTATTCGTGTCAAAGTGCCCGTACGATTCCAGCTTTGTTTTGCTTCCCGAAGGTGCAAACATCGTTTGTTTATACTTTTATTTATGTATGTATTCGAGAGGGTAAAGAAATTGATACTTGAGACATGGTCCTGAATCTAAGGCTGCGTCGCTCTCTTTCTCTTCCCCCCTCTCTCTCTCTCTCACTCGTTGCCCTGGCGACGAGCTTTCTTCGAAGATTCGTTGCAAATCCGATTGGGGAAAGTACAAGAGATAATATCTTGGTTCCACCCAGAGCCCGTGCTTTTTGAAGCACGCCACCAGCTTACTCGCCGGCTGCAAATCACAACCTTCTCTTCTCCCCTCGCTGCTGCTTCTATCCCTATTTCCTCCTCCGTTTCTCTTTTCACCCAAAAAGCTACGGAGGCCCAAGTTCAGGCTTTTCAAACCTTATCAATGTACACTCGGAATCATGCGATTTCTCCATTCTATACCATCCGCGCAGAATGATGTTTTTCAGTAATTATGTACTTTAGGTGGTCCTTTCATTTTCGTTTCGGAGAAATTATTATTTTGACGATCCTGTTTCCAATTGTTTAGAAATAATTTGTCTAAATTTTCAATCTCCTACGTCAATGGGGACTCGTGTGCCAGCAAGCTAAGACTCTGAAATTCATGACTAATCTATAAATGAATAATACATGCATATATGAAGATCGATTGTTATTCATTTCTAGACGCGATATCGCCTTCCGGCAAATACGTACGTTTTCGCGATGTTCGGGTAATGATCGTAGGTATATATTATATGTATAACCACTCGCGCTTCTCCCTCGTGGGAAATCTGAAAATTTATTCATATAACTTTGCTTTAACCTGATTCGATTCGTGCTCTGCTTGTTTTTTTTTTTAAACCCATTTCCGGAATCGGGTAATTATTGAAAATTTATTAACTGTTTGATTAATGTTTTTTGCTTCTCGATTTTCACACGAATTCATACGCGCCGCTCAATCATTATATTATTACGCGTTTCTATATATGAAATTGTTTTCAGAGTAAACATTGATGCTCGTCCGTACGCCGCGGGTTCAATTTCAACGGGATATGCCTATATCCTTTATTCCCGAAACTCGGTGGTCCCGTGATAATTTCAACGTTGAAAGGAATGGAAAAGAAAGAGGCAGATGACTGAGAACGCGCGCGCACAACGGTATAAAAAAAACTTATCAGATTTCAGCCCCGACGATTGCCGAGATTTTCGGGTTTCGCTTGCTTGCCTCGCCTCGCGGCGTCGTCTCTGGTTATACACATTTTCCAAGATGGCTGACACACCCTGTGATAATTTTTACACCCATCGTTTTTTTTTATTATCCTCGGGGTTCTTCCAACCTTGCGTGTGGGCGGGCAAAAATCTTAAATTCCAAGTCTCGTGCCCATACATATACATGTGTGTGTGTGTGTGTGTGTGTGTGTATATATATATATATAGATATAAAAAAAAAGGAAAAACGGGCGACGAAGATGAAGAAGAAAAAATTCCCAACCACGACGAAATTTACAAGATAAACGTCCCCTTGCAAAAAAATCTTTATTTACCACGCGAACAACAACGATACACGCGTTCCGGCGTATATTTGTCGATAGATCAACGCTTTCCGCCCTCTGAAGGCGAAAAATATTCTTAAAAATAAAAAGATACGGGAAGTACCTTTTCGTACTTGGAGATAGGTTTCTTCTTCTTCTTTTTTTATCTTTCTTTTTTTTCTTTCGCCGCGTGACAACAATTCTCCAGGATACGAGGAAAGGATTTAATTGACGAACGAAGATCCTCTGAAAGAAGGGACTAGACTTTTTGCGTATCGTATCCAAATATCGGCAGTAACAATTTCGAGGGACGTAGTCCGCATACTGATACAAGAATGGCCCTCGTATATTGATATTGCCTGCAGGCCGGTGCTCGGCTTCTCTTCTCCACGCGCCACTGACTTGAATCCCAAGTAGCCATATTGTGTTTTCTACACCGTTTATATATATATATATATACACCCACACACACACACGCCCGCACACATATATGGATATATATATTGTTCGTCGAGTAATAGGTAAACTTTCCCCATATTGTCCTTTATTAAATCTATCTAATGGGCCTCGCAGCTATCTCACTTCTATTTTTCCTCTCTCGCGCGCTGTAAAAGTTGATCCAACAATCTAACGTCCAACAGACGTCGTTCGTCATTAGCGGCACGGAGGAAAGTACAAAAGTCAGGGTGCAGGCCGCGGAATTCCGTCCTCGAAAACTCAGCGCGGTGATGATCCGGAGGGTGTGTAAAAAGTCGGGCACAACCCCGGGAAAAGTTTTTGAAACAGGATTGCTCCTTTCGTTCTCCCGGCAGCTCCCACGCTTTTACCTATCCTATGCCACTTTCCGACTCTCTCTCTCTCTCATCTCTCTCTCTCTCTCTCTCTCTCTCTCTCTCTCTCTCTCTCTCATCTCTCTCCTCTCTCAATCGATACGCGTGCAACCCACAGCCTGCAGGCAGGCCAACCCTTGTAGTAGAACGCGTCGAGGGGCGTGCGGCTCTGTGTTCGTGCGTGTGCCTCAACACTTACCCACACATTGAACGCCCTCCCGGTAGCTAGTGAATATTCACGAGCCAGCGAATACGATTTTATTACTTCACGCGTCGATCGGGGCGCTGCTTCGGGTTTCGGAGAAGATATGAGATCGAGAAACGACGATGATCCCCCTCGTGAAACGGTCGGGATACCGGAAAGCGATCATCGTGCGGCGGGGCGCGGGCAGCGTATTATACAGTGACGTGTGCACATGTATATATGTGTGTGCGTGCGTGTGTGTATATACATGTATGCATATATATGCACACACGTAGTGTAGGAATTTCTGTTTATCTCGATAGATCGAGCGTTGATGGTTCTCCGCCGAGCTCGTCTGACGCGTGATTTTTGGGCGTGGCTGCTGCCCGCGGTGCTGCGATCCTAATATATATCGAGTACAGCATCCAATTTATACGGACCCTGCCTTCAATCCACCTGTGTACAACAGCTCGCTCGATAAATCGGACCGCGTGCAAGGAGTTTCAGGTATGCGTGGTACACCACTCTTCGCCGCAACTTTCGGAAATTATTTATGCGAGACTTAATATATCTGAAGGGGGTGGATTCGTACTTGAATTTAATTGATTGATTAATTAACAACGGTGTTACAGCTTTGTGATCGGCTGCTCCAACCGTTGTAATGAAAGTTATAAATTATACCGTATTTTCACACCGTATCTGTGTATTGGGGTACAGTTTTTTTAAACGAAATTTACTCTAGTCTAGTTTTTTTTTTATGTTTTCAATACATACCACCTTCTGCAGGCTCGTGTACAAATTTTACCAGGCATCGGAAATTGAAGATTTTGTCATTAATTAAATGTTTTGAACAAAATACTCGATCGCGATTCGTCTCGAAATTCTCTGCACCGTCATTTTTTCCCCCTTTTTAACAAAAGAAATTTAATCATTTTCGAGAAAGGTTCGCAAACAAAGTATATTCAAAGATACAGTGTTGCGAATTCTCTATAATCGTACTCACGACGAAGTTGTAAGTCCATTATCGATGAACTCTAAAGTAGCCTTTTACTAGAAATACAACATTTGATGATTGAAAACCCAAGCTTCTCCTCTGCCGTTCTTTGTGTACAAATTTATTTACAATATCTTTTCAATCCTGAATTTGGTCAAGTGGAATAACACCAGTTACTATCCAGGTCCTATAAACTTATCGTTAAATGTATGGAAATACAATGCTTGGTCAGGTCGATCGATGTTCCCTTCGAATATTATATTTTCAAAGGCTGAATTGTGAGTGGTTTAATCTCGGCGAAAAGTGAAACTTGAACAGTTTCGTTTTTTGTTTCATACGTGCACGTGAAACGACCGTTACACCCATACATTAAATAAAAAAATTGTCATTTTAATCACACCTCGCTAATGCCGGTTATTTCATTTGGTAAATTGCGAGGGAGGATAAAACCAGGGCGTATCCACCAATGGCCGGGGGTAGACGGCCACGAGACGCGGCCAAAGAATTATGTCCACCTACAATATACATACGTAATATATATTTACAAGGGATGAGGACAAGTGATACATTTTCTTTGAAACGTAGCTCGGTCTGCGTAGCGGAGCCTCGTTACGGTGCAGCAATATTCTGAAAATTCCATTAAAGCCCGCAAACACCGCACGGCTCTTGTCTCCCCGTATCGGGAAATCTAATTATCCCTGCATCAACTTTAACATCGAATTCCGAAACCGGCCACGACGTTATCCCGACCCGAAAGACGTTGGACGCGCGTCCCCTCGGTTCCTTGACGTTTGAAAATCGAATAACGTGTTCGGAGGCGAGCCCCGCTTCGAAAGGCAACATTTTCAGTTTTCACCTTATTTATCCTGTGAGAAACACGGTTTACTTAGAGATGCGTTCTCGTATCACCGGCGCCTGTCTTTGTTACAACGCTGAAACGCGATTACCGATACGCGGAAACAACTGGGACGATAACGTGAGACAAAGCGTAGAACCGAGCGTTACACGCGTATACAAAGTCGCGGGTTCATTCGGCGAATGATTGACTAATCCGAAAGCAGGCCTCTCGCCCGCATTGCGCGTATGTAACTGACAATAATAAGTACCCGTAGAAAACTTTTCCTTATAGGTACCGCGCGTATCCGTAAACCCGTAGACGTATGTACGTAAAACCACTGCCGTCACCCTGGGCGTTTTGGTTTTGTAATCGCGATTCGTTCACTCCCGGCGTACATAGGTGTAATAAACATACACTCGCGTACGTACCCACATGCACGGGAGTTACGCGTACGTTTCTCACACGCGACCCCTTTACGCCCTCCAGGTTATACCCACCTTGTACCTTTTACCACCTCGCGGAGACCTCTGGTATCGTCCGTGATACGGATTCACACACGCTCGCGTACCGATGCCTGTACGTACTTAGGTACAAGCAAGTCCTTGGTCGTCTGCATTTCGAAGGAGAGGCGGAGGGGTCATCGTCGGGGTCAAAAACTCTCTCCTTGCGCGTAACGCACGCGCGCGTTCCTTCGGCG
This sequence comes from Neodiprion fabricii, assembly GCF_021155785.1. Taxonomy (NCBI): domain Eukaryota; kingdom Metazoa; phylum Arthropoda; class Insecta; order Hymenoptera; family Diprionidae; genus Neodiprion; species Neodiprion fabricii. Next base: position 28,456,124 of record NC_060239.1, read on the forward strand.
TACGATCATCGACACGCAGACAAGCCGATATAAGACCTCGATGTGCGCTCTGGGTACATGTACAAATTACGTTGCGTCGGGTTGCCAGCCCGTATACCTGCCGGTATGTGTTCCCTATACCTGCGCACGATTGAAATTAATAACACACCGGTCTCTGTCTATATCGCGCGATGCCGTGACGTGAGGTATTAATGCCCCGCGCGATCTCTGAGGAGGGCTTTTACATAGGTGCACGTAAACATACGCGCCTCGTGCATACGTACTTCTCTCCGCGTACACGCGCGTATGTGGGAAAAAATACTTTGAAGTTTCAGGCATGCGATCTAGTCCTCCTCTTGTACGCTTACGTACACACATGCGTACGTTCCTCTCGGTGTCGCTCACAATCAGAGAAGGTGCAGGCGATTGTGCCATGGAAGTTGGAAGCTTTGTTGTACGTATACTCTTACAAAGGAGAGAATCCGTAGTGGTGTTTATCCCTCTCAGGTGTATATTATATTTTCAACCAGCAAACATCGCGGCGCGAGTAGTCGTTCCCGGCTCTGCTCTCTTCGACGAGCCCCGCACAAAGGATGAGAAAATAAATACATTCGATCGACCGGGAAGAAAAATGGAAAAATGAAACAACAACACGGCAACAACATTTTAATTGCATATTTTGTGAGATAATACGACAACGCCGCGGAGGATCGTCGGTCGTTTTTGAGTATACGCGAGGCGGATCACTCGAGGCTGTATTCTTAATTTTGTCATTTCAATTAATAACCGTGTATCGTACAACAAGCCGCAGCGACTTTTGAACCGCCGTAGCTCTTAAAAGTAATTGATATAACTTGTTGAAAATTGGATAAAGATTAATTAAAATTTGAAATCGGTTGTTCGGGGAACGACGAGTATACGTGAGCGGTACTCTTGTACGGTACTGTAAACGAGGGGCAAAATTTATTGCATGGATTAAAATGTCGAGTGTTCGCGTCCTCGCGATACATCCCAAAGAGATTGATTAATAATTTCAAGTATTTCGTACCTTTGCTGTACGTGTAACATATACGAGGTAGAAGATCAAAAACGGCGCGCGCGTGTATTGAACCATTTGAAAGAGAAGGACGACGTATACTTTGAAAGTTGGAACGTCTAATCGCCTCGCGTTTTCAAAACCCTTTATCCACCATCCTCGAATAATTCTCATACAATAATTACAAATTCCTCATAACCGGCTGTAGCGAGTGTTCGTCTCTCTTCCTTCCTTTTCCTTTTTTCCTTCCTCTTTTCATCGCTTCAGACAATGCGTCACACTCTTTGCTTGAAAATAATGCAGCAAACTTCTTCGGCAGCTACTTGTCTCAGATTTCTTCCCATTCTTCTTCTTCTTCGTTTTATTGCTCTCCTCTTCAGTACCCTCTATATATTAACGATTTTAATCACCGTCGTCTGGAGAAGTAACTAGAAATTTCAGAGACGATTATATATGAAAATCTCAGCAAGGTGGATACACTAAAATTTTCAACGCATCGCTACAAGTCTACGTATACATAATATCCGTACATATGTACATATATATATATGTATCAAACTCGTTTAGTATTTGCTGTTTAAAACTCGTTCGGAGGACTGACACTGAGCTTCATTGTTAACGTCGAGTGCCTGAGTGACGGTGGGGTCGACGAATAGGTCGAAAGGGCGAGAAAGTGGCAGGGGCAGAGAAAGGGGCGGGGAACGAGGGAAGGAACACTGCCTAAGTCTAATATATTATTAACATAGGCTATAAGTTATTTATGATCGGCTTCTCGACGGACGCGCCATATATCAACTGGCCTGTATAATAATATGTAAATTCAAAGAGAGGGGTACGTATAACGTTGCCGTATGGCTATTATTTATACATCTCAGCTCCCCACCCCCCTCCCCCCCCGCCGTTCGCTCTCCCGCACGATTGAAAATTATTGTTTACACAAATATGCATAGGTACACATATGTGCATACGTATACGATAGGTTTTTTTCTTCTCGATCTTTTGTTGCTTTTTTCTAGTTTGACTTTAGTTTTGTTTTATTTTTATTTATTTTTTCAAACGCCATCTCACCCGGTTCACTTCTACACGCTTTAATAGCAACCTGCTAGCTGCAGTTTGACATCGCTTCGATTCCATGTGAGTCGGTCGTTGTGCAGAGTTAGTCACGAATGTGGTATGAAACGCGTGTATAATAAACGTTCCGTTTCCTCGCTGAGTATCGTTGAAAAATTCGACCATCGGACCGTCCGTGTTACTTATGCAATTATACATATAACGCGTACGTGGGTTAGCGAGTCTGGCGGTTTGCACGCATGGCTACTCGGACGGTATAAGTATCTGGCGTAAAATTTTCCAATCCGAGCTCTCGTCGCGAGATCGACGAAGATTGTCATCCGAAATTGAATTGATCTGGAAAACACTTTTGCGCAACTCTTCATCCCCTGCCACCGACCGCTCTGTCAGTGCACCTCGCGTTTCGTTGCTTCGTCGCCATCCTCCCCGTCCTCTTCGTCCGGTAAGTCGGGGTCAATTGGGTCGCACAATTGAACCGGTTGGTTGCCGGTGCCCGAATCATTCTTTTGTCCTCCTAGCCGCGGTCGCATCCAACTATTTCTTTACCATTCCTCATACTTCTATAACCAAGTTGTTACCGACGATTTTTAGCTCGATTTGCCCCGATGTCGCACCATCACGACCGCAACAACCGTCATCCTCGACCTCCGCTCTTCTCGTTCCCTTTACTTCCGCCCCTGCCCGCAGCTCCATTTTCATGACCCTTGACCTCCGTCTCGTTCCGAGAACCCTGAAACCTGACCACCGTAGCACCAAATGGGACGTTTCTCTCCTTCGTCCATTTAGTACCCAGAACCCATCGCGTAAAGGGGTCCGAAATGTATCGTATAGCGCGTGCTGGTCGCCGTGTAGATCTTTATACTTCAGGATCAAACTTTTCTCGTAGAAACGTTTCCAAGAGTTTATTCTTATCCAAACGGGGCAAAGGGGGAGAGAATGAAAGAGAGAGAGAACAGGTATTTTGCCGATAGTATATAAGAACGCAGAAGACTTATTCTCTCGTTTAAACTTTTGATAGTGGCACAAATTTTTCCTTTCCTTCGGCTATTTTTTTTTTTTTTTACTTTCTCTCCACCTTGTTTTGCCTCCTTATTTCTTTGTACCTCGTCCTCAACTGACGAGGGTGAAAAACTTTTCCCACCGTGCATGTATACATAAATACCTGTCGCCGTTCTTTCCGGCTCCTCTCCTGAAGTAAACGGTTCTCTGAATGCTTTATGCTCTGTGCGAACATTTCCGCGTGCGATATCAATTACAGATTGGTCCGATTCTATAAACGCATGACCAATATGCGTTTACTAACACTGCATACTTGATTAGGTTTCCGTTCTTTTCTAAAGTAGGAGAACATCTCGCTCGATTCGTACAACGTTGTTCACGTCGCATTATCATACGTGAAGAAATCTCTTCCAATGAGTCTTATGGCGCTAAGAGATACGGCAATCTATCTGTGCGGCAAGAGTAATCATTTCGTAAAATCGCGCTTAAATTTTTAACGTTCTCATTTCTAGGAATTTCTTCTTAAATTAGCCGGGATGGAAGTATAGGAAATATTTTCCTTAATAACGGTTCATCTCAGTTTACTCTGTAACCCGAGCTTCGCGGATCTTCGGCCTCGCTGATGCATTTCTATACCGATTACCTACATAAAACATCCACTCGCCGTTTAGTACCTTGCACTGTAGTCGAAGGCCGACGGTGAGAGCCGCCATCGCCGACATTTTCTTGCAGCGCAGGTCATTCGAAGGATTCCTCTTCTTGAGAATTATTATTATATTACACGCGGCATGCTTCGAGCGTAAAGTAATCAGTTGCATAATTACGTTAGGTTAGGTCAGTCGAGGTTGGTTCGTATAAACCGAGTCGGAGTCTGAGGTTAAATCTGTGGTCGAGAAACGAGGCGTTGCATCGCTGTTGGACGATGAGAAAGCGTCGAGAGACGGGATTTCGCGGTTATAGAACGACGGGAATAGCGTCGATTATTCCCTCGATCGTATCCCGTCTGCTCGGATTGAAGAAGAGGAAGAAGAATAAGAGAAGAATAAGACGAGGAGAAGAAAGAAGAACGAAAAGAATGAGAAAAGGTTCCGGGAACCGCGGCACATACGAGAGACCATATAAGCCAAGAAAGCTAGAAAACCGCATCCATTCGCGCAGCGTCGCGTCATTAGCGACATTACTGAGGAGTAACTTTTGATGGATTTCGAACAGGTTCCAGCCAATTTACGCTGTACCCCGATATTTCAACGCCCAATTAAGACGAGAGGACGACAGGGAGAATTTTTCTATGCAAAAAAAAAAAAAAAAAAAAGTTTCAAATGTTACAAAAAAGACGGAGGTGGGAGGTGGATCGGGAGAACCCTTCGGTCCCGTCTCAAGTTTCGTCCTTGTTTTGACGTCCGCGTTTTTCTATTTTCTTTCCCTTTTGTTTCAGCGAGACCTAAGAGAGAGATTTCTTTTTTTTTTTTTTTTTTTTCGTCTTGCAGTCTCTTCCCCTCACCCTCACCTCTCGAAACCGTTTTTTCCCGACTTTACTTCATTTTGCTGTTTACTTTTTTTTTTATTTTTTACTCTGTCCCTTGCCTCGGGCCACACAAGTGACTCGATTGTTTCATTTTATTTTTTTTTATTCTTCTTCGTTATTTATTTCTCCTTTTGGTCAGATGCCGAAGACCGGTATCGTTTTTACTTATACTTCTCGTTCGTTCCTCCGCACAGCAGCCGGCCTCGTCTTCGCTCGCGTCTCTCCTTCCCTCCCCGTATCTCTTTCTATCTCTTTGGTATCATCACCGTTCTCCCGGAGGCCGCAGGACAGACGTGTGTTTATAGACAGTCGTAAATGCTTCGGTTCGAAAGTGTGTCGATTGAAAGTGTAAGATGCGCCAAAGCAGCGTTACAAGCCGCTCGCCAGGCTCTGCCGTTTGCACGCTCTTCTATGCCGTAAACGAGTATATCTCTCGCGATTTTCGTACGTGTGTTTACCTATACTTACCTGTATACCAACGATTTCCTAGGAATGCAGGTATATAAGTTTGTTGCGGAATCCAATCTTGATTCGGGGAACTTGATAAATTAATCTAGATGCTATCGGGATGAAAGATGATCGGCGGACCGAAGAGAAACTAATTCCGCGCATATAAATCTCGTACGTAGGTATATTCCCAAATTAGTTTTTTTCCCCTGTACTAAAAATATCCACTATGGACGTAATCGATTTCGGTATTTTCTTGCATTTACGTGTAATATGTACGAAGAATTTTTTTTACATTTCATTCTTTTTACTTCGGCGTCGCAAACAATCGTTTGGTTATGAATTATACGTATGGGTACCGAAAAAATAACCGGTTTGAGTACTTAATAATGTTCATCTGTACGCGTGCGTCTGAATATACTTGATGCACACACACACACACACGCATACAGGCGCGCGCAGACATAGAAATAATGAATAAAACGTGAAATTATATACAGGAATGAATCGCCATCGACAAGAATTAAATTCGTTCGTGATGAGAAACACAGATGTTGAGAATTACGAATAATACCGGCAATATCCTTTAATCCAAAGCCGACCGCTAAGTAGGCCTAACAATGAGCCATCGGTGAATGAATTTTGCCTAGATAGATTGAAATAAAACTATAACTATGAGATAATTAACACACCGTACGATCGTGTACTTGATATATTTATTCAGACAGTGAATAACATATGATATTGTAAGTGGAGGAAAGTCGGAGAAACTGTAGTAACGTAAGATAAACATGTCACGAAATGGACCGAATCATACTTACGTATCTCTTTTTCTCTCACCAGCTTTCTTTACTTTTCGATTTTCGTTACATATATGTATGTATATGTATCAAATCGGTATACGTATACGAGTATGCCTATATAAAACTAGTTTTCCCGATTTTGCTGCAAGGTAATTTAGTGACTATAATAATATGACAACATGCATACGCATACCTATACGCGCATATAAATACATATGTAAATACATATGTATGTATGTATATATATGTGTAAATACATATGTATTTACATATGTATGTATGTATATATGTGTCGGGAAAAAAAACGAGCAAAATTGTGACATAAAAATTTAAACCATTAATTTATAGCTAGATTGTTATAATATTGTGTATATTGCGAAACCAAGAAAACAAGCTAAGAGTATTTTTCATAAATATAGAAGAAAAAACCAGTAAATACACGAATATATAAAATAAAAATAATAATAATAATAATAATAATAATAATAGTTAATGGTAAAAATAAATTATGTCCGGTCGACTCACACCTAATACCGTTGTCTTAAGCCTAAGAAGTTGTGAACATATTGAGATGTGGCAAAAAAAAAACCGTGACGTATGTGGTTCACACCGAGACATAAAAAAGTAGAAATTTCTTACGATGGTGAATTTTAGCAATTGTATTTCGGAATAAACGATGGAAATATTTTAAGAATTGACTAAGTAACTTACGTACTATTATCGTGACGTTACTTGCTTCTCCATAGGCCAGTATATAATACATATTACATATACACAACACACATGTATGTAAATATTAGCGTTAATTGAACCTACCGCGCGTTTCAGACTTCACTCTCACTTTCAGTGTGTGTTGTATCAACTAGATACTTACATACCATGTATGTTATGTATGTACATACGTGTAGTGAACATAACGCATCTATTTAATTATGTTTATTTCTCTTCTCCATTCTTACAATGATTTGTAAGTTATACACGTCTGCAACTTTTTACATACATAGAATTTACCGGTAATGAAGATCTCGTTATTTTTCATTCGCCAAAACTGAAGCAATGTAAAAATGAATCTCTCATTAGCGGTGGATAGAAACTGCCTATTATATAATATAACGTACAATATTCTTTGAATACGTATTATACAGGCAAGTTCGTTGTAACAAACAGATTCGTTGAGTGATACGTGGAGCAATATAGTTTATGCATAAGCACGTGCATGTATTATTATCATACATGTGTACGAGTAGCAGCTGCAGTATTAAACATTTTATGATTGTCATTCGCTCGGGGTTTAGTTTGACTCATAAAAGTTCGGAATTTTCTTTTTTTCAATTCTTTATAGTTTCTATATACATACATATATAAGTCTTACAGACGTTCGGATCTCTTTTAACATCTGTATTATAAACCTTATTTTATAAATATACTATCTCGGCCTGGTCAGTGCGTATTTGTAGGTATATAAGATAGGTATAGGGTTTCAAATTAAACTTATCCATCTCATTTCCCGCTACCGCGCTTCCGCACAATTGTGCACAGTCATACATTTGTTCGATTCACCTGCAGTTTTTTTCTTTTGCTCATTTTTTTTTTCTTCTTAATTTAGCCTTCTTCCTCCTATCATGTACCTACGAATGCCCGTGTAATATATACAATTTCGTTTTTACAATTAATTTCGTCGTCAGTTGAATTCGCAATTTTAGCAATTCGGTTGGAGCGTGCCAAAATTCCGTTGACAGTTTTGACGTAACGTTTTGTAAAGGGAGCAAAAGAGAAAGAGAGGGAGAGAAAATAAGGAGAGAGTGTAGCGTTGAGGGTAAAAGTTGGAGAAGCGTCGCGACTAGAAACAATCTCCCTAGGGAGTCTCCGGAGCCCTTGAAGTTTGTTACACGATACCTACGAACGGCGAGAAATCGCAAATGGGGAAAGAAAGACGGGAATTCTCTTCTACTCCGCGGCCTCTTCTGAAACGTGCAAGCGTAATTAGTCTAGTCAGGAGCGGTAGAACACCTGACACTTTTGAACTTATATATATAATACATTATACCTATGCACCCTTGCACCACGGTGAACTTGGCAAGTGTAGTTAACGCCGGTGCTGCGTTACAGCTTCGCGTTTCTCTTCGTTGTTGGGCTGAAGTTGGAAAAAAATAAAAAAATATACACGTAGAACGGACAAGTGTCTGGTTATCTGGTAGTGAATGTCGACATCACACGCAACGCGACTTCTTTTTCTGTGACGGGAATGTAATCGGTTCTTTTTTTCTTCCTTTTATCATACATTATACATTATTATACATTTCTCGGTCATTTTAATTAAAATATTTATCATCTATTACAATAAACGTCTAGTATTTCACGATATACGTGTCTTCAACTGCCGGTACTCCCGATATGGTAAATTACGTATACTGCATGCTTGAAACCCTGCAGGCATCGTTCTATTGGATTTTGTTAATCAACAGCTAAAGGGAAAATCGATGAGCTCACGCTCTAATTTGTAATTCAATACTACGATTTGTTTGATCTGTAATTACATATTGATTTTAAACAAATTACAACATGTTGACATGGCAAAGTAACGGTTTATTCATCAGCGAATATTATGTTTCCACCACAGGGGATTTTCCACTGCGTACTTCGTACGTTCACAAAGAGATTGTTCACTTTATTGACGCTTTTCCCTTAGCGACTCAATTCTGGATGAAGAAAAAAAGTACACAAACACACACGGCCAATCAATTATTATGACTGAAAAAAAGACAAAGAAGTTATGTCGTTTGACTGTAAAAATAAATTCCCTCTTTTACAGAAGTTTCCAGGTGTTTCCGAATTTGATGGAAATTTTCTTCTCCACAAGTTCGAGACACGTACATTAGTGATAAAAAGAGATAAATAAACGCGATTGTTGATTCACTGGTAATCCTGAAAATCGCAATTTAGGCTTAATCCGGATAGTAATTATTACTTGATTTTTATTGGCACACGCATTGCATAACCAGAGCACCGGCCATCTATCACTTTTCCCCCCCAAATTCTAAATGAAAATACGACTCTGTTTGGATAAGGTCGAGACTACGAATACAGAAGAAGAAGAAATAAATTTCTTGCTAAACGAACAATCGTACGTCTCCAAGAATTAGTAATTGTACAAGTAATTGAATATTTTTGATCCCGAGATGAATTAGAAACAGATCTCTAAACTCATTCGTGGATAAAATTGAAGGCAGTAAAAAAAATGGAACCGGGGGTTTAGTTCGTGCGGAATTTCATGCATACTTTATTCGGGGAAAAAAAACCGCGTCCTCTTGTCGAACGTGTGTATAGAAATTGATGGAAATCAAACGTTTTGACGTAGACAAGCGACTGTGAATGCCGAACGATAACGCGACGCGATCGAAGAGAGAATTTTTGACGCGCAAGAAAATTCCACAAAATCTTTACAGGGAAAGAAGTCGCGGCTCCGATTTACCCGAGTTTCCATTATTATGACAATTTTCTCGGCCCGGTTATAATACCTTTTACCGCGTCCTGACTTACGGGCGTGACGAGCATTCCGAATACGTTGCGTAACCGTGACGACGAAAACGACGCCGACGAGATATTCATCCGGACGTTTTACAACGGAACGTTTTATCCTCCGCCTTCGGCTGGCACATACCCGCCTTATGCATATACATATTATGGCCCGATCGTTCTCCTCTTATATATTATAAGACGCACGTTGCGAAAGCATTTCAAACCAAAAATTACCTCGCGAGAAACAACACCGACCGACAACCGACAGCGACGCGGCTCTCGTTTCGAACGGCTACTCATTCTCTGTCCATTATAAATTATTACTCCTACTTATATACATACTGTGTCGTGTTATTTCAATTGTCTGTAAAAAAAAAAAAAAAACTTTCTAAATACTTAATGTATCAAGGTTGTGTGATTCTCAATATACCTAATATATTTATATGTATATATATATACACGTAAGTGCGCGGGTGTATCATATAGATATAATAGAAGGTGAAAAAAAAAAAAAATTATAAAGATTTCATTTCATTTTAAACCATGTCGATCAGACATTGATAAATCTCGAGCTTACTCCAATCTTATTCGTACTATATACGTACCGGATAAACGACGGAAATTACACTTATTTTATACATGTACCTACAATTTATAAGTATTTCATGACTGCAGAAGTGCGTTATTTTTAGTTTGTTTTTTTACTGATCTTTTGGCAAATTATTTATAATTGGTTTTATTTGTTTTTTTTTTTTTCACTCTACCCCTTTTACTTCGTTTTATCGTTGTTCCTTACTGTAAATGTGTCGCAGCTCCTAGGATACGTGAGACATTAATATACATAGATACAATATTTATACATTAGCGAACAGATGAATCCTTATTTTCGAATAATTTGTAATATCGTATATATATATACTATATATATATATCTGTGTGTGTGTGTAAAAAGTGCAACCAGTTTAGTTCCGTCATATCTAACGTGACTGCCTATTAGCCGTAATAGTGGAATACGAATGTTTGTACTCCTGATTATAATACTTTCGATTTTCAATGGAATCAATAGCGATTTCAATTTATCTATACACACATTATTTTCATTTTCCTTATCTTTTTCACGTCATTTTGGCGTTGATCTTTTACGCATTGTGTACAAATTGTTTAGAAATGAAAGAAACGTTTCATTCGTTTAAATGGCACTCGAAGTAATTGAGAATCGACTCAAGTTCAATCGATAGATGCATAAATAAACTAGTATTGACAGAGCAACCAGTCGTTATGTATAAATATGAACGTAGCTGTGTCACGTATGTACAGGGTGGCCGAGAAGGAGTTTGGCAGGCAACTCGTGAGATTTTTCCGTTCTCATAGAGCGAGCGAGGAAACGCACTCCAAAATACGATATCTGCGGCACAGAGTAATTTATACCGTACTGAACTTTTCGCGTAACAAGTTTTACTGCAATTGGCTTGGTCGCTTTGTTTCCGATTATACGTGTCAGGTAACACAAATGAAAACCTACATGTTAACATAAAAATACGAATCTTAAACTGTAACTATGAAGACACGAATTATTATTATTATTATTATTATTATTTTCGTTATTATTATCGATGATAATGACGACGTTATCATTATTGTATAATTAATTACGAGAAGTGATCGCGCGAGATCGTGGTGAGTTTTGTAAATATGAGAAACTTAAACTATGTATATCTGCAAAGAAGGGGGAGAAAAAAAGAACGGAACAAAAAGGAGTATATTAATACGGCCGTATTAATGATGTATAAATAAACTTTAAGACAAACTAAGTATATGTATTATATATATGGTAATTTATGTGAGGTCGTTGGGCCAATAAAGACATACACAAAATAATTATATATACACACACGTTGTATATATGTGTGTGCGTGTGTGTTATGGGTCTACACTAACACATATGTATATATATCAGTCGAATGTCATTAAAACTATTGTGTAAAAAGATTAAAACGAGAAAAAAAAACGAAAATTAAGAAAAAAAAAAAACCAAGCAAGATTTTAAATTAGAACGCTCTCATAATCCCGGATATTCCTCAATTTTCCTCCCATGCTGTCGCTGTAAAAAAGCCTTCCCCTTTCGTTATCTCATTAAACCGCTTTACTCCATATAGCAATTGCTACTTTCGTGTAACTCATATACCGTTAATGATAAATCGTTTTACGCGCAAGCATTTCTTCGAACCGGAAACTTCGTTTCCATTATAAAATAAATTAAATTGAAAAAGGATAAAAATTATACCTGCTACATATTATTTGTACGGAAGTAACAAGGTTTCAGGTATATCAGGCATATATACCCAATATTCAGCGAAGCTGGCGTGATGCGGTAAAAGCAAAGCCGCGCGTCTGCCTTTGGCATGATTATTAATTTCCATTCAACGAAACGATTCGAGCTGCACGTTTTTGTACAAAACTGAATCGCAATTATCCGATTGTCAGTTATGTGCTGCGATTATACAATAGATGTATTACGAATAAACGGTGAACAATAATTTATTCCCAGACTGTAGCAGATTGCGCCGGGTGCTCCGGTTTATACAAGGATGATTGTGTTGTGAACGATAAATTGAACATCTGATTGAAAAATAGTAAAAGAATTCAATCAGCACGTGGCAAAAAATGGTTATAAAATAAAAAAGATGCCTAAAGGAAGCGCAGACGTCGGAAACCGTGTGCGTTGTTGCCTACGTGCATCCAGGAGAGGGACGTAGAACAATGAAATGGGTCATTTCTCCATTGAAAAACAATTCCGGCGCATTCAACAGCGGTCTGCAAATTCTGCACAAACCCTGCTTGCCCCTTTGATACAGGTAGGTATATATACCTTTATTAAACGTTAATTAGTTCGATCATGAGTTGGTCTGCTGGTGTGCTACTCTACCTGTTGTATGGTAACAAAAGATTTTCTTTAATATGCGGACTTTGCCGTTGCAACGCGAAAACCGCGGAAAATTTCAGTTGGAAGTTTAATTATATTTGTCAACCGTGATACGTGATAATATTGGAACGCGGTCGTAAATGCGGCATAAAATGTAATACGAGTATATGAGGGCGTGTTTTGATATTCATGTAATTTTTATAGTGCGGGAAAAATTGATGGCGTACGATAAATTAGGAGTATCAAAAAGTTTCAGCGGACGTTAAATTACAATGCGCATACATTTCGAGCGAAATATCTGCCGGTACATTGAGTTTGCAAACGGGATTGACGAAACGCAGGTACCTACGATCAACAATGATCAAACTATTATGGTCATATAACTCCCCTGCAATCGCGCGAGATGAAACTTCGTGATCTGAATTTAGAACGCGATTTTCAATTGACATTCCACTCCTATTTCCAGAATATCAAGTGACGATATTTCATACACGCAGATGTATGTACGTTTCTCGCTGTGCTGGAAAAGAAAAATGTGAAAAATCCAATAGCAATAATAATAACGAAACAACAGCATTCGCAAATTCTAGTTATGTGAATGCGCGATATATCCATGAATCGTTGACGTCATTTCCATAGCTCTAAATATTCCGTTATACCTTGCATTTATTCAAACTAAATATCTTTTTATTTACATTCAAATTCTATCCGTTAAACTGCATTTTTGTATCACCTTGTTTTAATACAGACAAATTTGCACATGCAATTGATTTGCTTTTTTCCGATAGTTCAACATTTAATCTACCACTCGTACCAGGTCACATTTGCAATCAATTATTTCCAGAGATGGTCATTATATAATTCTGCAGTATTATTCCGTAAGCTGACTAGTTTCTTGGATTTCTACTAAAGCTTACCCAACCACCTATGGTTTGAACTAATTCTTGGAACGAATTATGCTCGATTATTATAGTTTAATTAAAGAAAATCGCGTCAATTAATTCTTGTTAATTTTCACCCGTTACAAAGTAAGCTATTAATTTCTCTCAACTCACCGGTGTATGTATATTTTCTTTTTCTGCATGACATAACACGAATCTCCTCACCCTCGATCACGCAACATTCTCAAAGCTCACAATTTCGGTTGCTCGAACAAGTAACTACTTATTTATTTATAAGTATATTAAATAATAATTATCCTGTATTGTAAAGATACGACGTGACCTAGGCGACCCGCCGGGAAATAAACTATGATTCTAAGCTGTGGGTCACATGAAAGGAATCGAGGCGCGAAGACCACGCAACACCATGTATCGTTGTAGGCGTGTGTAAATGTATGTGGCTATAGTTCGTGTTGCAGAGAAGAGATAGAGAGATTCCAGGGCACCTCTAATCGGATAAGCTCGTTACAGAGGTCCTATAAGCCATAAAGCTGCGGCGGTCAAACAAGAGACGCGCAATTGCTGCCGCCTATCTCTCGATACTAAAACAGACACCTCGCCAACCGAACAATGGACACGTCTATACGTGAACGCTGGCGTTTTACCAACGTATTTGCGCCTGTAGAGAAAAGTTAAACCTCGCACGGGCATTAATTCTTGTCAGCTTGAAATTTTTATTGGGAATGATTGATGTAGAGCAAAGAACAAACGCGTATATACCGCGTTCTTGCGTTTTTGTTCAAATTTTTAACTACGTCGATTCCCCTGGCCAACATGCAGCGGCGCGTTTTACCTGCGCATCTTTTGAAACGCTAAATGTCCCAGCACCGTCTTGTGTCGAGCTTACATTGCAAAGTATTAGCGAGACGGAAGCCGCTCGTTTATAATCGCGGTTCGTTGTGGGTATGATGAAAAAATTAAGGTAACATCTGGTAACCTTAACCCAGATTTAAACAATTAGCTTTTCTTCTGGTGCAATTAGTCGTGCACACGTACGATACTTTCTACATTTAGCTGCTTTGCGAGAAATCCGGGATGTCCAGTGCTTTTAGTATTTATCCACTTCGTTGTTTTTTTAATACGCGCAAACGATGACGTAAGCCGATATGTCGGAGCGCAAAATACGACACAACTGGTTGGAAACCGATTAATGAACCTTTTCCTTCCTTGGACCATCTGGCCAATCAGCGATTCGATTACTTCCCAGAGGTGAAGTGCTATTCTTTAACCGAAGATGGAGAGAAAACTTGTCTACTCAAGGCATTCGGTCTTGAAAGACTCTACCCGAGCTCACAGCACCGACTGCTCTGTATATTTATAGGTATGTAAGTTCGTGTATTTATACTATATATAATTTAAACTTCTGCACTTGATGCTTTTCAAACTACGTGAGTTTCAACTCTTGAACAGTGGACGGTATCGACGACTATCGAGTTCCCACGACGAAACTCTGTCTTAATAAGCTTTGACTCATTTTATTATAACATTAACAAGCCATGGCCACACGGTGATAGGATGCAAAAGATAACAGGTGAACATACGATATTCTGGAAAAACACACGCATCGTGTGTGTTTCTCTCGAGTAAAAGCATTTTCTACTCATTGATAACAGAGTCGTCAGTTGTGAGAAATCTGTAATCTTGTTACCGATGACAAAAGTCCCTCAGCATGCGGTCGAATTCACAGAAACCTTTAAACCATACCGCCAAGTGGAACAGAGCACAGATCAAGCCCAGTTCGAACAGCACTGTCAATTTTGTTGAAAATTTTTATGGAAGTATATATTTCCAGAAAATAAACTTAATGGTTTGCAGTCTCCGCTCATCTCGGCTGGGAAACGGTGCAGCAATAAACTTGAATACTAGAGAATACCGGGTCGCTGGTGAACCCATTCTACAAACGCAGTTTATATCGCGATATAACGGGTGTGTCGTTAAGTTTAAACATTAACATGCCTTGCACCGGCGGCGAAGCTATTTGATTATTAAAATAAAAAAGAGAACAGTGATTCGTCTTCAAAGGTGAGTAGAAAACGTTATCGCGGTAAAATTGACAAGAACAATGCAAGAGGGGTATTATATTTCTGTCCATTCGGAGCGGACCAATCGTAGTAATCCTAGAAACGTAACGTGAGATCGCGAGGGCGGACCTCCGAGGCCGTGCCATACATCATGAGAAACCCTGTATCCGCTATAATGAAGCTCATGTCGAAAAGCCGGGGACCTTTTTTTTTTTTATTGGCCACGTTTATTACCAAAAGATATGAAGCTCGTGGGATCACGTGACATAACTCGTCCCGTTCCGCGGAGTATATCACGATTCTCGGAGGAAATCTGCCCCGTCGTACCTATATGCAGAATAAAAAATAAGCCTTATCATTCAGCGGCATATACGTAGGTGTTAAACGGGGCGCGATATTGGAGTGTCAGCCATTTCGTGGCCACCGAACAGGCTCGTCTTGCGATGATCCGTAAGCTGCGGAAAATCGTCGGCGACACGCGTGGAGCGTTGTACGGATTTTGGTTGTTAGTCGGATCACCCGAAACATGTCCAACCCCGAAGCCCGATGCCAATATCTAGGGCCAGCCAAACCGCAAGTGTGTCAATAGCAGTTGGTTAGCATCGCAGTACCTACCCGCTGCAGCCTCTGCCCTCTATCCAGCTTGCCAGTATCCACGAACACTGCAATGCCGGGATGATGGATACGTTCAACTCGGCACCTTTGTAGTTACACTCGAGCGGAAGAGGTTGGCTGTGGATACCGCGTTATTGCAACGCGATATTCACCCCTCAACCGGGGGATTCAAGGATCTTGCGGGCTTCCGGCAGCTCTTGCTGCAGAAACGTATAGGATCAACGAAAGTGAGCGAGGGACGTGAATAAATCGCGTTAACGTGTTTACGCGTTCCCCGTGCTCCTGGATTTGCCTTTATTGTAGGATCGCCGTGCGTGTTTTACCCAGATAAATAGGCGAAATTCAAAGGTGAGGCGTCGGGTTGAAGGAAATTTTTTCTTACTCAGGAAATTGTGACGATAACAAGCGAAAGCTCTTTTTATCACCCACACCGCAGACTTCGCATACGCCAAAGGCGCGCGCTTCCGTCTTTCGCTAATTTCTTGAACGGTGCTGCAGCAGACGCGGTATGCCTATAAAGACCGACGAGTTGGAACTTGCCAAGTATAAGATCGCCGAGCTGAGATAAGATATTAATTATAATTGGACAGCCTGCGTAGTCCTCAAGATAAAACAGACGCTTATAAGACTAACCGTCGGTGTACGAAAGAAACGAGCTATGGCCGTAAATGGCATTTGTGTCGACACCTTAATTGAGCGTAACTTGTACCGATTCCCACGGTTTTATAACGCGAGATTTCACGACTGTAGCGTTGATTTTTCAACGACGAATCGATCGCGTTGGGATCTATGATATTTCGATACTACCTAGCGTGCAGAATCAATACCGAGAGTTGGTGGCCATTATTTCCCAGGAATCAGACTACGATCAGGAATGTTTTTGTCAGCTGATCAAACTGCATAATAATACATTTCAGGGAAAATTTTGGCCAGGGTATGACAGAATTGAATGAAAAAACTGTTTGTCCTCGGGGAAAGAACAAATCAATTTTTCCTGCTTCCTTTCTGCTGTGAAAATTTGGTAAATATCGATGACATGACGAAAAACATATTTCCATATAGAAAAAAAACCGATAATATTTCATTTGTTTTCTTGCCATAGTTTGATCTCGTATATTCTGGTTCACTTTTCACATTCCTGGGCATATACTATCGGCCGAGCGGTGGATTTCTGAATCGTTACGGGTATCTACACGTAATACCCTACAGGCTACTGGTATTTTTAGCATTTTTATCGCTGTAATTAAAAATATCGGTCCTACGAATAGGATTTTTTTTTAATTGGAAAAAGGAACAATGAAAACAGTACTTCATTTACTCCGAGGCTGCAATTCAGACGCATCGATAAACTCGCAAATAAACACCCGACGCTATAATTAATTGCATAAATATGCACGAAAGGCGGCAAATGAATATTTTTATCGTGACTTATAAATTTGATAGATAAAATATAAAAGTGAATAATAACTCGACGAAATTCTCCGAGTTCTAGGATCCCGCCTCAATTGTAACACCGCTCTGTAGACGGTAACGTAAAGCACGTACAGACGGGTATTAATTCACCGGTTGTTATCATTAGCTAAAATGAATTATCTAGTTTCGAAATTTTACAAGTGATTATTAAATGGCCGTTACTTTGCTGCCCTTTCTCCTCCTAACTTGCAACGAGTAATAATTAACTCTCAGCCAGGAAAGTGTGAAAACTTTTCCAACACGTTTCGAAATTGGGTTACAGAAAAATTGCAGCAAAGCTGGCGACGTTAGTATATCGCATGCGGGAAAGGATTTTAGATCGTTAAAAAAAGTTTATCAAGCTGTGCACATGACCAACATCGAAATATTAGCAAAGTATGAAAAAAAGGACGAAGGCGCAGTCAAAAGGATGCATCAAGAAACAACGGAGGAGTACCGGTGAAAGTAAGTTGCTAACATTATTACACGTTCTATTACGATTTTGTTATTTAAATTAAGGTAAGTTTTCTCGCCGGTAGGTTTCGTCTGCAGTTTCTGTATAGAAAACCTAGTAGATCCATAAATTGAATTCAAAGTTTTCGCTTCCGGCTTAAGTTTGTATTCGACTATTTTGTTCCTGCAGGCTGGTCGGGAAAGAGAATAGAATAGGGTGGAAAAGGGGGGCCAAGGTTTTGTTCTCCGTTGCACTGCAACCGACGATACGAGTTTTGTGTTTGGTTCGAGATTGAGCTGCTGTTATCTACCGGGTACTTCGTAAATTTAATGATCCGTAATATCTGCTTCGCCATTCTACAGCGACTGATAATCGCCAATATACGTTCCGATGCTTAAGATCTAGATTCTAAGCCTTTAGACACCTAGAAAACAGGTATATTCAACACAATGAAAAGCGTGAAATAAAGAGTCACATGTTTATCTCATTGTAAAATAATTTAAACACTGGCTGTCAATTATGATCAGAAAAACTTTCCAATTATCTAGAGTCAAAATAGAAATGTCTGTTCACCCATCGATGAAAATGTGGCCGAAAATACAGACGAACCCGTAAAATCGCAGCGGTAAAACCATGAAGGTGGGCTGTTTAATAACCCTACAGTCATATCTTTCTTTACTGTCATTAAACTAATAAATTCCGCATGTATAAATTTACACTATCGAATTCACTCCCGCCTACAATGAACGAATGATCACCTAAGAGCATAATTCGGCATGGGAGAAGAGAATCCGTCAGTCGCTGTTCCTAAAATTGTGACGTCACCGAGCGACTGCTGAGCGCTCGATGATACGACCAACCACTTCTTATAAAAGCGCCACCGCGAAGCGACGCGCACTTTTCGTCTGACCAGCGCCGAGTTCACGTCAGCTTTGGTCATCGAAAGACCCCATATCTTGGTTACATAACAGGTTGCCAATGAGTACCCTCTTTTATTTCACTGCACCTAGTTCGTGCAACCTTAAGAGCGTTTAATTCCTTCACTGGACTTGATTACACCTAGTTCGTGTAATCTTGTCCGCAGCGCCTAGTTCGCGCGATTTTCTCCGATCGACTCGATCGGTTACAATATTGAAACGCATTCTGTGTACCCCTTCCTTCAATTCTGGATACGTTGTCCACGCACCTTTGAAAATACCCAACTTGTGCCTATATTTCTGGACAAACCTCCTCAATCAACAACGAATTAACACTGTTTCTTTACTTTTGAGGTTCTTCCGATACAGCGCTACTCACGTATAACACTACGATTCTTCTTCTAGTTTCAATTAATTTTCTTATCGTCCGTTATTTATTATAATTATCTTTCAAATATACCTTCTCTTCCCAAAGACTCAGTCCGATGCTTTGGACGATTCATCCGAGCCAACCCTCATATTATACACGGGCTCACGAATCAAAGATTCAAAAGTTTCTATCGATCTGGCGCAACAACGTAGCAGCCGTAAGTAATTTATTCGACGAATCGAATTCCGTATGATTTATTGAAATCAGACAGCATTGGAAATAGTGTGTGACAAATTTGACGATTTCTTCCAGACAACCTACCCAGTATCCACAGTATACCTATACTCCCAGTTCCTCGGTTAAACAGATAAGTAATTAGGTATATTTTACGTAAATTGTGTCTTTGTTTCTTTGTTGTTTCTTTGTTTCGAAGTAACAGCACAGCTCGCAAAACGTACGACCGTATCTGTTTCTATTGGTAATTTTAAATTACATTTTATATTTATCAAGCTCAAGCAACCTTGAAAAATAAAACATTTTTCATCTGGCAGCCTTTAAGATTGCCTTGTGCAAACGTACTAACGGACAGACAGAGGAATATTGTCTGGAGGAAATTATAATTAAACGAGATAAAATAAAATGATACCGCCGCGCTGCCTACCATTTCTCATTTCTTCGTAATATTCCGGAACCTCGACCTCTCGAGAAACTTGGGAGAAACAGATAAAAACAGGAATTTCGCGTTATTTCCTAACCACTTCCTCTTCTCTTCTCCCCGTCCACTTATTTGTACCAATTTTGCGGTCCTGGTATTGCAATTTGCTCATTGGTCGATAACGTACAAATATAAAACATTACATACTCGTACGTAGTTTAAAAAAACTCGTCGAGTCAATTTTCAGTGTATAGACTTTTGCGTATACCGACTATCAGAAACACCGGTAGGCGTCTACCGGTTCTCGCTTATCCTAAACCGTTTGCACAACCGGAGTTGCCGTGCAGGAATCATCGAAGCGTGCGCGTCCCGTCAGGGTGCGGAATCGATTGTGAAACTTTATTATCGCCGGTAGATTTCCGCGCCGCCTCAATGATTCAGTGAGTTCAGCTGCACGGTCCAAGAGCAGGATTATGGTCATCGTGTTAACGTCGAGGCAGTCCCGAGCCCTGACTAATAACGCCGATCACCGCATGTCGTTACCTCGAAGCACACGTATTAACAATACAATAAAACAAAGCTGGGTGAGACGAGGGAAAACGAGGCAGGGCGCTCATTCTGTGCCAACACTTGATTGCAGATAACAATTGGCAATTGTACTCTCAAAGAGAACCTCATCGCGTTATACTTTCCTCAAACGACACGCCCGGCAGCCGGTATATTACCCACTTTGTCCCGCAGCCACCCTCGCAAAGAGTAACTGGAATTTGTAATTTGTGCAATTCCCTGTTTTCCCTTGCACGTTTTAGTTTGGCAGGAGGCTTTCACTTGTCTACTTTCCAGACCGCCGCCCTAAGGGCACCTAGATGCCTGCAAACTGAACTGGGATACAGGGGTGGTCATTTGAATAAATGAATATGCAGACCCCGTTGTCTCTATGTTAATTGGTCGTCGCTACTTTGCGTCCACCTGACTTGTGCTCCACGTCTACGTGGGTGGTGGTCGGCAGGTATACATCTGTACACGTACGTATACTTTATGCATGTATACATAGACTACTGTATGTAGTCCAAGACATAATACGCGCAGGTAACACTCTGAATACTTTATGCACATCCACTCAACTTCGCAGCTATCCGGCTTCCGCGCCATTTTTCTAGAAGCGAGGCAATTCACTTTATAGAGAAAATGTTCCTTCTGCAATGTTGCACGAATCATTATCGACTTAAATATTTGATGCACGTATCATCTAACGCGGTCTGGTGACGCAGGAAACTTGGAACAATAACTGGCGAATGTGGCAGTAGGTACTCTTATAAAAGTCGTCTACTAACTCTTAAGACTTTAGAACTACTTCGTGATTCTTGTCTAATATTTAAATTGTATTTTCTCCCCCTTCGGTACGGTGCATGGTGTAATACGAAGATTCGCTTGTACATGGGGTTTTAAAAGTATTTTTATCAAACCATCTCCTACCGCGCGACTTTGCGGCGCGCATGGACAATCGGACGAGTGAAAATGGTGAATTTACATAACGACAAGGCGAGCAGTTTCTACTAGTCTCATTTCCACGCCGCCTGAGGTTAACCGCCAAGTTTCGTGTGCTCGCGGTTTTGAAATTACTCTTTTTTGTTGCACAAAACTTACCAACGAATCTATCTCAGATTGGTTGGCACGATAACACGAACCTAGCGTTTAAAACTTCTACTCTCCAACTCAGATTTCGATAACGATCCTGACGCAGACACCCGAGACGCATGATCCTTCGATATAGTATATTTCTTTTCGTCCCTTGCATCGCCGAAAAAAAAAAATAAACAAGCAATCACATCCCGCCCCTGGGCGACCGGGCGGAGCATTTATGTACGTAGGTACACGCGTCCACTTATTCTCTTAACGTTTAGGAGTTTACGAATACTCGTGAACTTTATGGACGAAATTACTCCGCAGTCTTTAGCTTCTTTGACGTGCCCATACCAGCTCGTAATATCCGTTGCTGCTTCCAATCCCGCTGCTGGCCAAATATAAATTGCAATATCGCTGAAAGCCTCGCTTGATACGCCTTCCTCGACCCACACACACGTCTTGCCCATTAAAATTGTTGAAATAATCCATTATTTAGTCAAATTAGTGGTTTCACGGATGGGCTATCGGCGCAGATCCTTGACGAGTAGCGACGGGTATAAACTAACACTGATCTCATATTTTCCATTTATAAAGAAATTCGATAATAATAAGTATACATGAAAAGTCTTGCTCTTAATGTTTTCAGCAGGAAAACGTGAGAAATTTGAATCCTGCAATTAACTTTGAGGCGGGGAGGCGAACAGGGCGTATCTCAAACGCAAATCAATTCAATTCGGTTTGCATATGTACCTAGAAAATGGATAAAGAACTGCACATTCGCTCTGCTCATGCTGCGGGTAAGCAGGTAATAACGCAACGTAAGTTATATGAGAAACAGGATATCACCTCTCGGCCTCTTGCCGTAAAAGGAACTCTTCAACTCTTATGGCGTTTCCGCTGTATTATTTATCCACACCATTCCTCATATCAGTACATTCTCTTCGCATTTTGAGGAAACGACGCGCGACGTGAGGATCGTTCTTACCCCTCGCTAATCTCAACAGTATCGAGGGTATGATCGATCTCAATATATACTGCATAATGTCCACTAGGTATATGTAGGCACATGTTCGTAGGCGAGACTGCATGGAGGATCCACTACCACCCAACGTCTGGGAAGGGCTTGGGATGAGACATAATTATGATTCCATAATATCCGGCATGGCTGTTGGTAACTTGATTGGGTGTCGTTACCGATGACGTCACCTGACCGTGACTAGCTAGGCGGTTGCTGCCTATAACGTGGTTTTTACCGGCGTAATATAACTGGTCATAACCGAGTGGAACGGCTCAAGGGGATTTCTTTAACATTCCCGTTAAATAAGTATATCGGGAACGAGAGAACCATGTAGAGTATTGGATGGGATAAGATTGGAGAAGATCTACGCGAAGTGAACTTTGAAACGTGATTTTCTCGCAGCGCTGCTCGCATCGCGGGAGCTGCAAATGTCGGCGGCGTAAAGTTAGTCAAACTCAAACGGTGAATAACAATATTTATTTATTTACAGTGAGTAAGAGATTTGGCTGGAATTGGAATTCATTATCATGCCATCGCTACTTCCGTTCCAGGAACCGTTGACAATAAGCCATTACTATACGCGCGTATAAAATTACTTATACAAGTCAAAGATACGTATATAGCCATGTTTTCGCCGTTTCATATCTAATTATTATCATTCTCCTTCCGCTATGCTAAGGTAATCAAAAGTAGAGTTTTCCCTCCGTCCTAGTTTACAAGCTTCGAGTGAAGACGCTGGCAGAATGTAAAGACTTCATTAGCATCTCATAGAATCCTAATTCACTAGCTTACACGTTTTTACAGCCCCACCACCCCAACCCACAAGCCCAGGTATGTAATACATACATAGGTATATACCAATGCATGTACTACATGGCTCTATACCTGAATGCAGCTTGCAGCCTGCACTACTTAGGCAGGACAAGCACAGAGAATTCCGCGCTGCATTGCAAATCACGAATGAATCAAATTTCGCGTTCGCGTCTCCCTGCAGCATCCCCGTCCAGCTCATCTCCACAACTACGTCGAAAGAGATCGGAGTCAGTAGGTATGGTGCCAGTTTCCGTTGGATCATAATTATACCCGAATATACTCGCAGAAGGGTCTCTCAGGCACTCCAAGTTACAAACTCAAATAATTAATAAACGATATCGTTTTCCTGGGAACAATTTACATCTGGGTATATATGTACAGGACTCAGGCCTGATTACTCAGTGCATTTTAGATTGCAAAATCAATAACGATCCAACGTAGTTCCGCAAACAGCAACACAGCACCGGTTTTCCGCCTCTCGGTTGAGCGTATATCGCAATCTGGAAATTCGTGTGTACAATTCGGTCAATAGATGGACCGTGCTCAACGTCAGTGTCAGAAAAGCAGAGATAGTTGAGTGGACTATCGCATTGTCGTATAACTGTATAGAGCTCGTACCCTTGTAGATCCACAAGACTATTGTTTAGAGCCTGCGGGAGTTTCGAGAACCGTAAACGTCAATTTCTACGCATCGTCATGCGACATTAACATGCATTCAGGCTGTATTTCCGGTTCAGTAAAGAGTTACACTTCCTCGCCCCCTCAACAGGACAGCGTCGAAAAGAATTCGACGATAAGCGCCGCATGGAGAATTCCACTGCCACAGTCCTAGCTTAGCCGAAAATATCTTCCCAGATTTTCAGGTCAAATAAATCCGAGACGCCAGCTCGGACACAACTTGTACCAGCCGGCAGCAGAGGAAGGAGTAAAGATTATACGAGAAAACAGGTATAAGATAAAGAAGGTCAGAAAGAATGATGGAGCATGATCGAGGAGTGGAAGCTACAAGACGTTTGGGAATTTCATCAAAGCTGTGGCACACTGCGGGTCCGAGAGAGCACCGGGAGCTTTCATTTCTGATGTACGCGTATGCGGGTGTAGTCGAGAACGTGACGTAACGAAAACATTAGTCCGAGTCGCCGGAGTTCCCGAGGATTGCGAGACGTGATAACTCGAATTACTGAGTATTCTACTTCGGAATGAGCCACACGTATCTTCAATTCACACCGGCGCCGAAGACGGTCTTGCACCGATACGCTCAGTAAACGGTTCGTTTATAAGCTATATGTTACATATGTGTATATTATATATAAATATATGCGGGAGTGTAAAGGATAGACATAGTCTTTGGTATATTGGTTAAATATTCAAACTTCATCCTGGCGAACAAACCAGAGGCAAATCTTGTGGTCGCATAACAACAATAATAACAAACTATGAGCTCGTTTTCAGACGAAGTGAAACTTTGGAATAGATAACCAACGACGTTATGTACCATGCCAAATATTCACTTGCCGCATGGAAATATATCACTCTTAATTGCCGTTTGTCAATATCAATACTGTTTATCTTATATTTTACTTTAAAAGTGAATCTTCGAAAACGATGGATTACGAAATTTTCAAATCCGATAATAATTTGTAAAAAGTACTTTAAAACTAGTACCGGTACAGGTCCAGGTGCTGAAAATTTGTCTGTATACAGGTACTTCGGTACTTTATTTACGTAAGTGCACGGAGAGGATGAAAGAACTGGCTTTACTCAAAACCGCAGGAAAAGAGGGACACGTGAGGGTTTTTCATGAAAAATACAAATGTCAACTGTATTTTTTACTACAAAAATTTAGCAGATTTTAGTCTGCCCACAGTGGTTTGCGATGATCTTCAGGTAAACTATGCATTTTGCGACGTATATTTTACCAAAAAACCTGGTGTGTACCTCTTTTCCTGCAGTTTTGAGTAGAATCTGCTATTCTATTTTCTCCGTGCGTAAGAGTGATATGAAAAAGTTATACACTTGTACAGTACTCCACTTATACGGCTGATGCAAGTTATCATGTTTAAGAAAATGTAGACATTCGAAAATGTCATCAGATAATGTATTTCCTGATAAAGTTAATATTTGCCTTCCAGCACTGAACACACGTTCTACTGGGAAATTTTTACGCAAATAAAGCACCTTACATTTTACCTATAAGTAGGTGCAGATACTCCTGAAGTACAAGGTACTTGCTAAGAAAATTATCTAGATACAGGTATAGGTACTGACACATGTACCTATGAACAAAAAAAGGTACTTGTACCTAGATACTTTACAACACTGATCACTCCTGACTGTACATATGAGCAATATCCGTTTTCCATTGACGGATTAAAAATTCGAAGTCATCTTGAACGCGATTAAAGGAGATTTATTGGGTAGTTATACATTTGAAGTAAAGATTATATAATTTAAAAATGTAATAATATAAATGCGCGAACATTGTTTCCCCGGAAAGCTCGACTCGTCTGTGTAGAGAATTTCTTGCGTGTACTTTACTTTTCATTTCGTTAAGTGACGCGGTTCGTCCAACGTCTTATTCCATTTCTTACACCAATATCGTCTTCTTAATCGAGGGTACAATTCCCACGGACTTTCCGCAGAACGGTAGATGACATTAGACGTACCTATATGTACGTACATTTGCAAATATTCTGGAAGTAATTTTAGTCAGATGGAGTAACGCGTTGGAGCGAGTACGCAAAATTGGAAAACGAACTCAAATTATCAAAAGTTTAGCAGCCGTCGCAAATTACATATCCCCTAGCTTTTCTCAGGCGGCTTGTGAAATTGCTATCGGCATTACAATGATATTAAAAAAGAATTATCGAAAATGCGAATGAAAACCATTTGCTACGTGGAGAAAATGTTATTTCGTTTCGTAAGCTCGGACTGTTATAAACTTCTTCTAAGCAATCTGATGTAATATTCAATCGATTCGATATCTGAAGTCTCATCTATGCTCATACACTACATTTGCTGTTGAAATGAATGTCGTGACTCATTCTCGGCCACTTAACAATGGTCAAGCTTTAGCTCGTAAATCACAGATGACACCATATCAAGTAATAATCAATTTACCAATCGTGAAAAATTACTAAATATCTCTGTATTAAGCTAAATGATTAATTAACAAATTACGTAGACGTCTTATCGTAATTTAAACTGAATGCGAAGAGCCCAAAATTATTTACGCGACAAATTACAGAAATGGTTGAACAACTGCAGATACCAGAAACTGAGCTCTGTGTACCCGATTTTCTTTGTATGCCAATACATATCATCATCAATCTGCGAGTCGAAGTTACGCGAATTCATTCTCTTTGACAAATCCAGCCCCACTCAGAACTAATTTATGTACGTAAATACCACATATTCTCGATTTAAAATATAGTAAGATATTCCTAGTCACAAAGGTCCATGAACTGGAGGCGCTTAATGAAGTTGTAAACTCTACTTTTACATTTATACGTATCTTTCCGTTGTATGTAGATGAAAGACTGAATTTCGATTCTAATGACCTGATTTCTGTGGACGAGGGCTTTTGAACAAGCTAATTTTGGCTTTCAATACAATGCTCCACAGTATCGTTAATCGTGTAGCTCGTAAACACGCATTAAACACACACCCTAGTTTGTATATTTTCAATAGCCACAGTTAACTTTCGAATAAAGATCAATTGAATACCTGGACACAGAAACAACCCAAGTTAATACGAATCGTCTGTGGATTCTAGAACCTCTGCTTATTTCACACATCTTAAGTCTGCATTCGAACATTTCAATAACAAGTGAAGGCTCCTGTAGAAGTAACACAGATCAATTTTGGTTTCGATCGTCAAAGTATTACATCTACATCGAAAGGGAAATTGTATTACATAATTAGGTTGCAATATACAAAGGATCGTACTGCGGCTAAACTGCTGTGTAATTTACACTTCAAGTTATGGATAGAAATTCCATCGTGCAAAACCATACATTTGCTATGAATCAGGAGTTGGAAGCATTTGGATTCTGAAAATTCATGCGGAATTTCTGCCAACTTTAGTATTTACACAAACACGAAAATAAGTATAGCTCCTTCAATTATTTCAAAATCTGTATTGCAATAAATTGTGAAAATTAGTGTCCGGGAACATAGTTGACATACGTTTTTCCACTTGCGTTACCCCGCAATACACTCTTTCTTTAATTTAACAGGTGATAATTCCTCACAAGCATGAAGGGATATTAGATTAGGTTCAACAAATAACTTTATTTCACGAAATTGAATATACACATTTTATCATACAACACGGCAAAATACTTGTGTTGATTGCTTACACGTAAGAACAAAATAATACAGAATGGTGAAATGATATAAGTCATTCACCCGTAAAACGTAGTTTAAATGAAACCATAAAAATATGGTTAGAGGGTAAAATATACATAATAATACGATATTATAAAATAACGTTTAAAATATATCAAATGTTTATAAAAAATATATCATTGGCTCTATTACACTGTTAGCCTTGAATGTACAAGGCTGCCTGAAGGTACGTTTGCAAAACAAATTGTTCTAGTTAAAAATGAGACGTAAGTTTGAAAATTTTCGACAGTACCTAAAAGAATTGCTGATAACAAAAGTTATGTCCAAACCCGATTTACTGTATCGGTGCGCACGTAGCGAAGTAAATTAACGTCGCCATAGAGTGTCATCTTGACAAGTCCTGTCAAAATATGAACGGTAACACGTGCATACTTAACAAATCAACCGATTTATCTAGACATGAGTATTTAAAGTGGCGAAAAAGGAAGAATTTGTGTTGGGTTACAGATTTTGTATTTGATAAATATACCTAAATAACCCTATCAGCTCTACTTTGAATAAAAATTTGTAGTCAAGTTACATAAGTAAATACGACACTTTATTCATCTTAAGAAGCTTAACACACGCCAAGTGCGTAAAAAATGGCAAAAAAGTGAGACAAGAAATTTTTACCTTAATTATAACGGAACATTTTATGTTCTTGTGCTTGTTTGGCAATCAAGCACTAAATATAATAAGAAATTGGAAAAAGTTTTGAACTCTCATGAGCATTAATTATTGCCTAGAAGCAGCCAAAGCTCTGAGAATGTGCACGAATAAATTAATTATATCCATGTACAGATTAATGGTTGCCAAAATATACTCTTCAGGTGACAATGTGCGCATTAAGAGTTGTGTATCGAATATAATGAACATCGAAAACAGCAGAGCACCCCCTATGCTGAGCAGCAACTCAAATCCAGTACTTTGTACGAAAATTTGAAGAATTCCACCAACCAGGAGGGCACACAGACCAGCAAACAATCTGAAAATGAATATTCGCCTGTTAGTTAATCAGAAATACCTAATTCGCTTTTTTATCAATCTTTAGGTGCACAGTTATTAAAAGAATAGAATAACGTAGACATTATAGGAGTAGCTAAAAGCGAATAACTGCGACTCCAGATAGCAAAGTTCACTTCACATACTGATTTGCATGTAATTAATATTTCAAAACAAAACTTGAAGTAAAGTATACTTACCCAAAACCTAAAAACGAAAAGTCTTTTTTTGTTTGAAACGTATAAGCTGTTAATCCAGCAACCACCGTCAATGTGATAAGTAAAGCCTCTAAGACAATTGCTTGGTCGTACATTGTAACAATAACCCCAACTGTGTACGATTGAACCAAAGTCTGCAATTAATAATAAAGTTTATTTTTTATTATGAGCTACTAACTCTTTACTATTTAGACAAAACGTAACATTCCTGATACTTTTTCATTAATGATACTTACAAATGCACCCAGAAGAATCAAATTCATGGGGTGTTCTCTTCTCTTGAAGATTAACGCCATCATAAATCCGAGGGTCATGAAGAATGACAATCCAACCATCCATTCGCTGAAATATCACCATGATAAGAAGAAAGCGAGTATGAAGTATGTTGTCTAACAGGGGCAGTAATCATAACTGAAGTGAAAAGGAAGTTCTAACTTATGATAAACATCGTGCCGAATTGCTTGAACTTTTTTAATTCTCTAAAATTATTTACTTGTTACAATTTGTATTTGAAAATATGTAATAGCGTAATTTTCACTAACTGATACATGTATAAAGCATCAAAGATGATTGGATCCTTACTTTTGGTGTATGAACAATCTAACAGGCTTGCTCAACATACATATGGCTGCGACAACAATGGTCATGAGCAACTGAACACTCAAGAGACCATAGACTTTACGCAAAAAAGCCATTCGTATTTTAATATTAGCATTTTGCACATTGTTGTTGTATGCAAAGTCGTTTTCTATCCCATTCGATGTTTCTTCTTTGCCCCCTCCCTCAATATCCTCTTCCGCGAACATCAGTGGTACGGTAGCCATTTCAAGTTGATTATAAATGCTTGTGATTCCTTGAAAAAACGAAGTAACATAGGTGCTTTGAGAAATTGTGTATTGACCCTGGTCAATAAATGTCAAAACATTGCAACTGATATTTTTAAATATTAGTAATAAATATTCAATAATAATTGGTCGTTTTGCTATCGAATTAAAACCTTGCCATCATCATACATAAGACGATCATGTGGTAGTTTAATCGGATTAAATATAAAAAATACAAATTTTGGTGACGGTAAAATTTAAACACATACAGGTAGGAAAACCACTAATGGAAATATCAAATCAAAAGAATAAATGCATTTTACCAAATTAGTTTCCTCAAATGGATCTTGTGTAACGGAATAACAGATACGACTAAGTGAAGTTTTCACCAAAAATTTCTGACATGGTACCGTTACAATTGTTCAGCATAAAATGTATTTTGCTTTTTCACTCAATAAAGTTATTTCAATTCTAAATTCAGTTTCGACATTTCATTGTTATTATGGATAACAAGAATAGAATTCTTATCAACTATTTTGTGAAGGTTAGTTATTGGCATAAAAGAAACGTCACACAATACGGAAAAGTTGTGACACCATCTTTATATTTGCAATGATAACAAGTATAATATTGTTTACGTTGATTTAAGAATTTGCAGATATGCCGTAGTGAAATTAAGTATGAACACGTATAATGATTACGGCTCACTCACTTCGATGTGAAACATTAATTTCAATTGCATTCGTGTAATACTTTTTCCTACCTTCACAATGAAAACGGAATGAATCACGAGGTGTTGTCTGGGATTTTTTTGCTTTCTCGCTAATTATTCTAGTGAAATTTAACGTCACCACAACTCCATAAACATATGCATGGAATGAGCAGACCACGGAGCAAACACTGCGCATAGAATCGTACCGTTCCCGATGATTTACCATTGGCGCCATCA
Source organism: Neodiprion fabricii (assembly GCF_021155785.1). Classification (NCBI taxonomy): domain Eukaryota; kingdom Metazoa; phylum Arthropoda; class Insecta; order Hymenoptera; family Diprionidae; genus Neodiprion; species Neodiprion fabricii. The sequence continues at coordinate 28,486,690 of NC_060239.1, forward strand.
GATGGCACTAAAGCGAGTAGATTTCTACAGTGGGTCGTTGACTGAAAAATATAAAGACGGATACCCCAGCGTAAATTTTTGTGACCAGTTTTCGGCGGGCAAGTAGGCCCAGGTGGGCCTGGGAGCGTAGGAGGATTCTGGTCTATCGACTCTACTTAACGGGCTCGCACCGACATTCGTAGCAGCCAAAGTAGTGTCGGTATGGAAGATTCAGATTGAGTCGCTACAAAGTGAGTACGTAAGACTACTTGTCAACTGCGACTTAGAAATGTCGATCAGCTCGATTATCCCTGTGAGAAGACGCGTAACCGCGTCCACCGCCAACCACCCCTACTACCTCCGAGCATCTCCAACCACCGTCAACCAACTACTCCCACCTCCGACCACTTTCGTCCTCCTCGTCCACCTCGTCCTTATGGACCACCGCCGATCACTTCCAACCGCCACCAAACACTTCCTACCAGCTCCGATTACCTCCTACTACCTCCTACCATATCCAACTAACTTCTACCACCCCCTACTACCTCCTACCAGCGCCTACCACCTCCTACCATTTCCGAATACCTCCGACCACCTTCATCCTCTTCGTTCCCCTGTTCCTCCATGTATTCTACAACATTATTATTCATATTCAATTCAATTTCTTCATTATTGTAATTTTATTTGGTGTATTAATTGAACAGATCAAGTTATACATTTCGTCTTGTGGAGGGCCCTCACTTTGGGCCGAAATGTTAACAAGTTATTCTACGTTCTTATTATGACCTTCATATCCAAGAATTAATCCCCATTGAACACACAGAGGTCAAGAACTAAGTTGATCATTGATATTCATAATTATTCCAAGAACTTTTCATTTCCTCTCTCGATCGTGAATTTTCGTAGTAATAGAATCGAAACGCTGTTTAAGCTAGTCGCAAGTGAAGTATCTACGTTGGATGAAGAATCAGAATTGTTTTTGAAATGTGTTCGTAGCGGAAAAAATTCAGAGTAACTGTAATACATCACGGATGCGCTAATTTGATCGAGATAAAATGGCTGCTCCGTATAGGAGACAGTATTTAACACAGTCTCCTGATTTGAAAATCTTAAAAAGGTGATTGTCGGCGACTTTTTTTTTTTTGAAAGGGAGAGATAGATAGAGAGATAAAACAATGCTTCTTGGAACTTTGAGTGTATTTTAACACACATTTGCGAAGTAGGAACAAAAATTTTTAACATCCAACTGTCGCAAAACAGCAGCGGTATTAGCTGATCCGTTAACTGAAGAATATATCTTTAGTCAAATGCTGACTATCGAAGGGCCTAGCCGCTTGAGTCTGGAATCGGCAGGAAATATGAAGTGCGTACTTCTTGTCTGAAATATAGAAACTAAAATCATTATACATCATATCACATCATCATACATCTTACATCATACATCATACATAGTATTAAAGATCGAAATCAAAGTTTGGATGTTCAGAAAGTGACGTCACCAAAAATTTTTTTTCTCGAGACGTCATCGATCTAAAATCAGCTAGTCGAATTCCTCAGTCTGCAAACAACCGCGCAGTAGAGCGGACGGATGAGAATCGCGCTCCGCAGATTTCGAGTACAGGGTTCTCTACCCCGTTCCGGATCCGCTTTCTGGTGCAACTCGACTTCCAGGACAAGCGTTCCGTGACTCCTGCGCTCCAGGTTCGCTACCTGATGAAACTCGACTGTAGGGACAAGCGCCCCGTAGTTTCTATGCTCCAGGTCCGCTACCTGGTGAAACTCGACTTCCAGGACATGCGCTCCGTAGGGTAGGCACAAATTCATTAGCTATAAATGCGCTAATAAAATTTATTATATTATCTATTAATTAATTAATTGTATGAATCCTTACACAATATTTTTGATGTGTTCGGATACTAAGAATAGTTATTACTATTCAAGGTATAACCCGAGGTGGTTGTCGGTGATCGTTGAAGGTAGTTGGCGATGGTTGGAGGTGGTTGGAGGTGGTTGGGGGTGGTTGTGGGTGATCAATGTGGACGAGGAGGAGGACAAGGAAGACAAGGAGGACGAGGATGACTGCACGGTGAGTAAAACATTTTTATAATATTTAATGGCAATTGTATTTGTATTTTATCTAAGATTTTTTGAACTTGTCATGTTTACATTAAATTACTTAAATTCGTGTTTCGCGCAAGCACGAATTCGGTAGCTATAAATGCGCTACCAAAATTTATTATGTTATTGGATGATTGATTAACTAATTAATTATAATAATCCTTACACAATATCTTTGATGTGTTCTCATACTGAAAATATTTATTACTATTCCAGGTATAACCCGAGGTGGTTATCGGTGGTTGTTGGAGGTGGTTGGCGGTGGTCGGAGGTGGACAAGGAGGAGGATGAGGAAGACCAGGAGCATGAGGTGGACGAGGACGACGAGGATTTGTACACTGTGAATATAACATTCTGAAGTATTGAATAGAGGAGAAGTAGGAATAGAAGTAGGATCAGGAGTAGGAGTAGGAATAGGAGTAGGAGCAGGAGTAGGAGATATTTCCTACTATTCCTACCCTACCCTACCATACCCAACCCTACCCTACACTCCCCTAGCCTTCCCTCCCCTGCCCACAACATATACTCCTATTTCTACTCCTACTCCTACTTCTACTTCAATCTTACACCTACTTCTACAACTATCTTACTCCAACTCTTGATCCTACTCCTATTCCTACTCTCACTCTTGAACCTACTCCTGATCTTACTTCTATTCCTACTTCTACTCCTGATTCCACTCCCATTCGTACTCCTAATTCTGATGATTAATGTTATGGAATATAAAGACTGCGTGTCGAATTGAATCCCATATCGAAACGAACAATTCTTTTATTGTCATATTACAGCCGATTATTGTAGATAATCTAGTATGTTTCCTAGAAATTTAAGAAATTTATAGTATGTATCACGTATGAATCATAAACGAATCATATGTATCAATGTCGTACATGGACCGCATATACATTTATACTTTTTGGTCTCTGCATCATTATTATATCTGATATATTTTTATTCATGATCTACGTATACATTCTTCTCTCATGTAACTATACTTTGATTAAATCACTGTTTTTCTACGACTTTTGAATGATATTTATTCTCATTATTAATTTATTGTATCGCCGACAAGTCGGTAAGTACACTCAGGCCAAGTACTGGCTTAGGCTTACCATTGCGAAGACTGTGTTACTCGGAAGGTGAATGCAGCCAGCATCATGTTGTAATCGGAAACTCTCTGATGTTGTGCCATGAGTTCTCAAATCTACCGTTGGAACATCTCGCGGAGCAATTTTCGGTTGTCACATGAAAGCCCATGAGAGCTACTGTCTTGATATTATTCATCCAATGGTACGGCTAACCCCTTTGCATTTTTGGAGAAAATTTTCGCTATTTTGAAAAGTGCTGGTATGGAGGTCTTCTATGGACTATTCCGACGTGATTTTGCGGGTGAAATCGATTGGGCGCAGTCCCAATACGCTGCGATCAACGCATCACAAGTTACAGCCAAAAAACCAGAACCTCAATTTTCGACATTTTCAGCAGGTGCTTTTTCGCTCGCCATTTCTCTCCGGCTGGTCCTACGCTGTTTTCGCTACGATTTCTAAGTTCCTGAGGGTCCAATTGGTCAGATAAGGGTCATTTAAATCGAATCTGAGACCAAAAGTTTTTTGCCCAAAAAAAAAGTAAGGCTAACCCCTTTCCATTTTTGGCGAAAATTTTCGCGATTTTCAAAAGTGCTGAAATTGATTATTTGTGGCACTATTCCGACGTAATTTTGCGAGAGAAATCGATTGGGCGCAGTCCCAATGCGCTGCGATCGACGCATCACAAGTTACAGCCAATAAACCAGAACCTGAATTTTCGACATTTTTCAGCAGGTGCTTTTTCGCTCGCCATTTCTCTCCTGTTGGTCCTACGCTCTTTTCGCTACGATTTCTGAGTTCCTGAGGGTCCAATTGGTCAACTAAGGGTCATTTAAATCGAATCTGAGACCAAAAGTTTTTTGCCCTAAAAAAAAGTAAGGCTAACCCCTTTGCATTTTTGGGAAAAATTCTCGCGATTTTCAAAAGTGCTGGAATTGATTATTTGTGGCACTATTCCGACGTAATTTTGCGAGAAAAATCGATTGGGCGTAGTCCCAATACGCTGCGATCAACGCATCACAAGTTACAGCCAAAAAACCAGAACCTGAACTTTCGACATTTTTCAGCAGGTGCTTTTTCGCTCGCCATTTCTCTCCTGTTGGTCCTACACTCTTTTCGCTACGATTTCTGAGTTCCTGAGGGTCCAATTGGTCAGCTAAGGGTCATTTAAATCGAATCTGAGACCAAAAGTTTTTTGCCCTAAAAAAAAGTAAGGCTAACCCCTTTGCATTTTTGGCAAAAATTCTCGCGATTTTTGAAAGTGCTGGAATTGATCATTTGTGGCACTATTCCGACGTAATTTTGCGAGATAAATCGATTGGGCGCAGTCCCAATACGCTGCGATCAACGCATCACAAGTTACAGCCAAAAAACCAGAACCTGAACTTCCGACATTTTTTAGCAGGTGCTTTTTCGCTCGCCATTTCTCTCCTGTTGGTCCTACGCTCTTTTCGCTGCCATTTCTGAGTTCCTGAGGGTCCAATTGGTCAGCTAAGGGTCATTTAAATCGAATCTAAGACCAAAAGTTTTTTGCCCAAAAAAAAAGTAAGGCTAACCCCTTTCCATTTTTGGCGAAAATTTTCGCGATTTTCGAAAGTGCTGAAATTGATTATTTGTGGCACTATTCCGACGTAATTTTGCGAGATAAATCGATTGGGCGCAGTCCCAATACGCTGCAATCAACGCATCACAAGTTACAGCCAAAAAACCAGAACCTCAATCTTTAACATTTTCAGCAGGTGCTTTTTCGCTCGCCATTTCTCTCCTGTTGGTCCTACGCTCTTTTCGCTGCGATTTCTGAGTTCCTGAGGGTCCAATTGGTCAGCTAAGGGTCATTTGAATCGAATCTGAGACCGAAAGTTTTTTGCCCAAAAAAAAAGTAAGGCTAACCCCTTTGCATTTTTGGGAAAAATTCTTGCGATTTTCAAAAGTGCTGGAATTGATTATTTGTGGCACTATTCCGACGTAATTTTGCGAGAGAAATCGATTGGGCGTAGTCCCAATACGCTGCGATCAACGCATCATAAGTTACAGCCAAAAAACCAGAACATGAACTTTCGACATTTTTCAGCAGGTGCTTTTTCGCTCGCCATTTCTCTCCTGTTGGTCCTACGCTCTTTTCGCTACGATTTCTGAGTTCCTGAGGGTCCAATTGGTCAACTAAGGGTCATTTAAATCGAATCTGAGACCAAAAGTTTTTTGCCCTAAAAAAAAGTAAGGCTAACCCCTTTGCATTTTTGGGAAAAATTCTCGCGATTTTCAAAAGTGCTGGAATTGATTATTTGTGGCACTATTCCGACGTAATTTTGCGAGAAAAATCGATTGGGCGTAGTCCCAATACGCTGCGATCAACGCATCACAAGTTACAGTCAAAAAACCAGAACCTGAACTTTCGACATTTTCCAGCAGGTGCTTTTTCGCTCGCCATTTCTCTCCTGTTGGTCCTACGCTCTTTTCGCTGCGATTTCTGAGTTCCTGAGGGTCCAATTGGTCAGATAAGGGTCATTTAAGTCGAATCTGAGACCAAAAGTTTTTTGCCCTAAAAAAAAGTAAGGCTAACCCCTTTCCATTTTTGGCGAAAATTTTCGCGATTTTCAAAAGTGCTGAAATTGATTATTTGTGGCACTATTCCGACGTAATTTTGCGAGAGAAATCGATTGGGCGCAGTCCCAATGCGCTGCGATCGACGCATCACAAGTTACGGCCAATAAACCAGAACCTGAATTTTCGACATTTTTCAGCAGGTGCTTTTTCGCTCGCCATTTCTCTCCTGTTGGTCCTACGCTCTTTTCGCTACGATTTCTGAGTTCCTGAGGGTCCAATTGGTCAACTAAGGGTCATTTAAATCGAATCTGAGACCAAAAGTTTTTTGCCCTAAAAAAAAGTAAGGCTAACCCCTTTGCATTTTTGGGAAAAATTCTCGCGATTTTCAAAAGTGCTGGAATTGATTATTTGTGGCACTATTCCGACGTAATTTTGCGAGAAAAATCGATTGGGCGTAGTCCCAATACGCTGCGATCAACGCATCACAAGTTACAGCCAAAAAACCAGAACCTGAACTTTCGACATTTTTCGGCAGGTGCTTTTTCGCTCGCCATTTCTCTCCTGTTGGTCCTACGCTCTTTTCGCTGCCATTTCTGAGTTCCTGAGGGTCCAATTGGTCAGCTAAGGGTCATTTAAATCGAATCTAAGACCAAAAGTTTTTTGCCTAAAAAAAAAGTAAGGCTAACCCCTTTCCATTTTTGGCGAAAATTTTCGCGATTTTCGAAAGTGCTGAAATTGATTATTTGTGGCACTATTCCGACGTAATTTTGCGAGATAAATCGATTGGGCGCAGTCCCAATACGCTGCGATCAACGCATCACAAGTTACAGCCAAAAAACCAGAACCTCAATCTTTAACATTTTCAGCAGGTGCTTTTTTGCTCGCCATTTCTCTTCTGTTGATCCTACGCTCTTTTCGCTGCGATTTCTGAGTTCCTGAGGGTCCAATTGGTCAGCTAAGGGTCATTTGAATCGAATCTGAGACCGAAAGTTTTTTGCCCAAAAAAAAAGTAAGGCTAACCCCTTTGCATTTTTGGGAAAAATTCTCGCGATTTTCAAAAGTGCTGGAATTGATTATTTGTGGCACTATTCCGACGTAATTTTGCGAGATAAATCGATTGGGCGCAGTCCCAATACGCTGCGATCAACGCATCACAAGTTACAGCCAAAAAACCAGAACCTCAATTTTTAACATTTTCAGCAGGTGCTTTTTTGCTCGCCATTTCTCTTCTGTTGATCCTACGCTCTTTTCGCTGCGATTTCTGAGTTCCTGAGGGTCCAATTGGTCAGCTAAGGGTCATTTGAATCGAATCTGAGACCGAAAGTTTTTTGCCCAAAAAAAAAGTAAGGCTAACCCCTTTGCATTTTTGGGAAAAATTCTCGCGATTTTCAAAAGTGCTGGAATTGATTATTTGTGGCACTATTCCGACGTAATTTTGCGAGAAAAATCGATTGGGCGTAGTCCCAATACGCTGCGATCAACGCATCATAAGTTACAGCCAAAAAACCAGAACATGAACTTTCGACATTTTCCAGCAGGTGCTTTTTCGCTCGCCATTTCTCTCCTGTTGGTCCTACGCTCTTTTCGCTGCGATTTCTGAGTTCCTGAGGGTCCAATTGGTCAGATAAGGGTCATTTGAATCGAATCTGAGACCGAAAGTTTTTTGCCCAAAAAAAAAGTAAGGCTAACCCCTTTGCATTTTTGGGAAAAATTCTCGCGATTTTCAAAAGTGCTGGAATTGATTATTTGTGGCACTATTCCGACGTAATTTTGCGAGAAAAATCGATTGGGCGTAGTCCCAATACGCTGCGATCAACGCATCATAAGTTACAGCCAAAAAACTAGAACATGAACTTTCGACATTTTCCAGCAGGTGCTTTTTCGCTCGCCATTTCTCTCCTGTTGGTCCTACGCTCTTTTCGCTGCGATTTCTGAGTTCCTGAGGGTCCAATTGGTCAGATAAGGGTCATTTAAGTCGAATCTGAGACCAAAAGTTTTTTGCCCAAAAAAAAAGTAAGGCTAACCCCTTTCCATTTTTGGCGAAAATTTTCGCGATTTTCAAAAGTGCTGAAATTGATTATTTGTGGCACTATTCCGACGTAATTTTGCGAGAGAAATCGATTGGGCGCAGTCCCAATGCGCTGCGATCGACGCATCACAAGTTACAGCCAATAAACCAGAACCTGAATTTTCGACATTTTTCAGCAGGTGCTTTTTCGCTCGCCATTTCTCTCCTGTTGGTCCTACGCTCTTTTCGCTACGATTTCTGAGTTCCTGAGGGTCCAATTGGTCAACTAAGGGTCATTTAAATCGAATCTGAGACCAAAAGTTTTTTGCCCTAAAAAAAAGTAAGGCTAACCCCTTTGCATTTTTGGGAAAAATTCTCGCGATTTTCAAAAGTGCTGGAATTGATTATTTGTGGCACTATTCCGACGTAATTTTGCGAGAAAAATCGATTGGGCGTAGTCCCAATACGCTGCGATCAACGCATCATAAGTTACAGCCAAAAAACCGGAACATGAACTTTCGACATTTTCCAGCAGGTGCTTTTTCGCTCGCCATTTCTCTCCTGTTGGTCCTACGCTCTTTTCGCTGCGATTTCTGAGTTCCTGAGGGTCCAATTGGTCAGATAAGGGTCATTTAAGTCGAATCTGAGACCAAAAGTTTTTTGCCCAAAAAAAAAGTAAGGCTAACCCCTTTCCATTTTTGGCGAAAATTTTCGCGATTTTCAAAAGTGCTGGAATTGATTATTTGTGGCACTATTCCGACGTAATTTTGCGAGAAAAATCGATTGGGCGTAGTCCCAATACGCTGCGATCAACGCATCATAAGTTACAGTCAAAAAACCAGAACCTGAACTTTCGACATTTTCCAGCAGGTGCTTTTTCGCTCGCCATTTCTCTTCTGTTGGTCCTACGCTCTTTTCGCTGCGATTTCTGAGTTCCTGAGGGTCCAATTGGTCAGCTAAGGGTCATTTAAATCGAATCTGAGACCAAAAGTTTTTTGCCCAAAAAAAAAGTAAGGCTAACCCCTTTGCATTTTTGGCAAAAATTCTCGCGATTTTTAAAAGTGCTGGAATTGATTATTTGTGGCACTATTCCGACGTAATTTTGCGAGGGAAATCGATTGGGCGCAGTCCCAATACGCTGCGATCAACGCATCACAAGTTACAGCCAAAAAACCAGAACCTCAATCTTTAACATTTTCAGCAGGTGCTTTTTCGCTCGCCATTTCTCTCCTGTTGGTCCTACGCTCTTTTCGCTGCGATTTCTGAGTTCCTGAGGGTCCAATTGGTCAGCTAAGGGTCATTTGAATCGAATCTGAGACCGAAAGTTTTTTGCCCAAAAAAAAAGTAAGGCTAACCCCTTTGCATTTTTGGGAAAAATTCTTGCGATTTTCAAAAGTGCTGGAATTGATTATTTGTGGCACTATTCCGACGTAATTTTGCGAGAAAAATCGATTGGGCGTAGTCCCATTACGCTGCGATCAACGCATCATAAGTTACAGCCAAAAAACCAGAACATGAACTTTCGACATTTTCCAGCAGGTGCTTTTTCGCTCGCCATTTCTCTCCTGTTGGTCCTACGCTCTTTTCGCTGCGATTTCTGAGTTCCTGAGGGTCCAATTGGTCAGCTAAGGGTCATTTGAATCGAATCTGAGACCGAAAGTTTTTTGCACAAAAAAAAAGTAAGGCTAACCCCTTTGCATTTTTGGGAAAAATTCTTGCGATTTTCAAAAGTGCTGGAATTGATTATTTGTGGCACTATTCCGACGTAATTTTGCGAGAAAAATCGATTGGGCGTAGTCCCAATACGCTGCGATCAACGCATCATAAGTTACAGCCAAAAAACCAGAACATGAACTTTCGACATTTTCCAGCAGGTGCTTTTTCGCTCGCCATTTCTCTCCTGTTGGTCCTACGCTCTTTTCGCTACGATTTCTGAGTTCCTGAGGGTCCAATTGGTCAACTAAGGGTCATTTAAATCGAATCTGAGACCAAAAGTTTTTTGCCCTAAAAAAAAGTAAGGCTAACCCCTTTGCATTTTTGGGAAAAATTCTCGCGATTTTCAAAAGTGCTGGAATTGATTATTTGTGGCACTATTCCGACGTAATTTTGCGAGAAAAATCGATTGGGCGTAGTCCCAATACGCTGCGATCAACGCATCACAAGTTACAGCCAAAAAACCAGAACATGAACTTTCGACATTTTCCAGCAGGTGCTTTTTCGCTCGCCATTTCTCTCCTGTTGGTCCTACGCTCTTTTCGCTGCGATTTCTGAGTTCCTGAGGGTCCAATTGGTCAGATAAGGGTCATTTAAGTCGAATCTGAGACCAAAAGTTTTTTGCCCTAAAAAAAAGCAAGGCTAACCCCTTTCCATTTTTGGCGAAAATTTTCGCGATTTTCAAAAGTGCTGAAATTGATTATTTGTGGCACTATTCCGACGTAATTTTGCGAGAGAAATCGATTGGGCGCAGTCCCAATTCGCTGCGATCGACGCATCACAAGTTACAGCCAATAAACCAGAACCTGAATTTTCGACATTTTTCAGCAGGTGCTTTTTCGCTCGCCATTTCTCTCCTGTTGGTCCTACGCTCTTTTCGCTACGATTTCTGAGTTCCTGAGGGTCCAATTGGTCAACTAAGGGTCATTTAAATCAAATCTGAGACCAAAAGTTTTTTGCCCTAAAAAAAAGTAAGGCTAACCCCTTTGCATTTTTGGGAAAAATTCTCGCGATTTTCAAAAGTGCTGGAATTGATTATTTGTGGCACTATTCCGACGTAATTTTGCGAGAAAAATCGATTGGGCGTAGTCCCAATACGCTGCGATCAACGCATCACAAGTTACAGCCAAAAAACCAGAACCTGAACTTTCGACATTTTTCAGCAGGTGCTTTTTCGCTCGCCATTTCTCTCCTGTTGGTCCTACGCTCTTTTCGCTGCCATTTCTGAGTTCCTGAGGGTCCAATTAGTCAGCTAAGGGTCATATAAATCGAATCTAAGACCAAAAGTTTTTTGCCCAAAAAAAAAGTAAGGCTAACCCCTTTCCATTTTTGGCGAAAATTTTCGCGATTTTCGAAAGTGCTGAAATTGATTATTTGTGGCACTATTCCGACGTAATTTTGCGAGATAAATCGATTGGGCGCAGTCCCAATACGCTGCGATTAACGCATCACAAGTTACAGCCAAAAAACCAGAACCTCAATCTTTAACATTTTCAGCAGGTGCTTTTTCGCTCGCCATTTCTCTCCTGTTGGTCCTACGCTCTTTTCGCTGCGATTTCTGAGTTCCTGAGGGTCCAATTGGTCAGCTAAGGGTCATTTGAATCGAATCTGAGACCGAAAGTTTTTTGCCCAAAAAAAAAGTAAGGCTAACCCCTTTGCATTTTTGGGAAAAATTCTTGCGATTTTCAAAAGTGCTGGAATTGATTATTTGTGGCACTATTCCGACGTAATTTTGCGAGGAAAATCGATTGGGCGTAGTCCCAATACGCTGCGATCAACGCATCATAAGTTACAGCCAAAAAACCAGAACATGAACTTTCGACATTTTCCAGCAGGTGCTTTTTCGCTCGCCATTTCTCTCCTGTTGGTCCTACGCTCTTTTCGCTGCGATTTCTGAGTTCCTGAGGGTCCAATTGGTCAGATAAGGGTCATTTAAGTCGAATCTGAGACCAAAAGTTTTTTGCCCAAAAAAAAAGTAAGGCTAACCCCTTTCCATTTTTGGCGAAAATTTTAGCGATTTTCAAAAGTGCTGGAATTGATTATTTGTGGCACTATTCCGACGTAATTTTGCGAGAGAAATCGATTGGGCGCAGTCCCAATGCGCTGCGATCGACGCATCACAAGTTACAGCCAATAAACCAGAACCTGAATTTTCGACATTTTTCAGCAGGTGCTTTTTCGCTCGCCATTTCTCTCCTGTTGGTCCTACGCTCTTTTCGCTACGATTTCTGAGTTCCTGAGGGTCCAATTGGTCAACTAAGGGTCATTTAAATCGAATCTGAGACCAAAAGTTTTTTGCCCTAAAAAAAAGTAAGGCTAACCCCTTTGCATTTTTGGGAAAAATTCTCGCGATTTTCAAAAGTGCTGGAATTGATTATTTGTGGCACTATTCCGACGTAATTTTGCGAGAAAAATCGATTGGGCGTAGTCCCAATACGCTGCGATCAACGCATCACAAGTTACAGCCAAAAAACCAGAACCTGAACTTTCGACATTTTTCAGCAGGTGCTTTTTCGCTCGCCATTTCTCTCCTGTTGGTCCTACGCTCTTTTCGCTGCCATTTCTGAGTTCCTGAGGGTCCAATTAGTCAGCTAAGGGTCATTTAAATCGAATCTAAGACCAAAAGTTTTTTGCCCAAAAAAAAAGTAAGGCTAACCCCTTTCCATTTTTGGCGAAAATTTTCGCGATTTTCGAAAGTGCTGAAATTGATTATTTGTGGCACTATTCCGACGTAATTTTGCGAGATAAATCGATTGGGCGCAGTCCCAATACGCTGCGATCAACGCATCACAAGTTACAGCCAAAAAACCAGAACCTCAATTTTTAACATTTTCAGCAGGTGCTTTTTTGCTCGCCATTTCTCTTCTGTTGATCCTACGCTCTTTTCGCTGCGATTTCTGAGTTCCCGAGGGTCCAATTGGTCAGCTCAGGGTCATTTGAATCGAATCTGAGACCGAAAGTTTTTTGCCCAAAAAAAAAGTAAGGCTAACCCCTTTGCATTTTTGGGAAAAATTCTCGCGATTTTCAAAAGTGCTGGAATTGATTATTTGTGGCACTATTCCGACGTAATTTTGCGAGATAAATCGATTGGGCGCAGTCCCAATACGCTGCGATCAACGCATCACAAGTTACAGCCAAAAAACCAGAACCTCAATTTTTAACATTTTCAGCAGGTGCTTTTTTGCTCGCCATTTCTCTTCTGTTGATCCTACGCTCTTTTCGCTGCGATTTCTGAGTTCCTGAGGGTCCAATTGGTCAGCTAAGGGTCATTTGAATCGAATCTGAGACCGAAAGTTTTTTGCCCAAAAAAAAAGTAAGGCTAACCCCTTTGCATTTTTGGGAAAAATTCTCGCGATTTTCAAAAGTGCTGGAATTGATTATTTGTGGCACTATTCCGACGTAATTTTGCGAGAAAAATCGATTGGGCGTAGTCCCAATACGCTGCGATCAACGCATCATAAGTTACAGCCAAAAAACCAGAACATGAACTTTCGACATTTTCCAGCAGGTGCTTTTTCGCTCGCCATTTCTCTCCTGTTGGTCCTACGCTCTTTTCGCGGCGATTTCTGAGTTCCTGAGGGTCCAATTGGTCAGATAAGGGTCATTTAAGTCGAATCTGAGACCAGAAGTTTTTTGCCCAAAAAAAAAGTAAGGCTAACCCCTTTCCATTTTTGGCGAAAATTTTCGCGATTTTCGAAAGTGCTGAAATTGATTATTTGTGGCACTATTCCGACGTAATTTTGCGAGATAAATCGATTGGGCGCAGTCCCAATACGCTGCGATCAACGCATCACAAGTTACAGCCAAAAAACCAGAACCTCAATCTTTAACATTTTCAGCAGGTGCTTTTTCGCTCGCCATTTCTCTCCTGTTGGTCCTACGCTCTTTTCGCTGCGATTTCTGAGTTCCTGAGGGTCCAATTGGTCAGCTAAGGGTCATTTGAATCGAATCTGAGACCGAAAGTTTTTTGCCCAAAAAAAAAGTAAGGCTAACCCCTTTGCATTTTTGGGAAAAATTCTTGCGATTTTCAAAAGTGCTGGAATTGATTATTTGTGGCACTATTCCGACGTAATTTTGCGAGAAAAATCGATTGGGCGTAGTCCCAATACGCTGCGATCAACGCATCATAAGTTACAGCCAAAAAACCGGAACATGAACTTTCGACATTTTCCAGCAGGTGCTTTTTCGCTCGCCATTTCTCTCCTGTTGGTCCTACGCTCTTTTCGCTGCGATTTCTGAGTTCCTGAGGGTCCAATTGGTCAGATAAGGGTCATTTAAGTCGAATCTGAGACCAAAAGTTTTTTGCCCAAAAAAAAAGTAAGGCTAACCCCTTTCCATTTTTGGCGAAAATTTTCGCGATTTTCAAAAGTGCTGGAATTGATTATTTGTGGCACTATTCCGACGTAATTTTGCGAGAAAAATCGATTGGGCGTAGTCCCAATACGCTGCGATCAACGCATCATAAGTTACAGTCAAAAAACCAGAACCTGAACTTTCGACATTTTCCAGCAGGTGCTTTTTCGCTCGCCATTTCTCTTCTGTTGGTCCTACGCTCTTTTCGCTGCGATTTCTGAGTTCCTGAGGGTCCAATTGGTCAGCTAAGGGTCATTTGAATCGAATCTGAGACCGAAAGTCTTTTGCCCAAAAAAAAAGTAAGGCTAACCCCTTTCCATTTTTGGCGAAAATTTTCGCGATTTTCGAAAGTGCTGGAATTGATTAGTTGTGGCACTATTCCGACGTAATTTTGCGAGAAAAATCGATTGGGCGTAGTCCCAATACGCTGCGATCAACGCATCATAAGTTACAGCCAAAAAACCAGAACCTGAACTTTCGACATTTTCCAGCAGGTGCTTTTTCGCTCGCCATTTCTCTCCTGTTGGTCCTACGCTCTTTTCGCTGCGATTTCTGAGTTCCTGAGGGTCCAATTGGTCAGCTAAGGGTCATTTGAATCGAATCTGAGACCGAAAGTTTTTTGCCCAAAAAAAAAGTAAGGCTAACCCCTTTGCATTTTTGGGAAAAATTCTAAGCTAAGGGTCATTTGAATCGAATCTGAGACCGAAAGTTTTTTGCCCAAAAAAAAAGTAAGGCTAACCCCTTTGCATTTTTGGGAAAAATTCTCGCGATTTTCAAAAGTGCTGGAATTGATTATTTGTGGCACTATTCCGACGTAATTTTGCGAGATAAATCGATTGGGCGCAGTCCCAATACGCTGCGATCAACGCATCACAAGTTACAGCCAAAAAACCAGAACCTCAATTTTTAACATTTTCAGCAGGTGCTTTTTTGCTCGCCATTTCTCTTCTGTTGATCCTACGCTCTTTTCGCTGCGATTTCTGAGTTCCTGAGGGTCCAATTGGTCAGCTAAGGGTCATTTGAATCGAATCTGAGACCGAAAGTTTTTTGCCCAAAAAAAAAGTAAGGCTAACCCCTTTGCATTTTTGGGAAAAATTCTCGCGATTTTCAAAAGTGCTGGAATTGATTATTTGTGGCACTATTCCGACGTAATTTTGCGAGAAAAATCGATTGGGCGTAGTCCCAATACGCTGCGATCAACGCATCATAAGTTACAGCCAAAAAACCAGAACATGAACTTTCGACATTTTCCAGCAGGTGCTTTTTCGCTCGCCATTTCTCTCCTGTTGGTCCTACGCTCTTTTCGCTGCGATTTCTGAGTTCCTGAGGGTCCAATTGGTCAGATAAGGGTCATTTGAATCGAATCTGAGACCGAAAGTTTTTTGCCCAAAAAAAAAGTAAGGCTAACCCCTTTGCATTTTTGGGAAAAATTCTCGCGATTTTCAAAAGTGCTGGAATTGATTATTTGTGGCACTAATCCGACGTAATTTTGCGAGAAAAATCGATTGGGCGTAGTCCCAATACGCTGCGATCAACGCATCATAAGTTACAGCCAAAAAACCAGAACATGAACTTTCGACATTTTCCAGCAGGTGCTTTTTCGCTCGCCATTTCTCTCCTGTTGGTCCTACGCTCTTTTCGCTGCGATTTCTGAGTTCCTGAGGGTCCAATTGGTCAGATAAGGGTCATTTAAGTCGAATCTGAGACCAAAAGTTTTTTGCCCAAAAAAAAAGTAAGGCTAACCCCTTTCCATTTTTGGCGAAAATTTTCGCGATTTTCAAAAGTGCTGGAATTGATTATTTGTGGCACTATTCCGACGTAATTTTGCGAGAAAAATCGATTGGGCGTAGTCCCAATACGCTGCGATCAACGCATCATAAGTTACAGCCAAAAAACCAGAACCTGAACTTTCGACATTTTCCAGCCGGTGCTTTTTCGCTCGCTATTTCTCTCCTGTTGGTCCTACGCTCTTTTCGCGGCGATTTCTGAGTTCCTGAGGGTCCAATTGGTCAGATAAGGGTCATTTAAGTCGAATCTGAGACCAGAAGTTTTTTGCCCAAAAAAAAAGTAAGGCTAACCCCTTTCCATTTTTGGCGAAAATTTTCGCGATTTTCGAAAGTGCTGAAATTGATTATTTGTGGCACTATTCCGACGTAATTTTGCGAGATAAATCGATTGGGCGCAGTCCCAATACGCTGCGATCAACGCATCACAAGTTACAGCCAAAAAACCAGAACCTCAATCTTTAACATTTTCAGCAGGTGCTTTTTCGCTCGCCATTTCTCTCCTGTTGGTCCTACGCTCTTTTCGCTGCGATTTCTGAGTTCCTGAGGGTCCAATTGGTCAGCTAAGGGTCATTTGAATCGAATCTGAGACCGAAAGTTTTTTGCCCAAAAAAAAAGTAAGGCTAACCCCTTTGCATTTTTGGGAAAAATTCTTGCGATTTTCAAAAGTGCTGGAATTGATTATTTGTGGCACTATTCCGACGTAATTTTGCGAGAAAAATCGATTGGGCGTAGTCCCAATACGCTGCGATCAACGCATCACAAGTTACAGCCAAAAAACCAGAACCTGAACTTTCGACATTTTTCAGCAGGTGCTTTTTCGCTCGCCATTTCTCTCCTGTTGGTCCTACGCTCTTTTCGCTGCCATTTCTGAGTTCCTGAGGGTCCAATTAGTCAGCTAAGGGTCATTTAAATCGAATCTAAGACCAAAAGTTTTTTGCCCAAAAAAAAAGTAAGGCTAACCCCTTTCCATTTTTGGCGAAAATTTTCGCGATTTTCGAAAGTGCTGAAATTGATTATTTGTGGCACTATTCCGACGTAATTTTGCGAGATAAATCGATTGGGCGCAGTCCCAATACGCTGCGATCAACGCATCACAAGTTACAGCCAAAAAACCAGAACCTCAATCTTTAACATTTTCAGCAGGTGCTTTTTCGCTCGCCATTTCTCTCCTGTTGGTCCTACGCTCTTTTCGCTGCGATTTCTGAGTTCCTGAGGGTCCAATTGGTCAGCTAAGGGTCATTTGAATCGAATCTGAGACCGAAAGTTTTTTGCCCAAAAAAAAAGTAAGGCTAACCCCTTTGCATTTTTGGGAAAAATTCTTGCGATTTTCAAAAGTGCTGGAATTGATTATTTGTGGCACTATTCCGACGTAATTTTGCGAGGAAAATCGATTGGGCGTAGTCCCAATACGCTGCGATCAACGCATCATAAGTTACAGCCAAAAAACCAGAACATGAACTTTCGACATTTTCCAGCAGGTGCTTTTTCGCTCGCCATTTCTCTCCTGTTGGTCCCACGCTCTTTTCGCTGCGATTTCTGAGTTCCTGAGGGTCCAATTGGTCAGATAAGGGTCATTTAAGTCGAATCTGAGACCAAAAGTTTTTTGCCCAAAAAAAAAGTAAGGCTAACCCCTTTCCATTTTTGGCGAAAATTTTAGCGATTTTCAAAAGTGCTGGAATTGATTATTTGTGGCACTATTCCGACGTAATTTTGCGAGAAAAATCGATTGGGCGTAGTCCCAATACGCTGCGATCAACGCATCATAAGTTACAGCCAAAAAACCAGAACCTGAACTTTCGACATTTTCCAGCAGGTGCTTTTTCGCTCGCCATTTCTCTTCTGTTGATCCTACGCTCTTTTCGCTGCGATTTCTGAGTTCCTGAGGGTCCAATTGGTCAGCTAAGGGTCATTTGAATCGAATCTGAGACCGAAAGTTTTTTGCCCAAAAAAAAAGTAAGGCTAACCCCTTTGCATTTTTGGGAAAAATTCTCGCGATTTTCAAAAGTGCTGGAATTGATTATTTGTGGCACTATTCCGACGTAATTTTGCGAGATAAATCGATTGGGCGCAGTCCCAATACGCTGCGATCAACGCATCACAAGTTACAGCCAAAAAACCAGAACCTCAATTTTTAACATTTTCAGCAGGTGCTTTTTTGCTCGCCATTTCTCTTCTGTTGATCCTACGCTCTTTTCGCTGCGATTTCTGAGTTCCTGAGGGTCCAATTGGTCAGCTCAGGGTCATTTGAATCGAATCTGAGACCGAAAGTTTTTTGCCCAAAAAAAAAGTAAGGCTAACCCCTTTGCATTTTTGGGAAAAATTCTCGCGATTTTCAAAAGTGCTGGAATTGATTATTTGTGGCACTATTCCGACGTAATTTTGCGAGATAAATCGATTGGGCGCAGTCCCAATACGCTGCGATCAACGCATCACAAGTTACAGCCAAAAAACCAGAACCTCAATTTTTAACATTTTCAGCAGGTGCTTTTTTGCTCGCCATTTCTCTTCTGTTGATCCTACGCTCTTTTCGCTGCGATTTCTGAGTTCCTGAGGGTCCAATTGGTCAGCTAAGGGTCATTTGAATCGAATCTGAGACCGAAAGTTTTTTGCCCAAAAAAAAAGTAAGGCTAACCCCTTTGCATTTTTGGGAAAAATTCTCGCGATTTTCAAAAGTGCTGGAATTGATTATTTGTGGCACTATTCCGACGTAATTTTGCGAGAAAAATCGATTGGGCGTAGTCCCAATACGCTGCGATCAACGCATCATAAGTTACAGCCAAAAAACCAGAACATGAACTTTCGACATTTTCCAGCAGGTGCTTTTTCGCTCGCCATTTCTCTCCTGTTGGTCCTACGCTCTTTTCGCTGCGATTTCTGAGTTCCTGAGGGTCCAATTGGTCAGATAAGGGTCATTTGAATCGAATCTGAGACCGAAAGTTTTTTGCCCAAAAAAAAAGTAAGGCTAACCCCTTTGCATTTTTGGGAAAAATTCTCGCGATTTTCAAAAGTGCTGGAATTGATTATTTGTGGCACTATTCCGACGTAATTTTGCGAGAAAAATCGATTGGGCGTAGTCCCAATACGCTGCGATCAACGCATCACAAGTTACAGCCAAAAAACCAGAACATGAACTTTCGACATTTTCCAGCAGGTGCTTTTTCGCTCGCCATTTCTCTCCTGTTGGTCCTACGCTCTTTTCGCTGCGATTTCTGAGTTCCTGAGGGTCCAATTGGTCAGATAAGGGTCATTTAAGTCGAATCTGAGACCAAAAGTTTTTTGCCCTAAAAAAAAGCAAGGCTAACCCCTTTCCATTTTTGGCGAAAATTTTCGCGATTTTCAAAAGTGCTGAAATTGATTATTTGTGGCACTATTCCGACGTAATTTTGCGAGAGAAATCGATTGGGCGCAGTCCCAATTCGCTGCGATCGACGCATCACAAGTTACAGCCAATAAACCAGAACCTGAATTTTCGACATTTTTCAGCAGGTGCTTTTTCGCTCGCCATTTCTCTCCTGTTGGTCCTACGCTCTTTTCGCTACGATTTCTGAGTTCCTGAGGGTCCAATTGGTCAACTAAGGGTCATTTAAATCGAATCTGAGACCAAAAGTTTTTTGCCCTAAAAAAAAGTAAGGCTAACCCCTTTGCATTTTTGGGAAAAATTCTCGCGATTTTCAAAAGTGCTGGAATTGATTATTTGTGGCACTATTCCGACGTAATTTTGCGAGAAAAATCGATTGGGCGTAGTCCCAATACGCTGCGATCAACGCATCACAAGTTACAGCCAAAAAACCAGAACCTGAACTTTCGACATTTTTCAGCAGGTGCTTTTTCGCTCGCCATTTCTCTCCTGTTGGTCCTACGCTCTTTTCGCTGCCATTTCTGAGTTCCTGAGGGTCCAATTAGTCAGCTAAGGGTCATATAAATCGAATCTAAGACCAAAAGTTTTTTGCCCAAAAAAAAAGTAAGGCTAACCCCTTTCCATTTTTGGCGAAAATTTTCGCGATTTTCGAAAGTGCTGAAATTGATTATTTGTGGCACTATTCCGACGTAATATTGCGAGATAAATCGATTGGGCGCAGTCCCAATACGCTGCGATCAACGCATCACAAGTTACAGCCAAAAAACCAGAACCTCAATCTTTAACATTTTCAGCAGGTGCTTTTTCGCTCGCCATTTCTCTCCTGTTGGTCCTACGCTCTTTTCGCTGCGATTTCTGAGTTCCTGAGGGTCCAATTGGTCAGCTAAGGGTCATTTGAATCGAATCTGAGACCGAAAGTTTTTTGCCCAAAAAAAAAGTAAGGCTAACCCCTTTGCATTTTTGGGAAAAATTCTTGCGATTTTCAAAAGTGCTGGAATTGATTATTTGTGGCACTATTCCGACGTAATTTTGCGAGGAAAATCGATTGGGCGTAGTCCCAATACGCTGCGATCAACGCATCATAAGTTACAGCCAAAAAACCAGAACATGAACTTTCGACATTTTCCAGCAGGTGCTTTTTCGCTCGCCATTTCTCTCCTGTTGGTCCTACGCTCTTTTCGCTGCGATTTCTGAGTTCCTGAGGGTCCAATTGGTCAGATGAGGGTCATTTAAGTCGAATCTGAGACCAAAAGTTTTTTGCCCAAAAAAAAAGTAAGGCTAACCCCTTTCCATTTTTGGCGAAAATTTTAGCGATTTTCAAAAGTGCTGGAATTGATTATTTGTGGCACTATTCCGACGTAATTTTGCGAGAGAAATCGATTGGGCGCAGTCCCAATGCGCTGCGATCGACGCATCACAAGTTACAGCCAATAAACCAGAACCTGAATTTTCGACATTTTTCAGCAGGTGCTTTTTCGCTCGCCATTTCTCTCCTGTTGGTCCTACGCTCTTTTCGCTACGATTTCTGAGTTCCTGAGGGTCCAATTGGTCAACTAAGGGTCATTTAAATCGAATCTGAGACCAAAAGTTTTTTGCCCTAAAAAAAAGTAAGGCGAACCCCTTTGCATTTTTGGGAAAAATTCTCGCGATTTTCAAAAGTGCTGGAATTGATTATTTGTGGCACTATTCCGACGTAATTTTGCGAGAAAAATCGATTGGGCGTAGTCCCAATACGCTGCGATCAACGCATCACAAGTTACAGCCAAAAAACCAGAACCTGAACTTTCGACATTTTTCAGCAGGTGCTTTTTCGCTCGCCATTTCTCTCCTGTTGGTCCTACGCTCTTTTCGCTGCCATTTCTGAGTTCCTGAGGGTCCAATTAGTCAGCTAAGGGTCATTTAAATCGAATCTAAGACCAAAAGTTTTTTGCCCAAAAAAAAAGTAAGGCTAACCCCTTTCCATTTTTGGCGAAAATTTTCGCGATTATCGAAAGTGCTGAAATTGATTATTTGTGGCACTATTCCGACGTAATTTTGCGAGATAAATCGATTGGGCGCAGTCCCAATACGCTGCGATCAACGCATCACAAGTTACAGCCAAAAAACCAGAACCTCAATTTTTAACATTTTCAGCAGGTGCTTTTTTGCTCGCCATTTCTCTTCTGTTGATCCTACGCTCTTTTCGCTGCGATTTCTGAGTTCCCGAGGGTCCAATTGGTCAGCTCAGGGTCATTTGAATCGAATCTGAGACCGAAAGTTTTTTGCCCAAAAAAAAAGTAAGGCTAACCCCTTTGCATTTTTGGGAAAAATTCTCGCGATTTTCAAAAGTGCTGGAATTGATTATTTGTGGCACTATTCCGACGTAATTTTGCGAGATAAATCGATTGGGCGCAGTCCCAATACGCTGCGATCAACGCATCACAAGTTACAGCCAAAAAACCAGAACCTCAATTTTTAACATTTTCAGCAGGTGCTTTTTTGCTCGCCATTTCTCTTCTGTTGATCCTACGCTCTTTTCGCTGCGATTTCTGAGTTCCTGAGGGTCCAATTGGTCAGCTAAGGGTCATTTGAATCGAATCTGAGACCGAAAGTTTTTTGCCCAAAAAAAAAGTAAGGCTAACCCCTTTGCATTTTTGGGAAAAATTCTCGCGATTTTCAAAAGTGCTGGAATTGATTATTTGTGGCACTATTCCGACGTAATTTTGCGAGAAAAATCGATTGGGCGTAGTCCCAATACGCTGCGATCAACGCATCATAAGTTACAGCCAAAAAACCAGAACATGAACTTTCGACATTTTCCAGCAGGTGCTTTTTCGCTCGCCATTTCTCTCCTGTTGGTCCTACGCTCTTTTCGCTGCGATTTCTGAGTTCCTGAGGGTCCAATTGGTCAGATAAGGGTCATTTGAATCGAATCTGAGACCGAAAGTTTTTTGCCCAAAAAAAAAGTAAGGCTAACCCCTTTGCATTTTTGGGAAAAATTCTCGCGATTTTCAAAAGTGCTGGAATTGATTATTTGTGGCACTATTCCGACGTAATTTTGCGAGAAAAATCGATTGGGCGTAGTCCCAATACGCTGCGATCAACGCATCATAAGTTACAGCCAAAAAACCAGAACATGAACTTTCGACATTTTCCAGCAGGTGCTTTTTCGCTCGCCATTTCTCTCCTGTTGGTCCTACGCTCTTTTCGCTGCGATTTCTGAGTTCCTGAGGGTCCAATTGGTCAGATAAGGGTCATTTAAGTCGAATCTGAGACCAAAAGTTTTTTGCCCAAAAAAAAAGTAAGGCTAACCCCTTTCCATTTTTGGCGAAAATTTTCGCGATTTTCAAAAGTGCTGGAATTGATTATTTGTGGCACTATTCCGACGTAATTTTGCGAGAAAAATCGATTGGGCGTAGTCCCAATACGCTGCGATCAACGCATCATAAGTTACAGCCAAAAAACCAGAACCTGAACTTTCGACATTTTCCAGCCGGTGCTTTTTCGCTCGCTATTTCTCTCCTGTTGGTCCTACGCTCTTTTCGCGGCGATTTCTGAGTTCCTGAGGGTCCAATTGGTCAGCTAAGGGTCATTTAAGTCGAATCTGAGACCAGAAGTTTTTTGCCCAAAAAAAAAGTAAGGCTAACCCCTTTCCATTTTTGGCGAAAATTTTCGCGATTTTCGAAAGTGCTGAAATTGATTATTTGTGGCACTATTCCGACGTAATTTTGCGAGATAAATCGATTGGGCGCAGTCCCAATACGCTGCGATCAACGCATCATAAGTTACAGCCAAAAAACCAGAACCTGAACTTTCGACATTTTCCAGCCGGTGCTTTTTCGCTCGCTATTTCTCTCCTGTTGGTCCTACGCTCTTTTCGCTGCGATTTCTGAGTTCCTGAGGGTCCAATTGGTCAGCTAAGGGTCATTTGAATCGAATCTGAGACCGAAAGTTTTTTGCCCAAAAAAAAAGTAAGGCTAACCCCTTTGCATTTTTGGGAAAAATTCTTGCGATTTTCAAAAGTGCTGGAATTGATTATTTGTGGCACTATTCCGACGTAATTTTGCGAGAAAAATCGATTGGGCGTAGTCCCAATACGCTGCGATCAACGCATCATAAGTTACAGCCAAAAAACCGGAACATGAACTTTCGACATTTTCCAGCAGGTGCTTTTTCGCTCGCCATTTCTCTCCTGTTGGTCCTACGCTCTTTTCGCTGCGATTTCTGAGTTCCTGAGGGTCCAATTGGTCAGATAAGGGTCATTTAAGTCGAATCTGAGACCAAAAGTTTTTTGCCCAAAAAAAAAGTAAGGCTAACCCCTTTCCATTTTTGGCGAAAATTTTCGCGATTTTCAAAAGTGCTGGAATTGATTATTTGTGGCACTATTCCGACGTAATTTTGCGAGAAAAATCGATTGGGCGTAGTCCCAATACGCTGCGATCAACGCATCATAAGTTACAGTCAAAAAACCAGAACCTGAACTTTCGACATTTTCCAGCAGGTGCTTTTTCGCTCGCCATTTCTCTTCTGTTGGTCCTACGCTCTTTTCGCTGCGATTTCTGAGTTCCTGAGGGTCCAATTGGTCAGCTAAGGGTCATTTGAATCGAATCTGAGACCGAAAGTCTTTTGCCCAAAAAAAAAGTAAGGCTAACCCCTTTCCATTTTTGGCGAAAATTTTCGCGATTTTCGAAAGTGCTGGAATTGATTATTTGTGGCACTATTCCGACGTAATTTTGCGAGAAAAATCGATTGGGCGTAGTCCCAATACGCTGCGATCAACGCATCATAAGTTACAGCCAAAAAACCAGAACCTGAACTTTCGACATTTTCCAGCAGGTGCTTTTTCGCTCGCCATTTCTCTCCTGTTGGTCCTACGCTCTTTTCGCTGCGATTTCTGAGTTCCTGAGGGTCCAATTGGTCAGCTAAGGGTCATTTGAATCGAATCTGAGACCGAAAGTTTTTTGCCCAAAAAAAAAGTAAGGCTAACCCCTTTGCATTTTTGGGAAAAATTCTAAGCTAAGGGTCATTTGAATCGAATCTGAGACCGAAAGTTTTTTGCCCAAAAAAAAAGTAAGGCTAACCCCTTTGCATTTTTGGGAAAAATTCTCGCGATTTTCAAAAGTGCTGGAATTGATTATTTGTGGCACTATTCCGACGTAATTTTGCGAGATAAATCGATTGGGCGCAGTCCCAATACGCTGCGATCAACGCATCACAAGTTACAGCCAAAAAACCAGAACCTCAATTTTTAACATTTTCAGCAGGTGCTTTTTTGCTCGCCATTTCTCTTC
The DNA here is from genome assembly GCF_021155785.1 of Neodiprion fabricii. Taxonomy (NCBI): domain Eukaryota; kingdom Metazoa; phylum Arthropoda; class Insecta; order Hymenoptera; family Diprionidae; genus Neodiprion; species Neodiprion fabricii. The sequence continues at coordinate 28,510,905 of NC_060239.1, forward strand.
TGTTGATCCTACGCTCTTTTCGCTGCGATTTATGAGTTCCTGAGGGTCCAATTGGTCAGCTAAGGGTCATTTGAATCGAATCTGAGACCGAAAGTTTTTTGCCCAAAAAAAAAGTAAGGCTAACCCCTTTGCATTTTTGGGAAAAATTCTCGCGATTTTCAAAAGTGCTGGAATTGATTATTTGTGGCACTAATCCGACGTAATTTTGCGAGAAAAATCGATTGGGCGTAGTCCCAATACGCTGCGATCAACGCATCATAAGTTACAGCCAAAAAACCAGAACATGAACTTTCGACATTTTCCAGCAGGTGCTTTTTCGCTCGCCATTTCTCTCCTGTTGGTCCTACGCTCTTTTCGCTGCGATTTCTGAGTTCCTGAGGGTCCAATTGGTCAGATAAGGGTCATTTAAGTCGAATCTGAGACCAAAAGTTTTTTGCCCAAAAAAAAAGTAAGGCTAACCCCTTTCCATTTTTGGCGAAAATTTTCGCGATTTTCAAAAGTGCTGGAATTGATTATTTGTGGCACTATTCCGACGTAATTTTGCGAGAAAAATCGATTGGGCGTAGTCCCAATACGCTGCGATCAACGCATCATAAGTTACAGCCAAAAAACCAGAACCTGAACTTTCGACATTTTCCAGCCGGTGCTTTTTCGCTCGCTATTTCTCTCCTGTTGGTCCTACGCTCTTTTCGCGGCGATTTCTGAGTTCCTGAGGGTCCAATTGGTCAGATAAGGGTCATTTAAGTCGAATCTGAGACCAGAAGTTTTTTGCCCAAAAAAAAAGTAAGGCTAACCCCTTTCCATTTTTGGCGAAAATTTTCGCGATTTTCGAAAGTGCTGAAATTGATTATTTGTGGCACTATTCCGACGTAATTTTGCGAGATAAATCGATTGGGCGCAGTCCCAATACGCTGCGATCAACGCATCACAAGTTACAGCCAAAAAACCAGAACCTCAATCTTTAACATTTTCAGCAGGTGCTTTTTCGCTCGCCATTTCTCTCCTGTTGGTCCTACGCTCTTTTCGCTGCGATTTCTGAGTTCCTGAGGGTCCAATTGGTCAGCTAAGGGTCATTTGAATCGAATCTGAGACCGAAAGTTTTTTGCCCAAAAAAAAAGTAAGGCTAACCCCTTTGCATTTTTGGGAAAAATTCTTGCGATTTTCAAAAGTGCTGGAATTGATTATTTGTGGCACTATTCCGACGTAATTTTGCGAGAAAAATCGATTGGGCGTAGTCCCAATACGCTGCGATCAACGCATCATAAGTTACAGCCAAAAAACCGGAACATGAACTTTCGACATTTTCCAGCAGGTGCTTTTTCGCTCGCCATTTCTCTCCTGTTGGTCCTACGCTCTTTTCGCTGCGATTTCTGAGTTCCTGAGGGTCCAATTGGTCAGATAAGGGTCATTTAAGTCGAATCTGAGACCAAAAGTTTTTTGCCCAAAAAAAAAGTAAGGCTAACCCCTTTCCATTTTTGGCGAAAATTTTCGCGATTTTCAAAAGTGCTGGAATTGATTATTTGTGGCACTATTCCGACGTAATTTTGCGAGAAAAATCGATTGGGCGTAGTCCCAATACGCTGCGATCAACGCATCATAAGTTACAGTCAAAAAACCAGAACCTGAACTTTCGACATTTTCCAGCAGGTGCTTTTTCGCTCGCCATTTCTCTTCTGTTGGTCCTACGCTCTTTTCGCTACGATTTCTGAGTTCCTGAGGGTCCAATTGGTCAACTAAGGGTCATTTGAATCGAATCTGAGACCGAAAGTCTTTTGCCCAAAAAAAAAGTAAGGCTAACCCCTTTCCATTTTTGGCGAAAATTTTCGCGATTTTCGAAAGTGCTGGAATTGATTATTTGTGGCACTATTCCGACGTAATTTTGCGAGAAAAATCGATTGGGCGTAGTCCCAATACGCTGCGATCAACGCATCATAAGTTACAGCCAAAAAACCAGAACCTGAACTTTCGACATTTTCCAGCAGGTGCTTTTTCGCTCGCCATTTCTCTCCTGTTGGTCCTACGCTCTTTTCGCTGCGATTTCTGAGTTCCTGAGGGTCCAATTGGTCAGCTAAGGGTCATTTGAATCGAATCTGAGACCGAAAGTTTTTTGCCCAAAAAAAAAGTAAGGCTAACCCCTTTGCATTTTTGGGAAAAATTCTCGCGATTTTCAAAAGTGCTGGAATTGATTATTTGTGGCACTATTCCGACGTAATTTTGCGAGATAAATCGATTGGGCGCAGTCCCAATACGCTGCGATCAACGCATCACAAGTTACAGCCAAAAAACCAGAACCTCAATTTTTAACATTTTCAGCAGGTGCTTTTTTGCTCGCCATTTCTCTTCTGTTGATCCTACGCTCTTTTCGCTGCGATTTCTGAGTTCCTGAGGGTCCAATTGGTCAGCTCAGGGTCATTTGAATCGAATCTGAGACCGAAAGTTTTTTGCCCAAAAAAAAAGTAAGGCTAACCCCTTTGCATTTTTGGGAAAAATTCTCGCGATTTTCAAAAGTGCTGGAATTGATTATTTGTGGCACTATTCCGACGTAATTTTGCGAGATAAATCGATTGGGCGCAGTCCCAATACGCTGCGATCAACGCATCACAAGTTACAGCCAAAAAACCAGAACCTCAATTTTTAACATTTTCAGCAGGTGCTTTTTTGCTCGCCATTTCTCTTCTGTTGATCCTACGCTCTTTTCGCTGCGATTTCTGAGTTCCTGAGGGTCCAATTGGTCAGCTAAGGGTCATTTGAATCGAATCTGAGACCGAAAGTTTTTTGCCCAAAAAAAAAGTAAGGCTAACCCCTTTGCATTTTTGGGAAAAATTCTCGCGATTTTCAAAAGTGCTGGAATTGATTATTTGTGGCACTATTCCGACGTAATTTTGCGAGAAAAATCGATTGGGCGTAGTCCCAATACGCTGCGATCAACGCATCATAAGTTACAGCCAAAAAACCAGAACATGAACTTTCGACATTTTCCAGCAGGTGCTTTTTCGCTCGCCATTTCTCTCCTGTTGGTCCTACGCTCTTTTCGCTGCGATTTCTGAGTTCCTGAGGGTCCAATTGGTCAGATAAGGGTCATTTGAATCGAATCTGAGACCGAAAGTTTTTTGCCCGAAAAAAAAGTAAGGCTAACCCCTTTGCATTTTTGGGAAAAATTCTCGCGATTTTCAAAAGTGCTGGAATTGATTATTTGTGGCACTATTCCGACGTAATTTTGCGAGAAAAATCGATTGGGCGTAGTCCCAATACGCTGCGATCAACGCATCAGAAGTTACAGCCAAAAAACCAGAACATGAACTTTCGACATTTTCCAGCAGGTGCTTTTTCGCTCGCCATTTCTCTCCTGTTGGTCCTACGCTCTTTTCGCTGCGATTTCTGAGTTCCTGAGGGTCCAATTGGTCAGATAAGGGTCATTTAAGTCGAATCTGAGACCAAAAGTTTTTTGCCCAAAAAAAAAGTAAGGCTAACCCCTTTCCATTTTTGGCGAAAATTTTCGCGATTTTCAAAAGTGCTGGAATTGATTATTTGTGGCACTATTCCGACGTAATTTTGCGAGAAAAATCGATTGGGCGTAGTCCCAATACGCTGCGATCAACGCATCATAAGTTACAGCCAAAAAACCAGAACCTGAACTTTCGACATTTTCCAGCCGGTGCTTTTTCGCTCGCTATTTCTCTCCTGTTGGTCCTACGCTCTTTTCGCTGCGATTTCTGAGTTCCTGAGGGTCCAATTGGTCAGCTAAGGGTCATTTGAATCGAATCTGAGACCGAAAGTTTTTTGCCCAAAAAAAAAGTAAGGCTAACCCCTTTCCATTTTTGGCGAAAATTTTCGCGATTTTCAAAAGTGCTGGAATTGATTATTTGTGGCACTATTCCGACGTAATTTTGCGAGAAAAATCGATTGGGCGTAGTCCCAATACGCTGCGATCAACGCATCATAAGTTACAGTCAAAAAACCAGAACCTGAACTTTCGACATTTTCCAGCAGGTGCTTTTTCGCTCGCCATTTCTCTTCTGTTGGTCCTACGCTCTTTTCGCTGCGATTTCTGAGTTCCTGAGGGTCCAATTGGTCAGCTAAGGGTCATTTGAATCGAATCTGAGACCGAAAGTCTTTTGCCCAAAAAAAAAGTAAGGCTAACCCCTTTCCATTTTTGGCGAAAATTTTCGCGATTTTCGAAAGTGCTGGAATTGATTATTTGTGGCACTATTCCGACGTAATTTTGCGAGAAAAATCGATTGGGCGTAGTCCCAATACGCTGCGATCAACGCATCATAAGTTACAGCCAAAAAACCAGAACCTGAACTTTCGACATTTTCCAGCAGGTGCTTTTTCGCTCGCCATTTCTCTCCTGTTGGTCCTACGCTATTTTCGCTGCGATTTCTGAGTTCCTGAGGGTCCAATTGGTCAGCTAAGGGTCATTTGAATCGAATCTGAGACCGAAAGTTTTTTGCCCAAAAAAAAAGTAAGGCTAACCCCTTTGCATTTTTGGGAAAAATTCTAAGCTAAGGGTCATTTGAATCGAATCTGAGACCGAAAGTTTTTTGCCCAAAAAAAAAGTAAGGCTAACCCCTTTGCATTTTTGGGAAAAATTCTCGCGATTTTCAAAAGTGCTGGAATTGATTATTTGTGGCACTATTCCGACGTAATTTTGCGAGATAAATCGATTGGGCGCAGTCCCAATACGCTGCGATCAACGCATCACAAGTTACAGCCAAAAAACCAGAACCTCAATTTTTAACATTTTCAGCAGGTGCTTTTTTGCTCGCCATTTCTCTTCTGTTGATCCTACGCTCTTTTCGCTGCGATTTCTGAGTTCCTGAGGGTCCAATTGGTCAGCTAAGGGTCATTTGAATCGAATCTGAGACCGAAAGTTTTTTGCCCAAAAAAAAAGTAAGGCTAACCCCTTTGCATTTTTGGGAAAAATTCTCGCGATTTTCAAAAGTGCTGGAATTGATTATTTGTGGCACTAATCCGACGTAATTTTGCGAGAAAAATCGATTGGGCGTAGTCCCAATACGCTGCGATCAACGCATCATAAGTTACAGCCAAAAAACCAGAACATGAACTTTCGACATTTTCCAGCAGGTGCTTTTTCGCTCGCCATTTCTCTCCTGTTGGTCCTACGCTCTTTTCGCTGCGATTTCTGAGTTCCTGAGGGTCCAATTGGTCAGATAAGGGTCATTTAAGTCGAATCTGAGACCAAAAGTTTTTTGCCCAAAAAAAAAGTAAGGCTAACCCCTTTCCATTTTTGGCGAAAATTTTCGCGATTTTCAAAAGTGCTGGAATTGATTATTTGTGGCACTATTCCGACGTAATTTTGCGAGAAAAATCGATTGGGCGTAGTCCCAATACGCTGCGATCAACGCATCATAAGTTACAGTCAAAAAACCAGAACCTGAACTTTCGACATTTTCCAGCAGGTGCTTTTTCGCTCGCCATTTCTCTTCTGTTGGTCCTACGCTCTTTTCGCTGCGATTTCTGAGTTCCTGAGGGTCCAATTGGTCAGCTAAGGGTCATTTGAATCGAATCTGAGACCGAAAGTCTTTTGCCCAAAAAAAAAGTAAGGCTAACCCCTTTCCATTTTTGGCGAAAATTTTCGCGATTTTCGAAAGTGCTGGAATTGATTATTTGTGGCATCATTCCGACGTAATTTTGCGAGAAAAATCGATTGGGCGTAGTCCCAATACGCTGCGATCAACGCATCATAAGTTACAGCCAAAAAACCAGAACCTGAACTTTCGACATTTTCCAGCAGGTGCTTTTTCGCTCGCCATTTCTCTCCTGTTGGTCCTACGCTCTTTTCGCTGCGATTTCTGAGTTCCTGAGGGTCCAATTGGTCAGCTAAGGGTCATTTGAATCGAATCTGAGACCGAAAGTTTTTTGCCCAAAAAAAAAGTAAGGCTAACCCCTTTGCATTTTTGGGAAAAATTCTAAGCTAAGGGTCATTTGAATCGAATCTGAGACCGAAAGTTTTTTGCCCAAAAAAAAAGTAAGGCTAACCCCTTTGCATTTTTGGGAAAAATTCTCGCGATTTTCAAAAGTGCTGGAATTGATTATTTGTGGCACTATTCCGACGTAATTTTGCGAGATAAATCGATTGGGCGCAGTCCCAATACGCTGCGATCAACGCATCACAAGTTACAGCCAAAAAACCAGAACCTCAATTTTTAACATTTTCAGCAGGTGCTTTTTTGCTCGCCATTTCTCTTCTGTTGATCCTACGCTCTTTTCGCTGCGATTTCTGAGTTCCTGAGGGTCCAATTGGTCAGCTCAGGGTCATTTGAATCGAATCTGAGACCGAAAGTTTTTTGCCCAAAAAAAAAGTAAGGCTAACCCCTTTGCATTTTTGGGAAAAATTCTCGCGATTTTCAAAAGTGCTGGAATTGATTATTTGTGGCACTAATCCGACGTAATTTTGCGAGAAAAATCGATTGGGCGTAGTCCCAATACGCTGCGATCAACGCATCATAAGTTACAGCCAAAAAACCAGAACATGAACTTTCGACATTTTCCAGCAGGTGCTTTTTCGCTCGCCATTTCTCTCCTGTTGGTCCTACGCTCTTTTCGCTGCGATTTCTGAGTTCCTGAGGGTCCAATTGGTCAGATAAGGGTCATTTAAGTCGAATCTGAGACCAAAAGTTTTTTGCCCAAAAAAAAAGTAAGGCTAACCCCTTTCCATTTTTGGCGAAAATTTTCGCGATTTTCAAAAGTGCTGGAATTGATTATTTGTGGCACTATTCCGACGTAATTTCGCGAGAAAAATCGATTGGGCGTAGTCCCAATACGCTGCGATCAACGCATCATAAGTTACAGCCAAAAAACCAGAACCTGAACTTTCGACATTTTCCAGCCGGTGCTTTTTCGCTCGCTATTTCTCTTCTGTTGATCCTACGCTCTTTTCGCTGCGATTTCTGAGTTCCTGAGGGTCCAATTGGTCAGCTAAGGGTCATTTGAATCGAATCTGAGACCGAAAGTTTTTTGCCCAAAAAAAAAGTAAGGCTAACCCCTTTGCATTTTTGGGAAAAATTCTCGCGATTTTCAAAAGTGCTGGAATTGATTATTTGTGGCACTATTCCAACGTAATTTTGCGAGATAAATCGATTGGGCGCAGTCCCAATACGCTGCGATCAACGCATCACAAGTTACAGCCAAAAAACCAGAACCTCAATTTTTAACATTTTCAGCAGGTGCTTTTTTGCTCGCCATTTCTCTTCTGTTGATCCTACGCTCTTTTCGCTGCGATTTCTGAGTTCCTGAGGGTCCAATTGGTCAGATAAGGGTCATTTAACTCGAATCTGAGACCAAAAGTTTTTTGCTCAAAAAAATAGTAAGGCTAACCCCTTTCCATTTTTGGCGAAAATTTTCGCGATTTTCGAAAGTGCTGGAATTGATTATTTGTGGCACTAATCCGACGTAATTTTGCGAGAAAAATCGATTGGGCGTAGTCCCAATACGCTGCGATCAACGCATCATAAGTTACAGCCAAAAAACCAGAACCTGAACTTTCGACATTTTCCAGCAGGTGCTTTTTCGCTCGCCATTTCTCTCCTGTTGGTCCTACGCTCTTTTCGCTGCGATTTCTGAGTTCCTGAGGGTCCAATTGGTCAGATAAGGGTCATTTAAGTCGAATCTGAGACCAAAAGTTTTTTGCCCAAAAAAAAAGTAAGGCTAACCCCTTTCCATTTTTAACGAAAATTTTCGCGATTTTCAAAAGTGCTGGAATTGATTATTTGTGGCACTATTCCGACGTAATTTTGCGAGAAAAATCGATTGGGCGTAGTCCCAATACGCTGCGATCAACGCATCATAAGTTACAGCCAAAAAACCAGAACCTGAACTTTCGACATTTTCCAGCAGGTGCTTTTTCGCTCGCCATTTCTCTTCTGTTGATCCTACGCTCTTTTCGCTGCGATTTCTGAGTTCCTGAGGGTCCAATTGGTCAGCTAAGGGTCATTTGAATCGAATCTGAGACCGAAAGTTTTTTGCCCAAAAAAAAAGTAAGGCTAACCCCTTTGCATTTTTGGGAAAAATTCCCGCGATTTTCAAAAGTGCTGGAATTGATTATTTGTGGCACTATTCCGACGTAATTTTGCGAGATAAATCGATTGGGCGCAGTCCCAATACGCTGCGATCAACGCATCATAAGTTACAGCCAAAAAACCAGAACCTCAATCTTTAACATTTTCAGCAGGTGCTTTTTCGCTCGCCATTTCTCTCCTGTTGGTCCTACGCTCTTTTCGCTGCGATTTCTGAGTTCCTGAGGGTCCAATTGGTCAGCTAAGGGTCATTTGAATCGAATCTGAGACCGAAAGTTTTTTGCCCAAAAAAAAAGTAAGGCTAACCCCTTTGCATTTTTGGGAAAAATTCTAAGCTAAGGGTCATTTGAATCGAATCTGAGACCGAAAGTTTTTTGCCCAAAAAAAAAGTAAGGCTAACCCCTTTGCATTTTTGGGAAAAATTCTCGCGATTTTCAAAAGTGCTGGAATTGATTATTTGTGGCACTATTCCGACGTAATTTTGCGAGAAAAATCGATTGGGCGTAGTCCCAATACGCTGCGAACAACGCATCATAAGTTACAGCCAAAAAACCAGAACATGAACTTTCGACATTTTCCAGCAGGTGCTTTTTCGCTCGCCATTTCTCTCCTGTTGGTCCTACGCTCTTTTCGCTGCGATTTCTGAGTTCCTGAGGGTCCAATTGGTCAGATAAGGGTCATTTAAGTCGAATCTGAGACCAAAAGTTTTTTGCCCAAAAAAAAAGTAAGGCTAACCCCTTTCCATTTTTCGCGAAAATTTTCGCGATTTTCAAAAGTGCTGGAATTGATTATTTGTGGCACTATTCCGACGTAATTTTGCGAGAAAAATCGATTGGGCGTAGTCCCAATACGCTGCGATCAACGCATCATAAGTTACAGCCAAAAAACCAGAACCTGAACTTTCGACATTTTCCAGCAGGTGCTTTTTCGCTCGCCATTTCTCTTCTGTTGGTCCTACGCTCTTTTCGCTGCGATTTCTGAGTTCCTGAGGGTCCAATTGGTCAGCTAAGGGTCATTTGAATCGAATCTGAGACCGAAAGTTTTTTGCCCAAAAAAAAAGTAAGGCTAACCCCTTTCCATTTTTGGCGAAAATTTTCGCGATTTTCGAAAGTGCTGGAATTGATTATTTGTGGCACTATTCCGACGTAATTTTGCGAGAAAAATCGATTGGGCGTAGTCCCAATACGCTGCGATCAACGCATCATAAGTTACAGCCAAAAAACCAGAACCTGAACTTTCGACATTTTCCAGCAGGTGCTTTTTCGCTCGCCATTTCTCTCCTGTTGGTCCTACGCTCTTTTCGCTGCGATTTCTGAGTTCCTGAGGGTCCAATTGGTCAGCTAAGGGTCATTTGAATCGAATCTGAGACCGAAAGTTTTTTGCCCAAAAAAAAAGTAAGGCTAACCCCTTTGCATTTTGGGGAAAAATTCTCGCGATTTTCAAAAGTGCTGGAATTGATTATTTGTGGCACTATTCCGACGTAATTTTGCGAGAAAAATCGATTGGGCGTAGTCATAATACGCTGCGATCAACGCATCATAAGTTACAGCCAAAAAACCAGAACATGAACTTTCGACATTTTCCAGCAGGTGCTTTTTCGCTCGCCATTTCTCTTCTGTTGATCCTACGCTCTTTTCGCTGCGATTTCTGAGTTCCTGAGGGTCCAATTGGTCAGCTAAGGGTCATTTGAATCGAATCTGAGACCGAAAGTTTTTTGCCCAAAAAAAAAGTAAGGCTAACCCCTTTGCATTTTTGGGAAAAATTCTCGCGATTTTCAAAAGTGCTGGAATTGATTATTTGTGGCACTATTCCGACGTAATTTTGCGAGATAAATCGATTGGGCGCAGTCCCAATACGCTGCGATCAACGCATCACAAGTTACAGCCAAAAAACCAGAACCTCAATTTTTAACATTTTCAGCAGGTGCTTTTTTGCTCGCCATTTCTCTTCTGTTGATCCTACGCTCTTTTCGCTGCGATTTCTGAGTTCCTGAGGGTCCAATTGGTCAGATAAGGGTCATTTAACTCGAATCTGAGACCAAAAGTTTTTTGCTCAAAAAAATAGTAAGGCTAACCCCTTTCCATTTTTGGCGAAAATTTTCGCGATTTTCGAAAGTGCTGGAATTGATTATTTGTGGCACTAATCCGACGTAATTTTGCGAGAAAAATCGATTGGGCGTAGTCCCAATACGCTGCGATCAACGCATCATAAGTTACAGCCAAAAAACCAGAACCTGAACTTTCGACATTTTCCAGCAGGTGCTTTTTCGCTCGCCATTTCTCTCCTGTTGGTCCTACGCTCTTTTCGCTGCGATTTCTGAGTTCCTGAGGGTCCAATTGGTCAGATAAGGGTCATTTAAGTCGAATCCGAGACCAAAAGTTTTTTGCCCAAAAAAAAAGTAAGGCTAACCCCTTTCCATTTTTGGCGAAAATTTTCGCGATTTTCGAAAGTGCTGGAATTGATTATTTGTGGCACTATTCCGACGTAATTTTGCGAGATAAATCGATTGGGCGCAGTCCCAATACGCTGCGATCAACGCATCACAAGTTACAGCCAAAAAACCAGAACCTCAATTTTTAACATTTTCAGCAGGTGCTTTTTTGCTCGCCATTTCTCCTCTGTTGATCCTACGCTCTTTTCGCTGCGATTTCTGAGTTCCTGAGGGTCCAATTGGTCAGCTAAGGGTCATTTGAATCGAATCTGAGACCGAAAGTTTTTTGCCCAAAAAAAAAGTAAGGCTAACCCCTTTGCATTTTTGGGAAAAATTCTCGCGATTTTCAAAAGTGCTGGAATTGATTATTTGTGGCACTATTCCGACGTAATTTTGCGAGAAAAATCGATTGGGCGTAGTCCCAATACGCTGCGATCAACGCATCATATGTTACAGCCAAAAAACCAGAACCTGAATTTCCGACATTTTCCAGCAGGTGCTTTTTCGCTCGCCATTTCTCTCCTGTTGGTCCTACGCTCTTTTCGCTGCGATTTCTGAGTTCCTGAGGGTCCAATTGGTCAGATAAGGGTCATTTAAATCGAATCTGAGACCGAAAGTTTTTTGCCCAATAAAAAAAAAGGCTAACCCCTTTGCATTTTTGGGAAAAATTCTCGCGATTTTCAAAAGTGCTGGAATTGATTATTTGAGGCACTATACCGACGTAATTTTGCGAGATAAATCGATTGGGCGCAGTCCCAATACGCTGCGATCAACGCATCACAAGTTACAGCCAAAAAACCAGAACCTGAATTTCCGACATTTTTCAGCAGGTGCTTTTTCGCTTACCATTTCTCTCCTGTTGGTCCTACGCTCTTTTCGCTGCGATTTCTGAGTTCCTGAGGGTCCAATTGGTCAGATAAGGGTCATTTAAATCGAATCTGAGACCAAAAGTTTTTTGCCCAAAAAAAAAGTAAGGCTAACCCCTTTCCATTTTTGGCGAAAATTTTCGCGATTTTCAAAAGTGCTGGAATTGATTATTTGTGGCACTATTCCGACGTAATTTTGCGAGATAAATCGATTGGGCGCAGTCCCAATACGCTGCGATCAACGCATCACAAGTTACAGCCAAAAAACCAGAACCTGAATTTTCGACATTTTTCAGCAGGTGCTTTTTCGCTCGCCATTTCTCGCCTGTTGGTCCTACGCTCTTTTCGCTGCGATTTCTGAGTTCCTGAGGGTCCAATTGGTCAGATAGGGGTCTTTTAAATCGAATCTGAGACCAAAAGTTTTTTGCCCAAAAAAAAAGTAAGGCTAACCCCTTTCCATTTTTGGCGAAAATTTTCGCGATTTTCAAAAGTGCTGCAATTGATTATTTGTGGCACTATGTCGACGTAATTTTGCGAGAGAAATCGATTGGGCGTAGTCCCAATACGCTGCGATCAACGCATCACAAGTTACAGCCAAAAAACGAGAACCTGTGTTTTCGACATTTTCGGCAGGTGCTTTTCCACCCGCCGTTTTTCTCGTGCTAGTCCCACGCTCTTTTCGCTGCGATTTCTGAGTTCCTGAGTACCTCATAGTGATTACGCAAACAAGTTTTCTCAACAACAATAGGAGCCTGAATCTGATAACATTGACAGTATCTGTCAAAATTTCGAATCTATTGTTCAAACTGTTAAGTGTTACATATCCGTTAACGATTGTAAATTATCTCGAAGAACTGCTAAGAATTGCCTAGAAGCTATCCGGGGCAGATGACCAAATCTCCGCTAAAAACTGCAACCACTATGCATTCATGGCCGCAGGTTATAGGATGGCTTTCTTGGTTGGTCGAGTGCTGCACAGCCAAGCACCTTACCCATTTAGCCTCGGACCATGTTCAACTGGATAATTTGCCATATATAGAAACAAAAAATTGCGAACATGTTGATAAAATGAAATTTCAACATTTCATAGATGCTTAAAACCGAGAGACAAGGTTTTGCAGAAAGTTTCCAGTGATTGCGAGCTCATGAAAGTTGTCAATTATTTTATCTTACTGCCATGCCAAGTAATATCAATCGTTGATGTTTGTGATTTGTTCAGTTACAACTATTATAATGGCATTTTGCTGTGGTAAATATGTACTGCATTCGTGATGCAAAATACGACAGAATAAAGTTGTTTGCCGACATGCATTTATCATCCGTGCACTTCGAAAATGAGTTCCAAAAACTTGTTTCGTGTCGGAAGGCGCTACTATTTTGGGGATATAGAAAACGCAGGCGTGCATTCGCTTAGAGTTTTCTTTGGTTCAGATAAATTTTATTCCAATGCTTATCGAAATCAGCAAAAAAATTTCTGAAAAAATTCGAATTAATTAACGTTCGTTTTGCAGCTTTGGTACTCAAAAACTTTTTATCCTACAATCGATCTATGGAAGGTTTTTCCGACTAATTGGATCCCAAGCAAATTAACAAACACAATCAAAACGTAGAATGAACTGCAAACATACGAGAAACTTTCTGTGGTTGCCGGTTTATTTTTGCAAATCGATTGTTGCAACGGATTACAGCTGATCGCACTCATTTTTCCGTGAACCATCCGAAAACATGTATCGAACAAGTCATCGTAGCATTCTGCAAAAATCAATATTTTTAACTGAGAGGAAAAAGAATTTTTTTTATTATTTTAGTTCAGCAGAAAAGTTCCCATCGTTAAATGAATGGTCGCTAATCTACAACGCTACAAAGCGTACCGCCAACAGTAGTCTTTGCAAAGTACTCATTCAATAAATGGTGACGCACCTCGGGTGTTAAATTTCTTGTGTCGGTAAATCTTAAAAAATTATCAATTACTTAACATGTGGCATCTATATACGTGATGTCTTTATTCTCCAAAATTCAACGGCGTCTAATGTGTAGCAATAATAACAATAAAATACTCAACAAAGAAGTTGAATTTCTCGTGATACGACCATTACCATCAATTAAGAAATCACAGATGTTCACTACCGCATAAAAACACTTACCAAGGAATTCCAATTTATAATCACTACGTTATTCTGGTTTGCAAAAAAATGTACCAAGTATATTATAAAAACATACAGTAATTAGACATACTACTTTGTTAAAATATTCTGACCTTGCGTGATTTATAACTCTCCACTGTATACATTCCGTTGGCTTTATTCCTGGGCATATAGTTATCACTAATCATCATCGAAATATTTCAACAATCAGTCGGATATGAGTTAGGGGAATTGTGTGAAATAATATACAGCAGCTGAGATTTCATCAGGTTTGCATGAATAAGAAAAAGTAACTTCACAAATCGAGATACCCTCCACGCTAACAAGGTGAACCAGAAAAAAATGTTGTTCGCCATTTAGTAAGAGGATCCTGCTCACAGTACATATTCAATACTTGATAATAACAACCAATATTGTCAGGATATACGCATGGAGATACCCAGTCTATAATAATGTACTTAGAAACCTAAAAGTTTCAAGTATTTCACATCTCATAATTAAAGTTATATATTATTCTGACATGATCTCACTTTTTCTGTTAAGTGTGATTGCTGGATTACAACTTCTCTTCTCATCACTCACTTTGTAGAATAAGAAACGAAAAAAATCAGTGCTCGAGTGTTCGAATCCCAAGTAATTTTAAACAGTCTAGTTAGATTTTTTCCCTCTACATCGTACATGGAACTTCAACATCTATTTGCGATGTATAAATGAAGATTCCACAAATGTACCAAGTAGATGGTTAATCAGCAATCATAGCCTCTAATTATATCTTCCACCATTATTAAAGGTACTTAGGGTATGTAGCAATAGTAGAATCAGGATGATCAGCATGATACGATAGTATGTACGTGCATGCTAATGAAATAATAGTACGAGTTTGATTTAACATTCACCGACATGGAAGCGAAGCAATATTTAAGCAATTTACAAAGCAATTTACCAAGATTGGACATATCGTCTGTATTCAATTTCAACCTTTTACAATGAAATTGAAACAAATAGATCTGAATAAAAATTAGTAATAAATTATTCATAGACATTACGAATCATATCAAATGCACATTCCATTTTGCCTAATATTTTGACTTGATAAGTGCACTAATATAACAACTTTGTATCATGACAAAATCTTAGTAACAAATGGAATACGAGAGTCTACTAATGTAATTAAATGAATTGGGTGGAGAAAGAGTAGTTTGTACATCTAGTTAAACAGAAAATAAGTTCACATTAGGGATAATAACACGTATAGCTTTAGGCATTCACTCGAAAACTCTTAGATAGTAATTACTATAGTACAAATGTTATATGTTTATGTTTTATAGTACAATCGGCAGTCATCGCTGGTCTCTTGTGACACAGCTACCACATCACGACCTGAGACCATGTCACATATCTAATGAACAATTTATATAGATAAAAAATAATATATATCGACAACAATATGGATTTAGAACGTCTATCAATTCATTTTTAGATCTTACGTGTTTTCAGTTTCCTGCGTGACATGACAATATTTTTGAAGCTGTAATTACGGTGCAGTTACAAATCTATACATAGAGATGAGAGTGATTAATGAAAAGATAGTCATTTTTTCAGGTCAAGATTCTACAGGTCCACAGACCAACTTTGGAGTTGGAGAATTAGACTTAAGGCGAGAAGCTCATATATCTGACATGACTTCGTGGCAAAATACTATCATAATATTGAAAAGAGAGCATTGCCAATTTCCAATTGTTTTCCCACAATCAGTAGCAAGTTACAGGGTCAAAAACAAACCACAATTTCTGAATAGCAGTAAATAATTCTGAATTTTTAAATTAAGCTTCATAATACTCTATTATATTTTTGGAAACTTCAAAACTTTCCATTACAAAGTTACATAAGATGGAAAATTATCACGATTACTTCTACGGGTTATTTGAACATAGGTACAATTACATGATTAGGGCACCTCTTAATCTTGAGCTCAACAGAAAATAGAACACAGACGTTTGTCGCTTTAACGGCCAGACGTCTTTGCTGTTGAAAAAAATCATTTTTCTCAACCACTTCAAATTTTTCTCAATCAACATATTTGAAAAATTACACTTTTTAAAAATAGTTTTTCAAATTTCATGCCTAAATAAAAAGTTTTTCAAATGAAATTATTCAGTGAAAACTTTCTTTAGAGTGCGTTACTAATTTTCCAATTCGTTCAGGATTTTTAAATTGAATTGAAGTAGATATTTGTAAAAATAACGGTTTCATCATTGTAGCAAATATGCTACAGTGGCAGTTAAAGGGTTAAATACTTTCCAAGACAACTACGTGCAGATTGAATTGTGACATGGAGGTTTTAGTCGGATGGGAGCTTGTGTCGCCTCAGGTCCCCAAGTATCCTCCCGCTCATCATCGATTATTTACAGAATTCCATTGGAATCTTCCAGACGCATAATCTCAAAAAATTTCAGACCCACCTGAAAACGTCGTTTGCAAAAACAAAACAAAAAAGAAAACACAAAAAAATTAATCAAGACCGAAGATGAAAACTAATCAAAAATCTGCTATGTCAAATTGGCCATTGTACTTGAAAACGACGTTTTTCTCTAGGATTCTTCATCTCTTATCAAAACCTACAGTCCTTTACAAATCGAATTTTGACACAATGAAATGATAGTTGCAAACTACACAAGCTATTAACACTACATCATTAAAGGACGTATATTACTTTGTTGTCAAATACTTAGCGCTAAAACAAAATTGTTTGAAAAAAACTTTTAAGAAAGAAAAAGACTAACCTCACATTTATACAAGCAATATAGATCCCATTAGTGTGTTACATGAATGTATATATACATTTTTTTTGTGTTTTTTTTTTACTTATTTTCCATTAGCTGAAGCAACAATTAATAAAAGCAAAAAGTGAACTAAGAATATTTCTATCTGCGATTATACTCGTATAAACTGATTACCATTATACCTCTTTAATTATCATAAAATTGTTTTTTCTTTACGATTACTTAACGCTGTATTCAGTGGACTTTTAAAACTGTAGATAGTTGGTTTTTTGTTTGTACACTTCGTTGTAATGTACATTGCCATACCAATTAAATTTATTTCACAATTTTTCGGTGAATGTCATACTGACATTCACATTTCTTGAAATACTTTTAGTATTAAACTGTTTAGTATAACTTACTCTATGTATAGTTTTGTATGAAGAGACACGAGACATCACAAACAAAATGATGTCATTGTTAATTTTACATCACCATCACATTTTCATAACAAACTTATAGATATCTCTTATATTCAAAACTATGTCCAACCTCAGCGGTGTGGAGGGTCATTTTTTCAAACTTCATAGAAAATTGAAACTTTCAATTTTATCATTTTTCCTAGATCTTTGAAAAATTACTAGTATCCCGCACATCCATGCACTGACTAAAGTTTCCCATACAAATTAACTGAATATATATAATGTAAGCAGTAATTGATAAGGAAATACAAATTGTATGCAGAATAAATTCACTTTACTAGCAAGTTACTGATTGATAGAAAAACGTGATGAAAAATCATAGGTACCTAAGTTCGTAATTGTCTCGTGGATGTTTAAAACAAATAAAATTATATATAATTGTAAAAATAGAGTTGAGCATCTAAAGCATATGAAAAGAAATAAGCAAACTACCCATTTCAATCGTTGGCTTGATAGATTTTTTATCACTGAGCAATTTA
This sequence comes from Neodiprion fabricii, assembly GCF_021155785.1. Classification (NCBI taxonomy): domain Eukaryota; kingdom Metazoa; phylum Arthropoda; class Insecta; order Hymenoptera; family Diprionidae; genus Neodiprion; species Neodiprion fabricii. The sequence goes on from NC_060239.1 coordinate 28,528,108, forward strand.
TGTCGATATACCAGAACAGCAGATCATGTCAGAATGTAGTGTATGCATGTTGATATACTGTTAAGTATTAATGATTAGAATGGTAAGAATGTTTTTCATTCTGAATACTAAAAGGTAAGCTGTATTGAACCCCTGCGGTAAAAATTGTGAGGAACTCATTATTTGCCACGAAGAGCTGGTTTTTGTCGTTCGATAAATTTCAAATTCATGTTGAGGCACTGATATTTGTTCAAATTGATGATTTGACAATTATGTCGTAAATTATTACATTGAATAACTTGTAGAGCTGGTAAACAGCAATATCAAGTTATATCTCAAGTCGCAATTTTTAAATACTAAAAGTAATTCGTATTGATATGATCACAATAGATATCTATCGATCTATGATAACTGTGTCGTTATTTTCTGTACAGTTAAGTTAACGGTAATATAAACTAATAATATTAGACCGCATTGTTCAATTTAGTTCTAAAGCGAATTTTTAACTGAATGTATTCAGCGTTTTTGTTTTATTACTTGGACACTTGAAAAGTTACCCCTTTTCAGGTTCATGTAAGTAAGTGATACTGTTGGTATGTCAAAACTTACAGACAGCCAATGACATTGATTTTTCGCCGATTAAAAATCATCCCTACCATTACTCCGCAATTTATTTGTACGAGAATGTAAAGTAATGTAGTAAAGCGTCTTTATCTTTCGGAGTAAATTTAAACCATCATTCTTTTATCATAAACTGTGCTTTTCGAGTAAGTGATTTATGTTAAGAACATATATAATCGGACTATAAAAATCTATTATTCAGAATATATAAATTTTCAGTATCGGCAAAGTTTGAGAATATAATATTTTAATTGCAGCATTCTCATGGATAAAATTGAGATGCTTCTTGTACATGAAAAATTCGTGTAAAAGTGAAAAAAAAAGTTGAGCAGCAATATTACTTTTCAGACAAATTTTTTTTCAGATGACAACTCAAATATCTAAAGCTATATAACACTTACTTCCTGTATGTAAAATTTCCTCATGTTAATCACTACATTATTGCTTTTTTTTTGGAATAAGAACATTTTGAGGAAAACAACTTTTAAGTTCTATTTCAATCTAATTGCAACATGGTTGTTAGCTGTAATAATCTTGTAGAAAGCATCCTCTTTTATCAAACAGTATTATGCATTTCATTGCAATTCTGCATAATCGAGTATACGATATAAATTCAAGAGGTGTATTTGGCATTGTAAATATCACAAAGGTTGCATTCTGCGGTGAGAAGTTCGGTAAAGAAGTTTATGATCGAGTCTCTGGTAAAATCGGACCTTCTTTTATCATATTGAACTTTAATTCAGAATTTTTTTTGATAAAATTAAAACTATTCAAATATGCATTGTACGTCTAACACAAAATTTGTATAATTAAATATACTATACATACTGCTGCGATGAAAAGTGCTAGGTACTGTAGAAGAATGTGGACTAGCTAATAAGTTTTATGTGATGACAGTTGGAGCGTTACGTCCAGTGTGCTCCTGGAGTTTACTCAATTGAAGAGCAATATTTAGAAGCGGAGCAAGAATTTTTTGGGGATCTTCGTTGTAAGTTGTTGGGTCAGACTCATAACTTTCAACATAAAGACGGATTGTAGCTCCAGAACTACCTGTTCCAGATAAACGAAAGATCACTCGAGAACCATCTTCAAACAACACTCGCAGACCCTGTAGAGAGGAGTTGAAAATAATTATGAAGGGTGGTCTCAACTCATCATATTTAGTAATTAATTTTGGTGCATCAATATATAATCCTCTCAGAGAAGCACATGGATTTCAGAGCGCACTTGAATTCATAACACTACCTACTAGTACATCATATGTCCAAACCTGTTTCTGAGCAACACTTCCATCAATTGGATCCTTGTACGCGTAATTGTCAGCATGTTTAACAACATACGACTTGTCCGCATTTGTAAGTTTTGTTCCTTTGAAACTTGGATTGCTAATATGCTGTTCAAGTTCGAGCATCATTTTATTTGCAGCGTCAGATGCACAATTTTCGTAATCATATCTGTAAAGTGAATCATGGAGATCAATTGAAATTTAAAATTTCATGAATCGTTCGTCTTTTGGGTTGTTAAATTGGTTTTCCGTCTGAAACTAACTCGAAATTCATATGGGAAGGAAAATATTTTGAAAAAGTCATGATTTTCCGTTCAAACAACATGTACCAGCAGTAAGCTATAATGTGACCAATGATGAGATAGATATTTTGACAGACTGTAATGGGATATTTGAAAACGGTGTTTTGTTTGAGGGGCTGATCAATATTTCGTTAAAGTGACAGATATTTCGATCTTCATGTTTACTATATAAAGACATACCTTGTAAAAAAGTTTCTACCATACTTGGTCCAATGTGCTTGCAGAATTTCCTCGACAGATTTACCTGAGTGTGCAATAATGCTGAGCCAAGCAAGACATGCCCAAACTCCATCTTTTTCGCGAATATGGTCAGAACCAGTTCCAAAACTTTCCTCACCACATAAAGAAAGTCTTCCTGCATCCATTAGATTGCCTGTCCACAATATAAAACGTTTAATTAACCATTCCAAATTCCAATCATCGTTTCATTTGATTCAAAATACTGTTTTCAAGTAACTGTAGAATCAAATTTCACACAAGAGATGTTTTCACTCACCAAAATACTTCCATCCTGTTGGCACTTCAAAGAATTCAACACCAGTTGCTGCAGCTACTCGATCAACAGCACCACTTGTAGGCATAGATCGAGCGTAACCTCTTACACCTGTCTTTTTAAAGTATGGAATAGAATCCAAATTCGCAGCTATGACTGCCAAGGAATCTGACGGATTGACAAAGAAGGCCTTCTTGCCTATTATCTAAAAATGCATTCAAATTTGTTGAATAATACACGCAGCCAACATAAATACTGCTATTCACTATACTAATTATGTGAAAAAAAATCATAATATTTAGAAACTTCTGGACACTGTTATTTGAAATACAAGGTAAGTTACATTAAACTTCACAAATAAAAGGAAATTAATTGAACAGTGAGCACCGCCGCATGGCTAGTTAGACAAGTGATCAGGTGTATAGAACCTTTTTACTGTAGAGTATTATTTATTTTCTTATTTATCGCTAATATTGAACCACCAATATTGACGTTACTTCAATGTAGTCTGATAACTCACTGATTACATTTGCCCTGAGGCGGCACCTAACGACCAGCTGAGCTGCATCTATTCTAAAAATTTAAAATGAGGCGCCTCACATGTATGATTTCAAAAACTTGCCATGTTTCTATCTCCATCGCCATCAAAGGCTGCTCCAAGATCGTAAGGGCCGTTTTTAACAGTATTCACAAGATCTACTGCGTAAGTCAAGTTAGGATCAGGATGAAGTCCACCAAAGTCTTCCAATGGAATGATATTTACTGTGTTTGCTTCAGCTGCGCCCAATTCGTCGATAAATATCCGTTTTACATATGGCCCAGTGACTAGTAAGACATTGAATGTAAAATTAATGATGTATAGCAGTGATGTTATTGATCAGTCATTTTACTATGACAGATTAGGACAGTTTTTCGTACGTTATTCCACACTGTAAATTCAGCTGTAGGTTAACAAATTTTTATTAGCAACTATATCTTACCGCCACTCATTGAGTTGATAAGAACTTGAAAAGCAGATCGTTCCGTGCTGCCTTGGATAAGTTTCTTAAGAGCGGCGAAATCAAAAATGCTCTTCATCAGTTCAACGTAATCGTTGACAGAGTCAATAACATCGACAGTAAAATTTCTTCCATCGACTTCTATATTCGTGCTCTGAATTTTAGATATATCAACGTTGATCCCTGAAGCAATTTTGTAGCTTTTCAAAGTTTTGGTTATATCATAAATTTTGTTGGTAACAGCATCAGGTGCAGGTCCGCCGTTTTCACAATTGAACTTTATTCCAAAATCAGCATCTGGACCACCAGGGTTGTGTGATGCGGTTAAAAGAATTCCCCCAAGAGTTTTGTACTTGCGAATAATAGCCGAAACAGCCGGAGTTGATAGGATCCCATTCTGTCCTACTATCAACTTGCCTACCTATTGAAAAACAATTCTCACTTTAATTATTCAGTCAGTTGCTATAGATTTCTCCGTTTACAATTTATTGAAGGTCATACAAGAATAATTCAAGACTTGTGATTTAATTTCCTTCCTATCAAATATAAAATGTCAAGTACAATTTTTGGTAAATGTAATCGAATTGACAAATTTTTTGAACAATATGAACTCATCTGCGTTGTATGTATAAACAATAATTTGCTGAGAAGTAGTTTCAAAATATTGAAAAATAAATTAAAAAGAAATATTCGGATGAAAATCAAAATGAGTCGAAAGATAATAAACAGTTAGAACTCTAATATCTATTATATCAATACTTGCACAAGTTTACAATTGTAATACAAATTTTACATCAGAATTACAAGTTTTCTTTTTAATAAGAAATCTAGGTATTTGAAATATAATCGTAAACCTAACTTATATAACAAAACTGTAGGTAAATACATAGATAATTATTTCGTAATTAAGTAAAAAGTGCTAGCTCATAGTGGCCCACGCCTGTTTTAATAATCTTAATGACCGCAGTATTAGATCTTTATCAATAGCTGATAGGCAAAGACAATACTGTGGTATGGATATACGATATCTGTATGTATATAGGTATAGCCTACGTATCGTGTCACTTTATACACACGTAAATTTCATAGTATGAACTACACGTGTGTATTCACAATTTGTAGTACCTTACAGCATGACTTCTAAAACTCATTATACATGTGTTATGCTGTAATTTTTACGTTCTTAGCAAAAAAAAAAAAGAACTAGAGTAACCATTTCTGAATTTTTATCTCATCTCAACTACACTGTACAAATTGAATAAAGGAACGTATTATTACAGCCCCCCCCCCCCCCCCTTGCCTAGGCAGCGAAGCACTCATACATGACATGCATTGAGATGCAAAGCTGTGAAATACACGTCACTTTTATGTGTGCATGTATATATACATATATATATATATATATATATATATATATATACATGTGTGTGTGTATATATATACACATATACATGACCAACAGAGAATTTTAATAACAGGGCAACTAATTCATTTGACATACCCCGTTAGCTGCAGCGATTCTTATGATTTTTGCAACGGCCTCCTTGCCGTAATATCGGCCGTCACCGCCGACGACCAGCGTGCACCCGGTCAAACGATCGCCAAGAGCTTCCAAAATTGATTGGATAAAATTTTCAGTATAATGCTCCTGTGTGAAGACTTTGACGGCTTTTCGTAGACCCGAAGTACCCGGCTTTTGACCCTCGTGAACCTTCGTGGGTACGCTTACGCTTGAAATATTCCCGGGCATAATATTTTTTTTAATGTAACAATGTTCGATGGTCAAATATACAACGGTGCGATTCGATGTTAAACAACAATTGTAAACATACGATTAAATACCGAGCCCAAAAAATGTTCGGTAGAATCGACCGCCAGTCCCGTCACCGCGGTTGCTAGCAGACTAAATTTTATCTGCCAATGACACACAAGGGCATGGATCCGACAACCCGTGTATTACTCACTCGGAAAACATTCGCCTTCAGGCATCGTGTCAACTGCTATCGCCACGGACTCATGGACGGAGCCACGGTTATCGCACTGATCATACATACATATGATATCGTTCGCAGCTCCGGAATATACATACCAGAATAATTTTCGCAAGCGCAAGAGTTGCTCACTCCCGGCATGAAAAAAATTAGAAACAAATCGATTCATTTATCAAGTTGCATATGCTACTTTTTTCATCACGATAGTACGGCTAAAAGATATTTTCGTCTCGAGAATTTTTAATTCGGATTTTACAGAGCTACTTACTACTTTTATCCTCGTCTCTACTGTTGCGCGGAATTAGATATTACAGTTCAATTTAACTATTTTATATTGTACTGTATTTTTGGTACGTAGAAAAAGCGAAGAAGAAATGTACATCCTTATGTTATTTGCATGTGTGCATGTATTTCTGAACTAGATTTGATTATTGAGCAATATTTAAGTTTAATAACTGCTGGAAGGTTGTAATAGTAAATTTACAAAAACGAGAAATAAAAATACAATGTTACACCCTGTCTCGATACCTACTCATTGTAAGTTATTCTCTTCCAGTTCTTAATTATTCGGTGAAGAATTTTCGTAATTCGAAAAAGAAGTTGCAACGCTTGAATCTATCTGGGCATTTGTGAAAAACTTCCTTATACACACTTCACTATAGCTTTCATGAAAATGTCTTTGAGATTTTATCCGTTTTTGAATAGTACTACCTTTACTTTCCTAAGAATAATTAACAACTCTCACTCTACATTACCGTATTCGACAAATGCATTGTTCTACAATTCTGTGATTGTTACATTACTCCGCATTCTCAGAATTTTATTAACTATACCGTGACACCTGCAATAAGTATGAATTTTGTTTATGCCTCGGCGGTATGTGCATATAGTACACAAATAATAATGTAGATAACCGATTGATTTTGGAGTCAACACAAATATAGGAGTAAACATATAACTATTCGCTTCAATGTGAAATATCTATGTTTACAAAGCAGATACCTCAAAATAACAAATAAGACAATACAGCAGAAAATTGTTTGGAACATGTCACAATGGAATTTTCAACTGTTGGCGTCCGGTTTCAGACGTTTCAAATCACTTTTTTCATGCTATACAGGACTGGAATGACAATGGCAATGATTATCCTTAAATATATTTCTGCTAAAAAATTTGACCTGATTTTCGTATCAAGTTTAAATTGCAACGTATCACACATGTTAATTATAGTTATCGTTATATTTGCAAGGACATGTTTGGAAAATTTTAGCCGTGAACTCTGAGTTATCAATACTTGATATTTGTAATAATATGTTCAAGGTCGATATAAAGTCTGCACGTTTCCGCCAGCTGGATATAGCTATCTAAATCATCTCTATAAATTCATCGAGCCTAATGTGGGTCAATCTGCTACTAACATAAAATTTAGTAGAATCGTATACTCGGTGAGAAACTTGATAACTGTCTACCTTGACTGTTTTACGCGTGGGGAGAGATAATAACGCTCTATTTTGTAACAGTGGATCTCGATCACAAGGTTGACGAAACTTCGAGAAAGCAATCTTTTGATAATAATCTGACGTCAAAAATACAAAACGAAAGATGAAACAGTTTGACCTATAATTCTAACAGTTGCTACTCATGCACAATAAAATCATTCCATAAGCCTTAACTAATACAAACTTAATTTATAGAAACCGTGAAACGTGAATAAATAAATAAAAAGGTAATACAATATTGCGCAACCTTTAAATGTTTTATATTGCAAAAGGATTCCTATCGTCTCATTAATGAGGATGTGAAATTGTTATCGGCATTTAAATAACACATAGTCTCTCGTGGTTTCTGTGCTGCATGAAAAAGCGATACTTTATTTAGCCAAAACAGAATTAAGGTGAACTGCGATTGTCTTGGCTCATGCTATATATGGAAATAAATAAGATAAATAAGATTGTTTTTTAAGAAGTTGTTAAAAGTAGTCGTACTGACTAGCAATTAATGGAAGTTAACTCAGTGCAGCATATTTACGCCACAGTGAGATGCCATAAAAATTGTTTAATGGTGAATTTAATTTGATGAAAAAATTCCGTTTAGATAGTGCAAGCAAAATCGTATGATAAGTTCATAGAAACATGTGTAAATCCAATTTAGTTGATAGTAAATGATAAACTTTCAAATTAATTATATCACATCTTTAGCTACCGACTTCATAGAATATTATTTTTGGCAAAACCTATTAATAAGTCAAATGTTATACTTTTATCGTTTAGTAATTAAATAAGTTTTTCTGTTGCTCAGCAGTTGTGAACGAAAAAGGAGATAATGACCAGCAGAGGGGATGATACTTATTACGTCACAAAACCCAGATATAATCACATGCTGTAGAAAGCATAGAGCTGAAGTTCTGCGAGTAAATCAGTCCGAGTTAAACCTTTAGTCAGGAAGTACGATTCATACAGTAACAAGGACAATACTTGGTTCAAATATTTAAAATCCACCAAATAATACCAAGTTATTTTTTCACCCAACGGGATAGCATAACACATATCATACTTGCGGTAATAAAATAAATTCAAATATGACTACGTACATACTAATGAAAGCCGATAAAAATTTAAACCAAGTACTTGTAGCAATACAAAAAAAATATAAGGTGTGTAAATGTTTTCGTACAATTGTCAGTTGTAAATAATTATTAGTAGAACACCGAATAAATTACTGCATATAACAGAAACAACGTAAAAGTTTGAAACAATAATAGCTTGTGAAGAAAAAAAGTATTCACAAAATGTGTATTTTCATACTCTGCGAGAATTGAACTTACTATCATTTAGGCGACCTTCTTATGTTAAATCATTTTTATAACGAGAACAAGATATTACATATTTGCTACTACCGATATAATCCCATATCAGTGACGAAAGGCAACTAGAATTCAAGAGCTGGTATGTATAAAGCATTATTGGTCTATTATCATTTTACATAGCAAATATTATTCGCTAGGGATTTACTACTACTTGGTAATAAATGCAATTATTAAAAAGTACTTGTTATAATGAATAACAAATGATTCGACGCAATTTCATGCAAATTTTCTATTAGGAGAAAAATGAAACCAAAAAGACAAGCTGAAGTAGCAAAGTTAGAAGCAGGTCTTGAATCTTTATTATCACACGCTACACTCTCCGGTGAAAATGAAACAGCTAAACAACGGCAAGGTAGACAATAGAAATACAGAAATTTGATTGCTAACATCGCTGATTCAAAGAAATTTTTAATGGAAGAATGTGATAAGAATTTCATCTGTTGATACAATTCAATTTAACAAAATGATGCGAAGTCTTGATGAATTATAAAAATAAAACAGGTATGTACGAGCGAAAACCAAGACGTGCGTGGAGTGTAAGTGACACATCTCCACCACAAGACAGTGGATCTGAAAGTGCACCCTTACTAAGCTCTGGAACTCATATGAGCTTCTCACCTATGATTTTTCATGACTCTGATACTAGTGACTTAGACTTCAGTCCTATTGCAGATTCTCCCAGGTAACATTCGTATGAAGTTATCAAAGTCACATCAGAAGACATCTATTTTATTGGCAATGTTTATAATATGGTTTTTGATCCTTCTACTTTGTGTTGCTTCATTTCTACTGTGAGTAACTACTTGTGACATTTGGTAATCGTATTATAGAAAAAATGCTATAAATGTTTATAGATATGGTAGTGCGGGAACTTCAAATTTTAACTCCATGGCAATATTACCAAGAAGAGTACCTCTTTTAGCACACGATAGTCCATTGATAACATTGCACCAAACAAATATTTCACCACCACCACCGTATTGCCGGGAAGGATATTACCAAATTCACAACTCATTGTCAGACCTGGTAAGAAATCAAGGAAAATGAAATCAACTTAAGAGTACAACCACATTTTGAACCTTTCAAGTTCTCATATTTGTAGTCTTTCAAAGATTCTATTGACTTGACAAAAAAATTCATCTGTTTAATTGAGTTATTGATAAAAATCAAATTCTATAGGTCATAGATGATTCAATTTGTAAAGACGGTGGCACACGACCAATCATAAAAGAAGTTGGTCGAGGTTTTTTGCCCGGACCTTTACCCTTAATACAGGATCCTCCGCCAATCACTTCCAAGTCCACAAAGCGAACACAGAGCTCTTTAGTGACAATGTAAGCCCATAACATACAGTGCAAATAAAACCGTATCATTTTGATGAGTGATAAACTTTTAACTCATGTTAACAATCTCGTGTACTTTATCTGCCAAAAATGTTTTAACATTGCCCAGGTGCCAACGGCAACGTTCACTGCATTAAATTGTTAAATCCATAGTCAATCTCGTTTTAGTACCGTCCATTCCTGACTTAAGTGAACTATAGCTGGTAATTCTCGCGAAAAATGTTGCTATTGTGGTAAGAATTTTTTTTTATAATATTCAATATTTAAGAGTCTAACGACTATGAATAAATACGGGAAAATATTTTTTCACACTAATTACGGACTACAGCAAATATAACAGGCTTTGATTTCATACACATATGCAATAAATAAGTATTGTTGCTGTTTTATTCATTATTTTATAGTCCTCTATCAGTATAACTTTAGCTGATGTATGAATCAACAAATGTTTCATCAGAATCACTGGCAGAGTATACAGGGTGTCACTTATTTTACAAATATAGGAAATTTCTAAAATTTTCCTCAACGGCATGTTATTTGTATGAATATGTATTATGTCTAATGATGAATTTTACACAAATAAAAATTTGACGGGTGTCCTGAAGTAAAATTTCATGAAAAATCAATGATAAAATATTTCTCGTATTTGATTGAAGCACAAAAGAACAAAACACAAAGCTTAATGCGTATATTACAGTTGCATAATATGCTTATGGTTCATTTCTAGCGTTTAATAACCTTGACACAACACTGAAATGTTGACGACTGATAAAACCATTAAGGAAAGAGATTAACTTACATTGCTAATCTTGAAGACAGTGTAAAACAATATAAGATGGTGTTTGCAATAGAAGCATTAAAACAGAGATAAGGACATTATTTTTTGCATAGCTAGAGATTTTTACCTTCACTTTGTGATACTTTAAATAGGATTAAACACTAGAATCACGGTATGAAATGCAGTGTAATCCGTTGAAGGAAATTTGAAACAACTTTCATAATCCGATTAGAAAACCACAAATATCGTATTTTCACCAAACATTTTATGAAAAATCTACGCAAAGAATTTAAAAAATAATACTTGTAAGCAGTTCAGACATTTTTCCTTTTGCTTTTACAATCACTCAGAATATGAAAATATCACATCACTGCACATGGTATAGATAATGGGAATTGAATATCAAGTTCTTTTCAAATTAACTATCGCAAATTTTAACACTTATACGCGAAATTATTGCCACACGTTATTTAATAACAATAAAAAATGGATAGATTTTAATGCGTAAAAGAAAACGTTTCTGACAATTTCTGCATATTCTAAAAATGCTTGGACGTAGCTTTGCAGAGGGAGTACAATTCACTGGCTGCTTTAGTTACCTAGATACACGCATATAAACCCCTGCCAAATATCACATCACCTATACTATTGTAAGCAGACTGTGGATAGAAGTTTTACACATTATTTGAATGGGAAACTTGCGAGACTGTAGTATAGTAAGGGGTATTGCTTCGTCTGTTGCCTAGGCAACTGTCTAGTCAGTTCACTGTCCCCTGCTAGGGTGGATACCCTTCTCTAACCAGTCAAGCACACGAGCGCGTTCGTACAAAAGATATACCTATACCAGCATAATGACCTATATTTGTCATATTTACACCCACGATCCGCACTTTCGACATTATTAGTCTTGATAGTTCATGTTTCGAGTAATACTATATGTTATACTATAAAGAAAAAAAGAATGATTACCATGTTACAAATTATGGATATTCAGATTGACAATAATATTTTTCAGATTTTCAATATGGAATACCATTCTAGGTTCCTCATTGTTAACTATGCCATGGGGTATAGCAATGGCAGGATTAATTCCTGGAATAGGACTTATGTTAGCTATGGGAGGTCTTTGCCTTTATACAGCATACAGGTTACTCCAAGTCCACAAGTATCACGGTAAAATTTTGAGATAAAAACTTAAAATGCAATTGAGCTTAAAGAAGTCGGTGTAACTTGTCCATCAATGACTATATTGCATTATAGGAGCAGGAGATAACGGAGAAGTTACTGCACTCAGTCGAACTCTACTGGGCTCCTGGGCAGAATATATTGCCAAAACTTTTAGCATTACAGTTATGCTAGGAGCAAATATTGCATACTGGGTTTTAATGTCAAACTTCTTGTACTATTCAGTGAACTTTTTATACGGTCTGTAATGAAAATGATTATTTTGAATCACAGCCATTGTTGTTCAATCAACGACATGATTATGATTCTTTTCTAAATCTTTATGTTGCCAATTACTAATCACTTTCCACCTGTTACAGATATTATTGCAGGACTGCCAATACACCCACCATTTACAAACGAATCTCATGCAACAGAAGGTGCATTTCTTTAAATTCTATTTTTATAATTAAATATATTTCGTAAAATTCAATTGAATAAAGACATTTTCATAGGTTAAATGGAAATTTTTCTTCTTATACAGTTTTGTGCCCAAAACAAGGATTGTACAATGATAGCAACCTCCACGACCATTCATATGATAACATGGGACCACTCTGGGACTTGTATAAAACAGTGCCTATAGTTTTGGCTATACTTATATTCCCTTTGCTCAACTTCAGCAGTGCAACTTTCTTCATGAAATTCAATTCACTTGGTAAGAGGAAGTACATTAAATAAATAACAGTGAAGTAATTAACCAGAAAGGGATTGAGACAGGATCCAGTGTTCACCATTGGCATGATGTAATACATGGACACAACTTTTACTTGGAACTATTGCATCTATTAGAATCGCATCATTTTACTGTAATGGCGAATTCATTTCATCTGACATGTTTTTACTTTTGATAGGTACAGTATCAATTCTTTATTTGATTGTGTTTGTCATTGTGAAGTCGACCTCCTGGGGTATTAATATGGACAATAAGGCATGGGAAAGTAGTTGGGAACTGAGACCAACTTTTCCTGCATTATCTGGTATGCTCGCGCTATCATTTTTCATACACAACATTATCATCACTATAATGCAGAACAATGAAAATCAAAAGAACAATGTAAGTACTTTGATGTGAAAGACATACAACAAATCTGCCCTGACAAAAACTGTACAGTAATCACAGCAGATTTACAGATAATGTCATGTTTACACAGACAAAGTGATTAATATGAGGATATAAAAACTGTTAATGCGCAACGACTTGCTTGTGTTGAGTGGTATGACAAAAAAAATTTTTCACTGCTTTCAGGGAAGAGATCTGACCATAGCTTATATTTTGGTTATATGCACCTACATTTTAATCGGAATTATGTTCTATGTTTGCTTTCCATTGGCCAAATCATGCATCGAAGATGTAAGTACTCCTTTCCCTTTGAAATACCGAAATATGTTATCATAAAGATCATGACATGACATTACCTAATCAATATGACTTGATAGTTCTTGAAATGTAAACATTAATCATGGTTTGATTTTAGAACTTATTGAACAACTTCCAAAAATGGGATGGTTTGACCATAGGCGCCCGAGTTGTTTTATTCTTCCAGTTATTGACCGTGTATCCACTAATAGCGTATATGTTGCGTATTCAAATATTATCGGCTATATTTAAAACTTCCAACTGTACCAAGAGCTATGTTTTGATTGTAAATATCGTAACGGTACTAATCTGTGTCTTGTTCGCTATATTTATGCCACGGGTAGGTACAATAATCAGATACACAGGTGCAATGAGCGGTTTCATTTACGTTTTCACTTTACCTAGTCTATTGCACCTAATGTCTATGTACAAACAAGGTAAAATGACGATGATATCAGCCATTTTACATTTGACCATACCAATTATTGGTGTATCTAATCTCGCAGCACAATTTCTCATCAGTGAAGACTAACTACAGTTTGCGAATTCAGTTGTGATTGTAGTTTTATTTTAAGGACACATTGTGCGATTCAGTTGTATAATATGTAATATTTTTAACTATCTAATACGTCTTTTAAATAAAGAATATGTAAGCAATCATCTTAATACGCTATTTCACCACTCAAATATTTCTTTATTGTCAAATTTCTGACAGTTGGTTACTAGGAACTTTATTTTGTAAGCTCGTTTAAATTTCAAATTCGGATTTTTGTTAGAAATTATGAGAATTATCCGATACACTACCACAGTTAGTATATGCAATCTTCAAATATCACGTTTGTTATTAACAGATGCAAACGAAAAATATATGTTTCACAATCAGAGAAACAAATAGAAAAATTGTATCTCAATGTGGCTGCTGAAAAATACATAATACCACATACAGAATTCAAAGTACGTATGTTGGAGATGTGTTTAAAAATTTTATGTCCGGGGAACTAAGTTACGTTTTTTAAACCCATACAGCGTGTCATGCCTTTTCTATCTGCATCTCTGAAATGTCTCTCTGAGCTAGGTAGTTTTCATCAGAACCTCTCTTACCCATGTGTCATTATATGCCACAGTTACTGTGTAGAGTCATGGAACAATTTTAAATATAACAATTTCTGTGATTATTAATTGACTTGTTTGTAAGTATCAAGAATTTAATAAAACATTTTTGGTACATTATTATCACAATGTATATATATGTATATTAGGGTGTTTCAAAAAAAGACGAATTTATTTTTTTTTTCTTATGGTGTCCAAAAATTGATAGTATACCTAAAAATAAAAATTTTAGCGCCAATATGAGCTTTAATATCAATAGTAAGGTTTGCCTCTATCCATTTCTTTATTTTCCATTTAAATAACACGGAAAATTTTTTTTTTAATTTTATTTTGTGTGTGTGTGCGCGCGCGCGCGCGCGCGCGCGTGTGTGTGTGTGTGTGTGTGTGTGTACACATATATACATATGTATATAAATTCGTTGAAAGAAAATTTGACTATTGCAAAAAAAAAAAGATATTTTTTATTACCCTCTCCTCATTTGTTGCGATATTAAAGTTATCTACATATTAAGTATAATGTATCTAAACTCACTTTGGTGAAGCTGCACTTTTGTAGACCCAAACAGTATCAACCCCATGTCCGAATATTGCAACAGGTTCCAAGTTGGGTAATGGAAAACGACAAGCTACTATCAAACTATCTCTCTTTAGTTCTGAGTTAAATTTCTCTTCCACTTCGTCCATCTGTACAGAAAGTTCATAACATTAAATTTTCAATTCATTGTCATTCATTAATGTTATTATAAAATAACAGCTTGCAAATAAGAGTGGAGCTATGGTGAAGCTGAAACTAGCAGCCAGAGTTAGAAGCGAAACGTCTTAAACTTGCTGGAAATAGAAAGATGCAGTTCAGTTTCATGCTTGTAATTCTATAAAAACAATGGGAGTTCAAGGCATATGACAAAATTTTTATTTTTGGACGTCACTACGGTATTCGAAAGAATATTAGAACGTTTGGCTAATACTTCTAGCTGCTAGCTTCAGTCTCGTAATGGAGCTCTATACAAGCCTCGCAACAAAATTTAAGGTAAGTATAACGGTTTTTATTTGAAGTTAAATATATGACACATAAGGCAAGATGGATCAAAAAAATGCAATCAATGCATGCAATTTGCATGCAATCAAAAAATTATTTTATGTGCAAATTAAACGATTATATATACACTTACCATTTGCTGCACTCCAAATATAACAACGTTATCGTACTTTTCCAAATTAAATTTCCAAAGATCTTTTCTAAAAAAGGTGACTCTTGATGATAATCCTCGCATTATAGCGGTAAATCGTGAGTACGCTATGAGCCATGGATTTAATTCGATACCATCTGCCTTAAATCCATTTTTTGCAGCTGCGAAAACCTGAAGCAAGCATCCATGTACAGGAATAGATTTATTTTTAAAAATAACTATAATTAATATATTCCCAAATTTTACTACTTTACAAAATTATTTTTATCGTTAAACTACAGGTGGTTAGGGCAAATAACGATTGTATCTGAACTAGATCCACATGGAATAAAATCATAATTTTGATAAAAATAGGACGCACGTTCTTGTTTCTAAAAATTATTTTAGTTCATTTCAAAAATCATCACATGTATTGACATACTATGCGTCCGTCTCCACTACCCAGGTCCACCAAGGTTCCTGAGCGCCCCTTCAATGCTCTTAGAACATTTTCAACTTGCTGAGTGGTTGCCGGCACATACGGTAAACAAACCTTGCGCAGTGCTGGACTCACAAACGGAAGACATACTGCACTGATGGCGACAGCTGCACCGCCTGAAAATATTAATTTCGGTTAATCGTATGAAGAATATTTGAGAATATCAGTACAGATAATGTCTCTAGGTTTGTGCTCGCAGTAAATCTGTTGTTGGTTATCTAATAAATCATGCCACATAACCTCACCAGTAAGTCCAACAAAGATTAAACCGATATTAGAGGTTCGTTTCTCAACGCCACTAGATAACTCTTCATTTCCTAACTGTAGTTCTTTCATAATTATTTGTATTTTTCACCGCGAGACTTAATTATTGAACAATTACTTCACATTTGTAACACGTCGCTGCCGCGAACCGGGAACAACAGGTTACATCTGTTTAGCAGCATGTCTATACCTCCATTGAACATACATATTACCGTACAGCTGAGAATCATCGCTGTGTTTCCCAAAAATACGCAACGCCAATCGTGCGTTGATGCGTACAATGATTCAAGAAACGATTTACAGAATGAGAAAAAATGATCCCGAATAAGACAAAACTATCATAAATCAGAATAATTAATATCCAGCTAATGAAGTCAAAATACGCGCGCTTTTCTAATCAATACCGTTAAAGAGGAATATTATGATTGGCTAGTATTCTCGTGGCATACAAATTTCAACCAATTGAAGTATCTGAACAATTTTTTGACACTTTTTATCATAACCACAAGTGAAACGGTGTGAAGAATTCGGCGTATATGCCGTAAATGAAACTGCTGAATTTAATGCAAGATTTTTCCAATTTTATCCAAAAATATTTACAGTTAACCACATTTAGAACCCAGTTATGAACTTTGTAATGGAGACAGACGAATCCAGTGCTTCTGAAGAGAATAATTCAGGTAAATGCAACAATAATTCTTCTGATCATGAAAATTTCCACTTGACATTCTGCAATAAGTTCAAACTGACGAAAATGTAATTCTGGCAATGAAACATAATTGTTGTCCTTTTGAAAATTCAAAACAAAAGGAATACTCGATGAACGGCTAGAAAATATTTACATCTATGTACCTTAATCTACGTTTTACTTTTAATTACGTTTTACTTTTACCTAAGATCGTCCCAATTCTTACTTCAAATTTCAAAGCATTAGGAATTTTGTAACACTGCATATCTTTCAAATATGTTGTAGACACTTTTACCAGGTTATCTATTTCAATTGTTTTTCCTATATTTATGATTTTACAGATGCATCATACATCGTGGAAGCATCTGATTCCGATGAAACCATCGAAGACGTGGTGTCACTTCCATCCACAGATAGCACGTTTGATTTAACGCTACCTGCAACTCACTCGGTAAAGTGATGCAAGTGAGACATACTCACTTTTAAACTTATGAAATAAATAACAAACACTTCTTTTCAAGAATGAGTGGACTCATAATTGCATGTTTTATTTGCGTCAAGATTTTTATCAGCGTCAATTTTCACCTTCATCTTTTTCACCTTCTCAGTATTTGGGAAATAACTTGGAGGAGCTGAGAGGTCGGACTATTTTGGATGATGGTATATATATGAACCTGCCGTTATTAGTAAAACAATCGGTCATTTTATTCCCTGGTCAAACACTGCCACTAACTGTCCATGGAAGAGATACTATCGAGATGCTCCAAAAGTGTATAGACAAGGATCGAACTTTTGGTGTTGTTTGCTTGGATCGTGACAAAATGATCCCTATTGGAACAACAGCTGAAATTTATCAATACAAATCAGAAATTCAATCATATGGGTTTAGGGTGAAAGCAAAGGGGAGACAACGTTTTAAAATATTGCGTCTAATACAGGTTTGTCTCTACCGAATTAGTCATATTTAACATCTTTACTATCTATGATTTACTGACTTCAATCGGTTTGTATAAAATTGTTTTCTGGCGATTTCACAACATAGATACATTATTGACAACATACTTTTCTTATGAAAGGGCTCGGGCAAGATATCTGCTGATGTTAAAATACTACCAGAAATATCACTTGGACCACCGTTATTCGACGAGCGATTAGTCAGCTTGGATCGCCTGAGAACACCTCCCACTAATAAACATCAAGCAAAAAGACGGCAAATATTAGAAAGATATGACGCAGTAGCAACTCCTTGGCCATCCTGGGTCTATAGACAGTACGATTCAAGAATACTTGCAATCAGAATCAGGCAGTTTTTACAATACATTGAAACACGTTAGTTTCTATGCTATTAGCATATGACAAAAATTATCATAACCTCTGACAGGAATATGATTGTCTTATAAATGGTTATTTGGACTTTATGCAAAGTATTTATGAGTACATCAATGTTGATTAAATTATTCTGGTTTAGAGGGCAGTAGTATTCCGGAAGATACAACAGAATTATCATTTTGGGTTGCTCAAAATCTACCACTGGACGACAGCGAAAGAATTTTATTACTGGCCTATAATTGTGCCATTCCTAGGTTACAATGGGAGATCAAATATCTGGTCAAGGTACATTAATATGGAGTAGTTAGAATTTTAACCAATGGAACATCACTAACCAATTTCCAATCGATATCTGTGAATTAATTCTGTCTCAAACAATTTACTTTTCTTATTCTTTCCATAATTAACGATACTAATTTGATTCATATAGGACCGAGTTTTCACGTGTTCCCAATGCAATGAATTCATTGGAAAACAGTCTGACATATTTCCTATGAGTAAAGAAGGGCCGCAAAATGCTTATTGTAATCCTGCCGGAATTATTCATGATACGGTGACTCTATACAAAGCTCAAGGCCTGGTACTTAGCAGAGAGGAGCCGTGTACAGATTTTAGCTGGTTTCCAGGGTACAACATTTGCTCTTATACTTATTTGTGCCAATCAATATTTTTCATCGGTTAAATAAAACTGCTTGATCTCTAAGTACTATAGATCATTCTGCAGCTCTTGCAACTACATAGGTAAATCCTGTAAATAATTCAAGTGAAATTAATAAAAGTTTTATTCAGGTATGCTTGGACAATAGCTTCATGCAACTGTGGTGTCCACATGGGATGGAAGTTCACAGCAGTTCAGAGTGATCTTAGACCTGTGGCATTTTGGGGACTTACTAGAAAAAGCTTACGATCAAAAAAACTTGGCGCAAAAGGACAACACTGGAAAAGTAGAATTCAAAGATATAACAATTCCGACGATTTTTTGACATGGTCTGAATAGTTAATGACAATCATAACCATAATCATATATGATTTAGTACTCAAAAAATTAATACAGATAATATTATATGTAAGGGTGAAAGCTGTAACTCATTCCGATTTTCCATTGATAAGTTTTTACCGTAATAATTGAAATATTTTTCTAACAAAAACAGAAGCATCAAGTGCAGTTTATTAGTATATACTACAGCAAAGGGTGCACCGTTATGGCACAGTTTATAAAAAGTTACGAATTGTTTTTGCGATAAAACGATGCTGAATGTAGGATAATGAAATATTACATACATTTTAAGCGAATGTTATACGATCAATTTCTAGTTCGCAGCATTGTACAGTACGTTACGATTTCTAGTACAGGTGGTGAAGTTATAACCCACAATTTCTGTAAAATAAAAATAATACTATATTTTTCGTCATAGTAGGCATAAAGTACGTTCAAATATGCACCATTTGCGGGCGTAAAGTTGAATTTTATGCCCTAGGTATGAAACCTATTATTTAACCCATTCGCTTTTTTGTACATTATAGTGTACAATCTTGATTTACGATTTTCTCGATATACATATACTGCATATTAAATAATTGTAAAGTATATGAAATAGACGTCAAATTTTCTGACAAATCGATTCCCGCTATTTATTTTGTAGAATTATTCTCACACTGCAGGAAAATCGCAAATTTGGAACCAAACTAAAGTTCTGAAACATACCAAATCATTTCGAAATCGTCCCCAAAAAGTGTTTCTTTATTTTTCTGTCTCAAATAATGGTATTTTGAGTAAATATTTTCATTTTAAAGGGAACGGGTTGATATATTTTAGGATCTATTCGTTCTGAAATGCTGGATTGAGTATCGCTTAATTTATTGTAGCTGCCGCAAAATATTTAGCCGCTCACAATTAGAACTTCGTTTACTGCAAGTATCTAAAAGTCGATACATTAAAAGTGATTTACGCAATTTGATACTGTTGAAAAACGTATGAAATTGGTGAATCTCAAACCCTTTGTAAAGTTCAATCACGTGGTTCCGTTTGTTAGTAACATATTTGTTAGGAAAGTGTGCAATATTTTGTACACAAAAAATCAATAAAACAACCGGTTTTCATCTGAAACAAGCAGTTACACTTATTAAAATTCTTGGAAAATCGAATAGAAGAGTGCAGATATCATTTTCAATTCTGTACAGCGCCGGGAATGAAGAATTTGTTGAAGTTAAAATTTATATAACAATCATTATAATAAAGTTTTTAAAAGGCCTGTAAACATCCTTGAAACCTTTACAATATAAAGATTTAAATTGTGTTTAGTTTTTCAAGTTTACCAAAAAATAAATCCCAGGAAAACATTCGTTATTCTATCTTATTAAATCCGTCGCTAGTCTACATTTCTCCCGAAAGTCAAATTCCTTTTATTACCTTTTATTGGTGGAAGAAGACGCCACCAGTAATAAAATTACAACATAGTTGCATAATCAATTTCAAGAGTTTGCCCTAAGACTGTTCCTAACAATGGTAGCGAATATAGTGATCTTTGAGTTAGCATAAGTTTTTCATCTACATGTATGTACAATTCGTGACTGTAAATGAACAAAATTTCATTCATCAAGGGTAAAGGTACTTTGACAAATACTTCGAATCAATCGATTAATTTTTGCTCTCGCATATCGTATATTTTTCGATTACCTTAAATCAATCAATAAATTTATAATAATCATATTTCAATTTTTCATTCATTCGCTTGTGTATCTATTCGTTTGCGACATGACATTAGTCATCAAGATCGCTACGCGCTCATTCAATATTGTGTAATTTCAATTTATAATCATATTAATAATTAGACGCTGTCTCTTGTTATTTTAATAATTTTATACAAATTGCGGACCGTGCTGGATGATTGTAGAAAGAAAAAGCTCAGCAGCTGTCCAATCTTTGCATGTCCAAAGTACACATTTGCTTTTTTTAGGTGCTTTTCTTTAATACCATATTTTTAAGAGGTCTTCATTTTGTTTTCGCTCGATTTTAATACTGCACAACTGTCCTTAACGTCCAGTGTGCCAGGTTCAAATAGAGCAAATCAAAACGAAAATTGTACATCGCGAATACAAATTGTGTTTCTGCCCTTAACGTTCAAAATACTCAACTTGAATGCAATTTGACCTCTCTCTTCATGCTCAGCGTGTTTTGTCAGAAACGAGAACACAGGGTAGTGTTTGAAATCAAGGAAAAATTTTCAAATCATAAGCCCAATGATTATCAGCTGTCAAAGTTTATCAAGTCTAAGCCAAAGTATATAGAATAGTGTTGGTTTTTTATAATTTTAAATTATCGTATAAATTTGTAGTGGTTATTTTTCTATGTTCTGTCAAAATTCGCAAAATGTATAACCTTGAGTTAATATCGTGATTCTAATAGTATGGCACTAAGTATCACTAGTGAATTGTTCCAAAATCAATTTTCCTTGATATTGTCCACTATAGCCCTGTGGTTTCCTGTTCACAAAACTTCTCGACAATTCTTTTTAAAATTAAAAATTTTCGGTACATAAATGTACAGTATACATATGCAATGTATATACAATATACACACATACTGTGCCCTCCACCGAATGTCACCACACACAGCTGTCTATATCTTTTCCTTGATCATTGGTGAAATCGCGGATTAAATTGGATAACTACTACATACTCTGATATCTATTATGCCATAATTTTGGATTCACAGGAAGAAGGAAAGGTAGGAGAGATTTTATGTAAACAGTTAGTCTTGATTAATGTCTAGAACCATGAATAAATACAGAAATACCACTAGGCTGCTCTGAATATTAAATCAGGAAAATGAGGGACAGGTACGTAGCAAATTAAATTACAGACTGAACTTATGCAGATCGCCACTGGAAGATGTGATGTTGTGTTACAAAATCAGATATAATAAGTGACCCTTTTTCAACCTTCGACAAATAAGCCAGTGCTTTCACTAACACTGTTATTCAATTCCTGTAATGGCTATACAATTAATTATCATCAATGTTTAGATTGAAATAAGTGCCGTATAACTTACAATTCAATTGTGCTCCTTCTTTACTGTTTTCACTGTTGAAATAGTAAAAATCTATTATACTTCAACTTTCTCTGATACTGAAATTGGCAAATCTGACTAGGTGATAATCTGTTTCGATTCTTTGTTGGCTTGTCACAATCAAAGCCGTGGACGTTCTTCACATTGTCAAAATTGTATCAAGAATTTGAATTTAAAACTGTCTGAAGACACGTTGAATGCGGAAAAAAGTGAATAAATAATCAAAATAAAATCGAATATTACTACTTGTTTCAAATTATGACAACTATTTTCTGGCTCTAGAATAATTTGCTGATTATAATGGGCTGAAAAAGTAATTGTGCTAAGTGTTTTGAGTCACTTGTGGCAATCCTTATTGACTTGAACTTGTGAATTATACTCTATTAATGACTTTTGATCTAGTAAAGAAATGCGAAAGTCTCAAAATGCTTGTAATAATGTCAATACAAACACCACTTTAATATTGCACAATCATCGCAAATGAAATCTCTGTTTCTAAACTTAGTTCGAATACCTTCGAGAATATGCAGTAAAATGTCTCAGGTGTAATATCAGTAATTTTGAATATACATTGTTTAAATATATATATAACCTTATCCGAAGGTGGATCAACATATGCTTGTAAATCAGGAAAAAAAAATTGCTAAAATAGTATTTCTATTATTTTTTGCATTACCAAATACACATTGGCTCGAAGCCAAATCAAATATTTCTGGAAATAGATATAGACATAAGTTAGAAAAGGTACGTCACCAGCCACTGGCTGTTTCTTACACTCTGATGCCTGCACTGTGTATCGCGTGGTATTGGTATGTCCGCCTGTTTTCATGATGTTTACAAGTCTGCAACAAGTGATAAACTCCTTTAATGACATGATATTTGATTCCACTGACCGTTATGTTACTAGGTCTATCCTCAATGGAAATTTTAGTTTCCAGTAGGTACAACATATCGTATAATAACTCACTTTCAATCTCAGATCCAGCAGAAATAAGTTTAGAATGCGATTGTGTCCCTGAGCTTGGTTGCTGACCATTGTGTGGCGCCGAAGACGATGTCGCAGCAAAACCTGGTGGTGGTTGCATTGCCCAGTGTTGGGGCTGGTTCTGCTCCTAAAACGAAGAATAAATTAATGTTTCAATATTTGCAAGAAAGTCATTTTCCAAGATTGGAGCTCAATAGACTCAAGGTGTGAAAAACTAACCATAGACTAGAGAAAATCGAGAGCTAATGTATTTGAGAATATTTTTCTATTCTCTTAACACATTTGGAGAACATTCCATATCATTTTATCTTACAATGATCGAATAGTTTTTAAATTCCGAACTCAGGTACACATATTTGTCAATAAGATCACTTACAAGAATCTCTATTGATTTCAAAATGTAGTAGGCAAGTGATAAGTATAATATTTCTTTGATTAATATCGGTATGTGATTCAATTTTTAATTAAGTTTAGCATTTTATGTGCCAAAATATCAAAGTAATTATTGAAAGCCAGAAGGTTATCAACATTTTTCGGTACATTATAGATTTTCAACAGACCTGTTGTGTTGTATGAGATGATGTGTGCGGAGACTGAACGTGAGGGAATTGCCAAGTAGCTGTCGCCTGGAAAGGAACTGGTCTAGATGAGCTAACAATAGCTGGATCAATTGAAGTCCAGTCAGCATTTGGTCCGATGTTATTCCACCCTGTCTTTTGGTGTAGAAGCTGTTGGTGGTATTGCTGTTGTGGACTGCCCACTTCGCACCAATCTTTTAAGTTATACACAGCATCGCCGGCACATTTACCAACGCCTGAATAAAGAGCATGGTTTTTTATTGTTTGTAAAATCATCATTCCGTAATGTCTACTTTTAGAAAGTTGAGAAGGTGAAAGAGAACAAAATAAGAGACAATCTATACCTTGTGAACGAAGTAGCGGGCCACCATTGGGTAGAAAAGTATTTTGCTGTGGAGTTTGGGCACCAGTGAACAATACCCCAGATGAGTGACTCATGAATGGCAGTATCTTACTACCTGCAGACATAAGCAACTCTGTAACACAAACACGAGTCCATGCCATTGTACATTTTTGCCACATTGTAAATATCTACAACTACAATGGAAATAGCAGTTTATTGTTAAGAGGTAATACCTGTATCTTATTGTCACAGTTTATATCTAAAATCACTTCAAGTATACAGCTTTCTGACTGTTTCAGAGTCGATGATGGAAAATGATGATCAAATAGTTTTCAGCTACAATTTCCAGAACTAAAAATTGATTGCCCGAAAATTTTGATTCTTCATAGTCAAAAGGGTCTGGGTCAGCTATAAAATAGATGCATTCACAGGGACAGAAGAAAAAAAAAACAAAGAAAAAACATGGAGCATGTATCCGTGGAGAATTTGACGATAGTGACGATTTTATTTGACACGCGCTAGCGAAAATTAATTATTATTTACCGGAAAGAACATTGTTTGTGGGAGCCGGTCGCGGTATACCCAAACCAAAGGAGTTCATGTGATTTGGAGCCGAACCTGGAAAGCCTGGTGGTGGTAGACGACTGCGCTGTCCAAGATTGGTTGATGTAGCTGCCGTAGGTGCAGGGCTTTGAGTACCGCTAGGCGGTAACAAATTTGGTGGAAGTCGAGATAACAGGGAATGTGATTGCTGCAATGCTTGAAGGTTCTGCATATGTTGTGCTTGTTGTTGCAAATGAGCAATGTGTGCCACCTATATTGAGAAAAACAAGAACTTTTAATGTTACATAAGAGTTAGAAATGAAAGCAAGAGATATTTCATTAGGTTAAAAAAGGTTTAAACTTTGAGATTTTCTAACCTGGGGGAAGTGTTGTTGGCCTAAGCTCACAAGGCTTTGTTGTTGCACTCTGCTTTGTTCTTCTCGTTCTCTTAGCTGTTGTTGTTGTTGCTGCTGTTGCTGAAACAGTCTCTGGTGCTGCAGCATTTCATTTTCCATCAATTCTGCTAATGCTTTTTGAGTCTCATGAAAAGGATCGAAACCCAAATCATCATCAGCCTTTATCTCTGTATTTACTTCACTATGATGTTTATTTAAGTCATCCAACGACGTCTGACCGTTTTGTTTTATGTAATCACAATTTTCTTGATTTTGTTGCGCCTGCAAATGTATGCAAGTGTCTGTAAGTAATGACCAGACAAATGTTTCGTATTTACAATAATTACCTGCATTACAAGCCTCTGTCTCAACGAATTTTGTTGAAAATCAGCCATAAACTTCGATGCTGGTGAATCTGTGAGAAAATTTGTAGCAAATACAGTTGCATTTTCAGCCAAAGTAGCATATCTCGAATTAGTGAAGACTTCTCCATCAATAAATTCCTCGGGATTGAAAGAGACACCTGGTGAACTAGACGGGCTTGGCTTATGTGTGGGGAGATTTGTCTGAGAAGGTTCGGGTTGAAATCCAAACGCAGCTTGCCAATCTTCACTAGAGTGGACAGTAGGTAGGGAATCAGGTATCGATACCAATCCCGTACTCATCCAATCTAAATTTGTGCTCCCTGTTCAATAAACCAATTTTTGTCATTATTTTCTAAAATCCCTAGAAATATAAACATAAAAGTACTTCTGTATTAAAAAATTAATACCACAATCAAATAATTAAATCTGTATCGTATGCTAGTATTGAATAAATTAGTTATAGTGCTTTTATACAATTACTTTGATTACCCAGATAACAACGTGCGTTCAAATTTGACAGCAAAATGACAGCAATGCTTGTAAGGTGTTGCCAGTAAAATGAGAACAAGGTGTGTCCGAAATTGCTATCAAAATCAGAAAAAACTATTCTGTGCAAGAGTTATCAAGAAAAAGTCGCTCAACACAAGCAAGCCTTGCCATATTACGAGATAACATGATTATTGCTTTACATTTGCTACGTAAAAATTATTCACAACAAACATTCAGTGAATTGGTAAAACGAATTGCAACTAGTGGAATAGACTTATTGTACAGACACACTGAATTATCTGGGTATCTGAATATTCAATATCAGTCTTACAGATAAAATTGGACAAATGCCTGATACGCATACCGGTTTGTGACGTTGGTGGCGTAGATACAGTAGATGATACTTTCTGAAATGTATTCGAACTAAAAAAGCTGTTGTTATCCGTTTGAAAGATGGATCGATGATTCAGTTGTATTTGCGACCCGCCATTATGCACACGGATACCAGGGGGCAGTTGCTGTGAGCCATCCTGAGATGAAGTCGTGCTTGCTGGTGATGTACCTAGACACGACACGTACAACCGCTACACTACGAGATGCGATCTACTTGTTTTAAGGTTCCTCCAGAATGCCAGAATAAACAGCTCCCAACAAAATGATACCAAATAATTTCCTCCATATTTTGTTGTTACCTTGTTTAAATGTTAGAATACTGTAATTGCTTTAATGCTATTGATTGCATCTTTGCCCAGAAAACTAATCATGTGATACAAACAAGGAAAATATGATAAATGCAAGAGAAGACTAGACAGATTTCTTTTATCTTGAGATTTTAGTTCTGAAACAGATACTGAAGTACGTTACAAGAATTAACTTCTTTCAATAACGTGCGACATGTGTCAAATGCAAAAATGGAAGAGAAGCTAATTTTCTGGTTCAAAGCAAAGATAAAAATATCACATATGGGATATCTTTCTCTATATTTTGTAAGAAACATGACTAGGGTAATTTTGGAAAAAATTATCTATAGTCAAATATTAGGATTATACAACAATGACTGAAGTCAGTTAACATCACCAACTCATGGGTATCTCTACGTGCGTGCCTGTGTGTGCGAAAAATTTCTATTTTTCCATTATTTGGATAAATCGGTTTTATTTGCTAAAGTACAGAGACCATTTGCATGTAAATTAAAAATTTTGCTGATGCGACATGAATCACAGTTCTAAATTAGATCGTTATCAATTTGTGTTATTATCTCGATCTAAACAGTGATTTTATTTGGCTGTATACAAAAGTTGACAGAGATCCTCGGATAAACCAATACAATCTGTCTACTTTCAATACTTACCTGACAATTTTGTTAAGAAAAAGAGCAACATGTCTACTAAAATCTCAAAAATTAACGATTTTCTGGGCAAAGTTCACGTTTATCTAACTAGCCTATTCTCTGTGTAGGATAAAAATAAGCACACACGAAGACACAACACGATCAATTTTCTGATTAACTCTCTTTATTTTGGCATATTATATTTTTTTATAGTATGTATCATTCTACACTCTTCAATAGGCACTTGGCATAAGTATTTACTCTTAAAACACATATTCATATTTATAGTATGGCAGTCTTTCCTGACTATTTAGATCATAAGATCCACATTAAAGCGCATAGGTACGTTTATTAGACACTACAGAGTATTTTAAGCTTTAAAGAATAAACTGAACATCATTTTCGGAAGACCATAGATGTTTTTTTAATTATACCCGAAGGCAAAGCCTGATTCTAACCGGAAATACTGATTCTTCAATTTACGAATTTAGGAAAGAGAACGGAGGAAATTTTACTAGTTACTAGTCAGTAATTGGCCAATCGTTTGGTTTTAAAATAACAGGATCATAACTTTAATACATGATTACAGTATTCAAATGTTTTCACAATGAACAAAACGTCTGAATTATTCAGTCAGTCATAACGTATAATTGCGACCAAATACGTTTGATCCAATTACGAGCTTTCAGCTTGCAAAATTGAATATTAATCGAGTTTGCATAGGTCCTATTTCACATTGATTTTTTTTTAAATATTGCGATATATTTCACTGCTATCGAATACAACTTCCCTTGCTCTACTATGAAGAACTGTGATTGAATACTTAAGTGATTCTTATACTGTGTTTCAATAAAATTGTTGTATTTCTTCAGATTGTATAAAAGAATATCAGGAAGATTTCTTTAAAATGTATATATTATATCTATCCTCCCCGTAGTTAGTAGAAATATGCATTTGTATAAATACAAAATTAATAACAATGAAAACTAATACTTTATGTTTTCATAAATAACAGCAAGTTAGTTGGTAAGTTGAGCAAAAAGCGTATTTGAAAATCAATTACCATTAAATAGAAGAAATTCGTGGAAATTGTAAGAAAGTCGACTACCTGTTTCTCACACGGAAATTCACAAGAAGGTTATATTTTATAGTACAGCTGAACAATAATGGCTCAATTTGACTTTATATCATCAAATGGAACTAAAAGCGGAAGTTTTTTTCAACTGCTAACCATTTCTCTGGGTCAAAATATGTGAAAAATGGTAGGTTTGAGAAACTCTTTTTTTTTTAACTTTCCTTAACCAAGTGAATAAACTTTTTATGGAATCTCTGGAATTAAACCTTTCTTAATATTGCCCGAAAATTTAAAAAATTTTTTGGAGTATTTTTTGATTGAATAAGACGAAGATATTAAAAAAAATAGCCAATTCCCTTCATGCCAAATGTGGCATGCTAAGCACTAAACGTTTAAATACTTGAATATCCGCACTTTATGTCCACGTACGCGTCATAGACTTTGAAATTCAATTTTCAATGTTATTTATAAAGTATGTGCAAGTGATTTTTCATATTCAAAATCAAAAATCACCATAAATGTCTAAAAACGTATGCTACTTATTCTACTAGTGTCTGACTAGTTTAAGTAAAAACTAATGCAGATATTTAATAAGGCTTAATTGATGCGTTTTTCAAGTGCTTTGATTACTACGAAAATTATGATCACTTTAATATGGCATTGTTCTGAATTGTTATTAAATCGACGCAATGGAAACCTTATATTTTAAGAAAGTACCCACTATCTGAGAAACCCACAGCGAAATACACAATCAGTTCAATAAAAGACAGTCGAGACAGACAAAAATAACGGCGAGTATAAAGAACTCACCTAACACAGCTACACTGCCAATTTCTTCGGAATCCACTAACCCTGCATTGAGATTTGTAGAATCTTCTGTGCTTGAAACGGTACTAGCTGGCGTACTGCCTTCCCTTGGAGGATCACTTTCGCTCTCAGATTGACTTCTTTCACCATTTTCAAAGACACCATTAATCTTTGGTTCGTCGTTCTGGAATTCCGATGGATTTTGATCCTTACTTTGTGTATTGTGTTGATCCATTTTACTCCTACAGCTCGACATTTGTGTATTTTCACTAACTGAATCGACCGAAGAATCGAGAGACTCCTTTTGCATGTTACTCTGCGTCTGTAAACTAGTTTGACCATTTGTTGAATTTGATTCAGACCGAGAACTTGTCCGTACTCCATGTTTTTCTTTATTCTGTGAGTTTTTGTGTTTGTTGCGTGCAGCCTGTGCTTTACTTTCACTATTACTTTTTCCTCTACGACTCAGACCTCCTTCGCCTTTGTTGTTGTTATTTTGTTGATTTATCGTGACAGCTGGGTGATTTTGCTGTATGCTTACACTTCCGTTTGTGCCATTAGATTGTTGCACCGGCGTATGCACAGGTGGAGATGGTTCTTTACTATTTGTTTGTGTGCCTGTAAACATTTTCCCATTTTAGTGGACAATTTGCATGTAATTATACTCAAAAGTACAAAAACGAAATGAAAACATGATATTTTTAATATCGATTCGACATGTAACGGTAATATAATGGAAATAGAAAAATAAAAGGGGCAAGAGAGGGTGTCATGCTGAGTCAATTGGCCTATAGAACTTGTAGTTTCCAAAGCATTGTTCATGAGATAAGACCAGTTGAAAAGTTGCATTAGGTGCCGGCATGTACCAGTATTGAATACACGGCAGTGATTGTTCAGCAGTCTGGTCGATAGGTGTGCTGGATTACTGATGCGGGTCCTACCACTTTCGAATTTGAGAATTTAAAACAAAAGTAATTTGGAAAAACAATTTACTACAAAAATCAATCGTTACAAGAGGTGCTGAAAGTTATAACCTTTAACTTGGATGCATAGTCGAGCTCAACGAAGTAGTGACTGACGCATTGATTCAAAGACATTATCCACCTAATCTGATGTTTTAAATATTCGTATCATGCGAATGGTATCTCAGAGACCTCATGTTCTATAAGCGAATTTAGTCAACTCGACACCCTCTATTACTTCCCTAAAGGTTTACAGTTAGTTTTGGGATACCCTGTTCATCCCATTTGCTTGTATGTTTTTTTATCAGTCATTCATTCCTTTCTAGCTTTAAAAAATTTTGACATATAATTTAATAGATTTGACATAGTTAGTTTAGACTGCTAGTTAGTTTAGCAATATAAACTCAATAATTATCAGATCACACCTAACTAAAGACAATAATGATAAAAAAATTAAATAACATAAAACGTTCGACTTACTATTTGTCTGCCCAGGTTGTAACGAAGGCCATGCTTCTTTTGTTTGTGTATTCACCGTACCATTCTCGCGAACTGTGCTACCTGTCACTGGTGGCGATGGCGTTGGTTTTCTGAAAAAGATGTATAAAATGTCAATCATAACAAGACGAATCTACTATTTTTTTTTTGCAAAATACCAAGAATGTAAACAAGATGCAAAAATTTTTATTTACCGTTGTATTGCAGATGCATGGGCGTGTAACGACTGTACAAGTTTACGCTCATACTCCTGGTGTTTGCCTTGATGCATTTCTTCCTTTGTAAAAGAGGCTTCCTGGTCACCAAAGTCATGAAGGTACATACAATCTGGTTTCGGACATGCCTGATTACGCATGAAATGCGAACAGTACTTTGTGGTCCCTAGTGACGTTTTGACCGTCCGCCCATCAACTACTATATTATTTACTGCTTCTATAGCACGCAACGCATCTTCTTGTCGCTGAAGTTGTAAAACATAGATAATAAAAAATCAGTTTAAATCGGAATTGATTGCAAAAGCACAGAGTATGATATGAAAGCACAGATAATATGAGACCAGTCGAAACAGTAAAAAGCATAGATAGAAGTCAAAGATTCTATTGATATGTACAGGTTTGGTGTACAATTATTAAACAAGCACATTTTTTTAATAATTGACGCCAGGGTTTCAAGAGTACTTTTGTATTCCTCTTATTTTGCAATGCCCTTTACATAAAACCCTGTAAAGTTGCGACTTACTTGATACGTAACATACGCCGATGCACTAGGACCCTGAGACCCTGCATAAGAGGTACTTTGATTTATTACAACTTTGTGAATCTTCCCAAACTTCCCAAAGTACTCGTGTCGCTTAAGAACCTACAAAAATTAAAGTCATGGCAGATACTGTACACTAATTTATCCCTACAAATAATGCAAAACTAATTAAAACAAATAATAAATCTTAGATGCCCGAGGATAGCACTTTAGGCGATAATATTATTAGAATATCATGAGCACAATATTGAAACACAAATTATTTCAGTTTGAGAAGTAATGACATCTAAATCTTAATTTTAGTAACTATAGACCCATAGATTTTTGTTAGGTGATTGAATAATATCGATTAAACAAAATACCATACTTCCTCGATTCAACCGTTTGTTTTAAGATATCAGGAAATGTTCAGCACTTACGTCAGCATCTGCCAGCCGCATTGGCAAACCAACAACAAAAACAAGATTTTTTTGCACCACCCGAACGTTTGCAAGATGTTTCCTGTTCTCAGTTACGCGTTGTTTTCGCTGCTGGTCTTTCAGTCTTTTCTCCGCCTTCAACCTAAATAAATATCGCTTATGTATCAACGTACATGACAATTTGTATAGAATATAAATAAAACATTGTGTTTTTACCCATTCAAAACTGTTAATTCATAATTCTACCTCATTATTGTAACACGTTTAACTTGCAATCTCGAAAATAATTATCAATGTATATTTAATGTCCTAGTATGTATGAAAATTAATCCAATTGTAACTTTTTTTTAGAGAACTGAGATATCAATCCTATGGTTCACTGGTCTGCTGAAATTTAATCTGACAAGTTCAGGACTTGTGCAAAATATCAAAGATCTTCCAATCAAACTGCAAATGGGGAACAAATAAAATCCAGTTTCAAAAAGAGTATGCTTCAAAGGACTGGTAAGCTGTTGCAATAAAACTGTATTATTCGAAATTTGGTTGCACACACCTATATATGCAGAAAAGCTCTTTTGGAAGTTGGATGTACAGTCATTTACAACATTCAATCATAAATGAAATTACTAAATAATCATCTATGTACTAAATACAAACATAGTTATTATACCTTGCTATTTCTTCCTTAGTTAGAGGCTTAAAGTCTGCAGGGTTTTCAGGATATGCTTTCCGACAAGCAGGACATAAACCATTTTCATCAGTACGGATTCTGTGCCAGCAAAAACGGCAAATTTGGTAACCACATGTGCACGGATAAAAGTTCAGATCGTCCACCTCCAACGGTTCCATGCATAGCGGACATTCAACCGCATCTTCTCCACTTTGATTCAAAACCGACATGCTCCTTATTGGAACTTTGCGTGATAAGTTTGGAAAAAAACTGAAGTACACTTCGAGCCTAGAGTTCCTAAAAAACAGACGCAAAATTAATCTCTTTAAAAAGTTATGAACATCAATATCTAGTTGAAAAATTTGGATTACTATAACAATACTGAAAGGTAGATTGATATATATATAAAGAAGAATAAAAGAAATAGGTGTATTATATGTAGTTATTGCATGATCTAAGGCTGTCTATAAAAATAGAATTCTAAGATTATTGACTACCAAATTATAGGTACGTAACGTACTGTTTAGAATTTCAATTTTGATCGCAATACATCTACCATAGAATGGAGATGTTTAGTAAAGGATGGATCTTTTACTTCGATCTCTCCTGGTCTACATGCACTTATATGTCTACGTAATTCAGTGCTTAGAAATGCTAAAATGTTAAAAAATAAGGCAATTACATTGGATGTACATCCAAATGGAATTGTGATTCTAGAAGTATCATATATTATACCATACCTATGCTCACTTATATGTTTCTCAATAACTTTATTACAATTAATTATATATTACTTTTGCTAACCGTTCAGTTCATCTCAGTAAAAGGCTATCACTCTGACTGCAATGTCTTATGAAATAATAATTTTTTTACTCACGTTAAAACGTATGCCAATTTTTTCTATACTGAGCCAATGGTAAAGCCTAGGATCCTAGATTGAGTTCTATTTCTGATAACTACCTGAAATCAAAAGATTGAATTCTAAGTAACAAAGTAAATTTCATACTATGGTATTTCGTAAATTTTAAACGATCAAGTAATGATTTTAATTAACGATTATTGCTTTTTAGATGTGAAAATATTTCATTCAGAAACAGTCTTTCACCTTGTTCAAGTAGGACATGAAATTACTAGAGAAAGTGAGCAGTTGTATCATTGTGCAACATGCTCTACAGTAAATTTTGATACACGTGGAATAAGAAATAAAACATAACTGGATGAATACTACTTTGTAAAACACCTCGTTATGTTAGGAAATTTAAATGTAAACCATGGTGCGAGTAAACTATTACTAAATCGCTATGGTTCTGGACAAAGTGAATTTCTTGGAAAAAATGTGTCATACCATCGTAGTGAATCATTACATACAAACTAATAATTCCAAGGTAAAATGTCATATTCAGCCTTTTAATTACTTTCAAACATATGACACAATATGACAAAAGTATTTAAAATTTTTTTATACACTTTGACAATATTGAGCAATTTATACGGATTGCTCATGATTGTCACTTGGATCATCATGAATCAAAAATGGGTTACCACAATATCATCATAAAATGCAAGGATTAACTTACAAAGAAATTTTATATTCACAAGAAGCAGCGGTATTACATGGTTCAGTAGCAATGCCTGTTTGTAATAATAAAAAAAATCTGACGAATTGATAGTTATTTCAGAGACTGTTGATTTTCAACTATCACCAACAACAAAGCACTATGTTTTAACACAAGTAGGGATGTGATTAGTGTAAAATCAGCACATTCACATAAAGATTACCAAGAACTGTCAGTTGCTCAGACAAAGGATACTGATCACTAACTGAAGATTTGACAAACACTGGTGGTGTAAAATGAGTCGTAATATGATTACCGAATTTATATTAAAAAACAAGGACGTATAACTCAACTTATTCAACGCATTTGAGACTCAAAGATGAGTTAAGACAACGTAAACAGCTGTTAAAACTGATGGGAAACGTCAAGTGAGAGGCACAGGAGGGGTGATAGGAAAACGGTGGAAAATTATAGAGTGGGGAGTGACACGTAAAAGAAGCGGAGGGCGGGGAAGGTAACCGAATAACACTGTGCAGCATACGAGGATAAGCGAAGGGTGGGAGGGGAACGAGAAGGGAGGGGAGGGTGAGAAAGAGGAGTGGTGGGGAACAGACCAATGTAGCTACGCGAATAACATTAACCCAAAGAAATCTCTACTATTTATTAAGACCATAAATAAATCTTGGCCAATCTATATTCCGTCAATATCCGTTGCGTTACGTTATCTACGCCCTGAATCTACGTCCGAAATCATCATTGGTGAAAATGGAAATAGCCAATGAAAGCCAATTGTTTCATGGAATTTCCAAATTAATATTCAGATATGTACGGGACGTAGTAGAAATAAGTCAAAAGTGGGACCCCTCCCACGAAACGAAAAGCGTAAACTCTTTGAAATACACTATTTTACTCGCAAAACCTTCATTGAGTCTTGAGAGCTCACTGTTTTAACCTTAACTTGGCATTCTTACCCTGAAATTTTCAACTTCTCTAATAATATCCGTGTAAATTTGGAACGGACACTTGCACGATCGTTTACCTCATTTGTATCTACCCTAAGAAAAGTTGTCTTTTCAATCAAATGTTTACTTACGTATCAACTTTTCCACTACAAATCTTTTCTTTACTGGGAAATTTTTATGGTCGACGAAAAATAGCCGTGTGCGCAGTACTGGCGCGCAGGAGCGGACGTTACCCCTCGATGAAGCACGTCAAAGCCCTCTATGGTCAAAACAAATACCAAACTCGACAACGAATAAAATACCGTCGAAATTCTGTGCTATAGTTTTTGCCACGGTCGTTTTTGTACACCTTCGGAGTCGTTGATATTGATAGAATATAACCCGCGAATGAATTGCTACATCGATGCATGTTTTTAAAATTTTCCCGTTCCCTTATTTTATCCACTGTGTTCATAGATTTGTCGATGATATTATTTTTCGTTTGCATTTAGCGCGCAACTCACGCACCAAAGCCGGATATTACTCAACTGATTGATGCGGCTGCGTTCATTGGCAATCTGTCAATTTATATGTGATTTTATTCCTGTTATCTTTCGATCTCAAACACAGCTAATTTGACACAAGAATGGCAATGTTATCACGTAATAACCCTGATTAAACTCTAAATACGGATCACGCCTCAATTTAATTGTAGTTGTGACAACTGTATAATCCTGGGGTACCGACGATTTTGTATCTATGACAAATGAAGAAATTAAATGATTTTTCATAAATGACCGCCATTCCTACTATGATGTTAGCTTAGTAATCTACCAATGAAGTGATTAATTGAAGGCCGTTACTCCAATGCCAGGAATGGCTGGAAGTAAAATGGATCCAATGCCAACCATCTTTTAGGCTGCGTTCACTCTTTAGATTATTCCGTGGACAAAAACAGAAATATATTTTTGTCTCATTTGCCGCCAAACCAACCTCCAAGTAGCGCGAAATAATTATTTGTCTGTTAAATTTATTAAAAAATATCCGAAACTCGTTTGATTTAACTTACCGTCTCACTTGAAATTGTTAGTCTCATCCTTTTGTGAATATCCAGCAAACTTTAACGCCGTTCATACTCAATCATTAGCTTTCTAAAAATTTAATAATGGCCAAGGTACAACTCGCTAATGTAGCCGTTTTGGATAATCCTTCGCCTTTCTTGAATCCTTTCCAATTTGAAGTTACTTTCGAATGCATCGAAGAACTGAAAGAAGGTATGTATTTGAAAACGACACTGACGCTGTTGTTGCATATATAGATAATTCATGAATATCTCAAAGCATGCTAAAGTTGTTTGCAAAAACCTGGCAGAACATAACGATGAAAAGTCAGGCTACAGAAAATCTGAACTCTTGACATTTGGCTGCGAAAGTTCAATCCCTCATTTCTGACATCCTTACTTGAGTCAACTAGGGCGAAAAAATTTTCGAAGCCAACTTTTATTACTGAGCTACTCAATGTGTAATTGATCTATTTCATTTTTCAACAGATTTGGAATGGAAAATGATCTATGTTGGTAGTGCAGAGTCGGAAGAATTTGATCAGGTTCTCGATACAATTTACGTGGGACCCATTCCTGAGGGAAGACATATGTTTGTTTTTCAGGTAAGATTTTGTAAAATTCTTGTTTAAAACCAAATAAACACTCGGATGGGTTATTTTATAATTTTATTCTCCATGCTGAAAGTGATAAACGCTTAAAGCGGCTTACCGTTTGGTAAAAGTTATGAAATAACCACCCTCGGTTGAAACCACAGTACTAATCTGATATCGGTTTTGAATATTTGAAATTTGTCTACCCGTATGTGATTAACAAGATTTATTTTTATGCATCTTTCACAGTAAGTGGCAATATGAATATCCAAAGATTCCTACAGACATGTTTTTGAAATTTTAGATAGATACTTTGTTTGAATGTTCATTGAACCAAAAAAATGTATATGTTTAATAAAAATGGTGTGAAATAATAATCCAATCCTGAACATTTGTCACAATGATAATTGAAGTATATACAATTGCTTATTCAGAATTTCCTGTATAATTGCCTTCCTCATGCGATAAAATAAAGTCCGGAGCCCCCCTTTTTAAGAAATTATATTTTACACTTAGAATGCCTGATATCTTTGAAGAAATTCTTATGACAACATTCTTATTTTATATCGGAACCCTATAAAAATGGTGTTAACTGAAGTGAGTTACTTTCTTAAAAATTGCTACTTCTCAGTTGAATCATTCACATTCAGCAATGGCATGTAATTTGTGTGAAATGAAAACTTGTCGATTCGATGAAGAAGAATCTTAATGCTAAAATGTTTCCTACAGGCGGACCCACCAGATGTCAGTCGAATTCCTGTAAATGACGCCTTAGGAGTGACTGTGGTTCTTTTAACGTGTTCATACCGGGGTCATGAATTTGTTCGTGTTGGTTACTTTATCAACAATGATTACACAGACACAGAATTGCGTGAAAATCCTCCCACCCAACCCCTGTTTGAGAAAGTTCAGAGAAATATACTTGGTGACAAACCACGAGTGACCCGGTTCAAAATAAATTGGGACGATGGAGTGAATTCAACTAGTGCCAATGTCTCCGATAGTATGGCAGAGCAAACAATGGAAGAAACTACGCAAGATACCCCGTCGTCTACCTTAGGTTTCACAGAAAACACACAAAACAGTATGGAAGTGATGTGAAATTGATGCGCTAGAGACAGAACATTTAGGTGTTTATCATTTATCTTTACCAAGCTCTTTATCTGCTAATGTACATTAGTTTCAACTGTTTTCGAATTTCGCGCAACTTTTGTATTGTTTTATTCCATATAGTACTATACATTAACAAACATTGATAGATCTATTCCAGAAAGTTATACGAAACTGAGAAAAACATATTTGAACAGTACAAGGTTTACTAATAAATTGTTAGTCGTAAATATTGAATGCAATGGACAGTTATTTAGCGCAATTGCAATAGCATGTACACATTTGAATTACTGTATGAAACGAAATTTTCTAGTAATCGATGACCGACAAAGTATTAAAATTTGCCTTTCTTTGTAATGAAGAAAAATGGTTTGTTGGTTGGGGCACAGATTATAGTTACCTTAACTTGTCATTGGCCACATCTGCAAAAATTGCCCTAGTCTTATTTGCAGACCCGTCTTATCTAACTGATTGTCAAACAACACCCTTTACTTTTTGGTTTGTCATGTATTCTATCAGAGAATTTCTTGAATGGACCAGAAATCATTTCTTCATAATCAAAAGCACAAGTTTTTCAGTGTTGAAAGGTTACTACGTTTCATCATTTATCAAGGTAATAATTGAATTGGTCGTCAAAATGCTGTGATTCAATAATTTGCAAGTTAGTTCTGGAACGTGGAAGCCATGCAGTGATGATGGAAATGTGAATTTTTGCACCAATTTGGTTTTAGATTCTTCTGTGAAGATATTTCAACCGA
The DNA here is from genome assembly GCF_021155785.1 of Neodiprion fabricii. NCBI lineage: Eukaryota > Metazoa > Arthropoda > Insecta > Hymenoptera > Diprionidae > Neodiprion > Neodiprion fabricii. Next base: position 28,566,706 of record NC_060239.1, read on the forward strand.
GTGGTGTTTATTCTTTATTTCTTTATTTTTTCGAAATATTTGAGCCTGTTGACGCTGTTGAGACAACTTGCTTAAAATACTATTTCCCATTTAAGAAGTAAAGTTTAGTATTTAAGCTATAGTTTTGTTCGTTCATGTAAATACATTGAAATAAAATGTGATGTTATCTTTTCTACTTGAACGTAAGTGATAAACATAATAAAACTATTTTTTATTCTTGAGATGTAGTTGTAAAGGGTAATTTTTTCATGTTCGTTATGATTTCTGCTATTCACAAAAATAAATCGAAAACATCACTGTTACTGCGAACTATTAGATAAAAGTTTATTAAATTTTGAATTCTCCATTGAATTGTTATCAATACACACTTTACATCATCGACTACGAAATATATTTTGAAAATCGGAAGGTTCTCTGACCTGGTAAATTCACCAGATATGAGGGTTTTCCCCAAAACTGGCCTTGGCATCGCATTCGAACATTTGAATATAGAATGTAGCGGTAAGAGAATTTACTATTATAAATATTGAGTTGGTAAATAGCTTAGTTCGGTATTTACTTCGGTCTCGGAATACTAGTTTATTCTTTTTTATATTCGTATTCATACACAAAGATTTACATCATTTGACGCAATTGTTAAATTTAAACAAATTACACATTTGTTAAATAAGTGTATGCGCACTATTGAAAATCTCAAAGTACTATGTAAGTCGATACAGATCGTAAAAGTTAAGACCCTTTGCTGTTGATGTCAATGAAAGACACATTTAGGTATCACGTTGATGCCACCATAGTTTTGAATATTTCACACCGATAAATCTGTACTTTCCAGTCTGTGAAGAAATTTTTTAATTTAATACCGCACTTTTTGCAGTACATCTCGAATCTGGAAATTCTTCACTACGATATATAACAAAATGAAGACAACTAAACATTACTATTATTATACAGGGTGAGTTTTTTGGCTTGAGGCATCAAAATATCTCAAGAAATACGCATTGTACAAAGAAATGTTCGAGACTAAAACTGTTTGATTTTGATGGGGAAAACTAACCCCGTAAAATTCAACCCTCCACCCCAACCCCTGAGGGCGTGAGGGGTAGTAACTTTGAAATCTCAAATGGAAACCACTATTTTTTATTGCAGATTCAAATTGTCCATGAGAAAATACACAAGTTTTATTCGAAATTTTTTTTTTCGATCGGATACAGATGGCGCTGTAATTCTTAAAAATCAAATTTTTCATGAAGCAGTACGTGTTAAACGGTTCCAAGAGTACGATTTGGAAACTATCGGATTACTTGTTTTTGAATGATCTTTCACATCATGTTCTCAAAGGGGTGAAGTTTATCAAGAAGTGCCAACGACTCGTGAGAACATTATTCAGCGAATCAGAAATGCTTGTGCGAAAATAACACCAGAGACACTTCTCAGTTGTGTACAATCATTCGAAGCGCGGATCAACAAATGCATCGAAGTGGAAGGTCACCATTTTGAGAACTTGATGTGAAAGATCACACAAAAACAAGCAATCCGATAGTTTCCAAATCGTACTCTTGGAACCGTTTAACACGTACTACTTCATGAAAAATTTGATTTTCAATAATTACAGCGCCATTTGTATCCGTTGAAATAGAAATTTCGAATAAAACTTGTGTATTTTCTCATGGACAATTTGAATCTGCAATAAAAAATAGTGGTTTCCATTTGAGATTTCAAAGTTACTACCCCTCACGCCCTCAGGGGTTGGGGTGGAGGGTTGAATTTTACGGGGTTAGTTTTCCCCATCAAAATCAAACAGTTTTAGTCTCGAACATTTCTTTGTACAATGCGTATTTCTTGAGATATTTTGATGTCTCAAGATAAAAAACTCACCCTGTATATATGTCCGCCCAGTATTTTTTAACGTGGCATCCCCAGTAGGTCTATTTCACCGAGAAGAATTATAATAGCCGTAAACGTAGATGACGTAGAGCATGAACTGCTCATCTCTTCTACCGTCTATGGTTTGTCTGTTGTACGCCCGGTTTGTAAGACTGAACGTATACCCGGTCAGTCTCAATCCATCTGAATCTCCTATTGCCTGTGTACATAAGAGAAATATAGATATTCTTACCGCGATTCGTTCTATCTTTTGTTACAGTGGCACGCATTTTTTGCCTAGAACAGCAATCTATGCTTACTGCCTGTACCTACTAATAGCATTTTTCGCACAAGATCAGGCAGAGAAACAATAGCTGAAACGCAAAGGTAAACAGTTAGTAGAATAATCTGGCCTGAATCGTTTCAAACCCTCGTTAGCCTTATTTTTCTGTCGGTAAATGCTTTTGCTGGATCCTGAATAGCTCCGATTATTCATTCAGAAATTACAAAAACATTGCGACCAGTTCAGCTTCTGCATTTTGTTTTCAAAAATCAAACGCCAGGGTCAAAACTAATTCAGATATTCACTAACTTTGATCAATCTAGTTGCAATTTATTTCTATAATCAGTTGTAAGATCACATCATTTTATTAATTTTTCGTAATCAAAATCTATATCCCCTGTGTTAAACACCTGCAATTTTAACGTTATATATTATGCCATCATTGGAAAATATTATCGATTACATTATCAAGCGAGAATGATTTGGATTTTTTCATACCTGTTACTGTTCCGCAACAAACTTATTTGTCCAGCTATTGCTGATGTCTTTCAAGATTCATTAATTAACAGGGTCTTTCAATTCAGAGAATCACTACAATCAATCAACGTTATTGCAGTTTGTTCCCGTAATTAGGTATGATATTTTATCCCGTATTTTATTAACAAGGTAACTTTAAAATCGATCGAGTCAGCATTCCAATTAGACTATAGTTTGAATTCGTTTTATCAGAATGTTAGAAAGAAAACCGCAACAGAAGATTATCGGAGAATTAAAAGTCCGCCCGAGAGCAATCTCAATCTGTCAGTAACGCTGAAGCTAAAGTTGCACGAACGAATGAAATTCGGAGACTGTTTTGACTTTAATAATTCGTTTTTTCACAAGCAACACGTCTACGATTCCGATATCAATTACCGAGTGTGAGTTTCTCGATAGTCACTGACTAAATTACGCCAGGAAAGTGCCAGGCGAGTTGTGCGCAAAGTACTCAGATGCTTATCAAATTCGGCTGAATACAAATATGCGTATAAATAAATGAAGAATGAGTAAATATTGTTATGGACCCATAAATATTTTATCTATCCAGTGAAATATATCGGATTCTTTCTCGATACGATTGATTGGAAACGGTGAATCGTTTGGGTAAACCCAGTTCAGCTTTTCGACGGAGATACAACTAGTAGATGATAGACAATTATTTGCAGCAAATTTTGGACTTACAAGGTTCACCAACTTCTTATTCATGCGAAAGTTTGTGATTTGTTCAATTTCGAGCACTACACTGGCACCTTGCTATGGTAAATATGCTCTGCATTGTCCACTGCTTCCGTGATGCTTGACCGAGGATGTACATCGTAAGTGGTAGGAGAATTCAAACTTCGCCTGACGTCGCATGTTGCGGTAATCCTCTAAACATTTGATCGCTTTGCGCGTAGCTTACGTGGTGTTTTCACCCAGTCGTTGAGACCATAGAGATATCTCGAATATTCCTGTAAATGACGCGTTAGGAGCGTAAGCAACGGCGTAAGCATCCCGTAAACGGATTTGAATCGGTTCTCCAAAGGACGGAAGATAATAATTCTCTCGCCCCTCTGTCGCTCTACTCATGGAATGGCGGCCACGAGAGGGGAAAAATAGCTTGGCGGGTGCGTGCAGCTACCCCCACTCCATGGATAGAGCGGCAGAGAGGGCGGGGCGGGAGAATTGTTGTCTTCAGTTCTTCAAAGAACTAACTTAACTCTCTTCTGAGCGCCGTGCGGCATCAGTCGTTTCCAAGGAATCCGAGCGAGATCACGCGCTCTCAGTATCAGTTCGATATTCAGACCGCGTTGTTCAGGTTGTGATACGTTGTTCGATCAGTGTATTTCCACAATACTAATCTGTGAATAACACATGAGAAGCACTGTGTAGCCTGAAGAAAAACCGAGTTACTGAAACAAAAAACATCCTGCAAACTTTGACAGTGAATTTCGTGTCCCGAGTTTTCATTGTTTTGTGTAACTTCAGATTTCAGTGATGTCTCTCTTTGACTCTGTGCGCCGAGTGTAAATTTTCTTATTTTTTAGCTGATTTTCGGCATATGCGCAGCTGCATTCTTTAGCAAGTTTATTCAGTCGGTTCAAACAGACCAGCTACAGCACAAAAAGCAAGTGTAAAATCGAGTGTTATTGTGGTGCGGATTTTTGGATTATAAGAGATTAGTGAAGATCTGAATTATGTAAAAAGTGCGTCACTTCATCAATAAACCTGAGATCCTGCAAGAACCACTACATGTAAAAGTGTGAAGCAGCCCAGAGTTGAGGTAACAATACTTATTTTAATTATTGATTAATAATTCAAAGTGGTACATATAAAGCCGAACTTTTGTTCTTGAATAACATGCAATGCATAAGTATGAAACTAGACAACAGTAATAATTAATTTGAAAACTGAAATGCCAATTTGCTAAATTAATTCAAGTGTTCTGTTTTGTTTTTCCCAGATTTAAGCAGAGACTTCCGAGTAACTTTTCCATTTCTCGGCAACGTAGGTGAGTTTGCACGTATAGGTTACGGGTATTTCCCTGGGATTCCTCTGTCACGTGGCGTGGCGGTAACAATTGTTACACAAATCTTCGATTTCTTAGCTGCATGGATAGGCTCTTTCGCGATCGCAAAGTGCTTTGACTTTTTAAAGTTAGAAATTTTTCACGTTGCTAAAAATGGAATGAGCATCGCGACAGGTAACCATCGCTTACACGGCACTCGCGAGATCAAATTGTGTTTCGTAAGTGATGTAATAATCTACGTTTGAATTTACCGATGATGTCGTTTAAGTGGTGGGTTCACCTCAGGTTTGAACATATTCAATTCTTCACATTATTCTTAAATCGGCCAAATTCCAAAGTCTGGCATAACGTAACGTAATCAATTTGTATCTTATATATCATTTTTAATTTTTTAACAGCCTACAAGTATTGATCAACTGCAGGTTTAGCTCGCTTAGAAAAATGCTACTTGGCATACAGGATGTTTTTAATCAATTTTACAAAATGTTAATGTACCGATAGTCTGCCAATATTTAATAAAATAATACGTACAATATTAGGGTTGGCGGGATACAACCGCTATACTGTATTCTGAGTAGGCAGACTATGATGCAAAAACATTTTGCTCCCAACAGGTAACCAACGAAAATGTAAGTCAGTGACCACGGCGCAAATGATGAAGACTGATGTGTGTTGGAAAAAATGGAGAATCGTTTAGATCGAATATAGGTAACCGGGTAGGTAGGTGGACGTTTTGGGATGCGTCGCGGGGTTTATGCATGTGTGTGTGAGTCTCCTTTCCGTTGGGCGGTTCCGTTGTGGGAAACAGGCAAGGGTAGGAAGGTCGCGATGTGCCGTGATGTTACAAACTTTTGTAATCTACAGCGTCAAACGATCATAGATATTTTTTTCCCAAAAGACTCCGTATTCGAATCTCTCGACTATCTGTAAGCATTTGAATATTAATGAAATTGAATTTCCTATTTCTTGTCACTGCAACCATTTTTCAATGGTTATTCAATTCAATTATTTAGTCATTACCGATCATTATTCCATTAAATTGATCTCTGTGATCGTTTGAATGGGCAAAACGCATCTCTGGACCATCTATCGCGTTCCGTGGTACGCTAGATGGGGAGAGATGCTGAGCTCGAAGACTTCGCGTCGAAGAGGACCGCCGACCGTCACGCCACACAATAATGCATGCCCTCCTCCAACCTCACTCCCAATTTCGATTTGTAATCTGAGAAGAACAATCCACATAGCAATGTATCTAATTCAAAAAGATGCAGATGTGGATTGGGTTTCTACAGAATTTTTGGGACAAGTCCCAGATAGTACAATTTTTTTGACAGTTTAATCTGTCGCGCCTTTTTGCGCGTAGATTAATCACAACAATTGGACGCAGCTTATTGCGCGTAAATTAATAACGGGAATCAGGCACGATTTTTGCGCATCGATTTTGCAACAGATGTGCTGATCTTTCAGCTCATAGGTCAATTTTTTGACGAATAATAATGTTTTCAGGTCCACGCAGCCTTTTTGCGCGTGGACTTGATACCTTTCAGTTATGAGAGAAAGCGCGGCATTCGAAAACCGGCGCTCATCGCGCCGAAATACTCGTTTAACTGATCATATTATTTTCTCTTTCAGGGCTACAAAACCAATTTTTTAACAAATGCACTGAGAATTATAGATTTTTCAGTCGGAAAAGATATTCACTTTAATAACTCAAAGCAGAAAGCGATGTCAATTCAAAAAATTCAGAATTTTTTGATTCATCAACACAATGAATAATTCAAGTAACGAATATTAGAGCGAATATCATGTCGGATTCGACCCATTTTTTGTCATTGTATGGACTTATGTGATTGTGCTAACCATAACTTCGTCTGTTTAAGTTAATGAAATTTTTTCTTGTCTTAGATAATCACTCCTTTGTCCAATCTAGCTAATCGTGTTTCAGCTAACCAAACTTTTTGTTTGTTTCAGCTAATCAAACTTTCGATCCATTTCAGCTAATCAAACCTTTTGTCTATTTCAGCTCGTAAAACCTTTGTCTGTTTCAGCTAACCAAACTTTTTGTCTGTTTCAGCTAATCAAACCTTTTGTCTGTTTCAGCTAATCAAATTTTCTGTTTCTTTCAGCTAATAAACCTTTTGTCTGTTTCAGCTAATCAAATTTTCTGTTTCTTTCAGCTAATAAACCTTTTGTCTGTTTCAGCTAACCAAACTATTGTCTGTTTCAGCTAACCAAACTATTGTCTGTTTCAGCTAACCAAACTATTGTCTGTTTCAGCTAACCAAATTATTGTCTGTTTCAGCTAACCAAACATTTTGACTGTTTCAGCTAATCTAAACCTCTTGCCTGTTTCAGCTAATCGAATCTTATATCTGTTTCAACTGATTAATTTATCTCTTTTTTCGTCAATAATATTTTTTATTTATCTAAGCTAAGTATATTTTTGCCTGTATCGACATATGTCACTAATTGCATTTTCATCCGTTCCAGGTAACTGAATTTTATTGACTATACTGAAAAGTTAAAGTTTCATTTTTTAGACTTAGGTCTCGTTTAGGTCTGGTTCAGGGTCAGTCATCTTGTTCTCAACGATATATAGATTTAGCGATGTAGTTCAGAATAGTCATGATCACAAAGTGTGGTAAAATTTATTAAGCTCTAATTTTTTTTCAATGGTTTTGTAGCCTTTTATTCTCGAACGTTTTAGTGTCAGTCTTTTTTTCTCGAGTCGCTCATAGGTCATGTTCGGTTTGTATTTCACTGTAGAATTATATAGATCTGTCATATTTTGGAGGTTGTGCTTATTCTCTTACGATTTGTTTCCATTTTCTCAAAGATTTCTGCATCGTCTTCCGATAGGGAAATGACAACGTCATACAGCGATTCGTGTTTTCTATCTTGGTTTAGTTGTTAATTGTTTTGCATATGTACCAGGTTTCCCATTTTAGTGATTATCTCATACCTCATAAGAAAAAAAAACTCCTGCTCGAACATCCAAAGTCAATCACCGTTCGCCTACAAGATAAAAACAATTACTCTTTATCCATAATTAAAACGGTCATCTTTCATCGTTATGTTATAAGGTTACATGAACTGAAAAATTTCGAATACACTGCGAATATACGCGAGAACTAATTGATTGTGAAAAACAATTTACCATATTTAACATGTGAAAAAAGCCATCTGCAATTTTTCGAAGAACGTAAGATCGATCTTGCAAGTATTCTTCGTGGAGTAGGCCTACTGGGGATACCACGTAAAAAAAAACGCGCTAGGTGCTCTACCGCTTTCGGTGGTGTGGAAACGAGCATAAGTGAAATTATTTTCACTGGCTAAATACTAACATATTGTAGTTTTTCAAATGACAATTTTATTCTTGCGTGAATTTAACTCATTGTCAATAAAAATCATGCTTCGATAATGTGTAACGCATGTGCAATCGTAATACCTCAGCGGATAGAGTCGCAATCTAACCAGCTAATATGAGTAAAAGTTGAAAAAAGAATCTTGATCATTTAAGGGGTTATATACAGTTAGAATTTTCAAAAAATCGATTTTTTTTTTATTTTATTTTCTTAATGTACATATATTTAAGAATACACACAGAAAATTTCATATCGTTCCGGTGAATATTTCCGAAGTTACACGCAAATTTGAAAAGGCGTTTCAGAGTGCTTGAAAGTGCAAGGCCGGAGCGAAAGGGTTCACCTGGAACGCTGTCCCTTTTATGCACCTGCCTATCGTAAATGTTCCCTTCTAATATATTTAGATGCGTAAAGCAACAGTGTGTTATTGTTTTTTTTTATACCTGAAAGGTAAATTTTTATTTTTCACTCTCCAAACTTTAAACGCGTTTTTCTCAAAATGGTGTTTACAAAGTCGGTGATCAACATTACTCGAAAACGGCTAAACCGATTGGTCTCAAATTTTAACACGAGCTTCTTAAATATATTTTTTAGTAATTAATCGAAGATTTTTTCTCACCGATAAATATATTTTTTTTTATAAACAATTTAGGGCCGAAATTTTGGTCAAAAATCGATTTCTTTTTTTGAGAAACCGCCACATTGTCAAAAAAATTTATTTTGCTTATTCCTTCGATTAATTACTAGATTTAACATTACTTTAACGAAATCTGTTTGGTTTTTTAATTTCTGAGGATCCAGTTCAAAGATATAGTGATCACCGCAAAACGTCTTTTTTGAGAGGAGCTCCCGGAGATCAGCTGTAGCTCTTTTCCAAATAAATATTTTTACTAATAGTAAGTCTTAAAATACAGTTAAAAGAAAGCATAATATGTGTACAAATTTTCAGATCAATAAATTTGAAAGTTTTCTCAGAAAAAAAATCTGAAAAATTCGCTTTTTTCGGCCTTCTAACTGTATATAACCCCTTAAAAAAACTTTTAAAATTAGTTTTGTGCTAATGATTACCTGAGGTTCATCGGGTTTGTTACAGCATGGACTCAAACATTAGTAACGATCGAGTCTTGCATAATTTCCAAAAAATATTTACAAGTAGTATTTTTGTGTAGAAAGGTTTGGGTTCTCCACTGTAAATAAACTGTATTTATCAAGTTAAGAAATAAAAAAAAGTAATATTCAGTTAAGAAATTATATTTATACGTCAGCTGCATCTTCTTTTGGAATGAAGATACGAGCGTTGACTGAAGATACACATTATTATATTCACTTAACGGTACGAGTTAAGCATTAAACATGTGTACTGAAATTACATAAGGTACATACAGGAACAACTATATATCTCCATCCTTTGATCAATTTCTTCGACTATGTCTCCCATCCTTTTTATCAATTAGAAAAGGTTTCTACCTCGGTTAACAGTAAACCAAGTTTATGTTTATTGTGCATCTATTTAGATAAAAATTTTTTTGTCGATCCGTTGGAGTGAAATTGATATTGCTGAATTTTGCTCAAATAAATTTGCGTAGTTGAAAAATATACGGCGTCCATACGGGGTTATATGAAAATTTCAGTCTGTACCTTTCGTCATTCCATAGGCATAATAATATTCGACTCTGCATTATCTCGATACGTATTTCGCGTCAGAGGGCGTTACTAACAATAAGTCGGGGACAAGAAAAACCCAAGTGAGGCTCTCTCAGGCTCTGCACTCGTTCAACACAAACTCTGGTTGTGACACTCCGTTCATACTCCTCCTGACTTTCCTTGTTCAATGCATGTCACATGAAATACGCACACACACACCATATCTGCAGCTGGCTGTTTCGTGAATCCCTACTGAGTCATATTGTATATTTGACAGTTATTGGATGCATGGATTGGATGGATTTGGGATTTTGGACATGACGCAATTTTGGTAACTAAACAATAAAATAAAGACGTTGGAACGTAGATAAGCCATGGAGAATATGCTAACGTTAGAAGCATGTCTAGTGCGCCTGGGGAAGTCTCGTAATAACAGTTATATCATTTCATTTCTAATAACGACAATAACAACGGTAGTCTAACCTCGAAATTCATTGCATGTATTTTTCCGGGTATACTAGTAATTAATGGCTCGAATCACTGCGTGGTTTATTCTGGTCTTATCAGTTACGTATAATTTAGAGCCATTCTTCTACCATATAAAACTGATGAAACAATAATCTCGGACATAGAAGTAAGTATGTTTCTAGTTAATGTCACAATGAGCGTAAGTACATTTATATTTCTTGATTTAGAAATTTCATGCCGTTATCAACAATACAACAAATACACAACCACTGTGCCTTTATTCCTGACCTTCAAAGTTGCTTCGTCTTGTTGCTCATATTGAAAGCATGTTACAGAACTTGGAACAGTGTGTTATGATTTTTTTCCTTAAAGATTAGCTACATTGATCAGGAAGATTCATTTTGGGTAAAATTAAAGTGGAATTATGGCAAATTGTTTTTCAGATTCCAGTTGAGATTGAAGCCATTGACAAGAATTGATCGAAAAGTGATTACAAAGTGACAATTATTACGCACCATAATGGACAGAACAAGGGTATTAGATTTGTCACGCCCACGACTAGATTCCACGAATGAAGTTATTGACCTGACTGGTGATTCTCCAGTTATGAATTCAGTGCAACCGAGAATTATGCATACTCGTAATACCATGCCAAGACCATTACGAACACCATTATCGCACTACTTGCTGGGACGGTTAGGGACATCTGAAAGTCCACCTAATATGCCAAGAAACATGTCTAACTTTGAAGGACACATACCAATATCTCAGAATAATCTTGAGGATCTAACCAGACCGCCGCGAGATGTTATCAATTTCCAAAGGCGCTTGTTGCCACCCCAGGAGCCAACAAGTCTTCCAAGATTTATGCCTCAGCTTCATCTCTATCCATCTTATACAGAAGGAATTTACACGCCGGATGATCCCTTCATTCAGTGAGTTGTTCTATTCAGTCAGTTCAATAAGTCATTGGCAACGAAACTACGGTATAGACATGTATCTAATCATGTTTTTTCTCAGAACTTACACTTATCTTTATTTTTCACCTCAAAAAGAGTTATATAGTGATCAAAGACAATAAAGTTTTGTGAGAAGTTGGAAGCCATAATTAGTGAATAGTTTGCATAACAACAATCAATACTATTTTTGGGTATTACTTTTACCTTGCTTCTGTTACAGATTCAATAAAGACAAAATTTTTTAGCAGAGCTTTCTAATCAATTATAATTCTGTTCCTTTGCGGTATATGTTGGAATCTTAGTCTTCCAAATTTCAAACCTTCAGATCTCATTGATCATGACAAATATTCGAACTAATTTGATCGTTTTCAGAAAATTAACCCTATGAATTCTTACTATGCATATTGTCCTTAATTCAAAAGTAGGCAAAAAAAATTTGTATCTACGTTATGATCTCGTTAAATTTCTTATCAACAAAGCTAGACATCATTAAATTTCTATCCAGTTCTAATTATCTGTATTATATTCACCATTCATTTTATGGTGTCCAGATTACTTACATTCAATATTTTTATTACAGAGTTATTGACCCAGAAGAACCTCAATCAGCAGTTAATTCAATTGCTAATGAAGAAGAGTTCAGAGACATCAACAGTTCACCACCATTTGAAGAATATAGCACAACTGTACCCTGCATAAATGACTCCTCCAGCGGAGAACAAACTGTTTTAAGTTGCCCAATTTGTTTTGAACCATTATGTGCACAGCAAAAACCAATGACTACAACATGTGGGCATATATTTTGCGCAATGTGCCTGAAAAAGACACTCCACGGATCTAGAAATAAAACTTGTCCTAAATGTAATGCACCCGTTAAGATTAAATCTTGTATCAGACTTTATTTTTGAGTATGTTTGCAGGAATGTAATTATAACATTTAAAGTTGCTTCTGAATGATATTAATTGCTATTTGCAGATCTTTATTGTTATTCGTATTATCTTCATATTGACAAAAAAAAAAAATCTTACAGAGATATAATACAAAATTTTATAATGTACATTAAATCGTAAGTTCATCGTTTCTTCGGTATGAATTTTTTTAGAAATATCTTTTCCGCGGTGCAACAAGAAAAAGGGTATTTCTACCGATCTGATTCATTTAGTTGTAAATAAATTGTTTCTTTCTTGAAATTTTTATGTTTTATAATATACCAAGCTGATCGTAAAAATATAATATGTATACTGCATACGGTACTATTTATGTTTATTAAACTTGAGTTTCTGATTGTATTATAGTGAATCCTGATAAATCTATTACGAAATTCAGCTGAAATGAATACACCACAGTGGCCATTCGTCAGGGAAAACCTTAAAATTAGAGAATTTTTTCCTGTTTTTTTGTGGCCACGATGTACACGCCAAGTGTTACCGAATTTCATGTTGCTTTATTATGACTTGTCTGCTTCTTTTAGTTTTGAGATTAACTCGATTTCATCTTTGAAAGATCATTGCGCGAAGTAAAAGTGTACTAGCATATCCGAACTACAAGTATAATTGCTGATAATTCATATTTTTAAAATATTATTTTATACCTTACAACATCACCTGTCTGTAATTATATCCTAGACTGTGCATTACTAACAATAAATTTAACACGTGAATATTGGTTAATAAATTCCTATACATCAAATTTCGCTACACTTAAATATTTCAAGATTCTTGTACCCAGACGTCTCGAATTTTTGCTAATATATTATAGGTCTGAGAAAAACGGATCGGCATGTGTCCTTGCTGTAAAATGTATGTTTATAAAATTCCTGCGTTGCGTCATATTATATTTGAGCAATAGTGTGGTGTTTGCGCAATGGATCATCAATTAATTGGACACGTATATTGCAATGCGAATTTCGTTATATGCATTTGAAATATAGAGTAGTGCAAATTCATTTCACCTTGACATACTAAACTTCGATTCCACGTCTGCGACCCACATTTGACATCTATTTCAGTAAATGGAAAAATATCTCACAATCAAACGTATTGAGAAAAGATAATACCACCTGACCTTCGTCGAATGTAATTTTTCAATTGACTGAATTTGGCAAATTTCTAGCCAACGATTGTAATGATAATGAATCCTGTTGTATCGATAATTTTTTAATACTCAAATTGACTGATCAGCTTCAGTTCGTTGGACTTCGAACTGGATTTATCGGCATCAGATCGATACTATTTTCTCGACTAAATTTATTTCAATATCGAACTGAGATTCGGACGAGATTAACAAGATATTAATCTCATCGACTAGATTTCGGGTAACAAAAGGAGGAGGATGTAGAAAATCACATTTTCTTCGTGCTGACAAGCATTGCAATAATCTTCCAACCAATAAACTGCAGATTCAATCTGATTTAATTGATGTCAATGTTCCGTTGTATATACCACCTTCGATTCATATTCTATAATCGTCTTATTATTACCAGACGCAAAGGAGATAAGAGTTCTTCGTTTTTGCCACTCACCGTTTCGAAATTAGATCTCGCTTGGACCACGATGATATTTGGAGTACGTAACGTACGTCTTCATTTCGGATGTAAATAATACGATATTACACCTGATTTTATAAAACGCGAAATTTTTTATCAAAATCTCCAACTCGAAGTAAAGTTTCTGTTTCAATTAACGACGATTTCCAATAATTTCAGATTTTTGCTAACCAATTGCTTTACGTTTCAAGCTTGTGATTTCGGCACTGAAGATATTTCTAACAAAATATTTTTAATAACGTTTTAGAGTAATTATTCGAAAACAATGCAAATCCAACTTATAATCGGCCGACAAGGTCTCTGAATGTTCGAGTACCTAAGAATATAAATATGAAGTACTTACATTAAAAGTTCAAGTAATGAAGTATATTATGCCTACACGTATCGTCACATATCTTCCTCTCGATAAAAAGATGATAACATAATACGCGCCTTCTGAATTTGCTAATATTCGATCGAGCGAATCAATCTTAACTTAAAATCCGTAGTCCATAATTTTGCAGATGCTTAGTGTATCTGTCTGTAATAATGGTCGTAACGGCGAAAAGCTATCGCAGCATGAGTAATAGCGTTTGACCTTACAGATAGTGAGAAGCACAGGTCAAAGTAACATTTCTCGCAGGTCGTGAAACAGTGGAATTACTATAGGTATATTATTATGTATTTACATAGCGTACGTGTAAATGAGAATAGACTCGTTTAATAGTAATCAAAACGTGACTGTACGCGATCTAAAATCAAGCACGAGTCTTGTAATTTTTCATAACGATTTTTACGAATGAAATATCTATCACAGAAAGTGTACGATCATTGTAGAGAGTGATTTATCAGTCACCGTAACGATCAGCGTCTACGGAATAACAGCTGATGGTCAATAATCAATGTAGGGAACGTGTAGTAGGAGCGCTCTTCAATCCGAATGTCACCGATAATGTTGACTTTGAATAAATGCCGCGTTAGCATCGCGACTTCTAGCGCCATCGTAACCATATCGTAACAGCTGATTGGCGATTGTTTTACCACGCCCACACGCCCTAGCGGTGCAAAGGAATAATATCGTCGCTAAGGAAGGATATTGCTCGCACTTGCGGAGTGAGTGAGCTTGCTTTTATTATCGTTTAATCGTTGCTTCGGCAGACCCTCTGTAAATAATGCGTGCAGATAGCGCCAGTGCCGCTAATTTGGCATTGGAACAAATAATTAATCATTTCATTTAAATGCGAGCCCTGAATATTCAAACCCGTAAATGTCATATCTCTCCGGGGAACCGTGCAGTCATCGACTCTTATTCGTTGTGTCAAATCTGTTTAGAGTCTGTGATGTGTACATACGTATGTACATGCGATACATGCATGCGATACATAATCTGTAATGCATATGCGCGTACGCACGTCTCCGAAGTGAATTTAATGAAGCTGTAAATATCTATTGTGAGGAAATTGTTAAAAAATAAATACAACAAAATCAAAATCAGAAACATCTATTATTAGCTTACGCTTCGTCGTGTGTTGTTCGGTTTGTTCAAAACGCTTAAAAATACATATTGTTGCCAACTGCTCGTTGGTGATATTTCACGTTTTTCCAATAAAACGTCCGGTCAGAGGAAATACAAAAAACAGAACGCAATAAACCAGTGAATACAATGTTTTTTCGCCCTCATCTCGTTCGCGAACGCGCGTTGTGAACGTAAATACGCTTTTTATAAAATTTAATATTGTGTACGAATAAGTGTGTCATGTTCAGACCTTCGTGTCGTTAATTATCCAGCGTTTTGTAATAAATGCAATATAACTGTACTCCGCGGTCAAACAGTCGGCGATACCGACCGAAGTATCCGGGTTTTAATTCTTCGCCGACGACTTGCAGGGGAGCTTCAAGTTTTGTGCCGAAAATTGTGCTTCAAACTTCAAACTACAAACTTGTATACACACTTCACGGAGTTCTCTGACGACTGTACATAGTTTACACATACTGAATGTATAAAAATTTGACAACTCGTTGTCATCTGAAGATCCGGCTTCAACGGCAAAACGTCAAACGTCGGATGATAAATCTATCCGCGTCATATAATGCAGAGGCGGTAAAGCGGTAGAAAAAAAAACCTTATAAAACACCGAACCGTACGGTTCACGGAGAGACGTTGCTGTTGAAATCGATAAAAAGGAAGGTTCAATTCTATCAACGGGTCAGGATACTGCAATAATTAACAATTTCACGACGAGCTGTCGGCCGTTGAAAGGTTATCATTTTCAAAACACGCGCAATTTAAGTTAAAATACGACGACGACGATGACGGTGATGATGAAGCTACGAACAGGGACGAAACGAACGACGAAACGTTCGGCATGATTACCTTGTACTTAAATCGCTATAATACCAACAATAAGTTACACGAATGTTCGTCTGTGGTCGGAGCGCAATGCCAGTGCATCAAATCAATGTTTATCCGCCTGATTGGCAACCCCAACTTCCTCCTCTAGGTCCATCCAGCAACGTCAGTCCGGGAAGCGGGGAGCCTCCTCCGGAATGGATACCAAGGGTATGAACTCGTTTAGTTTGGAGATTTTCTGAAAGCGTGACACCGTCCGAAATGCGCGTTCTTCGACCTCCGATACGATGATTTTCTTTGCGGAAATTTTCCATAACGTCACGTGTTTGGAAATAATTCAAAACAAAATGTTACAAAATCTTCTGTAGGCTATTCTCGGGATAGCTAATTGATGGATGTCTGCATGTACTGTAATTAGATTTTGATTCACACTCTGCGAATCAATTGAAGGGGATTCGTTTGCTTTCAAGTTCAAAGAATGTAAACCCCTTCTGACAAATGACAGTCAGCATCCTTACATATGATGGGGAAGATGTTTGAAACGTTAGAAACGTTAGCAAACAAAAGTTGATATTAAGAATGTCACGGCATAAATAATCAGAGTTGAGTAATGTCTGTTTGCAAAGGTTTCAGCTGAATCCTCACTAGTAAAGATCGCTAGGTTTCATCGTCCTTGATGAGGTTTACTTTGATTGCGTCGCAAATTGGAGAAACTATTTTAGGCTGAAACCAAATCCGGATGCAGAATTTCCTTGTTATGATTCGTGTTATGGCTGTGCTGGTTAAATTCTGACTCAACAGATGTTATCTGCGTCAGTCTGTTTAAATTATTTCAACAAATGTGACGACATGAAAATATTCCATTTTCAGATTTACATTACAAGTGAAAAAACTAATTGGCAAATTGATTTTGATTCATAATATTAAAGAACAAATCTAATTGGATGTTGTCATTATTAAAAGACCAGGTTGTGCTTTGTCAGATATTCGATTCAAGTTTCTTGAGTGGTTAAGAAAAGCTATGAATATATGGCAGTTTAAATTATTTTTAAGAATAGAGGTAGAAAGTATTCGTATTTCTTATGGATACATCATTTTGATAATAGTATGGAAACGTGTTAGATGTTCTCAGAATAAAATTAGAATGTGATTCACATTGGCCAGCTGCAGGCCAAGTCCTACCAAAATAACTGTGCTATGTGAAATTGAGGACTAATGGTCTATCGTAGGTGAACATGTTTTTATCTTTTCAATCCCTTTTCATTTTTCTAATACTGTACGCACAGTAAGTATTTATTTAGCGGAGTATATTTGATCGATTTAAGATGCAGAATTTTTATGATCTATTAAAACTGGTAATTGAAAACAAGGATCAAACACCAAGCAAGTTTCTCGAGTACAAAGTATAAAGTATAAAGGGAATGCTTACAAGATGCTGCTTAAACCTCACTGGTAGATATCTGAACCATTCAGGAGCTGAATAATGTTTGTAATATTTATAAGCAGAAATTGCTTCAGTTGCTATGTTACTCATTACGACTTCATAACTACTCAAGTCCACAGGTTGTTGTGACATCCGGGTCTGCAGTTCCAAATAATTTTTGTCTTTGTACTAGTTGTATACCGTTCACATCTTACTTGCCATGTAACGCAATAAGCGAAGCAAAAACGAATCTACTGTAGAATTACATTTAAGAACAGGTTAGTGGTGTTTTGAAAGGAAGCTGTATCCGTGATCAAATTTGTACCTTGAATAAATGAATGGCATTGATTTGTAGAAACTGATAGGTATGTGCTTGATTTAAATTGTAAAAACGTACACTGTGTGGAAAATTGTGAAAATCATGTGAAGTTTAATCAATTTGAAATTTCGTTGACACATAAAGTATCTTGTACAGTTATAAAATATTTTTCATGCATAACCGACAATATCTTTCCACTTTTATGTAGAAAATATACTTTAGTTTTTTTTCCTTTATATGTATGTTATCTTAATGATAAGCATGCATGTAACATGACTAATGACGATTGTTAATGTCTTTCAGGAACCGGCGTATGCAACAGCCGTCACAGTTATACGTGATCATTCGCATTCTTCGATGAGTACCTTGTCTTCAAACAGTCATGACATTTGCCGGTAAGTTTTCAATAGGTATGAAGTACCTCGAGATTTGTACAAATTACAAACCTGTTGTAAGCATTCGTTACATGAACTTTTAAAAAAATATTTGGATGCATTTTGTATTTATATTTGAGTTGGACGATACATGAGTTTCATATCCATAGATGACTGGTTAAAATGATTCAGGAATAATTTGTAGTTGTGTTGACGAAATATCAGAGGAATAGTTTGCGACAGGTTTTTTCTGCGATTTGAAAATTACGTGTGCCTTTCAATTTGTAGAACTTCCTAAATTTTCTTTATTATTAAACTCCGATTGAGGGATATGTGACACGTAAATGAAAGAATCCGTCAGAAGATATGTATACCAGTACATTAATATTTGATTATCCGAATATCTATATAATATTGTATACATTATCTCTGTGATCTTAAGTACTCTGTGTTAAATTTCTTACGCAGCAATAAAAATGTAGCATTTTTCTATGGTTTGCATCGATATGTTCAAATTTATTTATTTGATGGACCAAAAAACGTATAATGGTGTGGTAAAGGTTTTTAGCAATGTAGCGACCTGTTATGCAAACAGTTTTGATATGTACTATTTTTTTTGCCTTATGCTGACATCACTAGTAAAGCCAAATATAGAGGCTAGCTATAGCAGCGTCTAGGTTAATAGAGAATACAAGATTTTAGATTTTTTATGAGTCGTCTACAAAGTAAAAAGATATCAATGCTATTAGCCATAAGATAAATATAAAAATGACCACAAGTTCAGTAATTCATATTTCATCCTCATTGTTGCTCAGCCAAGAAGTATAAAAATGACATTGGTAGAATTGAACAAAATGTTCGAGATACTGTCATGTTGAAAAGACGAATACTAATTAATCCAATTGAAAATTAACTAAATTTGTCAATGCGCATAATGTTGTGGTGAAATAAATGCATTTTATCACAGAACAGCTTCGTGTTCTTGACCGAAGGTCGAATTGTTATTCGTAACAGACTCATGTCAAATATTTGCCAAAATATTCAATTAATATTTTCGGAGTATTGCCCGAGTACGAAGGGGGCATTCTCATTTTGATTTAAACAGCTGCTTCTTGAATCCTCAACATGCTAAGCTATTTATATCTATCAAGTCTTATTTAGCAAACAGTAGTGTTTGGATGGATTGTGCAATTGTGCGTAGGGCATGAAAACTTTTAATCGCTCATTCTCTTCTTCTCATTGACTTATAGGTTGACGTCAGCTTGTCAGGTTATAAATAAACAATTATCATAGTTCAATGTACGATTCTTTGTTTTGTAATTACGATGATCGAAAAATAGTAATAATAATTCTGAAACAGATGCACATTGCATGCTGAGCTACACTAAAGAAATTATTATCCGTTAACATGCATGCTATACCACACACAACTGAAACGTCATTTAAAAGCAGTAAACATGTTTGTTCAACTGTGGGGGAACTTGCAATTAAAATGAGATAGTCCAGTTGATGTAATTTAATCCGCTTCCAAGTAAAAATATTCCAGAGAAAGATCGCTTTCATTAAAATATGATACAATGAAAGGATTCAATTCAAATTTTGTCATAATAACACCTGGGCTCCACTCAGTTTGCATTTGAATTTAAGTGGTAATCAATCTAGAAACTGCTCTGAATCATACATTTTTGTATTTCTAAGCACTTGAAATAATTTCGGAACACCTATAAATGCTGAAAAAAATATCACAATATCGGCAGTTGTATATTACAGAACGTTGCTTACAAAACTATAATAGGCAATGCAAAAATTTGTGTATAAAAATTCGGGAATTGAAGTTTTACACTCATACATTCGATAGGTTTCAAAAAAGACAGCATTTAATTTTCATTTCTTTTTGCTAGAATATGCCACTGTGAAGGTGAGATCGGCGCTCCTCTGCTGGCACCATGTTATTGTAGTGGAAGTCTACGTTACGTTCACCAAGCTTGTCTTCAACAATGGATAAAGGCTTCCGACACACGCGCCTGTGAATTATGTAAATTCACTTTTATCATGCATGCCAAAACAAAACCATTTTCAGAGGTAAATTATGTGTACATATACTTTTAAAAAACACCTCGCATTTTATATTTATGTCGAACAATTACGATTATCGAGAGTAATTAATTACACTTTGAGCTCTTAGCCCCAAGTGCTTAAATTTGAATAAAACATATGATTCTTATCTGTAAAGATGTTAACATCATTAGTCACCAGATACTAAAAAGAACATATCTTCATTAATTAAGTGATTCATTATCTTTGATTAGTAACGTTGAAAGTTTTCGTCTTTGATCACTATCGGCCAGTTTCTTCATAAGTAAACATTACGCCACACCAAATAATCTATTTCAGTTCTGAAATATCGGTAACATAATAACAAGAACGATATTCTTTCTCTAAGGTTATCACTCTTATCGAATATTTGATTCTCTCATAAATCAGACTATGCAATGAACTTTTTTTCATGAAAAACAAATGTATAATGGGTGAAGACTTTATTCAAATAGAGTTGCATGTAAGAACTCGTATACAAATTTCAAGTTTCTAATAAAATCTACCCCATCTCCATGTACTTATAACTATTGAAATATCATTTGTTCTTACTTTATACCAGTTAATACTTTGAAAGAAGTATTCTAGTACGAATGATTTTTACCGAGCGTATATTTCAGCAACTATTAAATCTCTAATTCCAATTTTCTATTTATAGTGGGAAAAACTTGAAATGTCTGCACTGGAGGTGCGAAAATTATGGTGCGCTGTAGCTTTTAACGCAGTCGCAGCATTATGCATTGCATGGTCGCTGTACGTACTTGTAGAACGTTCTATTGAGGAGGCACGGAGAGGGTCCATGAATTGGCCATTCTGGACAAAAATGATCGTTGTTGTGATTGGCTTTACCGGAGGCCTGGTGTTCATGTATATTCAATGTAAAGCATACATTATGCTTTGCAAAAGATGGCGGGCATTCAACAGGTATAATATTTGATACGAAACAAGCTTTTCCGTGTACTCTGCCTTTTAGAAAATTAATGTTAGTTGAAAGTATTTTACTTAAAAGGAGGTCAACTAAAAACATTCTTGTTATTACTGCTGTGGAAAGTAAAGTCTTGTGGTTTGCTATTTCAGGGTATCGTTATCTGATCGGTTATCTCGGTTATGGTTAATTATGACGACTGTTATTTTTTTTTATACACGTTTGAGTTATACTTAGTATTTTCTTCACATTCAGTTGAAGAAATAATTTTCCTTATTCAAAAGATGTACATTTTAACAAATGTATAAATTTTCATCATATTTCAATTATTACTACTCAGCTTACTATTAGTAGCTTAAATGTGCTACAAGTAAATATGGTTTTTTATTTCTCCCCGAGACTGGTATTAAATTGTGTACAATTAATCATGTTACATTCTAGAAGCATGAATCGATTATCATTTTGTGGACTTGAAGAAATGAAAAGAAAATTAAAAAAATCGTTTATCATTTAATTTCTCATTTGTTACAGAGTGATTTTCATACAGAATGCCCCAGAAAAAGTCGTGCTTCCACCGTCTCCTGCAGATTCGCTCAGAGATGTGACGATGCCCTTAAAAGATCCAACAGTCTCTATGTCTGAGCAGAGTCACACTTTGTTACCGCGCACCGACCCGGCTGGTGCATCACAAACAATGAAATCAGAATCCACACCACCCCCCCAAAAGCATGAAGCTCAACTTAAACTTTACGTATTTGACAAGCTATCTACATCGGAAGACAATTTGTATAACAAAAGTGATAATTGCTAAATAAGTGACAATTTATGAATATATATTTAATCGGTACCTAATTGTGACCCCAAGAATATAGTGAAAAGAACGAATATTCTATCGGAAACTAGATTTGAACAGATCAAAGGGCTGTGTTTATTAATTTGGTAGTTTTGATAGTATAAAATGACAAAATTAGCTATGTATTTATTATTATGATTATTATTATTATTACTGTTGAAAATACTATACGGCGATTTGTTGTTACTTTTTTTTATATAATATAAAAATATCATGAACAAAGTTACCATTTAATACTGTTTAATCTATTCTAAATGCACAATGGATACGTAGGGTGCAAACTAATGGCAATTTTCTGAGAAAATTGTTACGTGTTATTAACGTTCTTACAAGTTATACGTGTATGCATATGCGTATGTACTTGTGATTTTTGTCAGTGCACCTACCATATCGTTATATTAATTATTGCAATCCTAAAAACCATCGTTAACCTTACTACTTGCAAGGAGAATGTCAGACCTCTGAATCACAGATTCTGCTGAAACTGAGGGATGTATCCTTGGCTCAAATTATCGAGTTACTCATGCGTAGTTCCAGCTATTTGGGCCCTCTTTCACTCAATTCACAATAAATAAAATTGTCGAAAATTCGCAATTTATACTTCACTATAGCTCTGAAATAATAATATATCCGTTTACACTAGTATCTATAGTATCTTGTCACTTATAATGGCATTTCGCTCACCAAACTGCTAATTTAATTAGTTTGACCTGGTGTGAAGAGTCCTATGTGATGAAACTACTTATACAGGTTTTATATTTTAGGCCAAAGAATCAACCGTAGAAGTTTGAATACAATTCATGATTCAGAGGTCTGATACTCTCCTTGTTAGTATACATACTTTATACTGTATTCTTAGTCGGAATTTGGTACTTCAGTACTTAGATTGACAGCGAGGTGCTCCAAAGTTCGAAGCGGAGGTCTCGAACAAATATGTACATAATTATTGTATCTGTGATGTTAATAAATAAACTTTAAGACATTTCAATTATTGCATCACGTATTTTTTCGGTGTTTTTATGCCTCGTTGATCGCAAATCAATTTCACCTCGATACAGACCCATTACGGCAAAAATTCTTCTGTTTGCCTATTTCTAATATGGAATAGTGGTAGTTTTCAATGATGAATTTTGCTGCAAAAATGTCATTGAAAGCCACTTATTTCATATTAGAATTACATTTTATAGCTGCATTTTTCGCTTTACATATTTAAACGTCAATAATGAAGACTGTGCCATAAGTTGATGACTTGTGAGTTGAGTCTTATAAATTTGGTAAATTGGAATCCGAGTTTTGTGTACCGATTTGATATTGCCCAACGCCAGAATGAATTTGAAACTAGCACATGTTAATTGCTGATGATATGGTAACCAGCCGTTAACCATTACCGTTGAGGCATATTTCGGCGATAAATGAATAAACCCGTGGATGTTTAATAAAAATCGAAGCATTCCAATAAGGTTGAGCTCTTTCGAACAAATTAGAAAATAATAGCCGAGTGATACAATTATTCGGTCATACAATTATCCCTTGGGTAATTGGTATAACGAGTTGTGGGCGCGTATTGAGTAATTTGGGCTTAGTGGTTTTTTTTTTACAAGCATTTGTAGCTGCTGATTATGTGTACTACGTATTAGTTATAAGTGGGACTTCGGGTAGCTGGTTCAAATCGATATTGAATACCCGAGAGTGCCCGACTGCGTCCCGAAGATCCCCGAATCCGATGTTAACCTGCAATGTGCAAGCCGTGAAGTCGGTAAGCGCGATTTGATGTATCACGTCCGCTCGAGTTGTTTTCGTAATTATTCAAACAATGTAAAGGTATGCAATTAACGTGTACAAGTCAGTGATCACCGGTGCTTGATCAAGATATATAGTTTTACCAAATCGTGAAATATTTTTATGAATAAAATGTCCGAGGTACGAAAACGGGCGATTGGAGATGTGGCAGCGGGAGACGTCAACGACGATCACGTAAGCATGTTTAATCGAATCTCTTGTAACTGAATAATTATTGGCTATTCATGCAGCCGATGAAATAATTTTCAAGCCCGTAAATATCTCCAGGTGCGATTTTTACACACGTACTACTTTTGACGAAAGGTATCCAATTTATTTGAAATTTTGTCTATTCAGTCATCTGTCGTGTTTTGTGTTGAAGAAATGTCAGAGAGCAGGCAACGCACTCGAGTTTCGATTGTATGTTCGAAATAAATGTATTAAGTTTAACGACAAAGTAATCGCATTGAAATAATAAGATGAAACGATACGAACCGATATCAGTTGTTAGACTCAACGAGGTAATAAATTTCACTTCTCGATTAATACAACACTTTATTATTAATTCCCGCGCATGACTTCGCACTTGACGATTCATCAGCGCGTACAAGTTCTTACGTACAATACAACGCGTCATGGTGTATCTTTTGTCATTTTTCGTGAGATAGATATAGCACGTAATGTTTATGTTTACGTGTACGTATGTACATCACAGTGTCCAATGATACTTCTTGACATAAATAAAACAGATTCAATTTATACTACACAGATTGTGGAATTTCATGATATACCTATGCACAAAAACAATTCATGCATTATGCATATGTCATTCGTTACTCAGCATCGGTCATTTTATGGCGATTAAATAGAACAGAGTGCTTTAATTCAGTTGTTTCTCAGTGTCGAAACAATTAAATTATCGGTTTTAAACATTGCTTGGATTAACTTCTGTCATTTTGCATGCCATGAAATATGTAGAAACAATTCTAATAATTGACAGAAAATAAATAACAGTCTGCACGAAATCATGTTGCAGAGGGAAGATGCGGAGTCGGAAGAAGACAATAAGATCGAAGTTGATGAAGTGTCCAAGACTCTGCCTCAAGGGACTAATCATACACCAGATGCGCTCGCTTCCGCTCTCTCTGGCATGTCGGATCGGTAAGTTTGAGGAGTGATAATCGGATCCATTGAAGAAATGATTTCGAACTACCTTCGTGCCACTTTCAACCATATACACTTTTCCTCATGTGTAGTTGTCAAAGAACATCTTGAATGTTAAACCGGATTCTGTCAATATCATAAATATATCAAATGTATTTGCATAATCAAGATATGCATACCTATTGCTTTGTTGCCAAAGCTTTCGCGCCAATTCGTACCTTGTCATTGGTCCAAGCTGATGATCATTTATGACGAGGCAAAGAAAGTGGCGGAGATTGTTTGTCTTCAAATTTATGTCACTGAAGAAGACAATGAAATATTGTTTTGACGTATTCAAATCTGCCCAAATACGTATAGAAAGTAATTGAAATCCATAGCTTCTTCTTTTCTTGATTGTACTTTCACGCTGTTCGAATACTTCAAAGTATTTCAGTGTAACTTTTATAGCTTATGTACTATCTATTGAAAATTCGACTGTGTTGAATTCTGTTAGAGGTGATTCATTTTAAACTGTCATTCTTTTTAGTAGGACAAAGAGTTTCCTCTTTCTGGTAACAGGCACTAAAAGCCCCACAGTCAAAAATTCTTTGACCAATATTATTCACTTTTGGGTGTGTCATTTTCGTTTGATTCACTGTATGCCAAATGTTCATGACATATTATAGTATATATCGTTTCGATGCAGCTGGAGAAACTGGATAATTCGGGGCATTTTTACATGTTTAATGGTGACAGGGTTTGGTATTATTATCTATGGAGGGCCATTAGCACTGATGGTCACGGTACGTATTATGCACACTCTTATAATTATTAAATTTAAAAAAACCACAGAGTTGATTAGTGGTTGCAATAATTCTAATGGTTTTTTGAATAAAAATGTTTGTGTCATTCAATAATTTGCTGCAATATTTTATCAATCCTCCGTTGGCGGCAAGTCATTTCTTGGAGTTTGTACCAATTTTATAATTCAGTCGTTACTTTAGTGAGTTAACCATTCCAGACGTTAATACAAAGTAACAAATATAAAGTATATGTAGGATAATTTTCAGAACATTTATGTTTTCAATACTGCACAACTTGTCTTTATCTCTGTTCAAAGATAGGTGTCTGAACAGTAACTCATAATCAATTTTTGTAGCAAAAAGATCACTCCATTCCTCAATCGCCTTGTTACTCATTACCTCTATTTTACACTTATCTTTTATTTCACGATACATATTTTTGTTTCCATTTTTTTTTTTATAATGTGCAAATTCAATATTAAAGTACAATATATACAATGTAATTAACACTGGTAATCTGTAAACAACACGCTTATTGCGAAATTTACGATGCATAAGTTTTACCGAACGCGTGCTACATACATCCCTGTGAAAGACTGTGATATTGCTTGAAAAAAGTATTTGACAATCGAGGATGATGGATGATTTAATATTTTGCAGAGAATTTAATAATAATAACAACAATAATGATAATTTAAAATGTTTTGAAAAATGCAACTGAGCATATTAAGCTTTCGGGTTAACATACGTTCTGAAATAACACTGCTGTTTTGGTTTATTAACAGACTTTAGTTGTACAAGTGAAATGCTTTGAAGAGATCATTAACATTGGATATACCGTGTATCGAATTCATGGTTTACCTTGGTTCAGATCTCTTTCGTGGTATTTCTTGATTACTTCCAATTATTTCTTCTATGGAGAGAACCTGATGGATTATTTTGCAGTGGTAATAAATCGGACGGTGAGTTATAAGAACAGCTGAGTACTCTTTCAACTATTTTGTAAAACTAGTATTTTATTTATTTTAAACAGAGTATTCATTTAAGTTGAGGAATTTTTGTTTGTTATGAATTCCATGGACCCTAGTCGTTTAATACCTGAGTAGTTTGTGGATTACTCTGAGGGTGTTCCATTTAATCCTAATTGAATCCTTTGGGTTTTAAGGAAGTTTTTATGCATTACCTTATATTAGGCGACGACAGAAATAATCACACTTGATGAACACAGCTGTGGGCAGGGCATAAAATCAATAAGCTTTTCTTGAAAGCAAAGCTTTGCTGTGTTTATATGGCTTCATTTTCCATCAAGGCTTTGAATATCAAAAGTGATAGTTTTAAATGGGTCACTTTAGTCAAAACTTTTTCCCAGCCCTCAAAATCTTCTGGAAAATTGCTAAATTGCGGCTTATATGAATGACCTATAACTTCATAGCGAAAATATTTTGGCATGGAAGCTATCTCGTTTCTGCTGAAATAAAACCTAGTGTAGTAATTGGCTCACTATTCAAATACACGGTATCAATTGGAACACTGTAGTCACATTTAACAATGTCATTGGTAATGCATATATTAAAACCACGAAATACTACTTTAGTTCTTACATCGAATGATTTGTGTCAGTTGTAATTTGAGGCAGTATTACTAACAGTTTAAAAATTTTTCCATAGGACTACCTACGCGTTTTAGTAACGTATCATCGATTCATCTCGTTCTGCCTGTATATTATGGGTTTTGTTTGGTTCGTACTATCTCTTGTCAAAAAATACTACATGAAGCAATTTTCTCTCTTCGCATGGACACACGTTGCGCTATTGATCGTAGTGACGCAAAGCTATTTAATTATACAGAACATATTTGAAGGATTAATATGGTAAGTTTGAGGAAACATCATCGTCTGTTAGTACTAAGATTTAAAGTATGCTTATAATAGGTCCGAATGTTAATATTGGATACATACTGAACAAATATATTTATTTACCTATTTCAGGTTCATTGTACCTGTGAGCATGATTGTCATAAACGATATAATGGCATACGTCTTTGGATTTTTCTTTGGTAGAACTCCATTGATAAAATTGTCCCCAAAGAAAACTTGGGAAGGCTTTGTAGGTGGTGGTATTTCAACGGTCATACTTGGATTATTGGTCAGTAAAACTTTCAACAAAGTTCTTTGTATTAATTTACTAATCAGTTCTAGAAACGCTAATTTTCAGTTCTCCGATTCAAGATTCATATTGTCCCAGAGTGAATATTTCGTTTTCAATGACCCATTTTCCTGCAGAATTATTCTAATATATTTTTATTTCATACATTTTATCAGATGTCGTATGTCATATGCCAGTACCGCTACTTTGTGTGCCCAATTGAGTACAGCGAAGCCTTGGGTCGAATGACTATGGACTGTGAACCATCCTATCTTTTCAGACCGCAAGAATATACTCTGCCTACTGAAACCTTACAAAATTTATCCAATTGGGTAAGTCGGAATCTGGTCATATTTATTCATAACCAGATTTCCCCTGTTGTCACAATGCTAAAGATACTAGGAAATGTACAAAATTGTAAAGTTTTTAATAGTTACACACCTGTTACTACTAGCACTCTTATTTTACATAGAAATGTTAATCAACTTATGAAGTAAAACTAATTTGAAGATACAGAAATACACTTGAATAATTACTAATTCACTGTTTTTAATCTGTTGACAGCTCGGTTGGAAGGGTACAATAACAATGTATCCTTTTTTGCTGCATTCACTGTCAATGTCTGTATTCAGTTCAGTGATCGGGCCGTTTGGAGGATTCTTTGCTAGTGGTTTCAAACGAGCTTTTAAAATCAAGGTGAATGAATAATAGAATTACCAGTAATGTTAGTCCCATAGTCAATTAACTTTTGGCTGTTGAAAAATGATTCATTTTTCATTATCGTAGGATTTTGGTGACGTGATTCCTGGTCACGGAGGAATAATGGATAGATTTGACTGTCAGTATTTAATGGCAACGTTTGTCAATGTTTACATCTCATCATTCATCCACACCGCCTCGCCCCAGAAGCTTCTACAGCAGGTAAGCCTGATGCTTTCTACTTCCCTTGTAAAGTATTCAGTTGAATATTTGAATAATTTATGTTTATTACTTTTTATTTTTATTTCATCGCTGAACTCTAGTCAACTTTAATGAACAAGTAGCTAGCTTAACTCATTAGAGTTGGGATTCTTTTGAACAATTTTTTGGTATCGGATGATAATATGAATAAATAATGAAATACCTAGTTTTGTACACCCGTGCGAATGGTGAAAGAGAGTATAAATTTTATCCATTTCACAATACATACCTAACACTTTAACTACGCCACAAAACACCGTATTGGTCAATTTGTGTCCAATTTTACTCATGTTATTATTCGTGGACAATTATACACATTTTTTTTTTTTGCATGAGTCGTGAAAGCAGTTCCTGAGATAATTTTTCTTTCATTTCCAAATCTTATTTAGAATTCAAATATTTTTTGCACATTGTGAACAATAATGTTTTAACGTCATATGTGGCGGTGACCATCCAGAATCCTCTTGCGACGAAATCTCCGTGAATAAAATCTCGATAAAATCCCCAGGATAAAATTACGCCGGACAAATTCCCCGTTGGACACAATCACCCCTGAAAAAATCGCCCCTGGACAAAATTCCCCCGAATAAAATTTTCCCAAATAAATAGTTATTTAATTGCACGAACATTAATAGACGTATAATAATATTTGGGAACGGGAATTTTGTGGAGGGGAAATTTTGTCCGGGGGATTTTGCCAAGGGAGGATTTTGGCGAGGGGGATTTTGGAAAAAGAGATTCTGGATGGGAACCGATATGCATGTAATAAATTTTGGAACTGGAAGTTTGTGATAATTCGATATCGTAATTCAATTGTCCAAATTATGAAAAAATTTCTCGTAAAACGTGAAGAATTATTTGTAAAACGCATAAAGATAGGAATCTGAAAGACGCCGAAAAAAAATATCATTTTCTGTCTTCACGATCTGTAAAACTGGTTTCATTTGGACACTTACAATTTCGTAACAACCCTAAATTTGAAAAGTGGTGTTTATTTTTGTATGTCATATTTTACTAACGATTTTACTTTTCTTACTAATTTCACAATCATACAAAGGGCTGGCTTGTGCACCGTAAGCACATCCTAATTGTTTAACTTAATATCAGTAATATTTTTTCTGTTTGCACCAATTACCATTTTCACTGATTATCCTTCTTCAATTTCTTTGATTTAATGTCTCCTCCATGGTTTACGCATTCTTTAATTTATATTTACAAGAAGACTCTTTGGATTTTGGATTTGAACTTGTGTCAAATTTTTGCCTAAACGATTTTTTTGTTTCGGGTGGTTACAAAATCATGGCCAAAAATCTAATTGCATTGATACAATCGAATATAATACAATATTATCAGCAGCTTTGCATAAGGTATGAATGTATTGAGTCGATTCTGAGTCTTGTTGTACGCATGGTATTATTTTTGCATGTTTTACGCTTCTAACCAATTAATCTTCAAGCCAGCCCTTAATACAAATTTCTGTACTCCACGTACAGAGCGACGGTATTTTGTCGCAGGTGTACAACTTGAAGCCGGAGCAGCAACTGCAGCTTTTTTACACTTTGCGAGACGCGCTGGAGCACAGAGGTATTCTAAATACGCCCTAAACATTACCACCTACGTCAGGTAGCGTGTGGGTTATTGATTGGGCGCCAATTGCAATGCATTGCTATGGGAATCCGAATAAATTGAGACATATTTTTCTGAGATTTACTTAACATCACTACAAAATACCCTGGTCTATTTCTGTTCACAAAATTGACAAATACAGCGACTGAAACGTTCGTAAAGGACAATATTCCTTGGTAAAAAGGAAGGCAGGTAGCTTCACGCTATCCATTATTACCAAATTTATGAAAAAAAGATGTTACCAATGGTAAATGTCGAATGTGCCACATATTATGCTTTTACTCTCATAGCAAAGCAGGTCATTGGATTAGGAAATTTATATGCTCGTTATTTATTTTGATTAAGTTTCATTCTGAAAGTATGTGCGTGATGTCCCTGTAGAGTATGAATCATACAGAATATAACTTACTTATTAACAATAACTTATTATCTTCACATCACTGAATGAACATTGAATTTTTTTTCACAATTATCGACGTTTTACTATTTTTTTTATTAAGTACGTGAAATTACTTCAACGTCCTGGTTTAAATATAAAGATAAATCATTGGACAATTACAGTCATGTATAGATCGCGCATTCCATTTGCTAGGTAACTACGAAAAGATCCATTTTGCAAGAATTCATCAATTCGTTGTTAAAATAAAAGGCACGAAACAATCAAATAAATTCCATCCTCGTTAAGTCAACTTGACGCTGAAAGGGCGCTTTATCCATCAATTTTTGGAATACAAAAGGCAATCCACGAGTTTTTGCTTCCTGGATAATTTAATTGTTTTGTGCCCATTTCAGAGAAATTGACAACATTAAATGATCATTATATTGGTTAGTATTTTATGTATCACACTAACGTACCTCTTAAGGAATCTAAGTCATTATGTTGTTAATCATTTCCAATTTACTAGAACTCAAAATAACCCTTTTTTTAATTTAAACAAAATTCATACTATAGCGATAGTTTCATATATCTAGTTATCGTTATTACACCTGACTTGAGTCTTTATGTGTCTTTCATCATTCTTATAGTATTTTACGTAAGCAAATGATCATAAATCTCTTACAATTTTCAAGCCACTCGAAATGTTTCCAACAACTCTTTCCATAACATCTATTGATTGAAGATTTAGATCTTACATCCATGTATGTTCACACGCACTTATATTCTGCCGACTTGCCAAGTTGACGCCTGTATAGCTTCAAATATTTCTTTTATAATACGATTTATTACTGTTGAAACAATGAAGATATTTCGAAATAACGCTGTTTTTATTTCACACTTTTCGCAATTATCATTTATTTGTCTACAAACCCACGAGGTGCGGTATTCTCTCGCCATGTCGTGCATTGCTGAAAAAAAAAAATACCACATCATATGTAAAGCATTCAACTACTTTATTATCCCAGATTCATATTACGGCATCAAACAGTTATTTTCTGACGTGAATACATTTTTTTTTTTTTTTGCGAGTACGGTATACACATTTAGTCATAATGAAATAATAAAACGTGTAGGGATTTCACTCCTGCGCGTCTCACGTAGCAATACTTGCGTGTGTAGCATAATTGAATCAACTGATAAGAAAATCCTCTGTCACAAAAAATAATTAAGTACAAATGAATTGAAGAGTAGAAAGAAAATATATCGAGTACGAAAGCATATAGCAAATAAATTGGACTGTAAATTAATCAAAATGCAGAGTGAGAAAGAGAGAGAAAGAAATATTGACGTTTTATGTAATATAATACTTTGTTTTTTGGATTAATTATTTATTGTCGTTTGCCTTTATGATTGAAGCTATAGTTAGTATACTTGAAAAAGAAAAAAAGAAAAATATATATATATATATACATACATACATACACTAGGCACACATGCACACATAGGTACCCTATTATATTGACTTTAATGATGTGTCAAATTGTTGTTGATTTGATCTTTCTAATCGTAAATCAGGATATATGTATGATTGTATTCTGTGTACTACCAATTGAAGTAATATATACATTATATTAAATTAATCGATAAGTATATATTATCAATGGCTTCCAATCAGCGTCTTTTATTTGTGGTATAAGAACAATCACTAGTACCGTTTGAGGGATGCTTCGTCTTACCAGATTTTCAAGAGTTCAGCTTCTGCGTAACGATTTTGAAAAATGTAGAAGCTCTTTACGTAAACGCCATAAGCGCAGCTGGTCAATACCACTTGAATTCGTAATGTTGGCAAACCGGAATTTTTTTTTCGCTCCGGTTTCAGATTAACGATTCGGCAAAAACTTGCTTTACCGTTTTATTATAGTACATCAGATCTCATTCGCTTGAAAAAGTAGAGTTTAAATTAACAAAGAGTCTGCAGTCCGTCAATCGTTACCAAATTAGAACGCAGGCATGTTTCCACGTATCTCGATGATTTGACTAATTTGAATTATATTCATTAATAATTTCAAATCTAATTATAACTCACTCGACTGGACGAGCTGCGCTTGTTGTGATTTGGATCGCTGAATCATACACAATACACGTGCATATATCTAAATATTGTTGACGTATAAACAGGTATATATATATTGGAAATCCTATGAAGTTGCAGCAAATACCGACCATGTTTTTTGGGTGAACCATTGTTGGCGTTTACTCGCCGAAAGTGTATCGTTGAATATTATACTATTAGCGTTTATTGACCAGATTTTGCTTGAAAAGCCAGTCTAAACGGCTTCGTCTCACAGTATAACACAAAGTACTATTTACGACGAGGTGATTTTTACAGAGATATATTTGTGTCGCACCTCTGTGAAATCTATGAGGCGTGTTTAATTCATTTCGTGGAAGAAAACGAGGGAGCTATTGATTCTATTCAGTGTTTCTTAACTAAGTACAGCTAACCAGGAATCCGTTGGATTGAGGGCGTCAGTATTTGCATCAAGGTACGGCGCTATTAAACTGGCGTAGGCAGGGCATTCGACAAATGTTATATAAAAAACATCTGCGTTTTGATTATAATAATGTTATATATTGCACGCGGTTCCAGTGTTAATGTTATGTATAAATTGGTTAAGTATTGTAGGTAAATTAAATTTAATGTTTTTTTTTCAGACGATTTATTCCCCGTTATAAATAAATGTATTGTCTAACAGAAAAAAAAACAGATAAATAAATAAAGAGAGTAAAGAATATACTGACGGATTTCTGGATCACTTAATTTTTTCCATTTTCCTTCATTCTTCGATGTAATTCACGTTAGAAGGCATATCGAGTCGCGTTTTGACTATTCAACCGACTCCAATTCAATCCTATCATTACTGGAATTTTGACATTGCCTTGGTATTCCGGTTCTCGCGATCCGCAATAAGACTATTCGAGAAAAAAAGGAGAAAAATCAAAGAAACAATTATAATGGGGCTAGGGTATTAAACCGATGTTTGTTACGTGAACGTCATTTCGTGTTATATTGCTATCCTGAGCGATTAATCATAACTCTGATTGTTATGCCGCGTCGAACTGACATGACAAAGGCTAAGGAGACCTGATATACTTATTTATCACACTCTCAGATTACGATCAAGATAATATGACGGTTTAATATGTATCCTGGATTACTAACTACTGCCACTTCCTCGAATATCTACTGCACGGTCCTGTTAATTAGTACTCGAACAGAGAACCGACGTTGTAATTTCTGACACTTTATCGAGGTCCCGATCAATTAGGGCGTCGACTATGCAGATCCAGGAAATCCTGGAAACTTTGTGATGATATTAATAGTGCGGAAACATGTGATGTTTCGGTTTATAAGGGTCGATGTAGTTTTGCCAGATACCAATTTTACGCACTCATTCAAGTTTCTTCCGCGTCCCGCGCATCTTCCGTATCTAGAATAAATGTGGTAAAATTTTTTAAATATATAAAGTATGTATAAAGATATGATTGCTTGTATTAACAATGAACGATTGCTGTCTCGGTATTTGAAAAAGCACACAGGTCACAAGGAAATTCGTTTTTTACAAACTTTTGCGAAAGAATCCGAAGTTTGACGTTTCAAATGAAACAGAAGTTTCAAGTTAATCGCTGATCCGAGACCAATTGCTCCATTCTCGAATTGTTCGGTAAAAAAACATCTATTGAATGAACAGAGGAAATTTCGATGAAATTAGTTGAAAAACCACGTGGTTGAAGTTAGAATTATTGTACTATTAAGCAAATTACGACTGTCCGAAATTTAGTAAACAGTAATAAAGCAAAATATACTCATATTTCCAGAACTCAATTCCTTAAAAGTTGTTCGATAATGAAAAAACAGGGATATTATCCTCTGCCGTGCCGTTGCGTTAACGCTCACACGAGCTTCAACCTCGTAGAGGTTTTTTTAAAATTGTTGAAAAAAAAATCCACCTGTCAGCCTTTGCGAAGTATTATTCTCACAAACTTGCCATTCATTGTTAATGAATATTCGGACTACGCTAAGGTCTTAAGTTCACTGTTTATAAGCTCATTTGATCCTACAGCTTGTAAATCTAATCAATAATAGCTACCGGCTGCGAAAATGCGAATATTTATCTATGTAGTTTACATACCACAAGCATTTTATACACGCGTGCCTCTGCTGTCCGTTCCTTACAAACAGTGATCACTAATGACCGAAAAATTGAAGGGAAAAGATGTATCGTACACACGTGTTTAAAAATAGGTATACATGGTCCAATGGTATGTGAACCGGATTAATGTTCGTTTTATTTTGTACCGCAATTTGCAGAATATTGCGTCCGTGATCGGCAATGATTCTGTCTATACGTGTGTCTTGAGTCGTGTTCCGTTTGTTTGATCAGATATAAATAAACGTACAGTTTATATATGTATACCTGTTAAGAACATGTATAGTTATACAATATCTACAAGCTTGCTGCCGGATAAGCGTGGGAGTTGTGGTCTGGTAACAAGTAAGATAAATCCACGCTACGCATGGAATACTTTGTTTATTAATGAGTAATAAGTTGTAACGGGAACGAAGAATGTCGGGGATGGCGTAACTGATGTATTTCGTAGAAATCTAGTGTTCAACCTGTTTTTTTTTTTTTTTTCTTGCAAATTTTACACTTTTTCGTTAGTCGAATAACACCTAAATACAGGCTACAATTTCCTGAATACAGGATCGTCGTGAAAGTCATGGCTGTCATTCGATTGGCACGCAGAATTGGCGAATCTGCATTTATAAGTATTTTATAGTAATTTAATTAATAATCGAACTTGAAATGATTCGGGAATTCCTACCACGTGCACAAAATCCCCAATCACGTCTTACCAATTGTCAGGCTTATTTCGATAAGTTACCACCATTGCGAATTCGTGTCACTTGTAAATGAGCATTCCAGTAATCCTGCATACATTCCTAACGCCCTGCGGCACACGCGTTTCTTCCTTCGTGCGTTTATTTTTCATTATTTCGGTGTTTTCATTTTTTAAATAATTTTTCTTTACTTAATCAGTTAGCAGAATCGCTCGATGAAATACACTAATTTGATTGCGGTGTCTCCAAAACCGGGTGGAATCTCATTTGCCGATTGATTTGCACAATCCTGAATCCGTGTTGAATTTTCGCGAATCAATTGCTTTACCCAGTATTCAAATGCGCCCGTTTTTACACTTTTATCAAATATTATTCATTGTTCATCGCTGGGTTTGCATGTGCAGTGGCCATTATTAACAGAGTAAGATTTTATATGAATAATAAACATGATGGTAAATACAGGAACGGATGACCAATACAGCTTTATTTGATAACGCAGAGAGGTATTTTTGTTGTCACTTTACGTGCTTGGTGGTATTATACACGTTAAATGCTAGCACGAATTTTAATCGGACAACACGTATACCTGTTATAAGTCAAGTTTACTGGCGTAGGTACGGCAAGGCTACTCGTAACGAACAGAGACGTCGGAATATGTCATTACTCGCTCGTTTATCTCTATCTACCAATTCGAACTCAGTTACACCTACCGTCGCTCGATCATACACCACTGCAATGTCGTTTATCTCACATTCCGAGCGTAGGGTACGAAAAAATAAAGAAATTAAAGTATCTCAGAACGTTGTATAGGAAGTTCTGCATATCATTAGCTGCAAATTGTACCGATTTGATCAGAGGATAATTATGTATATTTCATTTATAATATGCCTGCGTACCAAGGTCTTTGACCATTCCTTGCGACGACCTTTTTATCCTTCTGCCTCGCAGACTTTTATCATCGTTAATGACAGGTACGTTGATGGGTAAGTTTTTACAGCGTTTCTGTCGCGAAAAGCATTGAAGATTCAAAAATGCTCAAATCTTGGCACTCGTATCGGTTTCCGGTGACGCCAGGATGTTGTACCTACGCACTCGTAGTGTCCTTGATAATTTCGTAAGTGGGTTTACCTGTACGCGTAGGCAGGAAGTCTCCGGTACTTTTTTTGGTTCAAACTCGATTGAGCCAGCCTTCACGGGCTCATATGTGACTTCGCAATGCAATTCAAGCTTGAAACCAATTCCCTTGGACAGCCAGCGAAGGTCCGAGGCCGGTAATTCTGACTTATGTTGTAGAAACGCAGTTCATCCCTAAAATTCGTCTGCCTATAACAGATCTTTGAATCTTTGAAGGTAACAAGGTTCTGAACTTTGTATGTATAACATTAAGAGATATTGAAATACGAAGATTGACATATCCTCCGAGGTTTTAGCGATCATTGCCATCGGCAGTGACGCGACAAGGTTTCCCTTGATTTTTTCCATTGAATCGATTTATTGTATACCGACAGCTATGATTTGCGGGACTTTCCCACATTCTGTTTACCGAGACGTGACAATTTTCTCCAACGAGGTGTTAGCATTTCGGATTCGCGGAATTAGAGGAGTTTCTTTCTAGCACGCCACCGCAACACTTCCGGCGGGGAGAATATTTTACAGCGTTTGCTCTTTTGCTTGCCCCATGATGTGTAACGCCTGGGACTCGTTAATTGAAGATTGCAGAATGAGTTGAGAGTTTTTTGATCGTTCGATCCTTGAATCAGGATTATTTTTTCAATCGCGACAAGGCTGGTGTCGAATGATTGTTTCAGCGAAAAGCGTTTGAAAATAATAGTAGTAATAATAACGATAATAATATAAATGACAGAGCGGGGACTTCCAGATTCTTAGATCCCGGATGTCATCACTGCGTTCCATTTGTATTTCCGGTTGATATGAAAAAAAGAAGATGAAAACAAACAGTGCATGTAAGCATCCTCGATCGTGAAGCATCATACCCGCAACGTGACGTTGCAGATTGCCCCGAAGTTCAAGTCGTGATGTCGACTATGACTATTTTATTTCACAAGTATGTCCGTGGCCTCTCTATAACGCAGAGCGCCTTTCCGAAGTAGCACTCATTTCCTGTACGCCTATACGTGCAGTAAAGCAAACAATAAGAAGGAAGACAAAAAGAAATCCTGCTTCCCGGCGTTTACTTGACGTTGCAAAAATCTCTCTAATCCGCGATGATTCAGTGTAAATTTCAGAAAATCAGATCTTAAAGACGTGTTCGCTTCTGCTGCAGCTTGCTCTTGCATAAAATCTTTACGTTATGTTGTAAGTTATGCGATCTTTGTGTCTTTATCAGGAGCTCGAAAGCAATTATGTTACAAGTACAGTACTCGTGAGCTTTACGGATCTTCGCATAAACAACAATATTTTAATATAACTTATTTTGAATACACCAATATCAACGAAAAAATTTGCAGTGGAAGCTCAGTATTCACTGAATAACATTTAATTTAACTAAAGACGCCGTATTTTCGTTCTTTCGTTCGGTGCAGATCCTGGGAGATAAGATTTAATTATATGTAAATTAAATAATTTGCGACAAGAGAAACGGTAATATACCTTCTAAACTCAGACAGCCAGTCCGCACGACCGAATCAAAGATTTATTACATCATCAGATCGAGGTATGTGCACACGCGACGAAAAGCAGTGCCCATTCTCTATCGGTTAACAATCAGGGGTGTGTGTCCTTGACGTTTACGGTAACAGTCTTTAAGCAGACCGCGAATGAAAAAGTTACCGACGTATATAGCTTCCATAGATGTAAACGTCGCCGATGCGTTGAAAGATTAATTAGAAATCCAAACGGAGCTTGAGCAATGCGAAAAAAGGTATCAAGGATCCACCTTTAATTTTGCTGTTACTCATATTCTAGCTGTATGGACACAATTCATCGTTGAAATTCACGTCGTATCGATACATCGTTGCAGCTTCGTCAACGATCAGTCGAATCCCGTTGTTTTTTGGAGATCGGATGATTTTCGAGTAAAACAAATAAAACGTAGAAAGCTAATTAGCCAATTAATCTACATCTCCGTTTTTATACAGGACAGGAATGACGCGAATCACAACGTTTGATCTCTTTACTCTGTCATCCCGGGGATGGAGGTCGTTCGGGGAATGAGTTGGTTTCACAGTGCGATGGTTCTCTTCATTCGCCAGAATCCCAGATTTGCCACGCGGAGTTAAGTTCGCTCGATTATACGAAAAATAATGGAAAATAAAACTGGGTCCTACCGTTTAGAAATCATAATAATAGTGAAGTTGCACTTAGCTCGATTGTATCGTAACAACTCATTAGGTTTCTCATACCGTTAATCCAGTTGTCCGTGCAATGAATGACCAAACTGCTGCCCATCATACCGCATCATCGCGTGAAATTAGAGCAAAGTGTATGACAATTTGTAAATACATATATAGAACGACTGAGTCTGACGGTCGAATCTGTTTACCGACGATTAGGATACACATTGACAACTATGCTTGAGTTTTGCAAAAGTGACGATTTCTAACCCGAAAAACAGGTTTCGCTGGATCCGATAATTTCGTCGAGCGTGAGTTGTAAAATGAAACCATTAGAGTAGACGCATGATTGCGTGTCAGCTAAATGAATTAAGTAATTAATGTTCGTTCCTACGAACTAGGTATTGATGATTTAATCGATTGATGTTCACGACACACTCGCTTTACATTTCACTCCTCGGCGACAAAAGTAACACGATAATTAGAAAATCGTTACTTTTCAGATACCGCAGACCCATAGTAGTGAAGTTCGACGTATCTCAACTATTTTAAACGTCATTTCGCAGGTTACACAGACGAACTTTCCGACGTGGAAACTCTCCATAAATATTCCATGGGTGCAGGTTACCTCCTCTAACCTTAGATTTTTCCAAGAGGTGTCTCACCGGAGGAAAAATAAACACCGTGATTACGTATTACTCAAATTTTACAGAGTAATTGCGAGAGATTACTTGGATGAATTTTTCTTTGATCACGTGTTTTCCTCATGATTTCCAACACTAAATTCCTACTTTTCGAAATGATTTCTCACAACCACCAACGATTACCCCGATGCTTATTAACGCAGAATTTTAATTCAACATCAGCGATTTCAGTACAATGATTTCGGAGATTACGAAATGATTTTTTGTAACGTTGACACCTCAATCGCTCCGGTACGACACTCCCTTGAATTTTTTCCGTTTAAATTTTTCGTCCGAACGGGAAAGAAGAAGAAGAAGAAGAAGAAGAGGAACGAGAAGTGGAATCGTAATGCCAGTCGAGGAAAGACGAATCAGTGGAAGTTGACGAAACGAAGAATGGGCCATCGGACACGAATGCGTGAGCACGCGTAAGGCAGCCGGCCGGCGATGGCAGTGAAAGTGCTCGACGTTCAGCCCCACCCTGGGCCTTTGGGCCCCGTCGGACCGGGACAGAGAGCTGTGACGAGGTGCGACCCGGTCGGCTCTCGGCTTCCCGGCTTTGGCCCGTTCGCGAAGGGGCTCAGAAGCACGGCTCTTATACGTTACACGCACAGAATCATCTGGGGCACATCGCGGCAGACCCCGGACATAGTAACATAAGCTCGCCCGGCGTCGCCGATCGTGATTCGCGTATTATCACCGTCGATTTCTCGATCGACACACGTACCTGTAACAAATACACGCCCGGTTCCTACCGCTATTTCGCACGTGGAAAAGGGGATTCCTAGTTATACAAATTCACGCGCGTTTCAAAGTTCGAGCCTGTGTGTTGTAGGCATTCGGTCTGGCTCGGTGTCTAGTCGATCACTTCAGTCACGTTCATTTTCCGTTTCTCTCTCTCTCTCTCTCTCTCTCTCTCTCTCTCTCTCTATATCTCTCTCTTTCTCTCTGTCTCTAATTATAATGACAGTATAGTAACAACGAAGGAATGTCTAAGTGGTGAAGAATTGAAGTAAAAGAAGAAAATCAGTTAGTAAATAACAGCCGGTGAATTTCCTAACTTTTTTATTCAGCCTTCGGCACCGAGTTTAATATTATAGTTGCTAGAGAGTTTATTAACGGGACGTGCAATTGGATACATTGAATAATCCTTTAATTTTTACCGCAAGCCGCAAGTCGCATACCTCATTTAAATCGCCCTAAATCGTAGACTAACTGTCAAGATATGTAACGAATTAAACAAAAAATTTAAAAGAAAACTTTTTCTCCGAGTGTTGTGAACAGGTAACAAACGAACCGACCTAAGGTTTAACCGCTGCATGCGATCAGTGAGTGTTAGTGTTGTGGGTGT
The DNA here is from genome assembly GCF_021155785.1 of Neodiprion fabricii. Lineage (NCBI taxonomy): Eukaryota > Metazoa > Arthropoda > Insecta > Hymenoptera > Diprionidae > Neodiprion > Neodiprion fabricii. Next base: position 28,607,760 of record NC_060239.1, read on the forward strand.
AACTCATTTAATCTTCGACCAAGCAACATGATACTGCGACTTACAGGTGTTTTTCTAACGGTAAGCCTGTCCACTTAAAACACACGTGTAGATTAGCCTTAAAAGTTTTACAAAATAAATGATAAAACGGACATATCGCGAGGATGTAATGCGGTGGTTTTGCATTGCGCCCGTAGCACACGCGTAAGTCTCATAATTAGTTAAGAGTTAAGTAACAGTCGGTATGAATTTGCAGATTTAATACTTACAGGGTTGATTGTGCAAGGTTCGTGTCTAGTTGACTATAAATCTGCATGGCAGAAGTATTAGTTAGATTTTTAAGTGACACGTCGAGTGTTTCATCTTCTACGTTGTCATCCGCGTTGCTGAAGAAATTATATTCAACCACATACTAAACAACTTTCATTTACCTGACCTCATAAGTAAGATCACGATTCAAGTCTTCCGGCTACGCACGAACATCGTTTACATACAAGGTACCGTAGGCGAGATGCGATATGCGTTTGTGTATAGATTTTTCTTCGCAAAGACGTAATCTTGGGGAAAACTATTAAACAATTATGCTGGCTACGAAATCAGGCCTGCAGACACCACAGTCAGCCTGAAAACAGTCGTTGACATTGTGCAGCGTGAAACCTTGGCGTTCATATTTCAACCTTCACTTGAAAAGTGGGAGCACTGTGCCGTGCAAGCATGACATATACACACACAAACACACACACACATTGCATTGTCGTGTCTGTATTACCGGTAAATTTATTCAACTCGATCACTTTTCCCGCGCGTTTTTGTCGCCCACTAATTGTATCGAGTTAATCACTATCTGACAGACCACGAATTGGACTTCCCTAATCGCTTACGTTCAGTAAAAGCGGGTTCTAAACCTTCGAATCACAACGCGAGGATATAAAGAAGTAATTTGCTTATTGATAATCTAAGCGTATATGAGTATAATTATAAGAGAACGGGAAATTCTTTGCAATTGAATTTAGTCGCGCTGTCATACGGTCGCTATGTAGTTGGAAATAATTCGTGATAGATGAACGATTGGAAGCTTACGTTGAAAGTCACATGTTATGAAAGCATACTTGTGGTGTACATTCTTCGAATTATTAGCTGCGGTAACTTGTTTAAATGAATTTTGCACATTCCAACACAATTCACGTGTCAAATCAAGATTCTTACCGTTTTCTTTTTGTTTTTTTTCCTTCTTTCAAAATGACACAAAAAGAATTGATAATTGTTTCACTGGTAGGTTACAATAGGGAGTTACCGGATGCTGCTGGAAGCTCAGCGTTCTGGCCACAGAGACAATAGTTGGGCTGTTTTTCGATGTAAGAACAGTATGGAAAAATCTTACCGAACGAGCTTTACTTTTTTCCTTATAACGAGTTTCACTTACATTTTTATCGCACGAAATTATTGTTACGTTTAATCTCTGGCGTATAATATTAATTATACAGTAAAATGTAATTTTATTAATTCCTGCTTTGAGGATAAGACCTTTGTGGAGTTGAAACTTTGGAATCATGTGAAATTTTCAACGCATTCTACTTTCGAAAGTTGTACATGCTTTACCTCCACAGGCTTGTTGGATTGGCAAAAAATTTTCACCGGTCCATTTCAAATATCCAAATAATCACTCGAATCTCACATACATATACGCAGTGTCAAACACGTAATTTCTCAGCTTTGAAATGCGAGTATTATACACATATAATACGAGGTGTCAGAATATCCGTCGTGTCAACGAAAATAACAAACGTCAATTAACGAAGAATGTTGGAAAACGTCCACCCGTACATTAATTTTTTTTTTTTTCTTACTATCAATCTATCTGAAGTAGATTTACACGAGTGAATGCTCTTTAACGGGATTTGACGAGGAGCGTTCCGTGTCAACGTGTCCTACGCATACATCATACTCACGATCGTAAAGTGTGTCCCATTTAAAATGTCTAGTACAATGAATCTGGAGGTAGTTGCATGAAGTACAGAAAAATGTTTCAGGGAAAAGTGACGATTCGTTTAAAAATACACCAAACTAATTCGAAATCGTTCAAATTTCTCTAAGCGTCTTACATGGGATATTTCAATTGGATAATTTGGAGTCAATGACCCGAAAAATAAACGGTTCGTGGACTTCGTGTGAGAATTACTGTACCGAAAGCTATGCAGAACTTTGTTGATTCTACGCAACTGCACTGCCTTGCAACCAAGCAACATTTCCCTGAATCCATGCTACATTTGGAGGCAACCCAGTGGGCCGATCGATTATAATGGGACACCATGCATACATACGCGTAGGTCACACCTCGGTACATATAACATAAACGAGGCGGAATGCCGCGCGACTTGCTGACGAGAAAGTTTCGTACAAGGTGTGTACGATTCACCGAAACACCTGCGAACAGATAATGAAAATTCGTGTTTAACATCGGTTATTAGTAGTGATAATCATACCCGACGTCTGCGCGTGCGTATCGTTTAATTTTGAATGTCAAGGTGGCCTCATCTCCGAACCTCCGAACCTCCGACCAACTATAAATCCTCGCTATCAAGTATAATTGGCGTTGCGCGTCTACGATGCGGATTCGTACGTCCACAATATACGGTATCCATTGCATGGGGCCTGACTCACCGATTTTCGTTTAGAAATATTTCTATCGTCAAGTTAGTGGCAACGCTGCGATGGTCAATGATGCGGTCAATGGAATGACTAGACCAGTTACTTTAGTCGCTCTGGGGTCGCGAGGCTCGTGCCAAGAGGTCAATCGTTTGGCTTTACGGAAAGTAGAAAAAAATGTAATCCAGAGTGAATTCCGAGTGATTGTAAGATAATTTGTTATGCGTAATAGTCGTAAATTATAATTTGTGTCTGTGCAGTTTAGGTTCGTCATTTAAATATTTGTCGATAAATTTTTACCCGATTATCACTAATCGACATACTTTCCCCACTTGTAACATAATATAGGTACCATTTTATTTTTTAGAATTTATTTTTTGCATGGTAGATAGTGGCTTGTCCTGGTGTGAAGTTGGATGTAATTTAATTAATGTTAGAAAAAAAATTGAAAAGAAATTTGCTGACTAGTGTGCATAATACGTACGTGATTCAACTCCGCAATTGGCGGTATAATCTCAGATCTGAGATAAGGGTACCGGCGTTTTGTCCGAATAGCAACTTTCTATGATTCGCAGTATTATATGCGTCTGTGTGGTTCAAGCTGCAAATGTTCTCGAGTACGTAGAATATATACAGTATATACGTCTAGTCGTAATTTCCGTTCCAGATTTAAAGATCATTTGAAGTATGTAATATTTCACGCAACGATTAATATACTTTGCACCATACCGTGTTCATAAATGTATATACGGGGCATTCCGTGCCAACTCGAGTAACGATTAATTTCGAATCTGATGACTTTTTTCCTCCAACAAATATTGTCTCGTAGTTGTTTCAGTAGTCATTTTGGAAACCACAAATTAACATTCGCTAATGGTATTTGCCGGATAACTGCGATCTTCCGCTATTTTCAAAAGTGGAATTAATTTCCTTCCATTTAATGAACCGGTGTCGAATAATGATTTTTTACAACTGTATATTATACGTATATTAGTAAAAAATGGAGAAGTTTTATATCATACTTTAGTAGTGTAGAGAAAAATATTTTGGTCATGTCTTTCCTTTTTGTTTTGAAACAAACTTGATGCAGGTAGAATGTATCATGCAGGTATGCTAAGTATATAAAGTAACTATATAGATATATATAAAACAGCCAAATTGTAAATAAACAATTTCTAAAATATCAAAATTTTCAATCGCAATTAATTATTCATTGTGAACATTAAAAAAACAAAACGATCTTGGAGTACAATGCTTTGGTTTTTTTTTGCAAATCACTCATTTCTAAAATACCATGTATAATTAATTATCTACCAACAAACCAACAATTCGTACATTGATTTAAAACAAAATCGTAGCATCCGTCTGCTTATCAATGGATACAAGAAAGAATAAATTCCATTCTCAGAAATGGCGAAAAATCAGCTAAACGTTGGGGAGTTCGTAGAGAATGCCCCGTATAAAACATTGTGTCCTACGGTGACATTTCTCAGCCGTACGGAAGATTTATTATTATTTAATATAACAATGTGGTAGATATGTACCATGTCTCTTTTCATCATTACATAATATTATCTACACATCTATCTGTAATGTAATTCTTAGTAAGAGTTTTTTCGCTAACTTGATGTTGCCTACGTTTCAATAGTCTCATTAATCATGGTGTTCCATGGCATGTTACCTGTAATCGTGAGAATATAAGTGAAAATCCTATAAATTAGAAAAGAAAAAAACAATCTGAGATAGGATGAAAATTTTTCACACGAACATTAAAAGCCTCGGTGAAGCAACAAAAGTGTTTCATTGTAATATAATTATAGAAAGCATCATATTTCAACACCGAAAGCGTGATGGTGTCATGAATCAATGGAAGATAAAAAAAATTAATCAATAATCAGATGACCTATTTAGGTGTCTTACGAATATCAACAAACAACGTACGTCTGTATCTGTAAATTGAATAGATATCTGTGAATCGGGACATTGAAATTTATCAGTTAACGGATACGAACTGCGTCCCGTACGATGATGGCTTATACAGGAAATAATTAATCCGAATATACGCGATGGGATATTGGTATAAATTTGCAATCGGTAAACATGGATAATCAAGTCAGACTTTCAAAAGTTAATAGGCCCTCCATTTCTTTTTACTCTCTCGGATTATAATTTTTTTTTTCTTTTTTTTTCCATCCCGAGCGTGCAACAAGTATTGAAATAAACGAAAGTTGTCGACTAGCGGGCAACGCTACTTATTACACCGTACGTACCTACAGCTCTGAGGAATGTAGGAAATCTCATTTAATAATGACAAACGTATCCTCGATTACAGGTCCTCGTGATGGCCGCGAATCCTGAGCCCTGCTCGGAATACGGCTGTCCGCACCCTCCTCGACACGAGCCCTTCTTGCCAGCTCTTCCTGGACATACACCAAGATGCGCAAAACCCGGACAAACCTTCTGCGAAAGGCTGGACCACTATCCTCAGTAAGAATATTAAACAGCATAGAGACTAGACGTACACGTTTCAAATTAATCGGTGTATTATGCCCGCAGAGTTTATACTTTTGCATATAGAAACCTGTTCATCTTTGTCTTTGTCACACGCGGGCGTTACAATAAATAAACATTATCTCGATGAAAAGTTCGAACATGAAATTCTGATCAAAATTCAACGCCACGATGCAACGTGTCTTCGGCTTCGTGCCGCGGAAAGTTTTCACTTTTCTAACACACGGAAGGTGACAGAGCTGTTTGTATTATCAAACCTGTCAACAAGGCGTTTATAAATTATCTAATTTATCGGCGGAAGATCGGTCATTAAAAAACAATTATTATATAATAACAAGACATTTGGAATGGAATCCTGAAACATCACAGTGTCGAATTTGCATCGAAGCATGTTAAGAATTTGTGGGATTGAAAGAATCAAAACAATAAAAGAGCTTATAGCTCGTTATAGCTTTGATACCTGCACAGTTCATTTTTAAAAATATGCTTGTCTCGAAACAAACTTTGTTCCTCCGTCATCCCCATTAATTACAAACTTATTCCAGCAAACTGTGTTGAGGTAAATATTGTATATGTAATAGCTCAAGTAGGTCTCAAAAAATTATGTGCCTCTGGTACTCGGTGAATATTATTCAACTATTGGAGGTGACGAATGAAAAAAAAAAGAACATTAATAAGTATTCAATTTCATGAAACTTTCTAAGGTAACCTAAAAGTCCACTTGAAATTGTCATTCGTACGCACAACTTATAATCATGCCGAAAAATTTCGACAGCGGTTGAATAACGAATTTGGTGAGACCGTCTTGCCGACCCTACAAATCGGTTCGTTCATTTTCTCAGATTTTTTGGAAACAGATCGATTGAGATTAGACGTAATTTGAATAATCGAATGACCTCGGATTAACAAACCAATTACAAAACCATTATACTCTTACTGTACATGAGGCATTCCACACCAAGCCGACCTATCCTGTTTTGCTGAGAAAAAAAAAGTATAAAATATAAATTTATATTTTTGAAATTGATATTTAATTCAATTTTTCTCACTTTTTAATCACTTGTTTCGCCTGCAGCTCGCACACGTCTAAAGATTGTCGTTTTTTGGCAAAGAATTCGTGAGAAAAATTCAAAGCCAATCGATTTGGGCTATTCGTTCGAAAATTGGGATTCTGTATTTTTGGGAGCAGTTAAAATCACACCGTGGTCCAAAAAGTCTAAAGCCCGGTGGAAGTTTTTTTTACACTCTACGCCATACTTAAAAATAAATAATATCGCTGATCGTGAGGGTCAGACGTAGGTCAGTTTGGGGTGGAATGCCTCATACGCACCGTGACTCCGCAACATGGGCCACTGATTCACAACACTAGTATCTCTTAATATTTTTCCACTCGACTCGATATTCTCAAATTTACTGTTAACACCCTGAAGTAGTTTCAAAACAAGATAATTATAGAAAACAAACGTTCTCAAGTCGTAGATGAAGTCAATTCCTTGTCATCTAAATTTGATTGAAACAAATAAAATGCAAAGTGCACTTATGGAATACTTTGATCTTTCTACATGGAATCGTGTGAAACTGGGATTTTGTACTTCAATTTTGCAATAACAAATTTTTTTTCCGTGCTGAAAAAACACTTTTTGCAAATCGAATTACCATCGATTATTCTTCAACTTCGCTTTCAGAGTTCTGAATTTCATTTAATTACGCGAAATAAAAACGAATGGATAATATCAGATCTGCAGGATCTGATTCGCGCCCATACATTGTCTGTACAGGATACAAAAAGTTATTCTGTCGATTCATCCGCCCGAAACATAAAAAAAAAAAAAAATCTTTCATTTTGCATTTCCGTAGAGAATAAGCGCATCCGTATAAAAATATGCGAATATTTCCCGTGCGATTATAAAATAATCACAAGCTTTGGCAAAACAAACGGTGATGAATCGCAAGCCTCGATAACCGTTTGAATTGGCGCGAGTTAATCGCAGCCTTAAACTTCCGGTGGTTATAACACCACCCGCCTGATGTGCAGAAAAATCCACGCAAACTTCACAGCGATATTTTACGATACGGATTCACTGGCTTGTTTACGATTTAGCGTGACACAAGATCCACGGTAATTGCGAAAAAATTATCAAGCTCGTGCTAACAGCGGTGAGCACAGCGGCATTTGGGCGATGGTATTATAAGGTGCAGGTACTTAGACCGAAGGTAATGAACTCTCGGCCGAGGCCGACGCTCGGTATTTTAGCGCAGACGGTTTTTAGTTTGCCGCATGACTCCTGGATCTTAATTTTATGTGCATAGCCGGATGATTAAATCAAACGCTTCGGAGCCTCGGGCAGTTTCTTTCATCCTTACGCACATCTTAATGTGCCTTCAACTTGACCCGACGTCCCGAAATATCGCCGATCGAATGGCTAAAGTCTCCGGCTACACGTGTTGATATTGCGCACGGCCAGAACTGTCTTCACCAACGATGAAAGTACGGAGCGCCAATCGCCGCCAGCTTTTTTACACGTGTTCTGCTCAATTCCGAACTCGGGATTCGTTGGAACAAAATCTTACCTCGAAGAGAAAATATCCATTCCTGTTATTTTACTTTCCTCTTCTCTTCGTTACGACCGTCGTGAGTCCGATAAGGAATTAGCTTTTCCCTGTCATACCAATTACCTATTACACATCGAAATTTGCATGTATCAATTTTTAGCTGTTGGACATGACATATTTTGATTGTTACGAAATTTTAGATCGCCGATAGAATGAGCAGAGTAATGACTTTTTCACACCTCGTTTATCCGAGAGTGTACAACGTACTCGGTTTCGACAGAATATCGCCGAGTATTAGAAAAAAAGGATGCATCATATTTGCTTGCGGATGTGCGGAAGGAGAAGGAACGAAATTTCGATAGAATGCCTGCAAGTAAATCGACAATTACCAAATTCGAAAAACCAGTATGAATAAAATAAACATTGAATTCAAACAGACCATCGTGTTCGCCTCGAACCCAGCGGGTCAATAGTCTTCAAGTACCCTGATTTTTTTTTCTCTGATCCCAAGTACAATTGCAAACTTGATAAATTAACAGGACTCACTCAATTTTCGGGCAGTGTAGCATGTATTAGGCAAGCATAAGCGTGAGTGGCATGATGTACGCGTTGACTTGAAAGTGAAATTTAACAACGAAGTTCTCACCATTCAAGAATTTCAAATCCGTACGAGTTACTTCTTTCCCTTGTGCAATAAAAACCCGTTGGTACAGCACACAAATAAACACGAATTGTTTTCGACCGTAATTATAATTATTATTATTATACGGGAGATGGCACGCGTTTCGGGAATACTGCAAGGCAAGCGGTATTTGAGTCGGCGCGGTTAATTACGAAGTTGGCCTTATTTGCGAGTTTGCGAACTAACATATCACAGTCTGGTTTCAGCCGAGTCAAGGAGCCGGGAACAATTAATAACTCGTTCATACGCGACAGGCTCAAGGCTCGCCCCGTAATGTTGTGTCACATTTGCGCGTGTGTAATAATAAGGCCCAGCAAAAACCTTCGAGCGAATACAAGTTCAAATGGCGATTAAGCCGCTTTCAGGGTTGCAGTCTTTGCCTCGCTCCGGCGCCTGGCTCTCAATATTATCCAGGTATGACTTCATACCTCGGAGTGAACAAAAGGGTGAAAAAAATCCGTTCCTCATTACTGCTACCGATTTAATCCGACTTTGTCATATTACGTTTCGTTCATCGTGTGTGCAATGTTCCCGATTCGAAATCACGGTCGCTAATAACAGTCATCGGATTTGCCGGATGTTCTATCGTTCCAATCAAAGTAAACTCTAAGCAGCCGTAAGCTGGCTGGACAATTAAATTCGAGCACACGTCGGATAGTTCGATATTTATCGGTGCATGCTCCGCGTCACTTTCAACTGGGATGATCAAACGGCCCCTTATTAGTACGTAGAAATGGCACGAAAATTCTAGAAAAATGGGTACGCTTCGCAATAATGGTTTAAATATTATTGGAATTACAAGAAGATACAGTACAGGTCACTGTTTAGTTTAATTACTATGGCTGTATGTAGTTACGAGAAAATATAGTTATGGTGAAAAATGTTGATAGTCGAGACTACGTAGTAACGGTGACTACAGATTTTTGTTTGTACAATAGTTGAGGAATAGGTAAACAGGATGTAATGCGAGATGCTTGCTCTACCATAACCGTGGCCTTGCAATCACTGATACATATACAGAGTGAATTCGCAATGACTGCACCTTCCGTCGTCTGCTCAAATGTAACGCGCACGCGCTATAATCTGAGAGCGACTATTTGCCAGGGTGACCAACCGCATAAATTTAGACGATAGTTCGCCGCGTTGTATGTAAGCCTGAAAAGTTTTTACAGTTGTCGGTGTTGAGCACAACTGCCAGCGAGAACTGTCAACGTTTTTGAGGTTACATTTATTACGGTTGGTCACCCTGGCGAACCGCCGCTCTCGGATTGTAGCGCATGCGCATTAAATTTTAGCAGACGACGGAACGTGCAGTAGTTAGGAATTCCCGCGGTAGAATACGTACGAGATGCGTCATGATCTTTAAAGGAATAAATCGATTGAAGTTTGACTGATACTTGTATTCGATGTTATCTCTAACGCATTGCTACGCTCGCCTTTGATCTATCGTACTATTCGTTCGACGGATTTGAAACAAGGATTTGTATTTGTAGGCAAATGTAGACTGAGAGTGAGGACAACTCAAATTCAGTGTTTCAATCCAATCTTGGCAAATTCATGTTTTGTAATTATGGGTGTGCTCCGGGGTGTAATATTTTTATAATAACTTTAGCGGAGATAGGTATTGGATTAGAATGTCTTGGAATGAAATTAGTTAATTCGGGAAAGTTTGGCGTAGCGGAAGCGAGTCGGAACCACGTGCCACGTGACATGGGAATAGAAATGGAAATGACCTAGTTTCCACCTTGAACAAAATACCCAAAGACCCTCCGTATACGTGTACCTGCTGAATTTTTATGCGGAGCAACTGTACAGATTTCAACATCCGTGTTTCAAATGCAATATGTGAGTTGGCTGTGATAATGATATATTTTATAAGATTAAAAAATGTGTGTATTTACACGTGTTGAGGAAAGTTAAAGACGTGATCGGTTACGCGATGAGGCTATTTCGGATGATTTTCGGTACTTTGAAGTTGGAATATCTTTTAAAAGCATGACGCGTGAAGGGCTTGGATAAATAACGAAATATTGGCTTCCACTTTCTTTCGCGCTGAAATCTTGCCTTTTAATGTCTAGAAATATAAAAATTCGGGCATTTTTCATAAGTGAAAACATCAAAGTTCACCGAGTAACTGTGGTAGGATGAATCAATAAAACCGTAATGCGTAATATTCTCGGAAATATAGTAACACTCATTATGCTCTCTAAATCGTTTCAAGTTTTCACTGTCCGTATTAACAGCGTTAGAATTCTTCGATCACACATAATTATAGTGTTACGCTTAGTAGTGTAAGTGTGTATAACTTTTATTGAGAAATGTGTTATTTGAGGGGTCAAAAGGCCGCGGCAGTTACGTGCCGCGTTTATGACTAACAAGCGACTTGTTTCAAGCAGCGTACAACAAATAAAATTTCGTAATTTAGAAATTTGGATAGCATTAGGTACACGCCGCGGCTTTGCGCTTTGGCATCGAGAATATAAAACAAACATCCTTTATCTTGGAATAGAATCAAGGATGCATTATACATCAGAGTTCTTGGACATTCGTGAAAAACGACATCCCGGAGGATGCCCGTATGCGAGAACGAGATGGGCGAGTCGAACGTGCGTAAAATCCCATTTAAATGTACAAACCTGTACGTACGTTTATACTCGTATACAGACAAACCACCTGCAGACATCAGTAATTCACGTTGAATTAAAAGTAGTCGGTATTACGATTCCCGCAGTTTGGTGCGTAGAGTGAAAGTCGCCTATCGATATATCGCGGTTAAAGATGCTCACGAAAACTTTCGACTTCGATTTTGGTACGGTGTCCGCGCGGATGGTCTAAAAATCGGTGAAACCGTATGAAAACCGCGACCCACGCAGCGAGCAAGGATGTAATAATTGATATTGTTTTCGGTTGCCAAATAATTTTCACCCCATTTTTTGTGCTCCGTTCAAATGATATTTCCACGATATATCCGTATTCGCGTTTTCCAGCGCTGATTGTAAAAAAGAAATCAAACAAACATCGAAATGGCAAACGTGATTGTCACGGCTCGCGTTTTAAACGAAAACGAGGATACAGGGGGTTAAAAATTCAGTACGCCGATTGGGGATTGGATGCAATTTAGAAATTTGTTTGTACGAGATACCTACCGCTGGATTGTTTTGCACTGGTGAATAATACTTGAAAGCCATACGCTGGTGAAAGGCGTACGAAGACGGAACAAGAATTTGGTGTTTGGACCGCGCCGGGATTTCCGAACACCAAGAAAAGTCGCTGAGCATTAATGATGCCCGGAGCGCTGTTACACGTGCAGAATGTCCGAGTCTTTGCAATGGTTGTTCAAATGTTGACTTAACGTTTGAGGGGAAAAAAATTAAAGTAAACAATCTTTTCTCGACCCCTTTGCGAAACAGTCGCCACAAGATATTAGGTCAGACTCGTATAATCTACAGACATTGAAAAAGTGCATCTCTGTAGTAAGCCTCACGTTTATTTTTCCTTGAAATGTGCGACTGATGTTATATTTGATATGCACTTACATTATTGTACGATTATTTTCCCGCTTACCTGTCGATTATTTTTTTTTTTGTTCAAACTGTAACAGCTCGTTTGAAAATTAAGAAATATTTTGCCGACACTAAAGCGAACAGAGCAATAAAATTGAGAAAAATTATAGGGAATTGAAATGTCTTCAGTTATAAATTCGAGGATGCGGTATTCATTGATTTTTTTCGTTGTATAACAGCTTTTGGGGCTGCCCAAGTAGTTAATTTCGCTTCTGAGTCTGGGTTCGCCAATTTACCGATGGCTCTATAAATTTCTAATGCTCTTTTAATTTGAATTGGTTCATGTGTGGTATATCACATATTACGACGGGCGATCGAAAGCGGCCGGTAAAACCCGGGAGAGCTCATTATTTGCTACAACGCGGGCTTGGATGATCAGAGAGCGGCACCTGCAGCGATTATTAATATACCATCTCCGATCTACGTCGGGAAAAGAATTATATTGACAAGAAAGATTCGACACATCGTTTGAGTTGGACTGAAGCTAAGAACTTGGAACTGCAGTTCCTTTTATCCAGAAATAATGAATAGCAAATAAGTGTCGTAATGAAGTAATGGTGATGCATCTTATACTCGTTTATGTTTTTTTTCACCTCAAAATCATCGTACAGATCCTTTTTCGTTCCACAATTCCACCAAGTTTCGACGGAACGAATATCGAGTAGTAGTTTTTCACTTTGAAACGAATTGTTTCGAGGACGAGGATCGTAACAATGATGCCACATTTTCGCGAAGAAACGTGTCTCTTGATTAAAAAAAGCGTGACGAGACCCAACGGATCGCAAATTTAGTCGTTGTTAAAAGCAGAAGAATGACCTGTCGACTTTACACGCACGTTTGGTAAACGCATACATGGACAGAAATCGGTGCGTTCAGGAATAAAAGATTCACGCTGCAACTAGGAGTGCTGTTATAATTTTTTGCAATTATACCTATCCCTGAATAAACATTGTTAAAAAAGTAGTTTAAAATATTCAAAATTAGAAATGTCGTCGTAGGGCAAGAAACGTCGTAGGCATTAAACTTCAGATTTGCCTAGCCGGCGTAACGGCGAACCGATTGCGCAAATAAGTTAAAATTCCGCCAGAGCGTCCGAATACGGAAGAGGATCTGCACGATGGAGAGTTCGGAAATGACACACGTATCTTCACGGAGCAAGTGGTTTGCCCATCTCTAAAGGACGTCCGTAAACTTTCACTCAGCCTCGTTGTGACGACTTAACGCAGCATTTGCGCAGGCTTACACCTGCGTTATACCTCCACTTCTGCCTCGATACGTTTTCCCCGCACGAGGCGTTCTTTATATTCAATTCCTACGTATATTACACACTTTGCATATTCCAGCCACGAATCACCGATTCATTAACTTTTACGAGCTTAGTGTCACTTATATCTGTGCAGTTATAGGGTGAGAATCGTTTGATATCTTAATACGTGTAAAAAATTTATTACCTTTATACGGCTGTTTTTTAATGAAGAAACTTTTCACCAAACGGTGCAAAGATTCGGAAATAAGATGTGACGTTCCGCACAATCGATACTTGTGATTCGTACAATCGAACAATCCGTCCATAAATTCGTTTTCAATTACAAGTAAGTTTACTATTCGGGCTTTGTTATTATCACGCCGTAGCTATGGAGTTGACCGTTATAAAGAACTGTTATCCGGACGATATTGGAAGGTGCAGGGTCTGTGCAGAAACCACTCCTGTTTTTCCATTTCAATTTTCTGCTCACATACGCGTCCGGCACATCACGCATTAGTTTTTGGTGGCAGCATTTTTACAACGTGGCACCTGTTTCGTTGCAGACATGCTCTGAATTTCTGAATTTAAATCGTTTGCATTCTGTCCGCGGGTACTGGCAAACAATGACCTTTCTCGCCATTCCTTTGGTACATACAAATTTCTTCTTTCTTTTTTTTTTTTTTTTACGTACATACATACGTGTATATATATACGGACATTATGACGCACGTCAGAATTATATACCTATACATATACATCCATATGGATATAACTAGTGTAAATATATTTGCGCCATACACAAAGACAGATTTTTTCAGGAAATACTAATTATTACTTCTCCCCTTTGTTTCACGGAAAATAATTTTTTTCATAGATATCGTTTTTTTCGGCAAAGTAGGGATTATCAAAGAATATCCCTGTAATTCTGTCAAAGTCACCGAGAAACTTAATAATTCACACAGTATTTGCAGGATCGTATTAAAAACACTGCAAATGTTTTGTAGAAAGATTTTTATCCGTGGTGTTAGATTATTCTATATTACCTTGGCAAATCCATGATTCTGTGTGGATTTAAAAAAGTTGATTACCCAAGTACTGAACTAAAATTAGCTTGTAGGTTTCGCATCATAAACCACTGCAGGTGTTTCGCAACGAATTTCATAGTTACGAAAAAAGACTGTGGAGAAGACTAATATATCGTGAAAATATAATTTCTGCCGCATCTTTGTATATCAGAAAGACGTCAACCACGCCAGTCTTTCGAGCCGTGAAAATGAATCTATTTCTTCCTAATCACGAATAGACGACGAGTAAACATCAGGCTTTTCACAGGTACGTGTGAAACGTAAAGCTCAAACATACGTGCAAGACTGAATGAATTCGTATCGAAAGTAAACATGTGCTCAAAAACCGTAGTCCCGATATGATTACGGTTATCAAATTTTACATAGATTTACATAACTACCGTAACATCAAAGATCGATTTAATTGGTCAGAATTTGAACAAACATATTTTCCGTTCCGTGTACTGCCAAGTTTATGGAATGACGTACGGCAGTTTAGGATTAACGTAGTGACAAGTTAGAAAAAAGCTGAATATTCACCCTGAAACTCTTGATGGGAGATAAATCATTCGCAAACAATCTGCGACCTATCAAATTATTTTAGACATTTTTTAAACTATACATAGATATCCGAGAACGCGAAGATGAATATCTCGACAATCGCTGAACATCACACACGAAATAGTTTCTATGATAATCAGCATTTTCGGATTATTACATCACTATCTTGCACCGCGAATTCAAATCGGATTCACGGTGAGTATCCGGATACACGTACACAGATAATAACGTGATCGAGAATATTCGTTTACGTATGTAGGTGCGTGTAAGGCAGGTGGGAGAGCTTGGTGAACAAGGTGAACTCAGGGAGCACGTGTAATCGGTTAAGGTTAAGGGATGTGGGGTTTATCATCGCGTCCCCCGAGACTTGGTAATAGTTTCAATCGAATAAGCAATTCCTAATTAGCATACAAAGTGTCGTCTTAACCCCGAAAATTAATTAACGTTAACAACTAGGTCGTTCCCGCCACTACGAACAATATCTGTCTCTTATATGTATACCTATAATATACGAAACTAGGTTGTTAGGTATAATGGAATCGGCTCGGATACGTGTTTATCTCCTCGTTCCATCCTTGCTAGTTCGAGCGATCTCGATGCCCCGTATAACAGAAAGCACCGGTGAAATTACTTATTTAATAGATACATAGTGATCGTCCAAAGGATGATTGTGTGATATAAAACTTTACACCCAACCAGAATCCAGGTTTCCATTTTTAAATCCGCAAACTTGAAATCTGATGTCAAAAATAATCAATCATGAAAATTTATGTCCCTGATTATTGTAAAACCTTGAAAAAAGTTTGAGTATGAATTCATTATTCAAAATTAAGTAAGTTAGATCCTTTCAGAATTGTACCAGCATATCGAGAATTGTAAAATGCTGAAATCGATATTCAATGCGAATGTGCGATTTTCTTGTTGTACAATTATAAACTTCGTAGACAATAAGTAATATCGAAAACATTTAAATCCAATCTGTCCCGGTCGTGAAATATATTGCATAAGGTGGTAAGAAGCTGCAGTTGGTAGTGTTTTGAAATAAAATCTTAAGACAGACTTTAGAAATTTTTCTTCAGACTTTAGAAAAGTTCATTGCGATCTAATCGCCATTCGTGTGTTTTCAATTTCAGACAGCTGATCAGGTACCTAATCGACAAATGGAGTTTTGACTACAACACGCTATTAATCGACGAATCTCGGGACGGCTTCAACTCCTACAGGTCGGTGGGTTTCTACTTTTGTACATAATCACTTGTAGGGTATAAAGTATCACCCAAAAACGGCAAATACGGTTGCGCTTGAGAGGTCGAGTCCAGTAAAAAGACTGATTTGTGCCATACCATGATGTATAAGTCACGGATTCTCTGAAAAATCCAATCGTTTAGTAGAGAATTCATTCGAAGTAAATACTATTATAAAATCATCGACGTATACATATATCGCTTCCGGTAACCGCGTATGCAGAAACTAGTATCCACGATTCGGTTGCCTCGCGAGCGAATTTCTCAAGCTCATCTGAATTCGCGGTTCTGTAAAACTGTTAAAATCCGAGCTAACCGCGAACCGCGATTTGAAGAACGGAACCGGAATACCACGGAGGTTACGACTACCAACGACCGGAAGTACCTCAGCTGTATCCACAACCGTTACCGTTCCTCCCATCGCAATACCCCTTCGGACCACCCGCACCAATTTACGGACCTCCGACCAACAAGTCCCAGCAGGGGTAAGTTTTGAGAAGTGGTATCAGAGCTTGGAAGATCAAATCACCCCGCATATCCGCACCCCTCCTTGATTCACCGTGCCTTTCGATTGTCTGTAAAAATGTATGTACCTTTTTGACGCAGGTACAGCTATCCGACACCGTCCAGGTCGCCGAACAACCCGTTCTTGCAGCCGGCTCTAGGAGTTTCGCATCATCCGCTATCGCCGCATCTTCCGCAGCATCGTCATTCCCATCAACAACAAGAAAGTCCGTTCTTGTACTCCCAAGTCCAGGCTCTAGATCCCCTTGGACAGCCTCAAGGCTGGTGGCCAGACAGGTAATGCGTTCACTTACGGTATACCTACGGGAAATTTGACCGTATTCACCGGGATATTCTTCGGAGGAACTTGTTGCAAAACGTCTGTCTATAACGCGACGTGAATTAAAACAGATTTCGAGTGATTTCTACTGATTCCTACATCATCAACGATGATTACCAATAATTTTTTAGAGTTTTACGGGATTTTCAGTGACTTTCCAATTCGACAGAACTAAAGAAAATCGCAACAAATCACAGGAAGCAACAAAATGTTAACGATTCAAAACCATCCGGCGTTTTTCACAAGCCATTCAACGATTTCTGTAACTTCCAACACTCGCCGTGCGATTGCTTCGGACTATCACGTGATTTCAAGTAATTCGCAATGATTTCCGATCATCTTAGTTACCTCGATCGATTCCTCGTTATTCCAAATAATACGTCAGTCGATCAGGTTCCTTGGGTTTACAATTCGATTTCCAATCGTTAAATTTATGACTTCCTTGAACGAATGGCCCCTCGACTCGAACCCAATGTTCAGGTACACTCGGAGCAACGCGAAGAGCGGAGCATTGAGAAAACGTCCTCGTCGATCGCCGCGTGTAAATCCTCTCCTGGAGTTTGCCGCCTCGAAGAAGAGCAGATCTCGTCGTCAGGCGAACGCCTCGAGCCAAGCGACCCCGCTTTGCCTCACCAATTCGCAGTTCATCATGCCCAAAGCAGCGCTGAACAACCGAGGCAACTGGATGTACGTGGTGAACCTACAGGAACAGGGGGACAAGTACACCCAGCTGGTGAAAAGCGAGACGTGCGCGTAAGTCAGAGTTCAGCTGCGGAGAAATAATTTGATTGCAGGTGCTAACGAGGAGGTTCATCGCCTGAGAATTGCTCTTATAATTCAGTCGGGTAAAGAGAAAAGTTTTCAATCGGATTTACCGGCAAACAAACTGGCTAAAATTTATGAAACTTTAACATCGACTTGTTCTCGTCAAAAATTAACCGACGAGAGTTTATTTTGCAAATTTTCGCTGGTCGTCCTCGGCGAAGATGCCGAACCTTATTCAGGCATTATTACGTCTTATCGCGTGCCAACCTCATGCGGATTTTTGCAACTTCAGATCGGATACCTGCAACGGCTTGTGCACGCTACCAACCGGATACACGAGTAGATGTCAACAGCAATACGTGCAGAAGAGGCTTGTAGCTTTAGAAGGCAGCGGGGACCGTCTTTATACCGACGTTTTTTGGTTTCCACATTGCTGCACATGTCAGATCACCTCGAACAACTGATTGTTAGAAATAATTCAATCAATCAACTGCGATGTCTCGAAATGTATAATAAGAATGGGGAAGATTAATGTTCCCGAAGAAAGTTGATTTTATTTTTCCGAGGGGACGTCATTTGCCATCGATCAAATTTCTCCAACTCAATCTGTCCTCCAGAAATTTTAATTTCAATCCTTTTTTTTTTCAATCCTTAGATAGATGTTTCGTTTCAATTCATTGTTTAGCTTTCATTTAACAGATTGCAACCAAACCGAGTAACATCTTCCTACAGTACATTTCCTGTATATACGTTTACTGATTTTGGAAATATTGCAATGATTGATTGAAATGGGACATTCTGTACGTATACGTGATCGTCGATACGGTTGAACGTTTGTCAGAATTAGAATATAAAGACATATAATAATAACAATGTTCCTCAGATACGACACTGTAGAATCTCAAGAGGATTTGCAACTGCGTCTGAGAACTCAAATACGGTGAATCACTAATATTTAAGTATATAATAATTTGACAATACGAAACAAAAATTGGAATGAGAGAAAAATATTACAAATGAGATTTTGGAATTTTATCTGCTTCCGAATTTTTTTTTTTTTTTTGTTTTCTTTTACTCACTTTCTACGGATCAATTCGAAACCAAATTCGAATCACTCAATTTTTACAGTCGGTAAAATGAAAGTCTCATGTTAAATTTTCCGGCGGCTGTCGATAAGTTTGCCCTCAAGTTGTCCTACAGGTTCAACGAAACTTTCCCGTAGATGTCGCTACCGTAGTAGTTTTATCTTGAGCTACGTGAAAAAAGAATCTAGGTAAAAAATACTTCCTGTATTCAATTTGACGAAGAATCCTCAAGTTCATTGGCCTGATTTCCGTAAGTTGTGAAGGGACGAGAGAATTTAGAAAAAATCATAAGAAAAGAAAAATTAATAGATAATTTTTACGAGCGTATATACGAAGCGGGCACAAAAATCGCTAAGCCGCATAGAACGATATTTGAGGTTGTAAAATTCTTTGACTTTCACAGAAACACGCGTGAAGCGCAGATACGTGCATATGATATACGCATATACGTGTATTAAATAAACGAACGCGTGATTAAATTATTATTAATGGTATTATTACGATTATGATTACTTTTTTTTACTCTAATTTAAGAAGATATAACTTTATTGTTCGAACGGATACTACGTGAATATAAATATTCCGTTATCGTATACAATTATTGTAATTGTACTTTTATTATTGGATTTTTATTTTGTAATATGTCGACACGTTATTGCACTTTCGCGCTGATAATTGATAATAAAAATACATGTGTAAAACAAGAAAGGTAATAAAAACGACGAAACGAAATAACAAGTCCGAATAAAGGGAGAATAACCAGACGATCGTCGAACAAAAACATGTTCGCGGTGTAATGTCGCGCAGTCGCAGCTTTGTTACGAAAATTTAACACGTTATAGGTGAATTGTGAATAATTATTTGCGTACCACTCGACACCCAACGAATGAAAATTATTGCATTATGCATCTGAATCATTCCGCACCATTAGAAACCATGCAATGCATCGATTGTGGTAAAAGATGAAAATAATTAAGGACTGAGCGGTAACCGGAACTAAAA
The DNA here is from genome assembly GCF_021155785.1 of Neodiprion fabricii. NCBI lineage: Eukaryota > Metazoa > Arthropoda > Insecta > Hymenoptera > Diprionidae > Neodiprion > Neodiprion fabricii. Next base: position 28,627,505 of record NC_060239.1, read on the forward strand.
ATTTCTCTCGGTGTGTGGAAAACGCCGCAAGTATTAGCCTGCTGCATTTTATGCATAGCTACACATGTAGTATCGTATCGGTAGGTGTGCATACAGATGCATAAAAAGAGGCACCTCGTCGGAGGCATTAACGGGTTGCTTTATACGTCGGACAGGTGCCACTGTTCGGGATACGGCATATAGGAGAGAAATTCGAGTCACAAGCCGCACGTAATGTACAAAACATCGCGTGACCGCCGGTAAGTAGGTATAATAACGTTTGATTTAGGCAACGATGACGGATTACGTTGTTATTTCAAGGCTCAAACGTGGTCAACCGCCTCGCTGTTTATAATAAATACTGTACTGGGTTTATAACAATGGGCAAAAATTCGGTTCGAGGAAATTGTTCGGGACCGTTGTGCACGGTTCGCCGGTAAAATATATACGCGAGGTTGTTACCACGGCATTATTTTACTTCCGGATACGGTCTGCAAATCCATTTACACGATATTCTATATTTTACGCGTACACGTGTAACGGTAAATGCGACGTCACTCGATCGAGGTCTGTGATTAAGGATTTTTGTATCGTGTAAAACGATGCCAAAATACGGAAAGAAATACGCAGAGGTTGAAACGCGCGAAATATTTTCATTACGGGACCTGAACCCACGCCAAATTTAGGTAACAATACGTACATTTTTTTCCATCCAATTAATGACATTTTGATTACACCAATTACACGATATCTTGATCTACAAATGGGATTATAATTAAAGTAAAAGAAAACAAAAAACATATAAATATATGTGTATGTATGTATATGTATATATATATATATATATATATATATATATATATGTTGTTCGCAGTTACTAAAAATAATACCAATCATTTTATAACATCACAATATTTCCGGGGATAAAGTGACAACGATTATTTCATTATTCAGGTAGAAATTTTAAACAGTTATTTTATCACTGCGGACAACTTCTCAAAGCAATTTGTGGCCTTATCTCATATTACTCACAGCTCAGATAGTAGAATTTCAAGAAACTGAAAAGAATTAATAAATTTCAAGGTAGTAATGAATGTGAAAGATGACGTGTCGAAAAAAATCCAGATAATATCCACGATTCGAATGATTCTAATGGTGTACGTTCGCGTTTTCATACTCACGCCAACTGTGACTTCTAATAGTTACGAGCGAGGTCTGCTAATTCATATATATAATATTGAAAATATTGAAATTATGTGGAAAGTTTTAAGCCTGTTAAGCAGGGATTAATACCGTCTAGATTTTCATGCCCGGATGCGTTACTCGGTGTAATTCAAATATTTCTCGTAACACTCGCGTCACACTCGCAACAAGAAAACTTCCGAACTGTTTCATTTTCTGCATGCCAAGGTACTTTAAAAGTTCAGTTACTGATAATAAAATAAAATAAAAAAAAAAAACATTGTTCATCACTTTAACGCATCGTCAAAAAACTCGAACAATTTTTGCGTTTAATTTGCAACTAATTTCTTCCGAGCATGTTATTAACATATTTGAATACCGTGTCGATTGATCGAAACGTTCGGAATAGCGAAATTTTGGCATTTATTTTTCACACATGACAACGGCTCGCCTAGAATAGTCGTACCGAAAATAAAAGTGCTCGAGGATTATGTAACGAGGCGTATAAGACCGCGCTGCGAGCGAATCTTCGAAGAGCAAGGGGCTAATGTCCTCGTTAGAGTCACGTGGAAATATTGAACTCTCGGAAAAGCAAATGTACTACGAAAGAAACGTGATAGCGTAATAACAGCCCTCGTCGTAATGCGGAAGAACGAGAGAATAAGAGCGGGGAGAGAGAGAGAGAGGGAGAGAGAGTGCAAGAGGCGACGAACGAGGAAGTAGCTTCGCATTTTGCAAAGAGGTCAGACACGCGCATATGCCGTGGCGCACGTCGTTCCACGCATCAAAACAAGCCGAAGACCCTAGGTTTTAGGTACGTACCTACACCTCTTCATCTCAGGCGCCTCTTCCTCCTCTCCTACTTACTTACAACCTGAGCCTGCAAAAGCTACCGAGAAATTCATTATTCAAATGTGCTAAATACCTGACGAAAATTTGCTACGCAGCGGCAGCTGTGCACTGCTCGATTCTAACATGTTGCTCCGTTCGAGGGGATCGTTGGGAAAATGCAGTTTTTCATTTTCTACTGATTTTATCAATAATGTTCCTCAGTTGACGAAAAACTGGAGCGCGGCTGGTTTTTTGTTTAAATTTTAGGCTTCTCCGACTGGTTTGTCTTTTTTCAAAAAAGTTATTTGACGGATTACCGGAGTCACTTTAACGTTATTGCAATTATGGGTTATATTACCTTAAATTAAGGCCGATTGCAATTTTTACCCTTTTTTTTCTATCGGTGTACAGTCGCGCGAAGAAGAATATTATCGTTTATCTTTATGGTATAAAATGATCTAATCATTCGGACCATTTTAGTTAAAACTTTCGCGTTGCATTCTGCAATCGATGATATTCAGCACTAAACTGAAATAAAAGGATTGTGCGGTAGGTAACGAATGACAATTGCCATACTGGTGGACAGTTGATTTTATGCGAATAATTTTTCCTGGCACTTGTCCTCTCTTTTACCAACTACTTGCCACATCTGCTACATTCGGTTTGAGAAATTCTTTAGATCGGCCTACGTATCACAATTTTCTGCTGTTTGGATAGCGCGTGAAACGGTTGGCCATTTTTCATCCAGCGAAACTTTGTTAGCAACAATAAATCGCGAAGGAATTTACAAGAGAGTATTAAAGAGCTTAATATATTTCCCTCTTACATAATATCCTTTTTTCAATAGATATAAAATATTTATTGAAAAAGTTTCGTTCGCTGTTACTAAACTAAACTCATTATTCTGAAAATCGTTGAAAAGCAAATAGGGAAATTCACAGGCGCGATTAAGAAACACGTAGAGAAAAAATTTATTTTCGGTGTTCCACGTATTGCAATCTGCAGAAACGCACGAGTTGATTGAAAATGTCTTAAAAATTTGATCGATGACTCGGGCAACGAAAAGTAAGGCAAAAAAAAAATTCTCATATCGTACTTGGGTATTACTCCGAAGCACGCTAACGAATTTCAAGATGGACAATGCAGCGAGGAACGTAGAACAGGATGGGAAATGTGCGTTCCTCGATCTGCGGCTGCTGCCATCTTCTCCCTCGCCGAAACATCCGCCTTCTCGTTTTTCGACAGGCAACGCGAGACTAGCTTGGTTTCCGGGCGTCACGACGCCCGTTCTAGCTCCCGGCATGCACTTGTCGGCGTCCCTCCCCTACTCGCCAAGAGCAGGGAAGAAAAATCACTCGCTTCTATACGCGAGGGGGTGCAAAACTACGTTCAAAGATTTTTTTCCTATTTTTTTTTTTTTTTACTACAACGTTACGCGTCGTTTTCCCGGATATATTACCGTTCGAAATTCATTAGACCGAAATTACAGTGATCGTGATCCGATTGGCGATCGGTTTTGAATTTCGCACTGCGCGATTAACTTTGCTGTAAACCGTGTAACTAGTAAACCCATGATAAATCGCTGTTCAGAAAATTAATTTCGGAAATCCTGAAACTACGTCGTTTCGTCGAAGAACAATGCTTTTTCGGAAATAGTATTTCAACGTCACCGAATCTGGGATCGCGCGTCGATTCCTGAACGTCAAGGCTCGTCCCCCTTTAAGGTGAAGCTTTTTCCACCGACCAGCGTATTCACGGACGGTGTATTTACGCCGATGGACGAATGTGCGTGGGTAGGTGAGCACATAGGCGAATGGCGGTAAACAGGCGCGATTCCCTCGCAGATACCACGCGTATACCCGACGCACTTGTAATCCGTGATATCCACGCGGAATTGCATCGTGCGCGCACACGTCGATCCGAGGAGCATGCACGCACAGGGCCTCTGGAACAGGACGGGGACTGTACTTGAAGGGTTTCCATTATGCGTGCACGCACCCCGGGAGTCGAGTTGAGTCCTGCGATATTTTTCCTCTTGCGCTAATAGGCTCCGGGTACCTGCGTACGCAATTATCCTGCAAGTGCACTGGCGGACTTGCGTGCGTGAGTGCGTAGTGGGTGAGCTTATATGCAGCAGGCCTTCTCCACCCTTGGATACCGTGCCCTTCTTCCATTCCGCTGTTTCATGCCTAGGGCTGCAGGAATCCAAGCACCTGGGTTCCGGGCGTTATCGTGTACCCTGTGTGCGTCGTGTGGCGTCTCCTGTAAAGGAGGTTCTTTGCCCGAAAATCGATACTTTTCGGTAATTTCGGAACTATATGGATGGTCCTACGTTGTGTATTCGGTGAATTGTGATATTTACAAGCTACGAAGATCTCTTTAAGCGTACAGAAATATAAGGTAACGGGATAGTTGAAATAAATGGTACTTGTTACATATCGATGCTTTGTTTCAGAATACTTCGGATTGTGTAAAATGTTGTGAATTCGTTCGATATCACTTTGCGATGGCTCGTTTTATTCAGAAGACTGTATCGTCGACAAAATTATTAGAAGATTGTTTCGCTATCGTTTTGGCGTTTTTGAACATTTCATTTCACAATATTGAACTCGCGATACCGATTACGATCAACAAATTTGGCAATATTGAATCGACCGTACTGAGATGAAAAAAAAGTCTGTTTCAGTCGCTACGCAGAAAGTGAAACAGTTTTTTTTTTTTTTTTTTTTTTTTTAATAAAATGGTCCATCGTGGAGTGAAATCGTACGAATCGACCGGATTTTTAACTATTTTGAAACGATTTGAAATGAATTTTGATAAATGCTCGCCGTACGTCTATCTATTACGAAAACTAATCCAGTATTGATTTTTGACCGAGCAAACTTCTCGAAGGGATGTTCGGAAGGGCTGAATGAAAAGCCGAAAATGTAAAATAGAAATTTGGAAAGCATATTGTTATGTTATTTTTCATATTTTCGCCATATTCGTTCACTGCCTTATACAAGCTAGAAGCAGAGGATTAAACAGGGTGAAAATATAGCTGTGCGCGAAAACTCCTGTGACCCATATTGTCCCGACGCATTGTTGGCTCCGTCATGCCGAGGTCGTGGACCCGCGAGACGAGCGGGCGTATTTCGGGACGAAAAGGAGCGAGGATCACCCAAGAAAGATAAAGAACGAAGTGAGAAATTCGCCGTAGCGGAAGGAAGGTCGCGAGAGTAGAATTCGAAGGCGGAAAAATTTCGAGTCAGAGGGTTAAAGAAACCCCGGCCAACGTACAATCACTTTGCCGAATGGCGGTGGGTGTAATTTTCCTTTTTGTCTTTTTCCTTTGCCCTCAACCCGTCCGGACTGCTGCAGCGCTTGGATAAAGTCACGAGGAGCAGTAATTATGAACGATCGTAGCGAAGGGGAGAGAGAGGATATAATTGTGATTGATGGAGGGGGGACGAACGGGCGCCGGGGAACGGGGGATGACTTCCTTTTAATCTCAAACCTAACCCGTCCATTCGTTGGCTCGTTCACTCGCTCGTCGATCCATCGGCGTGTCCGATGCCTCCAGTATCAGCCGGCGGGTTACTGGCTAAAAATTAAATCTTAAGCTGAAAATAATCAACGCACCGATTGATCGAGTCCAAAAACACAATCGAACGCGACTCGATCGAATCGGTAAAAGTTAATCGATCGATCGATTCTTTCGTATTTTTTTCAAGGGGTGCATACGAAACCAAAATTTCGTAAATTTCAGTACGCAGTCATAATGGCGAAAAAGTTTTTTTATGATTTATAATTTCATTGATTCGTGTATCCGAACTCTCGATAGTCGACGGTGACTCGTTGATGCGATCCGGCAAATATACTTCGTTGTGAAAAGCTAGGTGATCGCGAACCGGTAGATTTTTATACCGTGGAATTTTAATTAGTCAGTCAGCTCACCTCGGCGTGATGTCGTTACGTCATCGATTTCTTATAACAAGGACTCTTGAATCGTAAGGAATATGAAAGATTTATTTCACATGCGGAGATGCAAGATTGGCAGAAAAGAATGTATTCGATAAAATTACATATCGTCAAATCGTTCGATTTTCCGCGTAAGGAATCCTCCGATAACGAGCTTTAAAGCTTTTTCACTTCGATTTCTTGTATACGCACAACGAGGCCTTCCAATTGTAAGATTGCCGAGAACGGTATACCGCAAGCAGCCTGAAGTGCGAAAGAACCGAATGTGGGGAATGAGATAAGTGCTTTCGAAGGGATAACTAATTGATCGTAACACGGTATTTCTAATCGCGGTTTCCGAGCGTGATAGGAACCCCCGAGAGCTGTTAGATAGGTCAAGTTTACGGTTTAGCGCCGGGTCGCAATTCCATAAACCCTTGCCCTTGTCTCGGCTGGGTCAACGTCTTGCTTGGCTCCGACCCACCCGGACCTGCCCCGACCCGAGGGATGACCCCCCACCGGCCCATTAGCATCGCACGGCATCCCGTGCTCGGGAAACCTCCGGCTACTGACCTTCCGACGTTCATTCCACCTTAGAATTTGCCGTATGTGCTAAAACGACGTGCGTCACGCGATCGTCCGGCAGTGCCGTCGTTTTCATCACCTTCGAATCAGCCGAAGGAGTGGCAAATTTTTATCTTGAAAAAGCTGCCGGCTTTCCTGAGTATCTTTAATTTTTCTTGCCGCACTGAGAAAGATTTCATTTGTTACAGTAACTAGAAAAATTCAGTAAAACAGGTATCGTTAAAAAAAAAAAACTGAATATTGTCGGAATTACGAAAAACGAGGTACGCCTAACCATTTCGCGCTATTGTCGATCCTTTTTTGGTTATTGCAATGAAAAATTAGTTTGTCTGGTTTACTCTACTTTTTTAGTTAAATAAGGCTTTAACGTCAATTTATTGTTGCAAAAGCGTTAAATTTTGGCAACGGCTACAATAAAATATAGTAACAGTGAACGTAATGAGAAAGAATAATAACGGATACTAGACTTTCTGGTAAGAGCTCAAAAACCAATTTTCATTTTGTATCTGGAACTATATTTTTCGGTTGAGGTAAAAAATGAAAATAGTTAAGGAGTGAGCGGTAACCGGAACTAAAAATTTCTCTCAGTGCGTTTTATGTTTATCTATGTGCATTTATCGATGACATTCGGAAACTGAACAAAGCTACCAAAAGCAGTACGACAAAAGAAAAAAAAAAAAGAACTAAATAATGATTAACGCTTCAGAGACTTCGGATTATAGATACTAACATGTTCTGAACGAAAATTGTTCGTTAGACTACGAGATTTTTGTTCACTTCTTCCTTTTTGTAAATACTTATCCGGATACTGGATACTTTGTCCGATCAGTCTGACCGGCATAGAGACGAGATCGACTAAGGGATGTTTGAAGGGGGAGAATTCGGTGGAATACATGAATTCTTCAAGGTCGAAAATTGGCACTGAAGATTGTTTTTATTTATAAGGTATGATAAAGTGTCAAGATTCTTGTAAGGTATCGTTTTTCGAATACTCCCAATACGATTCGATAAATTTTTTTGACATTTTCTTCGCCCGCGTATCTCGATCCGTCAGAAATTTCTTGGTGATGCTTTCGAATTCGCCCATAAAATGAATATTTAGCAAGTTTGTACCTTGTAAATCCACTTCCAAATATCGGAGCGAAATCAGAGAAGTCGAGGTAAGCTTTGAAGCGCTACGATGTTTTACATCGACAGAGAATGACCGGCTGGAGGGAAATTAACAAACGTAATGCGTGGAATAACGTTGCGCTTTTGACACAAAGGCTCATATATTAAAGTATAAACTAATAATAAAAAAGTGGCAATATCGATGCAGAAATTAGCTCTGCGATGATCTCTTTGTGAAAATAATATGTCCGCCATTAGAAATCGTACTTTCACCCCTATTTACATCCTCGCGTGGAATGTCTAGTAACTTTGTAAAGAACAAATGGGCTAATCGTAAGTTTTGAACTTTGAGCTTCAGAATTGGTATTTTGAGACAAGCAAATTTAGGTTACGATGGAATTATTTACAATACATTCGATTTTGACTACTGAAAAGATGATCTCGTACATTATACCTTATAGATCGAACAATTATACGAAAAAGGGAATAAAAAATCTTGGCAATATTGTGTGGGGAATTTTGCAGTCTGTTCGAAAAGATACAGCTGATCCTGGACTTGAGCCAATTGCTGTATGAACGGCGAAAATTCTGGATTCCAAACCGAAAGGAAGACGCCTACGGTGAGTGCTGACAAAAAGGAAGCGATAATTAATAGACACATCCTTAAAAGCTAACGAACAAAGTACCTGGGTACACCTACCATAGAAAACCATTAGACAAGTATTTTCCTTCACGTACTAATTCTAAAAACTGTCCCTATAATCGAGTGAACCCTAAGAAATCGAATTTCTGGGTGTTGCGAAAATGACGAAAATTTATCCGATGAAACCGATCGAACATTATTCATTGTCAACAATCGATAATACGTGCAGTATTTTTACCCTCAGGGATCGCGTAGAATATTTTTGGGGGGGTTTTCACCTCTTAATGTCGTCTGACACACGATAAAACACCTGCATCGCAGAATGAAGAAAATCGGTAAGGTAGACCTCGGGTACCTTCCTCTCAAGCATAACAATCAATTATCTAACATCCGGAAAGATAACACAAATACTTAGATCCGGCGGACGATCAGTTTCGGGGGTGAATAGGGTCTGGGTCGCTGGTCTGTTAGCTTCTTAACCGTCATGTAATAGGAAAACGAAATAATGACGTCACCGGCAACGTACCTATCATTCCTTCGAGGAGTAACCGTTACATCACAACGCAACGCCGTCGGCAGGAATGACGTATGCGAGGATGTACGTAAACAAACGGCTCGCTGGAGCGGTGAAGCGACGTCAAAGGGTAAAGAAATCCGATGGAACTGTCGCGTTTCGCGATTACGTCGATTGGCCCCGTAACCGAAGAATGTAAGGTGCTCGCAACACTTGGCCTGTATTGTAGCCACCCGACGATCACAAAGGACGGCGATTGCGTAAAGCGCTAAATTCTTGTATTCCATATTCCGTGGAGTGATAATCCTGCGTTACGCTGGTTTAGCCGTTATACGCCGGATAGGTACAAGGGTTGCAAAGTGTAACAGGTATTGCTACCTAGGCGAAGAAGGGGTAGAGAAATTCATCGTGACGAAGATTGAAAAAAGTTGTTGGAAGATTTAAAAACTAAGATGAAAATGGGCTAATTGTATGTAAAATACAATTGGAATCGCGTCCCGGATAATTTCGATAAATTCTTCCTCTCGCGACCCTAATTAATGGCTTTCTGAATTTCTGTGGCATCTTTTTCCGATAAAAAATCGGTCATTTTCACGAAGTTCATAATTTATTGGCTGGTACGTGCTGCAACAGCTGGCAACGCTCGGACGTTTTAAACACGCGCCTCGTACATTAGCATTTCTAATAAAAAGAAAAAAACTAATCGAACAAACGAAAACGCTTCTCTTCAAACAAATTAAAAAAGGTAGTGTTACAGCAATTTTTGAGAGTAACTTTGTTGCTTGAAAATAACTCGATGATTTCTTACGTTCGTACGATAGACTTGATTTTACCGCAGAGTCTGAAGATTCATAGAATCGAAATCTGCGACAAAAGATCAACCAAATAATACCTTACGGAGATACGATATATTTTTAACGAAAAATTTTCAATTAACAAATTAAAATAAGGTTAATAAAGTCTGAACTTTGAAATCGCGTGAAAAACAAAGTTTTCGCAGAAAATAATTCCAGCGTGTCAGAATCCGTTCTTTGCCCATTTGTCAAAGTTATAAGTCGTTCACTTTTCAGATTTAACGTAAACTTTCGTGATTTTGTACCACACCCGGAATTCGGGTGACAGTCCCAACAACGAACACGAATTTGAATCAGCTTTCCGCATCCGCGTATACCAGGAAGACTGGAAGCAGGTCTGGAAGGAAGATGACTTTGACGAGGGCGAAAATCGCGCGAATCTGTTGCTCGCATTTCGCGCGGAGTGTGCCGGGAAATATTTCGTTACTTCCGAGAAACCGCCGGCGCATAAACAGACGCTACTAACGTTCCCGAAAATGTTCAACCATAACAATAAAGCAAATGTCGTGCGCGATAAGGAACGAAGCACCCGCACGCCCGGCATCCTGCAGGACCGAAATGGGGGATGCCGGGGTAAAGAGCCCCCGCGAAAAAAGAAGAGAGAGAAGAAGAAAAGTAAAAAACAAAGAAAAAAAAACAAAAATTATAAGAAGAACTTTAGACTCCGAGTTCGCTCCGACTAAAAGAAGATTTCTCCTCTTTTTTTTTTTTTTTCTCTCTCCCGTCTTTTTGTCTTTCCGTTACGTTTTTTCCTTGCTTCCCGCTTCCGTCTTTTATTTGCCTTTTTTTTTCACTCCTCCTTTTCCTTATACTTTCTTTTCTTCTCATTCCTTTTTTCTTACCAAAACTTTTTTCAACTTTAGCTTAGCCTGCCACGTTCAAAGATCATCTCCTTGAAACATTTCGAACAAACTGCGATGTAATGTTTAGTTTCACACATGTTGTTCCGGTGCAAGTAGGTACCCGAGTATTCAAACGATCGATTGCAATTAGTTAATGTTGACGCGTTGAATTTCGCGAGTAGAATTTGGTTGACTAAGAATTCTGAATACACCGTCCGATCCTAAGTTTCTTGGGTGCAGAAATTTTACCGCCGATAAGCCGGCAGTCGAGTTCTTGCCTCTCCCTTCCTGACTCTCGACGCTGAAGCCGAACTGTATGGTTTCAATTTCGAAACGTATTCGGAGCTGGAGATACATAAAAGTATCGGGACAATGGGTGCAAAAAAATAGTTTGAAAAAGGGTTCCAAGTGGTTGAAACGCGACAGAAAAGTCGAAATGATTCGACGTCGTTGAAAACTGGCAGGAAGAAATCACACGCATACATATAATTTACATTGTAATATACAGATCAATTGTTTTCACCGCTCGACGGAGATAAAGGCACACATCGAATGAATTTTGATACCCAACGTTTCTCGATTTTCGAAAAGTGGGAAAATTTTACGGGACTTCATTTTTCCGGAACATATAGTTCGAAAATCATTGGAATAGATTTTACCGAATTGCAAAAAAACAATATCGGGTAAACTGCTACCGAAATAACACTTTCTCGGCGAAATAAAAGATTCTCCTTTTCTTCTTCAGAAAAACGTCTCAACTCGAGGATTTCATGTATTTCACGGGTCATGTACAATTTATCGAATAGGTAGATACTGGTTTTTTGTCGCAGTTAAAATTCCAAAGTATCATTTTCATGCTGCAGTCTTCACCGAACGCATGAAACGTCACTTATTTTCACTATTATCAAACCCTAATAAAATCCTACAGTCAGCGGCAATTCGACAAGCAATGCTAAATAAAACTTAAGAAAAAAGGTTTTCTTTTATCTAACAATAATGCCAAGAAATGCATTTTTGCAACAAGATTACCACTTATCACTGATATAAATCTCCCGGCGTTATCCTCGCACGAAATAATACAGTATTTGGATATTTTCGTACATTATCGGCTGTAGAATTGCTCCAACTTCGGAATTTTCACGTCAATGATGCTCAGAACTTTGATAATAGAGATAACAAGTGACATTCTACGCGGTCGGTAAGGACTGACTACAGCATTCTCTTATGGATTCCTCAGGTCATCGATTCGCCCTGGTTTCCGAAACAACAACAACAACAACAACAACATCAACAGCATCCGAAGCAACGAAGTTTCATCGTGTGGTGAGAATTGCACGAAGAGGCGGAAGAAGAAGGAGAAGGCAGAAGTAGTACGCGAACTCTACGTGTTTGAAAACGTGGGCAGCTGAGCAGTGCGGGCAGGAGAAAAATCGCAGCGTCATACAACGGTGCGAGGTACGCACGTACATACACGTATATACGTACATATAACGCCTTGGGGAAAAGTTTTCGGCTGTTTACAAAACCCTGCGCCGATGACGCGGCCCACGCACATGCGGCCACGTGTTTGTGTTTGCGCGTGAAAGTTGGGAGAGCTTTGGATCGATCGCGCGCGTAGCTCCGACCGCGCTTCGCTTCACTTTCCGCAACGGTCGATTCGTTCCGTTCCGTTTGCCGGCCCGTAGTCGTCGCGTCGGTACGTAGGGCAGGCTTGCCTTCCGTCCGTCCTTCCGTCATCCGTCCTCCTCCTCCTCCTCCTCCTCCCCCTCCTGCCGTATCCGCGTTTCGCGGTGCGCTCCGTGCGTGCGTTTCGTTGCGAGGCGCTCGCTCTCCGCTCTCTCCTCCGTTCGCTTGAAGCCTAGCTTTTCGAGCGCGCGGTTGTCATGGCAACCGCAGTGCCACGCATTGATCGCAGACTCCCGGTGGTGGTGCGGTGCGTAGAGTGCGTGGCTCGGTGGAGTGCGTAGACGAGGACGGAGCGTCGCGGTGGAACGGCGTGGCAGGGGTGAGGGGTGACGGGGCGAGGGGAGGAACGAGCACCCCGAAGAGCACCGTAACACGAACGCGTTTACCCCCTCGACGCGATACCTGCACACGCTTATACGCGTCACGTATATAGAGACGCGTGGTGCGTCGTGCGTACGACCACACGACCCAATCAACCCCGCAGCCCACATACTGCCTGCGGTATAACTTTTACACGACATTCGGGATATGGATGAACACGTTCTTCTTGTTCGTCAAATTTTCCGCGATTCGCCGGATAAATTGAAATTTTTGTTTTTGATATTTTCTTTTTCCCTTATTTTTCTTCTTCTTTTTTTCTCTCTTCTCTGCCATTTCGCAGACGATTTTTGCGTGATTAAAACTTTATTTGAACGGAGATGGAGATTGTGAATGAATAAAAAAATAAAATCAATAATAATTTTAAAAAATTGATGAAATTTTTGACAGAATCTGTTCGACGCGGGTAAATTGATCACCCACGATTGTTCAAAGTACAAGCTTGAGGTGTTTAAGAGTCGGGATGAAAAAATAGAACCGTTGCACACTGGGGGGATCGCAATATCAAAATTTATTACACCAAGATTTAATATGTGTAATGTCGAGGTATAGAAAAGTCGAAGTTTAGAAAAGTAAAATACAGAAAGCGAAAATTATACCGATATTTTGTCTTCTATACTCTGAGCCTTCATGTTTTCAAAATCTACGAATTGGATTTTCGGCCTTTGGAAAATTCGATGTTTGAAGCCTTTAATCGTGTGGCCATTCCACTATTTGACCGTCACCTCTTTTAGTCTAAGAAATCGATCGCTTTTCAGCATCATCACACATACAATTATTTGTAAATTCATGACAAGGCCAGATGTGGCGATTATCGGTCAGCCTTTATTTTGCATGCGATCATTGTTTTTTCTTGTTTGATTTCAGCTTTATTTTCGTACTTTTATTTTGACGAATCCATTTACCAACGATTCCCCGTTTTCGACGTGACGCAATTAATGCCCTCTTGGACAGCCGCGAGGGTTGGCCTCGAGCTTTCACGCGTGGTTGAAACTTCAATTTTCGAGTTAATTCCGCTCGATTCAAGGTCAGGTTCACATACCCTATATCAAATGGAATTGCCGTACCAAAATTTTGTCCAGGATAAACCGGGGCGTTTGCCACTGAATTTTTCGTAATCAGTTTTCGACGCGAATATTGATGTCGATTTATTTTTTCATCGAGATGAAAGGGGTTCCAAACTGCAGAGTTAACAAAAGCTCTGGTATTATTTATTTTTAGATATTAAAATAGATATTTCTTGAGAGCTTAGCTGAATTTTGTTAAAGAATGACGATATTTTGTGTGATTGTTCTTTGAAATTTATTAGACATATACAATGCGCTTTTGCAGACCGAACACACGTACGTCTAAAACTATCACCCTTCCGAAGCTTTCTTTTCGCGACATGTTCACGACTCTTTCATGTACTCGACATCGACGCGGATACCGAGATATGAATTCATACGTGACGGTCATGAAGTTTCTATGGATCAGGCGATTCCCCCAAAGGAGTATACAGCCCTTCAAAGGGTTCTTCTGGCCTCGACGTGAAGTGCCTGAGTGTAGTCCAAAGTCACACACACCTACGTTCGATGTAACGATAACGCCGCGAATGCCTGGCTCATTCTCTTTAGAATATGAACACAAGGGGAAAAACAGAACTGTTCGAATCACGACTGAATAGGTACCGCCAAATGAGGTATACATATCACCGCGTCGAGATTGTTAAACTTTATAACAAAATAGATTTAGAATTTGGAATTTTCGACATGAGAAATTCTACGTGAATCAACCCAAATTGTACGTGGTTCAGCCTATACTGTACAAAATTTTTGTTACGAATCGTTCAACACCAAATTTACGATACCAATTCGGCAATGTATGATCTTAGTTCTTAACTATTCGATGCGGAATTGTTTCATCAACTAGACTTGTCAAATTTAAGGTCAGCACTTGTTTTTCACTGCTTCTTTGTAGAAATATGTACTCTTGTGGTCTTGACTTGTCTGTGAGAGTGAAAACGATCCTTGATTTCTTCTGTAACTTCATTGAGAAATCTTTGATTGACATTTCGTTAGTATGAAAGTTGATGAATAAAAACAGTAGCAACGTTTTTCGTTACCACATGCGGACTGTGTACGTAACGCAGTTTGTTATATTCGACACGGGAGAATTTGGTCTGGAAAACCTGGAATTCCTATTTGACCGTAGGCTGGATGTCGTGAAAATAGGTTCTTCCTATAATCTATGAAACGAAATTCCGAATGCACCGTTGACCGAAAAGAATCCACGCTTGTTGTGGATTCCTGGTTAGAATGTACACCGTTTCCCGTATTATTATATCCTTGGGATGGATATGTGTGGGAACGAGAAGTCCGTTCTCCGAGGAACCCGGTTTTCGTCATCGTCTGCGAAGGCACGATTCTTTTTCGAAGAGCGGTGCAGGACCTGCGCGGGATTTATTCACCATTACATATGTATGTACGCATAGGTATATAGGACGAAGGATACAGATTCACGTAAGCGTAACAAAAGACTGTTTGGCGGTGTGCTAACACAAGACGGTCTTGGTCCACACAGTTTCCTAGGGATAAAGCTTAGTGCACACGTACCTGCGGACCAGGTACAGATGTCCTACAGTCCGTTCACTTTAAGCTCCTATCGATTCTATACCTCCTGGGATTCGGGAGAAGTAGTGTAGGTATGCCTGCGTACAGGCAGAGACGAGGAAAGGCGGACCGGTGTGTAAGGAACTCGATTTGCGGATATATATATCGTACATACCTTTTGTTCACCGTCGGGTAAGAATTTGACTTTGCAATTCCACCGACCGGTAAATTTATCTGGCGTAAAGAGGGAAAGAAAGAAAGAAAGAAAGAAAGAGGTAGGGAAAAAATGAACGGAAAACAAAAAGAATTGAAATTCGCTGAACGATGTGACAAGAGCTTCCATTCTCACCCTGACGAAATCACTCGATATTCCAGTTTTTTCAGGCCACAGTACCAGCCACCCTGACGCGTGTGAGAAGGTGAATCTGGTGATGCAATTAAAGAGCTTCACGAGTCATTTTGAAAATGAAAATTGAAATCCGTCTCGGCCATTCCCTGCAGGAGCCCGGAGGGATTCGGCTCGTAAATATATCGAGGACTAAGCGTCAAATCCCAAAACAATAATAATTCACACCAACTTCCTCCGCATCTGTTCCCATTTCCTCGACACATATGTAACGCACGCCGCTGATGCAGACGAAGCTGCGCAGGACGCCTTGATCACTGCACAACGTTGCCATGCACCGTGTGCAATGAACTATACGTGCACCTATGATGCACGTATACGTATGTGTACTACACGTAGCCGCATAGACTCCAGATGTGACACGATGTAGCGAACGATGGCGTTCAAGGCTGGCGCCCACCTTTCATCCCCTGGCCGCATTCGTGCGGTAAACTTCTGAACTGAACGTCGAACCGCGTCTGATCGGTGCCTTTTCGTCGCCGGACTTATCGGTGTAAGAGTAAAGGACAAAAAAAGAGCGGGTTGGGGGGGGAGGGGGGAAGGAAGAGCGGGGAGAATGCACAGGATTGCCGGAAGATGCGTGCCATTGTCAAGAATCGAGCAATCCTGGAGCGCGAAGAATGATCGTAAGGGAGGAATGGTAATAATGATGATGAGGAAAACTACGAGACAAATAGAAGAGAAAAGAAAAATGAAAAATACATGTACTTTACATACAGCGCTGACTTTTGGAACATGTGGTGACGTTGGTATTTAAAATTCCAGGCAGCTGTTCAGGGACCTAGAAATAAGTAATGCGAAGGAAGGACCGAGAGGAAGAGGGGGAAACGGGGACGGAAGGAGAGGGCAGAGAAAGATGAGCCGTACATCCATACGTGAAGGCACAATGAATGTGCAGGGGTACGTATACGTCGGGAAGATTTTGCCAGCAAGATTGTGCCCGCTGAAAAACGGCTGGGCTCTGCACGGTGTTTCGGTGCAGCAAGAAGTACTCCGATAGTATCGCGTGATGATGAATCGAAGTTTTATTTACCGAAATCATAGTGATAATAATCGTCGGTTAGCGTATCGAATTCTTACACCTGCTTGCCGTTGGTACACCAAAACTGCTTCATGGTCCCGATAGAATCAAATGCGCGGTGTTCATCGTCCTCCGAGGCGATGGAGAGTTCGGGACACGCGACACGACGGATCACGGAAGGAATTCGTTAAATTGGAAACGTGAAACTGCACCTTCTATTCGTCGAAGGACAAGACGTAAGGGCAGCAAAGAAAAGGTTCGGAAGCCAAGGGACGTCACTCGGATCACCCGGGGTGGATTAGCTGATTCTTAGGCGACTCGAGACTGAGATTTGTTAGGGGATTCCGTGACTTCCTTAGACGGCTTACGCGCTCGACGCAATGACTTAGCAGCCCACCAACTGGATGTAAGTACATTCGACATAGGCAGAGGCGGTACGTCGGTGCGATATTGATCCGTCATATATTACCAACACCAAATTCCTCGACTCGAATCACCGATCATGGATCCAATCTTTGACGACCGAGAGGCCGACTCAACTCCCTCTGCAGCAATCGCGATCCTACATCATCGGGGTCCAGCAACACCCACGGATAAACTCGAATCGTGATCACCTGCGACTTGTAAAAGTTCCGTTACATGTTCGCGGACGGTTAGCAGCGCGGAGGCTGGCTTGTCCGAGTCCCGATCCGGGCCACCAATCCATTGCGTTAACTACGGGTGTTGCCAGGACGATCATCCCCTATTAGTGTCCGGCGTTGGACCTCCCTCACCTTAGCACCCCGGCAACCCCTCAGGAGCTGTTGTACCTTTCCACCCTCTTGCAGCTCATTTGGTAGAAATGAACCTACTCCGCTCTTTTACTCTGCCAATTCTTCTTCCTCTTCGTCTTCCACCGCCCAGTCTTCTTCTGCTCTGTGCTCCGGCCGCTCTTTCTCTCTCTCTCTAGATTTCTCTTGTCAAGCAGGAGGAGAGGAGAGAGACCACAGGCCGTTTCACCGGGTCTTCAAGCCCCATCTGTTTCTGTATGTATAGAGTCGTTGGTACACATGCACCCAAAGTAAAGATTAAAATCAGGTCCTCCCGCAGGACATCCTTTTGTCCCGACGTTTGCTCTCCGAAGAAGACAATACCCTCGCTCTGATTGGCTCCGGGCCACGCGCCGATATATAAGGTATACTACTCTAGGCCTAGAATCGGCAGATGTTCTTCACCGGTGCAGCGACCCGGCTTCGAACCGATCAAATACTCTGGCTGTGCGACGCTACAGTTGGTTCACTCCTCAGAAGCGACTGGTGAAGATTCGACAAACCGGGGAAAGGTGAACCGAGGAATCGCTCAAAGTGTGGGGGTTTTTCCTCTTTTAACCCGCGACAAAACATACCTTCACTCCACGTCGCATTGGGCTGCCCTTACCCTGCAGTGCAAACCTCGAGGGTGATGACTGCCATGATAGGTACTGGTCAAAATTAGGGGTGCACTGCGCTGCACCGCGCTGCGCAGCCCCAATTTTTAGCGTGTGCCCCTTTCAATGGTGGTGAAGTCGATGCCCTAGCCTTTACAGTCAGGAGGGGTTAAATGCTCTTTTCCTATCTGCACCCATGGCGCTTGGAGAAGCACAAGAAGCACCTGCGTCCAACCACGGTTTTCACCGCTTGTCGATCAGGCATTTTTATCTTACGTTCGTCTTCACGAAAGAAAAAGAGATGCCTGTAGTCAGATTTAAGTCAATAATCTGCGTTCCGAAGAGCAGGCAAAGTGGACATCTACGACGTCTCCATCCCGCAGACCAAGGGTCAGTCGGTACGAGAACGCCATGAAACGACAACATCGTTTTTCCGACGGTTGCCCAAAGTGGCAACTCACCGCGGCAGCGCAGAAACATAAGTGACGTTCGAAGCAAAGATGGACGAAAAGTTGAATCTCAGGTATATTTCAGGATAGGCACTGGCTAACAAAGGCACGTTTATAAAGTATAGTGCAATCTGTGCATGGTGCGTGGGAAAAAGAGAGCTGGATAGTGGGGGGAGAGAGGGGCAACGATTAAAAGGATCCTTTCGAGGAGGAATTCACCGGGACCTCTGAAGGTCCTGTGCTCTGGGCCAGGTGGATCCGTCGAGCTCGGACAATTTTTCAATTTCCAAAGTCTCGGTGACAATGAACGCGTGTCCCGAAAGTTACAGCTGCAGATGCGGCTCTCGCTTGCTTCGATCCAAACGGACACACGGTCGAGGGCTAGGAGTACCCACCATAAAGAGTATCCAAGAGTAGCCGGCCAAACGAGGCCAAAGATCTTCTTGGTCGGTGCTTCGTGGCCGTTGCTCTACGGAGTTGGGCACACGCGTCCATATTTTTTCACTCAAGTGTATAGCTGCAGCTGTACTGATTGCAACGCCGAGGGTGACGCAAACCGTGAGGAAGGTGCGATCGTGAGAAGGGGATTTCCAATGGTCTGCCCAATGTTGATAATTTGTTGATGTTAAAATTGGTCGTTGTAGAATTTTACATGGAACAGTTTTTTTTTTTTGTCAATTTGGAAATTTAACATCCGCGCAGATGGTGTTAAATTGGCAGCAATTTATTTGTTCCTTATTCACTTCACCTATTTTTTTCATTATTTATTGCGGTGAACACGGCGATAGTCGTCAGAAAACAGAAAATGGGAGGAAAAAATAGAAAAACAGACGGAATCCTGAGATTCTCTAGAGAATTCTGTCTAGCTTCTTTAAAATACACTTATCGCGTGTATTTTTACGCAGCCACATGTCGCTTCAAATCATGGCTCCGTAAACTATTGCTGCATCAATTTATTTGGACTGTAAGTTTTTGTCGATGTAGAATATTTTCGAAAATGACGATGATAATTGTTACGCGCATTGTAGAAAATAATGGACAATACCGATCGAGAATACGAGAATTACGCGTGCAATCAGTTGCTAGGGTAGGCATACACACAGCTTTTAGGTAGGTAAAGCGATATGCCGAAACAAGCGGACAAAAATATAATGGGAAATTTTTCAGGGTAAAAGTTTCGTTCGTTGCGCACATCAGCCAATAATTCAATCAAGCCTTTCCCCCCTGAGTAATGCTTTTTTACACTTTTTTTTTTTTTTTTTATTGCTCTCGTTTTGTTTCGTACAGTTTTTTGCAGAGCTACCCGTGCCGTAATTCTAAAATGAAGAGAGAGAGAGAGAGAGAGAGAGAGTGAGTAGGGGAGTCCGGAAAAAGGCTTCATGGTTTTGCAGTAAATCAAAAAAGTCGTATCGGTATAGGAAGTCTGGGTTGATGATGTTTTTTTGGAAACTATTCGAGAATTGGGAACCGTTGCGGGCACGGATCTTTACAATGCCCGAGGAGGGCCGATTCCTATACCCAATACCCAGAAAACATTCTACCTGGTTTCGATAAGCTGATTTATTTTCGCATTATACTATATCGGAATATACACTACATGTGGATACATGTATATTATATATATACAGATCCGTGTGTGTATACGTACGGGGCTACTCGTAGGTTTGTAAGGCATGTGTGCGTCGAATTGCATCTGCCGGGATTTGCCGGATGCTGAGAACTTAATGCATGGGAAATCTTTTCGAACCGTGTAAACAGTCGAATTTGTTACAGGATGAAGCTCGGGATTAATCTCGATTTGGTATTCATTTTTAGTTACATTTTGGCAATTGCGACGAATTATTTGCAAACTGTGCGTTATTTCGCACGGATTTAGTTCAGTATAAAGAGTTTTCGAAAAAAATTAGCCTCGCGTGACGGCAAGCTGATGTGTCTATGGATAATATGATACGTGAAAGTGAAGATCAATTCATTATTTCACAATTTTGTACAGTTATTGCAAATTGAGCGTTAACAATAGTAATTATAGGTTCGCGGTGTAAATTCACGTAACATAAAGTTGAACCCATATTAGTTGCGTGCGTGTATATCCCATCCTGCAGAAGGGATGGAATTGAAATTTTTTTTGAAAAGATCCGTGCTCCAGAAAAAAGAGAGAAAGAGAGACAAAGAGGTGAGATTAGGTCGGATTACGTTTTTATTATACCATATATGGGGAAAAGCTGACTAGTCGCAACGTAAGAGCGTGTAAACCGGTAAGAAAAATGGGAAAATGTTTTACTTTATTATTTTTCTGTGTTTCATTTTACATCGAATTGCATTCACGTAAATTGCAAGAAAAATAGAAAGTGAAAATTAGTGTTACAAGTTCTTAACGCGAAATGTTGACGGAAATCTGAGAATTGGACCGGGGTTCAAAGACTTTTCCTTTCCGCATTCAACTTGATTTTCTCAGCCCTCGTTCGGGTTCACTCACCTCGTCCCGAAGTTGGGGTATACACCTAAAGCCGCACCGCGAGGAAATTAAATTCTTGCGAATCCGACGTCGCCTTCTAATTCGTCCTTGCGCTAAAGATAATCACGTGCAGGTAATTGGGAAAAATAATCAGGGCCCAGCTCTCGCAAAGTGGAAATGAAACGCTGATATAATCTGCACACACGTTAAATGTATAATATATATGTATACGTGTATTTTCTTTATTTTCACCGCAGACGGTCTGGTTCCTCTGCTCACAAGCTAAATGTAATCGGGAATTACTCGGAGCAGATGAGTATGATACAGCAGATGATACAAGTATCACACGTATTCGCGTGTTTCAGCTATACACAGTACGTCGCATGCACGCATCCGTCAGATTAATACGAGGAGTAATAATTTATTTTCTTTCCCGCGTAGATGCATATACGTAACACGAGAGTAAAAGCACACATTCATTTTTGAACCTCATATGGTGCAAAGTAGGTAAACAACAGCGGGGGTGAATTTTGTCCCAGTGAACCCTGGGGACGCGTTACATGCCGCTTCCACTGGCCTCGTGCTGCAGGAGTCGGCCAGGAATAGAAGGGGTAAAGCGGGAAACGAGCGGCGGAAAAAGCAGAGGGAGGTGAAAAAAAAGGGGGAGAGATAAAAAACGAGTGATAAAAAAGGGCGAAAACAAGGAGAAAAAACAAAAAACAAAAAAAAAATAAAAGAGGGTTTGAAAAAAAAGGAGAAATTGGAAAATGAAAAGCGAACAACAAATCGAAAGTATAGGCCGTTCCAAACGATTAATTACACGCGTCACGTCGGGACGAGACAACGAACGACGCGGTCCGCCCAGCAAGACGTAATTAGCAAATTGAGCGTTTATAAATTCAACACTTGACGAGTTCTAATTTCTCGCGATTGTCCCTGAACAACTTTTCGGGGTTAATTACGGTATTTCTATGTATTTATGCATATTAGCTCTTCATTGATGTATCGTCAGCGTTGAAACCACAAAATTACTCGGAAAAATAATGGACGCCCTAATCTACTTACCACCACGCATAATAATTAATTTCTTTAAACGAGTTTCACCTTGTTTCAATAGCTTTATTGTAGATACGCTCGTCCGGGTGACCCGTGAGAATATTTGAACCTCGCGGTAGTGAATATTCGCGGACAAAATGAAGGGCACGCGAGATTCAAGCTTAGCCCCCGTCGTCGATCGATGCAATCCCACCGATATCGATACCTTTTATCTGAAAACACGTGGGTAGCCGGCATATGACGGATTTTATTCGCATGGGACCGTCGCATCAATTTTGCCGACCGCTAAAATAAAAATTTTTACAAAACACCGATGAGGCGTTGAGCGGACGGGAGAAATCACGGTGCCTGCAAATTGCAAAATTTGCGTGGATTGCGTGAGCGACGATTGCGGAAAGTGCACAATAATTCGTTACATGTTTTCCAATTTGAAGAGACAAGTACAATCCGAAATCGAATCAATGTTATTGCAAAAATTCCAGGTCAGTAACGACTCGGTAATTCTATTCCTATCGGTTGAATTACATTTGTTTTGCGATTCATTCCGATCGCTGACCGTGTCAAAATTTATTGAAAGCTGTTTTGCCCTGTTGAAATATCCATTTTCGGATAATCTATTCATCTATACGACGAATATTTTGGAATGACTGAGAAGAACAAATCCTGTAATCAGAGAAATGGTAGCATTGAATCGAAAAAGAGGATTTAAAAGAATTGGAAAAAAATTGAGAAAACTACACGTTTAGAAAAAAAAGTCCGAGCTGGTTCACTCAAGTTTTTTGATTCATTCAACCACTTTTTAATGTATTACTAAGTAATAAGAGAAACTGAAAATTACTAATGAAATGTCGAAATGACAATTCAAATGTTAAAATCACAATAAATGTGTGCCATATTCATTAACAGAAATGTAACAAATAACACAAATATAAATTGGACCTGCCGGGATATTACGTTTCGTTAAATTTTTCCAACAGTTTACGTCATTGATTCTGCACCTCGTTCAAATGAATTCTGAAACACGGAGATGTAAGTCAGAAAAGCTGAGAAAAAAAAGAATCGAACGCAGAATATAATTACTAATCAGTCAACCACAAGTGAGCTTAATTAATTTTGATTAATGGTGGAACTCGAATGAAGCGAGGGCCTTAACGGAAGGGGTGGTTTGGCGTGGATGAAAAACCGGTTTAATATTCCTAACAAAAAAGAAAGAGAGATAGAAAAAGAAAACGAACAAAAGTATAGAGGTTTTGAGTTTTGGCACGGTATTGCCAGAGCATCTCGCCCTGTCAACCGACAGAAGCTGCCTGCATAGAGCAGCCAGCCAACCCCGACAGAAGAATACGCATTAATTTATATCTGCATACTCCGGTATTGTTATGATAATGACGCGATGCTACCGTCAGAACAAGCGGACCAGATATTCTGGTAGTGCACTCTTCGCGTTCGTAGCGACGATGTTCGTGCAGGTCGTGTTGGGCATATGACAGCAGAGACGTGCAGGACCGTCTGGTAGAGTGCAAGTTGGATGTGCGAGCAATTAAATATGCAGGAGGGAAAGCTCTACCTGGGAAAATTACACGTAGGTTGCCGTTTTTCCGATTCGTATACTCGTACGGCGTGTGTGTGTTCAATACGTACGTGTGGTAATATCTGTTTGCGCTTGTAGTACGTGCGGCGGGTTTTACTACTTCTTAATTTTATTCAACCAGTCCTCATCCCGATCATGAACCCCGCAAGGAAACTTCTAATACCGAGGCAAATTTGTGTATTTACAAAGTGCTAAGATTTCTTTGAAAATATACCAATAACTATAAAATAGTGGAGTTGTAAACGAAAGCTTGGAGGTCGATGATTCAAAATTGTCAAAAATCGAGTAGATAAGGTCAATTTTACGACGTACAAATTCACTGGAAACTTTTTTTTCCATCACGTTGGCGTCGTTGAATTATTTAATTTTACAGAATTTGATCGACATTGACGGTGATCGAGAAATGGCAGTATTGAAACGACTCTTATAAAAATAATCTGTTCCGGTGATCGGCTTTTGACAACGAAACAAAATCAGGCAACATAGAGTTCAACGGAACAATTATTGTGATGGGAAATGAAGCAACAATGTCTATAAACTTTTGCTTATAATTCTAATATCGATATTTGTATGTTTTTAAATATATCTATCAGATCATGCGAGAGTATGAAACAACACTTTTGATCCCTAACCGTTTCGTAGATGTACCGTTTAATATTTTACACTCATTATCACGGTTTCTCATGGCCCACCGCATACCGCAAAGCCGCTTAAACTCGCCGGCTTATCGATATGGGTTTAAAAAGAAATATTGGCAATATTTTGTTCGATCTACAGGTATTGCGGCGGTGTGCGGTTCTCGCGTAAATTAACGGCAACTCACTCGAAAGCAAGGAAAATATCCGAGAAAAATAAATATCCGCGTGCAAAAAAAGAAACAATTAAAAAACAACACCAACAAAAACGAAAAGTCAGTGTGTGGATTTCGCGGGGATTCAATCAAGCCTACATTAAAATT
The DNA here is from genome assembly GCF_021155785.1 of Neodiprion fabricii. Classification (NCBI taxonomy): domain Eukaryota; kingdom Metazoa; phylum Arthropoda; class Insecta; order Hymenoptera; family Diprionidae; genus Neodiprion; species Neodiprion fabricii. The sequence goes on from NC_060239.1 coordinate 28,651,980, forward strand.
GTGAATTATGTGATATGATAGTATCATATCTTCAACGGTAGACAAAAAATAGCCTCATATTTTTTTCATCACATACTTTGCATACGCCTAAAAGTGCTTATGTGTAACGGTGATTTCTTCTCGAATTCAATCTTCATATTATAGGACTGACTAATCCAATATTATAAAGCTGTGGTATTCGTTAATTTTAAGATGTGACATTGAAATGAAGATTTAGTACATGTGGGGTAATCCACGTGAAATCGAACGCTCGATTTCAGTGATCCATTTTAATCTGATGTCCTTTCACCCAGTGAAAGTGCATATTTAAAGGATGAACTTTGAATTTTGTCAGATTTTTTCGACACATGATTTCTTCGCGACAACTCATCCAATAAATTGATTTCAACAATGTTTTAATTTTTCGCGCCTATGTAGCTTAAAACCTGGACGACATATGAAAAAAGTTCCCTCATAATAATTTTAGGTTCTCTCGTGAACTTCTCGAGAGTGTGTTTATGAGATTTTTCATTCCCCTTTTCAGTCTAGCTTTGATAGAAGCGCGCGCAAATTATTCGTAACTGAAAAATGTCCCAATCGAATGGGCTACAATTTATACAAAGCGCGCCTTCTGCAATGCGAAATGTTGTCTGAAAACTTCATAGTGGACGGTGCAGTGGTTCAGAACATATATCAACAAATATTTACACAGTGGCGAGAAGTCGGTTCAAAGTTCGCGGCGCGACAAGCAATCTTCTTACCCTGCGCGTGGCGCTGCCGCGCACTTGAGCACGATCTTCAATTGTTACGCGTGTTGTTTATAATCTCGGTCGTCGACTTTTTCTCGAGGTGCATACTTCAGTCTATCATTTATTACGATTCCTGACACGATACGTGAGTTCCGTACCGCCGGACAATATTTTTGAAGCACATTCATCCAAGGTAAGAATTCAACGATGTGTTTCGTATCGTAATAGCGACTGTATAACTTTCTCCGTTCATACCGCCACGTTATACTACGTATGGATGAGAAATTTCACAGGTCCATGTACACGATTACTTGTAAGTTTTGAACTACTTTTCCGCCCACTATGAAGCATACGGACAATATTTGGTATTGAAAAAGACATGCTGTGTGAAAATTTCGGCCAATTCGATCAGAGCACCATTTTGTCACAGAAGATTTTTCATCAAAACTATACTTTAACGAGGGAAGAAAAAGCGCACAAAATTATTTTCATACAAAGATGCGTAACTTTTGTACCGGAACTTTTCACATATGTCATCTGAATTTTAAGCTATGTTAACTTGAAAAAATGAGAAATCGTCAAAAGCTAATTTTTTGACTAGCTGTGGTAGGAAAATGCTTGGTTAAGAAAATCTAAAAAAATTCAGATTTGATGCTATCAATGCAAACAGGGCGAAAACATAAAAAATGGTCAGGGAAAAATTCTGATTTCTTTGTTCGATTTGACGTGGAATCCCCCATATATATCTATAGTGGATGCAGTGAGTATAAAAATTGTACTAAGGAGCACAGCGCAATTTGTTATACAGGTGCGAAAATGTGTCTTCCTCTCATCTTCGGTAAATCATGTATGTCATCGATATACCCCTGGCGTAGAATAGGCGGGTATATATGGTGAGGTTTTACCGCCGTATGGGCGGTCTGAGCGGGGAATGGGGAAGTAGAACAAAACGGAGTGTTCTGATGGTGGTAGGTATACCCCTGCTTTTACGGCTCGGCCATAAACCGCGCGCGAAGGTTCGCAACACTTTCTTATCGATATCACGGCTTAAAGAGCTTGTAAGAGGTTCTTCTTCATATTAGGGAAGGCGGGGTGTTGGGTCGCCACGGGCTGTTGTACCTTTCGCTTTCTCAAAGGACACCGCTTGCCTCCTCGATTTTTCCCTCTTTCCGTGTAACACGTTGCATAACGCCGACCGTCGGACCGCGATTCGCGGCTCTCAGGCCTCGCTTTGCCCGTTTCTCCTCCATACTTTAAGAGATGTTGATGATTTTTACCACCAGATGACAAAATGAACGAAATCAATTGCGCGGGGCATATTTTGACAAAATTCAGCTTTGTTGCATACAGTTTTACTCTGGCTCATGTTTGCCAAGGTGTAGGTGTATTTAATTGTCATGCTGAAATTACAATCGCAAATTACCCAGCAACAGATGTTCTTCATTTTTATTTTTCGAAATATCGTGAATGAACCCGCAGCAAAGCGAATACGGCATGAGGGTATTTACTTTTGTCGTGAACGCTTGAGTCTGATATACATTCTTGTTTATATTCGACGAAATTAGAGATAGTAATCTCGTAAATTCTGATTCTCCAGTCTGCAGTAACTCGGTGATCGTAACTGTGATGGCACATGAGGTATCATGTACGTACAAGGTCTCAGTGTGTAGTGACGGATTCGGATGTGTTTGTGTGTGCCGAAGGGCGTTTTACTCGTGAAAATTGACTGTCTAACCCTTTAAATTCGCTGTGGAATCGGTTAGAAATTAGCGTCGGAACTGATCAGCAATCACGTCAGGTGGTGAAGTTTAAAATCGGAATTCTGTGAAATCAGTGAAAATCGAAACTTGTGCGAAAATAATAGTAAATTACTTGAAATTGGCGGGGCGGTTTGCTTCGAGAAATCAAATATTTATAACAGCCTGAAATCATGCAGATTGAAATCAGTTTGAAATGAACGTGAAAAACTGTTGACAACAAACGGAATTAATGGAAATCTAGAACTAGTGTCGATTCACTCCATTCCCCTTCGCTTTTTAAAATCACTCGAAATTTGTTCGAAACGCGTAGAAACACGTGAAATCAGTGATCTTGCACGAGCATCTGGTTTGACACAAAGTCTCGCGATTTCTGATATCCAGTGATCGGGATTACTAAGTGAGTGAGAAAATCCGCGGAGACCCTGCAGAACATGTTGCAAAATTCAGACGCGATTTCGGCATTGTTTCGTACGGGGAGTAATATGTTTCACCGCAACACGACGCACGTCAGGTAATTTTAGATGCGATGAAACAGACGCGGGCACCTCGATTCGGCGAAATTACTGCCGCGATATTTCACTCCATGCCACATTTTTCCACCAGTTAGGCATTTCCTCTATGACTCCTCAATGGCGTACACGTAAGTACGAAGTAAAAAACGTCAAAATTGGTGCGTGTAAGTATTTATCCCCGTTTAAGTTTTTATTTTTATTTTTGTCATATCATACGCCTATCCCAAAGTGGGATAAATTGCAAACTAATGTTGCTATACTGTTGGGATCTGAAAATGTTGTATTCCTACAAGTTCCATACTCTTGGCATGGTAAACTGTCGATTCTCAGGTTCAAAATGGGAGAAAGAACGGAGGAGAGAGGCATACCGAGATTCGTGGAGGGCGGAAATGCTGCAGTGGGCATGATGTTTGGATCTTGGATTTAAATCGACGAAAGAATTTCGCTATTTCTCACTCGTCCGGGGGGCTGCAAGTTTAACGTTGGATATTCGGTGATTTATTTCTTAAGCTGTCAGAGCGAATTGAACAGATATCAACAACTTTTACCGCCGCAAGGCAAAGTCTGTAGAATCCTTCTTCCATCTTGCCATCATTCCGGTTTTGGTGAGAGCCCCGCAACCCTTGTACCTAACTCACAGGAAAATGCCTTGAATATAAGCGAAAGTAATCTTCAGCTTCGGTTGCCGAATGAGAATGTTTCACTTCTGAAATGGGGTAAGGGAGGAAGATTGTTCCTTTTTCTTGTCACGAAAAAGAAACATCTCTTTTAAGAAGTAGGTATTTTCCTCTCAGCTTTTGTAAACCAGATCCGCGAATCCTTATTTTTGGCTAAATAAGAAGAGAGAAAGAAACGTCTCTCATCGAGCGAAGCCGATAAGAATATCGAATATTCACTCAAGACTCAATTGTGACTTCAGCTGACGAAAGCATAAATTGTACAACGACGATTCGCCAATTTTCTAACCGAAATCAGATACCTACTTATCGACAACAGGGTAGCGTGATAACGGAAAAATTGGCAAATAAACAAAAACCCCAAAACCCGGAATGCGACCGTTCGATTCCGATACGCGAAAACAATGTGAAAGAATTCCGCGCGGACGCCTATCGTCGTGGAATAAGCGGCAGGAGCAGAAGACGCGGGGTCTTGAAAAATGGGCGAGTCACGGGGTCGGTGCACCAATACAAGGAAAGGTAGAGGCGAGGCGAGGCTGGGGAAGCTGCAGGATTCCTTGAGCGAAACTCGGATCCTCGTGACGTAGGAGGATCCGAGGCGATGCAGCCGACGGGAGTAAGCCCATACTTTTACGAGTACGACGCACGACGTGCAGCGTAGCCGTATCAAGGTAGCCGCAGGGGTGAGTGCAGGTACAGAGCTTGTCGTGGGGCGTAAGGAAGCTTGCACCGAGCTGCCTCGGCTTACGGGGGTTGCAACAAGATGGCGTCAAAGGCTTCCCGCCCAGAGCGTGCGTCGGGGATCCAGCGCGGTTCGGTTCCCGCCATGAGCCGATGACGCAGCGACGAGAGCCGAACGGCGCCGAACGGCGCCGATCTTTCCCGAATCGGGAACGCGGGCAGCTGTGAGACGGACAAAGAATACTCCGCGAGCGTAGAGTACAGTCACTGCGCGGCGAGCACGCACAGCACCGGGGCAGTCCGCCAACCAAAGGTACAATCAACCGAACCGGTGACACCGAGTCACGCTTTGCCAAATACGAACTAATCGTTAACATACCTATATCGCGTATTGTTATACGCATATGTATATGCATATGCATATATACATGTAGTGTAGTACATGCGTATATATGTATGTATATACGTAATAAACAAATCGACGATTAAACGGAAAAGTAAATAAAGAGAAGATTGAAAGAAAAAAAAAAAAAAAAAAGAAAAACAAGCGTGACCGACGGCCGGGGAGTTATTTATTTTTCTATTTTTTTTTTGTTTGTTTCGTCAATTCTTTGTCACATATTATATGTGTTTCGAAAAAGGGTGATCGATCTACGGAACAGGACGAAAACGGAGAGAGGGGGAGCGAGAGAGAGAGAGAGAGAGAGTGAGAGAGAGTGAAAAAAAAAAAAATCGAAGGATTATATGTATGCGTACATGGGTAAAGTTTCGACAAAACCGAAAATTAAGAACCATTAACAGACTACGGCGGTACCGGACGCCGCGCAACGTGCCAATGTGAAAACAGTGTGTTGTTTTTTTTTTGTTGTTGTTTTCGTTTTTGTTTCCTTTTTTTTTATCCTTCTAATCTTCTCAACTTCCGTTTCGTTTCGTTCGTTTTTAGCGGTTATTGTTTCGCTTTGTTTTACTCCTGGATTATTTACTGCGCAAAGAGGGGGGGAAAAAAAAGAAAATAAAAGAAAATCAAAACTTGGAGGAGTTGTAGTTTCTTTCGTTCTGCAAATTGTGCCGATGTACTGTGTCTAATACATTTAAAACAGAATACAAAAAAAAAAAGTTACTGGTGAAATTATAAAAATATAACAACAATAATAATACTATGCGGCAGTTCGATTTAATCGTTACACAGTGGATCGAGGAAAATACTGTTCATTAAGGACACAGCGACAACAGCAACATCAGTTACAACAGTTACAACAAGAACAAGAGCAACAAGCATCGACGACGACAGTAATTATTGTGCACTCGAAACGTAGGATGTGAATACGAATCTATGTATTCGCGCGGTACATACTTTCCTCAACAGATGAGAAAACACAGCACAGTTCAACAGGTTTTTAAATAATAATATATCTATGTATATATTATTACGTATGTTTTAAATTGCTAAATAATTGGTGTGGATCGTAATATCATTGTTCTCGTATTGCCTGACGAGAACTTTCCGACTCTGTTATCGGGGTGCAACGAAAAAAACGTGCGATTCTCTTTTACACGCGACAGGGATTATCCCTCGATGATCTTGACCTCACAGTGCATTATCAGGCCGGAAGAAAGGCCGAAACGGGGTTCGAGTTAGGAGAGTGCGAATTAAAGTTTGCTCGGAATATGTCTCTGCGTGTTAAATATTCGGTGCTGTTAGTCGAAACTACGATGATAATTGATCGCCGTCTCGCGCGTATTACAGACTTTGTTGCGTATAAAAGTTAATCAGCGAAGAGTTCCGCGTAACGTTTGTTTTTCCATATATGTAGCCATATTTTCCTACGTAAAAGTTTCGATTTTATACATATGTATGTACACATATCGCGTACGTATAGAATTACAATGACAATATCGATAAGCTTGTTGTAACCGCGCTAGTAATCTAATCGCTAAATCTGTTTCTACTTAGCGACTAATAATTATCGGCGACAACGAATCGCGACCCGGTTTTCTTCTGCTATTTATTTGCCTGGCTCTTTTTCGATCGCCGATATTACGCGTACCCTTTTGTCTTTTTGTTCTCGCTTATCTCCGCGATGCGACATCGACGTCATCGCGATCAAACTGACCAGCCCGAAACTCCCGATCAAGTCGGTCGTATCGTCGTTGCTTACAAGCCTTACAAGCCTTACAAAAACTCGTCATTTTTGTCGAATCGTCAAAAGTGCGACGGTGATAATGCCTTTCGGTCTATTCGCGGTTTCAAACTGCGTAATAAACCGCGTATTTACCATCGAATAATGATCCGTGAAATGCCGAAAGAGGGAAAACGTAGTTGCGGGATCTTCCCACATACGTAATACGTGTAAATATATTTCTCGTGTATTTTTCTCTCGATAGATTTCTCTAAGGGAATGCCCTGGTCGATTTCGACGTTTACGTGTATATTTACAAATATTCCACGTATTTTATACGCAAAAACGGCTTAATAGCCGCATTCTATAAACAATTTTGAACAAAAACACTCTATCACATCTTCATTTGCGTCAGAAATGAAGAAATGACACGGATTCGACGAATTTACGATTACATTGCGATTTCGTAGAAACCGTGCCGTTTCTTTATTTCCGCGACAGGTTGAAACGTGTCTCAGTGTTTTTGTCCAGAATTGCGTAAAGAATGGGATTGTTAAGCCCTTTCTTGCGTTTCAAGTACGTGGACTTCGGTATTTGGAGATACACGAGTGAACTTTGAAGTCGACTAGAGCAACCTTTAACACTTTCAAAAACTTGTGCCAGCAGTGAAAAAAATTTAACACGAAGAGCAGCGTACGTTGAAATTTAAAATCGAGGAGTTCTTGGGCGACGGGAATGAATCGAAAATTTCTGATCGCTGTTTATCTCTGAACGTAACGGGCGTATCGAGAAGTTAATGAAAACCGGACGATCGTCGAACCGCGGTTAACGATGGGCGAAAAAGAAACGAGATGAAAGAGAAGGAAGAAAAGGAGGAAAAAGGCCGAATATTCGAGTTTAACGCGTGTCGATTGGCCGCACCGCCCGGGCTTAACCGTTGAAGGGTATTAATCTGTGCTTTGGCGAACCAATTTAAATATCAGCCGGTTTAGTCGACGCAATTTTGTATCATTTCCGATATCTTGATGGTGTGTGGCTCGGTTTGAGGATCCCTCTTCCTCCCCCTCATCCTCGAACACACGCGCACTCGGCGGGCACGCTTTTAATAACGCCAAACTGCGACGTGTTTTTTCTCCTCTCCTCTCCTCACTTTCGCTATCCTGCGTATAAACATGCCGGCAGCACGCTCGCATGCACGAGCATTCGACGTGCACGATACGCATGCATGTGTATAGGGCATTCCGCGCCAACTCTACCTGTCTCTCGGAACCTCGCGATCTTCGATTCATCCCCCGTTGCATGCCGGTGGTCGTGGATTTTTCCGAGTCAGATTACTATTCCCGATTTCTAGGATCGAGAGAGAAAAGTTCGCGAAATTCTTGCTCGCGATTGACTTGATTTTTCGAAAACGAAAACAAAAAAGACCGCTTTTTTACGAACGCCTGGATTTTTTTTTTTTTTTGACGCGCCGCACTGCACTGATTTACGTTCTATAAACGGGAGGAATTCTGGGAAGTTTCTTTTCATCACGAGACTTGTAAAACTTCTTCTCGAGTCCGTCTCTGCAGCTATAATTCGCGCGACGAAAGTTCGTTTGTACTCGTAAGGAAAAATTGGTCAAATTTTTGAACCAGCAACAAAACTGCGCGCGACATTTCTCTCTTCTACCCGCGATATTTAACGGACGTAAAATTGTACTCGCGCTGTGACATCTTTTTACGGCTTTCGACACGATTAATAACAGATTTCTTCTTGAGGCTGAAGCTGGCAGCCAGAATTAGCAGCCAAACGTTGTGATACTCATTCGAATAATGTAACGAAGTCAAAAATATCAATTTTGTGACGTATCTTCGACTCCCGATAGTTTTATAGAATTATAAGGATAAAATTGAACTGCATTTTTCTGTTTCCAAAACGTGTTCAAACTGTTTGAAGATAGAAAAATGCAGTTCAGTTTTATCCGCACACTTTAAAAGTATCGGGGGTCGAAGATACTTGAAAAAATTTTTATTCTCAAACTTAATCACCTTATTCGAATAAATATCAAAACGTTTGGCTACTCGTGCTGAATCACGAATACATTTGACAAGGAATCAGATATCGCCAAGATTCAGTCACAGTTTTATCGAATATCGTGCAGTTTGGTTAATATCGTGACGAAGAAAATTGCCTTCTCGATTTGCACAAACTTCATCGATCCAGACGTTCAACTTTGAAATTCTCTCGTATCTGTTTCTCTAGAGGATGCGTCCAACCTTCGATCCTCTCGCCCCTTTCTCTCTCTCTCTCTCATCTTTCTCTCCACGCCTACGTACGCATTATACGTAAACAAGTTGTACGTACGAAGCGTGTGCAAGGATGCAAAAGCATGCGAAAAAAGCACGCACGCGACTCGTTCCTTCGGACATCAGCCTCGCCGTTTCGACTTAGTCCGAGTCGGAATCGCTCGCTGCTGCTGCTGCTGCTGCTGTTGTTACTGCTGGTGTGGATGAGACTACGAAAGAGAGAGAGAGAGAGAGAGAGGGAGAGAGAGGGAGAGAGAGTGTCGAGTGTGGGACCTTGAATCGGGCAGCCTTTGTCGAGGGACGCTGCCGCCGCCGTTTGCCGCTTGCTTCTTCTTCACGAGGTCGGCGAAAGTGTACCCGAACATTTTTTTGCTCCCGTCTTGCATATTTCCTCTCCCCGCCTTTCCCACCCCCTCACCGGCACTCTCTCCTCGTTTTTCGCCTTCGCGATTTTTTTATTTGGGGTATATATATTTTTTTTCTAATTTTAAATTTCTTTTTGTTTTCACCGCTCGATTTTTCATTTCCTCTCTTGCTCTTCCTGTTCGTTCTTTTTACACTCTTATTCTTCTCATACGTCGCTGGCTGCTGCACCGGCTCTCGATCCTCGACTTCCTTCGCCTCGTTCACTTTTCTTTCTTCTTTTCGTTAAATCCCCCCCCTTTTTTTTTTCTTTTTTCTTTTTCATACACCACTCCGCCACGTTTCTTCGCTTTTGCCTCGCCATGCCTACTCCCGCCATTTTCCTCTCTCGCGTTGCAGTGGAATTAGATCCGCGACATCGAAAAGAATCTCTTCTGCAGCGTTATTGCAGATTTATTTTCGTTCCGTGTTTTTGTGGTATTTTGTAGGTGTTCAGGAGATTATTTGATGCAGCTAAATTGTGAAAAAATTTAATCTGGTTACTATAAATATACACAACTTATAACATGCATATTAACATTCGAGTTTGCCGTCGGTTAAATTCACCTGAATTTCATCGCAATTTTATCATTCTTTCTCTTTATCAACGCTCTCTCATTCCTCATGCTTCCTCCACTCTTCCTCTTTCGTACAACGTACATAACTCAATTAATTCTCGGCACCTAGTTTCAAGCTGTAAAATTATCGTTGCGATTGTAGCCGCGTATCTTGTTATAATTTCAACAAAACCGACCAATTCTTTGTTCCGTGATTCCTGAAAAGATATCCCAAGTCAAAAATGAAATTGAGAATGAAATTTCGTTCACTTTGTATTCTTACTTTCATATTCTTCATCACAGTTGAAACCGATCGTGTTCGTCGCGTCAGATTGTAAATTAACGAATAATATTGGAGACAATTGATACTTATCCGTAATGTATATCACACACACGAAACTCTTGCTTACGAATAACCATGCCCGGAATGTTTATAAAATGTGAAATTTCCCAAGCCTCTCAAGCGGTAAATCTGAAGAAACATTTATCTCGTCCAGCCTTGTTTGCCGTGCATGGAAAATAAGAATAAAAATTTGAGTCCCGTATTCGGCGGACGGGATTTCGGGTGTGGGGTGAAAATTTGAAAATACAGTACCTGCGGTAGTATATAATCCTGTGTACAAAGCCGTAATAAACGTAAATTAATAAAAGCCGGAGCGCCCCTGCAACGCGCAGGTGACAATTACACCCTACTGCACGGTGAAATTTTTCCGCGTTGTTAAAAACGAGGAACTAACGAAGAAATAAGGAACCTTTTTCCCCGCAGACTAAACCACCGGCCTCTACGCCAATGCCGTGGCGGCTACGTTAGCGCGAAGGGCACAATGCGTTACGCAGTATTGAATTTTTGTACGACGAGACCCGCTGGCTATAGTTGGTGCAGCGAAAGTGCACTGCAAACATCTGCGCCGGGCTCAAGTTTGTCTGACCGTCTACCGAGCGCCCAGAAAGAGAGCGAAACGGAGAGGGAGAGAGAGAGAGAGAGGGAGGGAGAGAGAAGGAGGGAGGCTGGGGAAACCCTGCGCTACGTTTCGAGTACCTTGAACCGTATTACGCTACGTAGTATTCTTGTGCCTATTTATACGTGACGTAGAACAAGCGTGCAGAGGGAGACGTTATCACTTGGGGAGTGAATTTGCGGGTTGAAAAATTTTGGAAACCGCTTCGATAATTGCCGATTGATCGCAGAAAACCGAGAAATTTGGTGTATCGAAAAAGGCGTTGCCCAAAAAGCGTGGAAATTGAAATTGTATTCTTTCTTATAATTATTATTTTTTTTTTTTTATTCTCTTACCAATGTATGACGTACGTAGAACAAATCAATTTCCTGTAAGGTGTTGGGATTCTTTTCTTTCTTTCTTTTTTTTTATTTCATTTCAAGTCCTGTCCGAAAAATTTTGGGTTATTAATTATAACTTGTACGAAGTTGCAGAAATTAGTCTCCGAAACCTTTGTTCTCTACGGATGATAATGTAAAAAAAAGAAGGCATAAATCCTACTTTTCAAAGTCGCGAAAATAATTTTTATCATTCTATCTTTTTCCCTTCGTGATTTCAAATTACTCCTCCCTCCCTACCTCCGCGTTTATGTGTTTGGCGTTTTTTTTTACCCGGGCAGCACCCATACACGCATTTTATACCTTATATAATAATGCGAAGTGAAAAACAGTCTTTAAGCCGTGATTCATTGGTCGTTTGTTCTTCCTCCTTCTTTCCTTCGCATTCAACCTCGTGAACCCCGAGTACAAATCATTTTAATCCGTACCAAAAGAAAAGAGCGAAATGAAAAAAAAAAAAAAAAAAAAAACAAAAAAGGAAATTATAGGCAAACGCTATTAAATCTCTTAAATTAACACACGCGCAGAAATCAACGCGTTTCCGATTCATTTCAAATTTTTCAATTTCAAATTCGTGAATTGTTTTTTACCTCGCGTGGCAGTTATAGACTTTGGAAAAGAAACATTTTCCCTCGATAGGTACATTTAAGGGTTTTTACATTCATGAATCCGTACATGTTGTATTATGCAGAATTCAATTGCGACGCGTCAGTCTCGCTTGTAACACGCCGCCGGACACTTTCTTCAACGGTCTCGAATCACTTCGTTATTTTTCTGTTTCCAGCAGCCAATCTCCTGATCAATACTAAAGAGTACGTCCATAAATATTCATGTCTGCGTTGCGTGCGAGGCGAACCAAAACAAATAGAAATTGTAAAATGGTTTGTTATATCTATCTGCGGGCTTTCGATGCTGCCGAAAGCGCATTTTTTGAAACATTGGTAAATTGCACGGAAGTGCGTCGAACTGTCGAACTGAAAATTGTTTGTAAATTCTCTAAACCTTTTTCTGTCCGTTTCAAATTAGGGGATCAAGTCTGCGTGGGGATTTGCCCCAGAGCTTATTTTCGTGCCCCGATCACCACACCGTGAAAAACTTTGAAATTCAGGATTTCTCTTCATCCGTCAGACTTTATGATTTTACCCTAGATTCAAAGGCGTAAAGGCGTGCCTGAAAGTAACTTAACCGATGTCAGACTCATCCCTCAACCCTTCCTGACACGTGTATCTATGCGTCAGAAATATTCGGAAATCGTCAACTGCAGCACTGTAATTCAGGGGAGAATTAATCAGTCTCCGTTTTCAATAAATTTTTCCAATCAATTGTTAGAATGTGATTTTCCCTTCATTGCCTGCATATTTTCTCAAATACTTATCGTAAATAATAATTAAACAAACTTCGGTTTTACATTTAACTCACTTTCATTTATAAATTTAAATGCGAAACTGAAGTTTGTTTAATTGTCATTTACAATAAATGTTTGAGAAAACGGGTAAGTTTTCTTAAAATCTGAAATATCGTTCTGCTTTCTACAAAAGTATCTGAGAAAACTAATTTTCACTTTATTACTGACGTGGAAGAAATCAAAACATGACATCTGTTATAGAACACATACTAAAAATTCGCGATAACCGATGTTACGTGCAATATGTATTTCTGTCGATATTGTTATTCCATATGTTTACCAGTACGAAATTCGCTGACCGTGTACTGCGAAAGATAGTTATTAATTGTATTTTTCGGGCCTACAAGCTCAAGTCCGAAATTCCTCACTACAGACTAAGTCGCCAGCGGCTTGTCGCTTCTACGCATCCCGTATATCTGCATGTGTGAGTTTTGCTGCGTTACGCGTAGATCCGCGACCTTTAAAGACTAAAGTTCGCGGGGTATTCATTCAGTCCTGAGGATTTATGGTTACTAGGAAAGTTCAATTGCCTTGCGACTCGCGTTTTGCTCCCCTTACTCGCCGAGTCTCTCTTACTCTATCCCTCGTTATATATCCAGAGGTATATTATGTGCGCCCGCACACCAGTGACACAACGCGATCGTCATCACCGCGGGGGTTCGAAAGCTCCGCAGTAACTCCCAAGTGTTGTATAATAAACTTGCCGAGAAATCGCTTGAGATTTTGGATTTCAGGTTTACTCATCGTTTCGAAATCAAGTCAGCATCTCGTGAAAATCCTGCATTGCCGTGATCGTTAAGCTATCGGGTAAAAACTGCGAATTCAGGCAAAAGTTTCAGGGATGATTTTCAACCAGTTATGGAATTTTAGAACGGTGTAACGGAAAGAAATAGAAAAGAACTTTCACCACGTAAAGTAATTTTAAGAACAATCTTTTGTCCAGGCGATCCGTTTTCCATGATCATTAGACGAATCGCAAACGCGTTTTTGAAAACCGATTGATTCGAAGCTTTATTTATTGGATACTCGAATTGGCACTATTAGTTCGAATTTTAGTCAGGGAAAGTTTGTAATCTGGTTCGGGAAAAGTCCAGGGAATTTTTTTCGACACCATGTTCGCGTATATTTTCTCACATCTTGGAATCCATTTTAACATCTACCGTTAAATGGTAAAACGGGACCCTTGGTGTTCGAAACTGTATCGAACAGTTTTGAAAAATCGTAAACCGAATCAAGTTGGTATAATTGTTCGATCGTTCGGAAATTCTTCAGGTACGAACTATTTTCACTTCTTTCACGAATAGACAAACTTTACACGCCGTGCCGAACGTTTCTCTCAATGTTTTACTACGTATGTACCTGCAACTTCAGTCTCATCATTTTTCGTACCAATTATATATATATAATTAACGAACCGATGACCTGTGAAATCGGGAGGTGGTGCAGTACATGTAATAAATCTAGAGTAGGTACATTCCAGCGCCTCTAGGAATGCGTTACACGTGTGCAAGTAAGTTGAGATACCGCTTCCGTACGAATTACGCAGGTAAACAACAAGCGGTGCAAGCTGCGGGGCGATCTAGCGAAAGCACGAGGTCGCCAAAGTTATTACACGGGGCTCTGGGTACAAACCGTTACACGCGCACCTTCCTTACATCGTAATATGCGTATGGCTATGCATCTACGCGTCTACATACCCCATGCCCACGTGATATTCGCACGGGTGTTGCACCCACACCTCGGGAACTCCGTCTAATGTATTTGTACCTCGCGCATTTCCTTTTTCGCCTCATGTATACGTATAGGTATGCACGTATTTACGAGTATATATATATATATATATATACATACGTACCCCCAATTTTCGAGGGGGCATCCATGTATTATCCCCGTGTAACTACGTAGGTGTAGACACGGTATCGGTATAGGTACACTATACTTGGTATATAGGTGTATGAAGTTCCCCATGTACATGGATGTGAATTTATGTGTGTATGCGTGTATATATATTATTATATGTGTATATATATATATATATGTGCGAACGGCGAGGAGAAAGGCGAACATGGTAAGCACATAGAACCGAGCTTGCACATAACACATTGAAAGTGAGAGTGAGAGGGAGAGTTAGAGGAAGCCCAACACCGGTCGATATTTCACCGTGGCTGGGCGACGCGACGCTCTCTCTTGTGTGCTGCACAGGATGATGATATTGCAGGGAAAAGTACGACACGAATAACGCTTGAACAATTCGTAATTGTAGGGCAAGGATACGAAATTCCGATATCGTTTTAGTCAAACTGTTACGGAATATAACGTCAAAGATTTTTTTTTTTGTCTTCATTTCTCTCTTATTCGTCATTTTTTACTCCATCTTTTGTGGAGCAGTTTTGTTTACCGCAAGTTTTTCAGGTGAAATATTTATACCAATTGTTTTACTGTAACAATTTATTGTACCGAATCAGTAAGGGTATAACGTATATGAAACTAACCGGACGTTGACACAAAAAATTTTTAAAATCGTAAACCTTGCAGTAGTTTTATATCGGAGAAAAAAACGTGGGATCATTGAGGACATGTGTTACTGAAATTTCGTCCTTGCCAAGGAAATTCGAAAAACTTGACGATAGCTTGAAAATCAGGTACGAAAAATTCACTTTTAAGTTGTTTTTTTTTTACATACGAAACGGCGAAAGTGAATACATGGAAAAAAATAATTGAAACAAAAAATAATGAATTAACACCGGTAGGTATTCCGAGGAGGTTATGAACTGTGAAATTTTTCAGAAATTCGGGAAGTTTGCTCGAAAGTTATGAATTTCAAAATACTGTATACTAATGACCCTGACGGAAACTTGACAACCTTTTTCATCTACGTCACAACGAGTTTCAAATTTCATTGACTTGCAAATGAGGTTCCTTAAGCGACATAAAATTTCAAGAGTAACCTCTTAATACTGAAATTAGTGAACAGATTTTTTTTCCCTCTTTTTCCTTTTCTTTTCGATCTGGCCGTCGCTTTTGTGCATGGGAAGCGAAACTCTTCATCAGAGTTTTGAACCCCCGTCGTACTCGTCGTCGGATCGATTTTTCACCAAAGACTACAGCTCGCGAAATTTTCGAGATAACGTTTGTTTTTTCATTTATTTTCTGAATGCTATGCAACAAACAAAAGCGCTGTTTCTTTTGCCCATATCTACGGAAGAGTCGAGGAATTACTATTCAGTATACTTGGAGCCATTCTAATACGAAATTTCGCGAAATATGTTGTTGACCGTACGATCTTTTAACTCTTCAATAATTATATCAATCGACTGTTTATAATTATAATATTAGAGAATTTTTATTACTTTTTTAACTTGCCGCGTTTTCTCGATTATCGGTAATTATCTACGAATACGGGACGACGAAATTAATCTCGGTGTAAATTTGTGTGCCCAAGATACGAACGTTACATCCAGTAGTTATATCTACGACCTTTTGCCATCTAATTATTAAAATTTTCAAAAATACCAATGTAGCTGGATGTTACAAAAACATGACTTTGCTCCTGAGAATTTTCAATACGAAAACTGCAGTATTTCGGTAAAACAGTTGTCCGTGTTCTCTTCGCCGTTCCATCATCACCTGATACGTACCAAGAACGAGCTTGAATGGTCGAGCGATGGTTGCTTCGCGAGAACCGAACGGCGCATCTCCGCGAGCTCCGTGATTCGTTGTCCCTTGAGGCTCGCTCGCTGCAAGAATCCTACATCATGAATGAAGCGCTACACGCTACACTCGACGCTCGCGTACACACCTCGTGGCCGCAAGCATTACGCTCCGATGCACGTACGCGTATCCAAATATACGTATATGTGCATATACGTGTACACAACGGATGCACACGCGATGTGGCAAAGCGTGTAAAAGCGTCTCGCTCTCTCTCTCTCTCTCTCTCGCGCGCTCTCTCTCGCTCTCTCTTCGCATGTATCGTGACACGGCGCTACGTACAACCGAAGAAGAGGAGAGCGGCCGGCGATACCGTCGACGATGGTGCAGGACCTACGTCACGTGATGGGAGCAGAGCCGAGTCCCTCGCGGGCGTCGCGACGCCTCCTCCGTCAGTAGACAGCCGAACAATTTGGCTTCCTGAGCGAGGCCTGCGGCCGATGGCCAACCACCCTCCCCTTTGACGGGTCTAACCTAACGCGTGACGCCTGCCGGATTTGTACCGTGAATATCGAACCTCGATCCGAGAGCTTTGGGCCTTGAAAATTGAGTTGTATTACACAATTAGTTGGGGTGGTGCTTCTCGTTATCTTACGCCTCTCACGCCTCGATTCGAAATTCCGAGTCAGTTACCGAATTTCACAAATTTGAAAGATGACATGATTTGCGATTCATTGAACAGAGGTCAGCGAATCAGAGATTTTTTAAAACTCGGAAAGGGTTTCTGTTAATCGAGGCTAAAGTTAATAGCGTTTTTGTAATGATTAACGTTTCGGATAAATCGTTATTTCTCAATTCCAGGAATGTATCTAATTCGGTGAATAAAACAAGGGAAACGCTTGACTACTTCAAAGTCACTGCAAATTAGCAAAATAGTGATTTCTCCGCCGAATGTTTCGTTACCTTAACGTTACTAACTTCGCTCTCGTCATTTTAGCCCCCTTTAGTTTATTTTATACATTTCTGCTACGATCAGACGGACATGAAACGAGTATAAAAGAAACGAGGAAAGGAGACAACATTTTTATTTGCTATGTATGTGTGTACATATGATACGGAAATGATGAAAGATCGATGTTAAGCTTTTACATGATTTTTTAATAACGAAAGTTTTGTATTTTCTTTTGTTTCAGATCGTACAAATCTACCGCCTTCTAAAACAAGCCACATTAACCTCAAGTGATTTCTATTTTCTTACGAAACGCGAAAGAATGAATTAGTGTGTGTATACATGTTGTAATCTTGTATTTCAAGAGCTTAGGGTTCAGAGAAGATTTCAAGAAGAAAGTAAACGAGACGAAAATAAAATTAATACGTTAATAATAATAGTAATAATAATAATATTATCAATAATAATAATAATAATAATAATATTATCAATAATAATAATAATATTAATAATATTAATAGTAGTAATAATAATAATAACAACAACAATAACAATAATAATATCCATAACAACAATAACAGAAACAACAACAACAACAACAACAACAAAACAATAATACAAACAAACAAGAGCTATAGCAACGTATCTATCTATGTATCTATCTATATCTATATATCTATCTATCTATCCAGTGTACAAAGTATATCTTGAAAAAGTCCGCCAGTGCCAAATCGAAAATTTTAACAAGAAGAAAAAGTGAACGATAACAATTAAACCATAAACCAAAGAAGCTACCATTTTTTCTGTCTACTAATCATTGAGATAATATTAATCATTATATTAACAATAATATTAATGAACATAATATTAACGTTAAATTAAAAAAGACATACAAAAAAAATAAAAAAATACTCTAAATGAAAACAAAGTCCTCTTCATACTCAGTTAATAACAAGATAAAGGAGAGAAAAGAAAACCCACAACCAACAAAGTTTAAACTCTAAAAGTAGAAAAATTGATGTACTCAAAACGTAAGTAAAGTACTTACCATTATAAAAAAAAACGAGTAAACTAAAAATTTATATATAAAAAAGAAAAAGAAAACAAAAAACAATAATAATATTCATAACAATATTATTAATATCGCTAAGTATAATAATAATAATAATAGTAATAATAGTAATAACAACAATAATAATAATATTAATAGTTGTAACGATAATATTCGAAGCGAAGGTATAAAAAAAGAAAAAAACAAAAGGATTATTCAGACGAACCGATCTACTTCAGAGCGTAGCCTAAACCTGACGAGTACAAAGGAAAATAAAAAAAAGTGAAGAAAAATTTACCCTAAATACTTCCACTCCACAAATTGACTAAACAAAGCTGTAGAAAAGAGATAAAGATTAAGATAGAAACAAAAAGATAAAGATTAAACATTTTGGAACAATCGCTGAATGCCTGTACAATAAATATCCGCACCTGCGCACCGCACGAGCCCACAAATATATACATATATACACATATATATATATATATCTATAGACACACACACACACACACACGTAAAT